>NC_089175.1:6721197-7343697 GCF_947507565.1 Oscarella lobularis
CATCTGTTTCCATGGCAACGAGAAATAATTGCTTAGCGTTTTTTTCATTGAGCTTCGTTACCACGGCAACCGATGTGCACGGCGTTTTCTTCAATCAAAGCCAAGTCTTTTGCAACGTTGTTGTGGCGATTGGAACGTCGATGAGCGAATTTGGCCAGATGTGCTCTCCTGCTTCCAATCCAACTGCACTTCGACGCGATATCAAAGGTATGTTACTGGCGTGTCTCTTCCGCGTTCCATAAACTCTTCTCTCAGGTTCTAATGTATTGGTGGACTCCACGGGCCAGCTGAAGAGATTTGAGTGTCATCAGGTCTTTGTGCGGTAAGTGGATTCATTGCCTCGTATTCGGTTCTAAGGGTGTCTTTTAGGATTGGGGTCCTAAGCATGACCCCGTCATCAAAAACTGCTCCACCGGGGTCCTGGGCAAGACCCCGTCATCAAAAACTGCCCGGCAGGGGTCCTGGGCATGACCCCGTCAAAAACTGCCTGTGCATGGAAACGCGAGGGACAACTCTGTGCTTTTTTTAATTTTATTTAATAAATCAACTATCCCTCCCCTTCTATCTTTGAGCAGTTTTTGATGACGGGGTCTTGCTCAGGACCCCGGTTGCGAGCCTTTTTTTATGACGGGGTCATGCTCAGGACCCCAAATCCTAAAGAACAAACGTCAATAACAATGAACAGTGCTTTGTATTGATACTACCTGGATGCCGCGGTGCAGATGCGATGACGAACGGCGAGTTTTACGCGAATTAGCGCGAGATAGACACGTGGCATGCTCATCATCAACTAAAAATCGAAGAAATAACTGCACTACATAAACTTGATATACGATCGATCTTCCTTCTTGGCTTTCGTCACAGGCATCGCAACACTGCAAAAAAGGCAACTGACTTGACAATTGATACGCTTGCCTTTGACTGTACAAATGAAAGAATCTCACCTAATTAATAAGCTTCAGCGTCCATCGACCTAAAATCCTAACTAAAGAAAACTATTCTACTCATAAAAGGAAACATGACGCGATTAAATTACCTCAAAATCAATAGACCTATTATATATCTATACTCTATTCAACATCACCACAAATACCCATTGAGAGTACGAGGCAGCTGCTAGCTAAGGCACGAGGGAAAGGAGCTACTAGAGAATTCCACCCTACCCTCCTAGAAGACATCAACTAAATCCTAATGCAAAGGAGCGGACTAGAGAAAACTAGCGTAGTGATGCAAACGAAACACGTGACAGATGTTGATCCGCGACACTCTTTGCTTTGGGTTTTCATGCGCTGCCATAGCAACCGTTCTCGCTCACCAACCCCAACCCGCCCTCGATTACACATTCAGAAACCGAACCCAATGGATTAGACTGACGAAAATTTTTCTACGCTCGCGTGCGTGGGCAGTGCCGCGTCAGGCAATCAAATCCCGTCTATGTCGCAGAGAGCCCCGCCTCCTATGTGTACGCCTACTTCACCAGGACCCCAATTGCAAACCTGGTCGCTCGCTGTCTTCATCAAGAAAGCTCTCGTCTTTGTCACATCACTATAAAGAGTAACATGAGTAAGCGATTCGCGTAGAAGTGTTGCTTACCTACCTGTTATAATAATACGTCTAATATTTGATTTCAATTTTTTTGATTTCATTTTTTATGAGAGGCTTCTAGAAAACAGACAAATGAATAGAATTTGACGTAACACGGGTGCACGCCACGCAGGATTGCTCACCAGTGAGTGGATGCAAGATGAAGAATGTGAACCGGGAGGTGGGAGGGGCTGTCCTCTCAACTGCCTGCGACGCTGTAGACCAAGAATAAGGTGAATGCGGATCATTGGTAATGAAAGATAGTCACAATCTTCTAGGGATCACTTGACTAATACATGCTATTAGTAGAATTAATAGTAGCTACAGTCTCATTGACTATTGGCTTACGTGACGTCATCAAGAGATAGTGTTCGCAGGTCCATTCTGATTCCCTGTAAAAATTCTAAATAAATAAACAAATGAATTTAATAGAGAATATTTCGACTTCCCTACCTACAACATCAAAAGCGTCGGAGAAGACAAAAAGGCACAGAAAAAAAAGGAACTCCTAAAATAAAAGCAATGATATAATTAATGATGTTTTGTTCTCAAAAAAATATTTATTGAATTCAGACTCGGATCAAACTTCATGTAGAAGACCAAGAAGAATTAGCTAACGTCATCAAGAGCTAGCGTGATTCCCATAGAATTAGTAATTTTAATAAGCCAACCCTGAATTATTTATAACCATAAAGGAATAAATGTACAGCAAATATTTCCAAACCTGCGACGTCAAAAAACGTTGAAGAGAACAAGAACGTTGAGATTCCACCGTTTCAAATTTTTGGTAATTAATAAAGGAAAATTATAAATATTACTTACTTATGACGTCAAAATCGTTGGAAAAGACAAAGAACGGTGAGTCATTTACGCTTTAGTTCAGCTGAAACTTTTGCAAACCTAAAATAAAATCAATCATTCAATTTAATTAATTATTGACGCGAAGCTCTAATATCGAATTTGGACTCTGGTGAAACTTTGGGAATCTTACTTCATAGATCAGACGAGCCATGCGAGATACTGAAGATCTGCTACGATATTTTCTGTTGAGAGGCCCCTTTCGAGGGTACGCGATCGCGAATCGCGTTTGCGCCACGCCAAGCGAAACTAAAAACAGCGAGAAGCTACCGACAACTATTTCCACCCAAGAAAGAGATGGGATAACACGAATTGGCGTCTCAACCGTTTTTTCGGTTTCTTTTTTACGCTGTCCACGTCATCGCATGCTTTCACTAACAATACGCGAGTGGAGCGCCGTGCAAACGGGTGGAGCTCGCGCTCTCTACGCTGGGGAGTTGAGCGTCAATTAGAGGCACACAAACGCGCACGTGAGTGGAGGGACGCCTATCGCGAAGGACGCGTGCGCTTGTGGACGAGTCCCTACGTCTCCATAACTAGGAGATCAAGAAAAAATACCATGCAACTATCATGCACTACAAAAAATCGCACAGGAATTTCTACTTCTCTTCGTCTTCTTTCAGTTAATTCACCTGCAATATCATGTCAGTGGAAAATAATGACTCAAAACGCTTACCTTTCCAAAATTCATGTTTACCATTCAGCATCATTCGAATCTTACGCTAAAAAAGAAAGAGATATTATTAAATAAATTAATTACATAAAATGCTGCAAAAAAATTAAAGACATCAACCTGCAAATAAAAACCTGCAAAAACCGTAAATACCTAAAATTTAAACCTGTGAAAAAATAAAAACCTGTGGAAAAAACCTAAACCTAAACCTGTGAAAAATTAAAACCTGTGAAAAAAATAAAAACCTGTACAAAAAAAGAATCCTGCGGAAAAAACCTACTATCTGCCCTGAAAAAGAAAAGCAAGCACGTGATAAAAAAACCTAGATTACCATACAAATCCATTGACCTAAAATATCCCTAAATACTAATCAACCTAGATTACCTGAAAATCCATTGAAAAATGCACGTGGCGGCTGCTAGCTAAGCACGTAAGGGGAAAGGAGCTACAAGCCTACTACACAAACCGCCCTACCCTACTAGCAGCCGCCAACTAAAACCTTAGTGCATAGAGAGAGGACCCGTGCAAACTAACGTAGTGATGCAAACCGAAGCACGTGAGGGAGGAAGTGCCATTACTGCATTATACCGATTTGTCGTCCCGCTACACTCTCTGCAACGTACACAATTGGGCTTCGTGCACTACAATGACCACCAGCCCTCACTCGTGGACCCCAACCCGCCCTCGATTAGACTTTTGGAAATCAGACCTAATTGTTAGACTGGCGGAAATTTTCTATGCCCGCGAGCGTGGGCAGTGGCCATCGCAGGCATTCAGCACCGTGTACGTCACAAAAAGCCCTGCCCCCTAAGAGCACGCCTACACCACTGGGGGCCCCAATTGGGTGACCTGATCGTCGCGCTGGCATGTGGTGTTCTTCTCTCTTTCGTGGCCGAACTAGAGAAAAGAAGAAGAAAATGATATAAAACGAAATTCGAGTGCACGCGATGAGGGATCGTCGAAAGGCGAGTGGATTACGCGCGTCGTCACGTCCGCGTCACGTAGCCGCGCGTCGCGAAAAAGTCGTTTGGCGAGTAGAAACAACCACGCGCGGGTTCTTTCGACGCTCTATGCCGCTTTACGCGCCGAGACGGGGAAGGTGACGCGCCGAGAGGACAAGAAACGTACCACGTTCAGTGCGCTTGGTCGCTTCACCGATTGGCGCCTACAAATTCGAGCTGTCTGCGCCTCACAACAGCAAAGAAGTCTTCTCGATGAGCGCGTCGAGAGCTGGGGCTTCCGAAAACGAGTTCCAAGAGCGTGTGGAGCGGAGACTTCATTCAGAGTCACCCGGACACTGACACCTCAGCGACCAATGAGAAGAGGGCGTGTGCTCACGTGAAAAACGAGGAGATTAATGTGTTCATATCACGTGTTAAAAAGGTAAATGTACCGGTACGTATATATGTATGTGGATACTGTACAGGAGAAAAGAGTCAGTAAAAAAGCTTCAATATCTAGTTTACTGTACAGAATGGTGATTTGAGCTTTGTAGTCATGAGTAGTGAGTCCCCAAAGGCCCCATCTAACGTTGACACATTCCAAATTTGAGATCCAAATCAAACCGGACCAACAATTCCCGTTGATTGTGTTCAGCCTCGTACGACTTCCTCACTTGCTCATCTTTGCCAGACTCCTCGCAAAAAAAAGAAACACGATCCTTCCGAACCCACGAAATTCGGTTTATCTCCTTTGAGCTGAGCACCGCTTAGCTAAAGAGTGCACTAAAGGAGACAGCCCTGATATTATTGACTAACACAGAGCCATGATATTGACTAACACAGAGGACCTCCCATTCTCTTAGACAATCTATCTACATTATCACTAACAAATACTCTCACATCAAATACTTTTCTAACATAAGCAGTGGTGGACCTTAGGACTGCAAGATGCCTTGTGAGGGTTTCTTTTTACCTTGGGCCGTGTAGTTCAGTCTCTTTGCCTTCGTTACTCGCTGAACAGCGGCTCTCGTTCTGTCGACAGGCGATGATGCCCTCATGCTGCCTTTTCGCGCGACTGCAGAAAAAGAAACTTTCTTTCTGAAGATCGTAAGATGCTCTCCTTGGAAAGGAAACGATAAACTGTACGGGACGCTACCACTCGATGTCACGTGATTACATTTCTATAGCGTTTTCGAAGCCCAGGAAAGCGTCTTCGTCGATGCAACTTACGCAGCAAGTTAAGCGTGCCATAAAAGATTGCGCTTAGCACATTTTTAGAAAATCGAGGCTCCATTAGGGAACAACGCTCGTTTCGAAGCATAACTTCATTCAATGCGCTTCAATGTATCTCAGGTAAGTACGAACAGAGACTTCAAAGCAGTGTTATTAGTAAGAGTGAGGAAGAGCTCTTTTGCGAGGCTCGATCCTCATTATGACATAGTCGACCTTCTGCCCTTCCCTTTCTTCCACCTAAAGAAGACGTCAATTTGCTGCTTCAGCTTAGCCCGCGAAGCAGCAGCATTTCTATTGCCAACAGAACGCGCAGGCATCGCGATTCGAGCCTAGAATCCATTAAGGTTAGACCCTTCATTACGGTAGCAGTGAAGATTGATCCTAGGAAGCGTTTACCTGGAAGGATAAGGTTACAGATCTCACACCACCCACTAAAAGCGTGCAGCACTTTTTGTTGTCATCCATAATCGATTGTTCATTTTTCAGTTATCGTTCTCGTTGTTTTCATGTCTGGGGGTAGGGAAAGTTTATCTCCGATTTTTCAAGTTCCATCGTGTTAATTCTACATGTCCACAACAAATTTCATCTCATCATTCGCAACAGATAGGACGAAAACACAGATCGTTTTTCTTTACGAACGCTTAACCCAATCTAGTTCCATAAGAGCTGTCTCTACAGCCTGACTTAGTGGCGCAATGGTCCCTTTGCCCACAAACAGTATCAACTTCTCCACCATTTCCTCTATAGCTTCTTCCATTTCCCTAAAAGGAAGGCTACAGGGTATGTCGTAGAGTTTCACTCGATATTGTTTATTGCATCAACACAAATCACAACTTGCCTATCTGAAATTCGTGGTTACCTTGCTAAAACTCATACGAAAAAATCGGCTCAGCGGCAGAAACGTCAATCTTTTCTACGCTATTCACGCTCTTTTTCTAAATTTTATTTCAGAAAATGACAAGTGCATATGGTCCACTAGAACTCCGATACACATTATTCAGGGTGGTAAGAGTCCACCCGGCCTTATTGTCGTTGTAAGATGCTGCTATTGCATCGCCTGCTGTACTAACGCTCAGCCTGTACTTGGAACTAGAGTCCTCCACGTTAAAGCTACTGTACTTGGCGTACGCTCTGTTCCCCGAATAATCTTCGAATTCAATTCTTAATTCATTTGCTCCATTTGGCTGCACATCTGGTGAAGAGAAGCTCTCCATCGTCGAAGATACGTGATCGTACGACGCGAGAATCAAACCCTTTCTTCCGCCTTTGCTCTGACTATCCTGCATCGAGACGTCGGCGACGAGGCCTGCGCCTTCGATGCGGGAATGACTCGCTCCACTCGCATGAGCACAAGTGTGCGACGGACGATCCGGAGATCCGCCCGTCGTGCGAGACATTCGCACCCATAACACATTTCTCTCGATCGTCGAAGATACGTGATCGTACGACGCGAGAGATGCGCCCGTCGTGCCAGCGATTCGCACCCATAATACATTTCTCTCGATCGTCGATGATACGTGATCGTACGACGCGAGAGATGCGCCCGTCGTGCAAGACACTCGCACCCAAAACACATTTCTCTCCATCGTCGAAGATACGTAAACGTACGACAGACACGAGAGATGCGCCCGTCGTGCCAGCCATTCGCACCCATAACACATTTCTCTCCATCGTCGAAGACACATTTCTCTCCATCGTCGAAGATACCTGATCGTACGACGCGAGAGATGGCCCCGTCGGGCAAGACGCTCGCTCCCATAACACATTTCTCTCGATCGTCAAAGATCCGTGAACGTACGACGCGAGAGATGAGCGCGTCGTGCGTGATAATTCATTTCTCTCGATCGTCGATGATACGTGATCGTACGACGCGAGAGATGCGCCCATCATGCCAGCCATTCGCACCCATAATACATTTCTCTCCATCGTCGAAGATACGTAAACGTACGACACGAGAGATGCGCCCGTCGTGCCAGCACATTTCTCTCGATCGTCTATGATACGTGATCGTACGACGCGAGAGATGCGCCCGTCGTGCAAGACACTCGCACCCAAAACACATTTCTCTCGATCGTCGAAGATACCTGATCGTACGACGCGAGAGATGGCCCCGTCGGGCAAGACACTCGCACCCATAACACGATGATACGTGATCGTACGACGCGAGAGATGCGCCCATTGTGCCAGCCATTCGCACCCATAGCACATTTCTCTCGATCGTCGAATATACATGATTGTACGACGCGAGAGATCCGCCCGTCGTGCGAGACATTCGCACCCATAATACATTTCTCTCGATCGTCGAAGATACGTGATCGTACGACGCGAGAGATGGCGCCTGTCGGGCAAGACACTCGCACCCAAAACACATTTCTCTCCATCGAAGATACGTGATCGTACGACGCGAGAGATGCGCAAATGGTGCCAGCCATTCGCACTCATAGCACATTTCTCTCGATCGTCGATGATACGTGATCGTACGACGCGAGAGATCCGCCCGTCGTGCGAGACATTCGCACCCATAACACATTTCTCTCTATTATCGAAGATACGTGATCGTACGACGCAAGATATGCGCCCATGGTGCCAGCCATTCGCACCCATAGCACATTTCTCTCGATCGTCGAAGATACGTGATCGTACGACGCGAGAGATGCGCCCGTTGTGCCAGCCATTCGCACCCATAGCACATTTCTCTCAATCGTCGAAGATACGTGATCGTACGACGCGAGAGATGCGCCCGTTGTGCCAGCCATTCGCAACCATAGCGCATTTCTCTCGATCGTCGATGATACGTGATCGTACGACGCGAGAGATGCGCCCGTTGTGCCAGCCATTCGCACCCATAGCACATTTCTCTCAATCGTCGAAGATACGTGATCGTACGACGCGAGAGATGCGCCCGTTGTGCCAGCCATTCGCAACCATAGCGCATTTCTCTCGATCGTCGATGATACGTGATCGTACGACGCGAGAGATGGCGCCCGTCGAGCAAGACACTCACCCATAAAACAATTCTCTCCGTGGAAGATACGTGATCGTACGACGCGAGAGATGCGCCCGTCGTGCCAGCCATTCGCACCCATAATACATTTCTCTCGATCGTCGATGATACGAGATCGTTCGATGCGAGAGATGCGCTCGTCGTGCAAGCCATTCGCACCCATAACACATTTCTCTCCATCGTCGAAGATACGTGATCGTACGACGCAAGAGATGGCGCCTGTCGGGCAAGACACTCGCACCCAAAACACATTTCTCTCCATCGAAGATACGTGATCGTACGATGCGAGAGATGCGCCCGTCGTGCCAGCAATTCGCAACCATACTACATTTCTCTCCATCGTCGAAGATACGTGATCGTACGACGCAAGAGATGGCGCCCGTCGGGCAAGGCACTCGCACCCATAACACATTTCTCTCAATCGTCGAAGATACGTGATCGTACGACGCGAGAGATGGCGCCCGTCGAGCAAGACACTCCCACCCATAAAACAATTCTCTCCATCGAAGATACGTGATCGTACGACGCGAGAGATGCGCCCGTCGTGCCAGCCATTCCTACCCATAACACATTTCTCTCCATCGTCGAAGATACGTAAACGTACGACACGAGAGATGCGCCCGTCGTGCCAGCCATTCCTACCCATAACACATTTCTCTCCATCGTCGAAGATACGTAAACGTACGACGCGAGAGATGCGCCCGTCGTGCCAGCCATTCGCACCCATAACACATTTCTCTCCATCGTCGAAGATACCTGATCGTACGACGCGAGAGATGGCCCCGTCGGGCAAGACACTCGCTCCCATAACACATTTCTCTCGATCGTCGAAGATCCGTGAACGTACGACGCGAGAGATGGGCGCGTCGTGCGTGACATTCGCACCCATAATACATTTCTCTCGATCGTCGAAGATACGTGGTCGTACGACGCGAGAGTTGCGCCCGTCGTGCCAGCCATTCAAACCCATAGCACATTTCTCTCGATCGTCGAAGATACGTGATCGTACGACGCGAGAGATGCGCCCATCGTTCCAGCCATTCGCACCCATAGCACATTTCTCTCGATCGTCGATGATACGTGATCGTACGACGCGAGAGATGGCGCCTGTCGGGCAAGACACTCGCACCCAAAACACATTTCTCTCCATCGAAGATACGTGATCGTACGACGCGAGAGATGCGCCTATGGTGCCAGCCATTCGCACCCATAGCACATTTCTCTCTATTATCGAAGATACGTGATCGTACGACGCAAGATATGCGCCCATGGTGCCAGCCATTCGCACCCATAGCACATTTCTCTCGATCGTCGAAGATACGTGATCGTACGACGCGAGAGATGGCGCCTGTCGGGCAAGACACTCGTACCCAAAACACATTTCTCTCCATCGTCAAAGATACCTGATCGTACGACGCGAGAGATGGCCCCTTCGGGCAAGACCATAACACATTTCTCTCGATCGTCGAAGATCCGTGAGCGTACGACGCGAGAGATGGGCGCGTCGTGCGTGACATTCGCACCCATAATACATTTCTCTCGATCGTCGATGATACGTGATCGTACGACGCGAGAGATGCGCCCGTCGTGCCAGCCATTCAAACCCATAGCACATTTCTCCCGATCGTCGAAGATACGTGATCGTACGACGCGAGAGATGCGCCCATGGTGCCAGCCATTCGCACCCATAGCACATTTCTCTCGATCGTCGATGATACGTGATCGTACGACGCGAGAGATGCGCCCGTCGTGCCAGCCATTCGCACTCATAATACATTTCTCTCTTTCGTCGATGATACGTGATCGTACGACGCGAGAGATGCGCCCGTCGTGCAAGACACTCGCACCCATAACACATTTCTCTCGATCGTCGAAGATACATCATCGTACGACGCAAGAGATGCGCCCGTCGTGCGTGACTTTCGCACCCATAACACATTTCTCTCCATCGTCGATGATACGTGATCGTACGACGCGAGAGATGCGCCCGTCGTGCGTGACACATTTCTCTCCATCGTCGATGATACGTGATCGTACGACGCGAGAGATCCGCCCGTCGTGCGAGACATTCGCACCCATAACACATTTCTCTCAATCGTCGAAGATACGTGATCGTACGACGCGAGAGATGGGCCGGTCTTGCGAGACATTCGCACCCATAACACATTTATCTCGATCGTCGAAGATACGTGATCGTACGACGCGAGAGATGTGCCGGTCGTGCGAGACATTCGCACCCATAACACATTTCTCTCGGTCGTCGAAGATACGTGATCGTACGACGCGAGAGATGGGCCTGTCGTGCGAGACATTCGCACCCATAACACATTTCTCTCGATCGTCGAAGATACGTGATCGTACGACGCGAGCTGCGCGCGAGAATCGTAGCGATTGCACGCGGACAGCCAGAGACGCCTGCACTCTTTCCACTGTCTATCGGTGCGGATTCGGAGCAGCGTCAGTATTATCACTGATCAAGACTTCTCGCGATCCGTACTGATACTGGGGTCCAATCGGATATCATTAATCGGTATTTTCATTTCCAGAGAGTAGTACCCCCTTACTATATGCCAAAAAAACGGGGTTTTGTCCTTAATGACTTAGACGCTATGGCGTGTAGGTCGCTCGCTCGATAATACAAATGCCATCTTCAAAATCGTGTTTTTGCATAGCAACAGTACATGGAAAAAATTTTCCCGCCCACCGGAAACGGTTAATTTAATTATACCGCCGTTTTCGTCGAATAAACGAACCTCAATAGTCCCTTTTTAAAAAATTTTGGGAACGCCCACTATTGAGGGGCAAGTGTCTCCATACCCGGGTCGTTGCTAGGCTCGCCTACGCAATCGACGTCACTGACTACTAACTTAAACGCGATCACGTGTTATAGAGCGATATCGATAAACGTCACTAATGCGATTATTCGCAACTGCGATGGTGCGCATGCGGGACTCAGTAGCTACAGTGTGTCCCCTTGCTCGATTTCTCCTCGTAAGCGTTTCCGTAGTCAAAAGGAACTCTTCCTCTACCGCCTAAGCTTTCGACCGACGCCATTTCCAAACGACGACAGGTCTCGCGGACGATTACAAGCCTCACGGCACAATTTTGGCGCACCCGCTTCACAAATAGGCTCCCGGATCGTGGAAAGTAGACTACATCAGCGAAGCGGCTCAAAAGGTTCAAGAAAAAGCGATGCGGTACGTAGAAAGAATGGTTGGTTTGTTTAGATTGGTGAAAAACCGTGGAGAAAGCCTCTCACTATGGCCATGGGAGTCGAAAGTAGCGAGATGCGCGACAAGTATCGCGGCGAAACGACGTTGCTGCGCGTCACTGGCGAGCCGCAGCTCTTGGAGGGAATGGAAAGCGACGGGCTCATGCCGTCGACGTTGAAGGAGCATCATGCAGAGTCGCATTCATCCAATAGGAAAAAAGGCGAGAAATATCGATTTATCGTACTAGAGTATCTTATCTGATTCTCTCTGTCTTTTTAGAAACCTGAGGGTTCTGATGAGAAGTTTGCTATTCGGGATGTTGGTGCAATGAAAGTCAATGAACCCTACATGACTACGAGTCACAAGACTCGTCCGCCTTTTACCAAGTAGGTTACTATAATAAATATAATTAAATATTTACCTAATTTGATTTTTTCAGGATTGAACTAGGATGTTATCCGCGTCAAGACGCAGCCACCTGATGGCAGTGTGAAGACTATCCCAAAGCATGGGGCTTTGGTACCAAGCAAAAGTAGGAAAACCTTCAGTCATTTATATAAAATTAATTATATAGGATTCTCTAGCCCGTTGCCAAAGACTCTCGATGAATGCTACTGAAACGATGTCCCAAATAACACAGCCAGCCAGAGTACCTCACGGGTAAATTATTTAAAAATCTTCTCCAACGTTTTTTACTGATTTGTGTTTAGAGGCATTGAATCTCTGGCTGCTGCTTCCTACACGTGGCCTTCGGAATCGGAAAAATGTCGACAGTTCCAGCACCGTCTCAATTTCTTGGTATCTCTCACTAAAATTTAAATTACAATCTCATCCCCCCCCGGATCTACAATGTTTTATCTAGGGGACGGTGAAGTTGCCGGAATACACGGATTGACGCCATCCCCGTGTTATTTACCTTCTAAGATTTCCATAAAAGGACTTGTCAACGTATGTAGGGTTGCGCTTGCGCAAGACCCCTTTCGAAGTCGTCATCGTGAACTAGGAGAACTCAGCGGCCAGACGGCTTTCGTCTCGTTAGCTACAGAATTTCTGATGCTGGCGTCTTTTCGACTGCATTCTGCCCTCATTTCGCCTCGAGATTAGCGAAAGTACGCCCTACTTCTTCCCGACTTCACCTACTAGTCTAGTACGTTCGAAACCAGGAGCACTACGGTCACGCAGCCGACTAGGCGACGGTAAGAAAGCCAAACGCAAGCACGCAAACGGCTGTAATGGAATTTGTTCAAGAATTTCGTTGAAATATTCTAACGCTTGGAATGAAAGACTGCGCAGTAAGGTCCTCGATGTAAATCGGTAAGGAATCCAAGGAACCTTATTCATTAATTTATTTAATCCATTGATTAATACCTCTAGTTTTCTGGATGAGTTTTGAAGTGAGCCTCTTCAACAGGAACCGTCTCTCTCTATATATCTCAGTCAGGTATGTCACTTATTCAGTATTTATTCCACATGTCATGTTCTGGCTTCAGATAATTCAACGTCAGATTCTGCTCGATCTTCCAATTTCCTGTTCGAGCCGACTCTAAAATTTTCGCCAACGCATTTCTGTGAATGAGAGCCAACATTAGAGTGTGTGTGCATACGGATACACATTCACCATAGTTTTAGTACGGTCATCAATGCTCACTAGAACGATCTAACGTTATTCTATTCCAACGAAGGCAATCCTTTCTTGCCTGAATTCAATTGTGGATCATATCTCAAAACATCTGGATCGTGCATTATGGCTTCTTTAATTATTTATCTCTATACTATTAGATCTATACATGATGACTGTTAGCAGTTTATGCCATTTTCCTATCTGGCTTATTGCAACTCATCTCCCTGTCTGATTCTTCAGATGATTATTAAAGATGGCATTAGAAATGTAAGAGACTGAGAGGGTTTCAATTAAAATTGTACTTTCATTAACGTCAGCATTTCTGTTGCAAACACAACACCACAAACACGTCGCAATATGAGTCATGAAGGTGCGAAGTTACTTTTTGTACTAGTATGTATTTATTCATTCCGGAAGTTTATGTCATCTTTTTCAGGTCGTCTAGCTGCAATTGATTTTACGTCAAGGTACGTTTATTCACGTCTAAACTCACACGAACAGGCAAGCACAGTCACAGAAACGTTAGTCTCTTTCATGCGAATGCGATTCATGGTTTTTTTCTAAATTTCATTTCAGAAAATGACAATGATGACTTTCCTTTCCATGTGTACCAAATGATATAACCCCAGCCATTGCCACTCTGATACAAACCATTCAGGAAAGCGAAATGACAGTTGTTGAACCACCAACCACCTTTCCATTTAGCAGCACAGTGGCCATCATTCTTTTCATTATCTTGATCTTCTGTTGAAAACTTCATTCCATTCACGTTTGCATTTGAATTTCCAGACGCTGCTATATCATCACCGGCTGTACCACTGTATCCACTAACGCTTAGCGTGTATTTGGAATTGGAGTTTCCTACATGAAAGCTACTGTACTTGGCATACGCACTGTTTCCTGAGTAATCTTTCAAATCAATTCTTAATTCATTTGCCCCATTTAGCTGCAAAAGCTGGTGAAGAGGAGCTAAGCCAAGCCAATAGTCGCCATGAATATTGCCAAATCCTCTTTCGTATTCATTCCATCTACGATTAAAGTCAACTGATCCATCCTTACGTCTTTGAAAGACTGTCCATTCTCCGCCGTCGGTCTCCATGTCACAGTAGACAGGAACTAGGCCAATTCCCGGAAAGGAAATTGTATGACTGCCACTTGAAAGATGGGGAGACCGTTTATGTAGACAAGAGCAGTCGCAGGAAATGGATTCAACGATATCTATGCTCACTTTATGAGAAATAGATTTCAGTATATCGAAGCATACCGTACTTTGCAGATCTTGGAGTTGGTTTTGCAGAGACTCGATTGTATCGTTTGACATTACCCCAGGAAGACCTTGAATGCCTTGTTCACCTTTCTGATATAAAACGAGTTCTCGAAGTAATTCTTTTAATTAATAGGACATCACCTCTCCTTTGTGACCATGCTGCCCAATGTGTCCTTTATCACCCTTGGGCCCAACGGGCCCGGTAACGCCAGAATAGCCTCGATTTCCTTTATCTCCTTTTGATCCAGCCTTTCCAATCTTTCCCTTTTTAAATAATATGTTTATGTCATCCGGTCTTTTTCTTATTGTACTGGTACCTGTACACCGGCGTTTCCTTTGTCTCCTTTATCACCTTTAGACCCTCTTGGTCCCAACACCCCTCTCTCTCCAGTAGGACCCTATGACCAATTCAGGTATCATCATCTTGATCATTTTCCAATACCTACCGCTCTTCCAAGTGGACCAGGCGGCCCACGTGAACCAATAGTGCCAGGTAAACCTTGAGGTCCTACTGGTCCTGGCAATCCCTGAGGTCCAACGATGATGTGTTTATGATCACACGCCGTGGACGATGTCTGCGGCAGAAACACATTCTTTGGACCAAAAATATATTATTTTGTTTCTGTTTGCCTGAGAAGACGCGTTTGTCACAGCGTAGCCTAGTAGGAATAGGAGCAGCTGCGTTGTCATTGTTCTCATAGAAGTGGTTTGAATTCTTCTCTTCTTCTGCCTGTGCGCTTTTATGATAAATTTTAGACACGGAAGACAGGGAATGACGCCATCTCCGTGGTAATTACATTTTAGGATTTCCATAAAAGGACTTGTCCACGTGCGGGGGTAGAGTCGCGCTTGCGCAAGACCCCTTTCGAGAACGAGGAAAACGCATTAGTCCGGACGGTTTTCGTCTCGTCAGCCGCAGAATTTCTGACGCAACGGAACTGCTGCGTCTTTTCTACCCTCGTTTCGCCTTGATACATCATAGATTCGCGAAACTACACCCTAGTTCTTCCCGACTTCACCTGCTTTCAAAACCAAGAGCACTATACAGTCACGCAGTCGACTAGGCGACGGTAAGAAAGCACGCAAACGACTGTATTGGAGTTCGTTCTGAGCAGGACGAAGAATTTCGTGTGGATCACATTGAAATATTCAGCGCTTTTCTGGGCTTTGGATGAAGGCGTGCACAATTAGGTCCTCAATATAAATCTGTAAGAATTCCAAGGAATCTTATCTAATAATTAATTATGTAATCCATTTTTCAATACGACTAACTAATTCATACAGTTTGTACACATACATAATGTATGTACAGTAGTTTCTTAATGACTTGGATTAATGCGTTCCTCCAAACAATGCTAAAAGTTCTGGACACAGTCTGAGTCATGAAGGTGCGGAGTTACTTTTATTACCAGTATTTATTTATTCATTCATTCTGGAAGTTGATGATACCTTTTTTCAGGTTGTCTAGCTGTAATTGATTTTACGTCAGGATAGATTTATTCACATATAAACCAACACGAACAGGCAAGCACAGTCACAGAAACGTTAGTCTCTTTCATGCGATTCATGCTTTTTTCTAAATTTCATTTCAGAAAATGACAAGGATGATTGTCCTTTCCATGTGTACCAAATGATATTTTTCCAGTCACTACCACTGACATACAAACCGTTCAGGAAGGTGCGGTGACAGGCATTAAACCACCAACCACCTTTCCAATGAGCAGCACAGTGCCTACTACCAATCTTATCATTGTCTTGATCATTTGCTGAAAACTTCATTCCATTCACGTTTTCATTTGGATTTCCAGACGCTCCAATTGCATCACCTGCTGTACCATTGAAGCCGCTAACGCTTAGCGTGTACTTGGAACTGGAGTCTTCCACATTGAAGCTACTGTACTTGGCATAAGCACTGTTTCCCGAGTAATCTTTCAAATCAATTCTTAATTCATATCCATAGTAGTTTATCTGCAAGAACTGGTGAAGAGAAGCTAAGCCAAGCCAATAATTGCCATCAACTTCGCCGAATCCTTTTTCGTATTCATTCCATCCACGATTAAAATTAATCGAACCTTTCTTTCTTCTTTGAAGACGGTCCATCCTCCACCGTCGGTCTCCATGTCACAGTACACGGGAATTAAGCCAATTTCCACAAACGAATTTTGAAGCTGCCACTCGAAAGATGAGGAGATCGTTTATGCAGACAGGAGCAATCGCAAGTAATGGATCTTGCGAGATCTAAGTTCATTTCTGTATTATAATTATCTGCAACTTCTCAAAGCATACTTTGCAGATCATTGAGTTGGTTTTGCAGTGACTTAATTGTGTTGTTTGGCATAACGCCAGGCAGACCTTGTATGCCTTGTTCACCTTTTTAATACAAGACGACAAGTTCTCGAAATCATCTGTTACATGTAATTAATTGGTAGAAGAGCACCTGTCCTTTGTAACCAGGCTCCTTTACCACCCATGGGTCCCACGGGTCCCGTGACGCCAGAAAAACCTCGATTTTCTTTATCGTCTTTTGAGCCAGCCTTTCCAATTTTACAGTATTTAATTATGTCTTTGGGTAACTTCTTACCATGCTACTGTACCTGTACACCGGTATTTCCTCTGTTTCCTTTATCGCCTTTAAATCCTCGTGGTCCCATCTCTCTCCAGTACAGTGTAGGACCCTATAACCAATTGGCGTACATACCTATATGGTCACTTTTTGTAGTACCTTCTCTAAGGTTAAAATTGGCTCCCTGGGAGACCTGTTTTAAATCTGCTTTCCTGGAAAGAGTCTCCTTCCCGGAACGTATCAGAGTGTGTTTTGAAGGAAACCAAACATCTGCGTTTGTGCTTGTGGATGCAGGCGACACAAAATACAAATTATAATTATAATTCAAGTAAACGGTGCTTGACACGGGTACGTTTGCTGACATCTAAATCACGCAGACAGGCAGGCTCAGTTACTGAAACGTTAGTCTCTTCAATGCTTTTCATTCTTTCTTTCTAAATTTCATTTCAGAAAATGACAGTGATGACCATCCGTTCCACGTGTACCAAGTGATACGATTTGGATCACTGCCACTCTGATACAAACCATTCAGAAAAGAACGATGACAGTCGTTAAACCACCAACCACCTTTCCAGTAAGAAGCACATTGACCACCATTGTTATCATTGTCTTGATCTTTTGTTGAAAACTTCATTCCATTCACGTTTCTAAGTGAATGTCCAGACGCCGAAAATGCATCGCCTGCTGTACCACTGTATCCAGTAAAGGTTAGTTTGTACTTGGAACTAGAGTTCCCCACATTAAAGCTACTGTACTTGGCGTACGCGCTGTTTCCTGAGTAATCTTTCAAATCAATTCTTAATTCATTTGCCCCGTTCAGTTGCAACATCTGGTGAAGAGAAGCTAAGCCAAGCCAATAGTCGCTGCTTAGATTGCCAAATCCTTTTTCGTAGTCATTCCATCCACGATTAAAATCAACTGATCCATCCTTTCGTCTTTGAAGGACTGTCCATCCTCCGCCTTCAGTCTCCATGTCACAGTATACAGGAATAAGGCCAATTCCCACAAAGGCAATTGTAAAACTGCCACTTGAAAGATGCGGAGATCGTTTGTGTAGACAAGAGCAATCACAGCCTTGAGAGCTCACAATTACTAAAGCACATTCATGTAGTTTAAATCAGTAGTCAATGGCTTGAAACTGTACTTCCCAAATCTTCGAGTTGCTTTTTCAATAGTTCTACCGGCATGACACCAAGAGGATTTTGAAGTCCTCGTTCACCTTTCTAACTCAAATCAAGTTCGTCAAACAATCTGTTTAATTAGAGGAAGAGTACTTGTCCTTTTTCGCCATGCTTCCCAGCCTTTCCAATCTTTCCCTTTTTGATGTAATCAATTACATGTTATTTGCTAATTTCGTTTATCGTTCTATTTCTACCTGTCCACCGGTGTTTCCTCTTTCTCCTTTATCACCTTTCAAACCTCGTGGCCCCAATAGCCCTTTATCTCCAGGAGGACCCTAACCAACTGACCAATTAAATCCTATACCACTTGTCATATATGAATACGTACTGCTTGTCCAACTGGACCAGGCGGTCCACGTGAGCCAATTGTGCCAGGTAAACCTTGAGGTCCTACAGGTCCTGGAAGTCCCTGAGGTCCAACGATATGCTTATGATCACACGCAGTAGACGATGTCTGCGGCAGAAATGGGTACTTAAGCTGAAGGAGAAATATTTTTATTGTTTGCCTGAGAAGATGCGTTTGTCACAACGTAGGCCAATAAGGAGAAGAGCAGTTGTGTTCTCATTGATTTCATAAGTGGTTTGAATGAAAGGTTAGCTCTTCTTGTGTGCATTTATGATAAATTTTGGATACGGAAGATACGGAATGACGCCATGCAGCTCCGTGGTATGTTCATATCTCGATTTCTTGAATCCATAAAAGGAGTTGTCCACGTGCGGGGGCAGAGTTGCACTTGCGCAAGACCACTTCGATCCTTTTCTCGGGACTCGAAGTCCCCGTGAATTTTGTTTCCGATGGAAAGGCATGCTTCAGCCACGGCAAAGCTAGTCTAATAATTCTGACATACCTCGTCTTTTCTAAAACATTAGAGGGTGATATACGCCCTCTTTCGATCACTACTAACTACTGTACTCTGACGGCGGCGAAAGCCACGCGACGGCGCCAATAATCCTCCCCCTGTCGAATGGTAGAAGGAGGGAATTTATTGAAAACGTCGAGCTGCGCTGCTGCGAGCCGTCGAAAACGAGGTAGAAGGAGAAAAGAAATGAACGTTTAATGTAAAATTCATCAAACCAATCCGACGATTTAGAGGACAGAAAATTAGAGAACGTAAGATAAGGAGGACCATGCAGGGAGACCCACCTTATAATCGTATTCAAACGTCGAAATTTTGACTTGGACGATGGCGTATTCATTCAACAGACGACGCTACGGATCATATTTGATATTAGAAGTTCGGTCAAGCCGACTGCCAGTGTACCAGCGTAATATTATATTATTGGTATTTACACTGATTATTCGCGTCTATTTTTCTAAGCAGGTGCTTTTAGGCTTTACTGAAAGGCCAGTCACAAATTCGTCGTCAGAGTTGACACAGTCATGAAGGTACCGAGTTACCTTTTTATTTATTTATTTATTTATTTATCCAAAATGATTATTTCATCTTTTCTCAGGTTCGCTAGCTGCAGTTGATTTTACGTTTATTCACATCTAAACTCCTACGAACAGTCAAGCACAGTGCCAGAAGCGTTAGTCTCTTCCATGAGATTCATGCTTTTATTTCATTTCAGAAAATGACAAGGATGAGATTCCTTTCCATGTGAGCCAAATGATATACCCCCAGCTAGTGCCACTCTGATACAAACCATTCAGGAAAGTATGATGACATGCGTTAAACCACCAACCACCTTTCCAGTGCGCAGCACAGTGTGTATTACCGGACTTATCATTGTCTTGATCTTTTGTTGAAAATATCATTCCATTCGCTTTTCCACTTCCAGACCGTGTCATTCTATCACCGGCTGTACCACTGTATCCACTAACGCTTAGCCTGTACTTGGAAGTAGAATCGGCCACAATAATTTGAATAAAGCAGCTGTATATTTGGGTATACCGACTGCATTCTACCCGCGTTTCGCCTCGAAGCATCATGAAATCGCGAAAATAATTCCCGACTTCACCTATTTCCGAAATAAGGAGCTCTGCGATCCCTAAATCGACTCGTCCGCGTTATGAAAGTCGAATTCATGGCACGCAATCGACTAGAATGGAGTTCGTTCGCTCACGAACAGAGAAGATCGAGACGCGCGAAGAATTTCGCGAAAGGCACATTGAAAGTCTCTAACTCTATTACCGGCTTTGGAAAGCGTGCACAAGTACTTCGTCTATCTATATTGGTAAAAAATTAGATTCAAACTAAAAAAACCCATTCACTAATTTGTACATCTAGTTTTCCTGATTGCTTTGGACAAGGGCGTATTTATTCAACAAACAATGAAGAACTCGTTTGATATTATTGAGAGTTCAGTCAAGCCGTTTGCCAATGTACCAAGTAATATTATAATATTGGTATTTGTACTGAATGAATCACGTTTGTTTTTCTGAGCAGGTGCTATATCCTAAGCTCTACTAATAGGCCAGTAAGAAAGTAGTGAGGTTTCGACTCAGTCTCGAAGGTTCTGAAGTCTCTTTCTAGTGTTTATTTATTTATTTATAATGGAAGTTAATTGTTGTCTTTTTCTCAGGTCGGCTGGCTGCGTCAGGGTACGTTTATTGACATCTAAACTCACACGGAGAGGCAAGCATAGCGACGGAAAAGTAATTCTCTTCGATGCAGTTCATGCTTTTCTTCTAAATTTCATTTCAGAAAATGCCAAGGATGACCATCCTTTCCATTTGTACCAAACAATGCTATTCACGGCAGTACCACTCTTATACAAACCATTCAGGAAGGTGCGGTGACAGGCGTTAAACCACCAACCACCTTTCCACTTAGAAGCACAGTGCGTACTACCGGACTTATCATTGTCTTGATCTTTTGTTGAAAACTTCATTCCATTCACGTTTCCACCCGAGATTACAGACGCTGCAATTGCATCACCTGCTGTACCACTGTACCCACTAACGCTTAGCGTGTACTTGGAATTGGAGTCTCCCACATTAAAGCTACTGTACTTGGCGTACGCACTGTTTTCTGAGTAATCTTTCAAATCAATTCTTAATTCATTTGCCCCATTTAGCTGCAAGAGCTGGTGAAGAGAAGTTAAGCCAAGCCAATAATCGCCTTCGACATCGCCAAATCCTCTTTCGTATTCATTCCATCCACGATTAAAATCAACTGATCCATTCTTTCGTCTTTGAAAGACTGTCCATCCTCCGCCGTCGGCCTCCATGTCACAGTAGACAGGAACTAGGCCAATTCCCGGAAAGGAAATTGTATGACTGCCACTTGAAAGATAGGGAGACCGTTTATGTAGACAAGAGCAGTCGCAGGAAATGGATTCAACGATATCTATGCTTACTTTATGAGAAATAGATTGCAGTATATCGTAGCATACCGTACTTTGCAGATCTTGGAGTTGGTTTTGTAGAGACTCGATTGTGTCGTTTGACATTACCCCAGGAAGACCTTGAATGCCTCGTTCACCTTTCTGATATGAAACGAGTTCTCGAAATCATTCTTTTAATTAATAGGACATCACCTCTCCTTTGTGACCATGCTGCCCAATGTGTCCTTTATCGCCCTTGGGCCCAACGGGCCCGGTAACGCCAGAATAGCCTCGATTTCCTTTATCTCCTTTTGAGCCAGCCTTTCCAATCTTTCCCTTTTTGAAATAATATGTTTCTGTCATCCGGTCTTTTTCTTATTGTACTGCTACCTGTACACCGGTGTTTGCTTTGTCTCCTTTATCACCTTTAAACCCTCTTGGCCCCAACAGCCCTCTGTCTCCAGTAGGACCCTATGTCCAATTTAGGTATCAGCAACTTGATCAGTTATCACTACGTACCGCTCTTCCAACTGGACCAGGCGGCCCACGTGAACCAATAGTGCCAGGCAATCCTTGAGGTCCTACTGGTCCTGGCAATCCCTGAGGTCCAACGATATGCTTATGATCACACGCAGTGGACGTTGTCTGCAGCAGAAGCACGTTTTTTGGACCAAACATAAATGATTTTGTTTTTGTTTGCCTGAGAAGACGCTTTTGTCACAACGTAGCCAAGTAGGCAAAGGAGCAGCTGCGTTCTCATTTTATTTCATAGAAGTGGTTTGAATGAAAGTCTTCTTCTGTCTATACGTTCTTTTATGATGAATTTTAGATACGGAAGATACGGAATGACGCCATCCCCGTGTTATTTACATTCTAAGATTTCCATAAAAGGACTTGTCCACGTGCGGGGGTAGGGTGCGCTTGCGCAAGACGCCCTTCGTTCGACGACGCCATCATGAATTTCCTGACCAGACTCTTCTTGTCTCGTCAGCCACAGAATTGCTGATTTGGCCGTGCTGCTGCGTCTTCCCAGCTCCATTCTGTCCGTGTTTCGCCTCGAGACATCATCGAATCGTGAAAATACGCCCCTAATTCTTCGCGACTTTAGTCTACCTCCTTTCGAAACCTGGAGCAACGATCACAAAATCGAATCGGCGACGGTAAGAAGTCAAACGCAAAGCACGCAAACGGCTGCAACGGAGCTCGTTCGCTCAGGAACTGCGAGATCGACCGAGTCATTAATTTAGCGAAAATCACATAAATTTTCTCCAGGTTTCGGAAATCGTAATACATCGTCCTTCTGAATCGGTAAATAATATAAATCAAGCAAGAAACCTTATCTATTTAAAAATTAATTAATTAATTAATTAATATATGTTTGCTGTTTTCTAGTTCTCTAGTTCGGACAGACAAGCACAATGACAGAAATGTTAGTCTCTTCCATGAGATTCATTCTTTCTAAATTTCATTTCAGAAAATGCCAAGGATGACCATTTTTTCCATGTGTACCAAGTTATATGCCCCCAGTTAGCACCACTCCTATACAAACCATTCAGGTGGGTATTAGTACAGGCGTTAAACTACCAACCACCTCTACCAGAGGCACAATGACTATCTCACCTATCGTTGTCTTGAGATCTTTTGTTGAGAACTTCAAGTTTTGAAATGAATAACCAGAATCTGTCATTGAATTGCCTGCTGTACCACTGTACCCGCTAACGCTTAATAGCGTGTACTTGGAAGTTGGGACTAGAGTTTCCTACATTAGAGCCACTGTACGTGGCATATGCACTGTTTCCAGAGTAATCTTTCAAATCAATTCTTAATTCGTTTGCTCCATTTACCTCTAAGAGGTGGTGAAAAGAAGCTAATCCAAGCCATTAGTCACCGCTAAGATTGCCAAATCCTCTTTCGTAGTCAATCCATTCACGATTAAATCGACTGATCCATCTTTTCGTCTTTGCAAGACCGTCTATCCTCCGCCGTCAGTTCCCATGTCACAGTAGACAGGAATAAAGCTGATTCCCCCAAATGAAATTGTAAAGCTGCCACTAGAATGATGGGGTGATCGTCTATGTGAACAAGAGCAATCGCAGCCTTACGAGCTCACTACTACTAAAGCAAATTCATATTGTTTTTCTTTGTAGTTCATAGCTCAAACAAAGCAAGTTTACATTGATGTTCTTTTGATTTAATTAATAGCTCATGTTCTTCTTTCAAGGTCTTCAAGATTTCTTTGCAGTAATTCAGTTGGCATGACACCAGGAAGATCTTGAATTCCTCGTTCACCTTTCTATTACGGAAAGAGGTCTGAATGTCATCTGTTTTATTATTGGTGCAGCACTTGTCTTTTCACGACTCTTTTGTGACTCAAGCGAATTAAATCAAATTAAACCTAAATCACAGGCAATCTGAAAAAGCAAGAAGGAAAGAATATGAAAAATGTGCCGTTTATTTCTTATAGTTAGGAAAATAATTCACCATGTAATCGTAAGAAGAACAAAAGACAGAGTCAGAGAAAACACGTCATTGTAATAAGGACGCAAGACGGAGTCAAAGAAAACACATTTGTAATATTACTTTGAGAGATCAGTTTGCAACAGTCAGTGAAAGTTCACTGTTTCAAGAATATCATCAACACGAGAAGAAGTATAATGAGCACAAATAGGAGTAGAATGAGCACAAATTTAATATCGGAGTAAGGTAGCAGATTGGCGACGTTAGGATTGTGCTGCGTGACCGCCTAACAAGCAAAGCACAATTTTGTCAGCTATGAGTGCGGTTAATATATCATGTGGTCGGTCAGTCGCGCATTTCGTGCCACAGGATTTGCCTGTATGACGGCGCCATTTCATGACGAGGCTGGCGCCGGATGAGCATAGGCCACCATAGATACCACGAGTGAGTTGAACGAAGAAGAGTCCTGCAGTCGTGGCTGCAGAAAACCTCCAAACCATGCAGCGCTGAGCTAGCATAGTTTGCATAGCAATGTTTACGCGGTGGCCACAACAGCCACCAATCGAGTTTTCTTTGGCTTCAATAAGAAGGTGCACTGTAGCCCCGACCAATCGCGGATATAGATGAGACTGGATAGCCCGATTATCCTTCCAGGTTTAAATTGTTTTTTACTGGATTTGATTGATCGGAATATTACAGGCAGATTCTGACGTTCTTGCTGGAAACAAGTATTACCCAGTTTTTATACTTCCTGCACATAAGAATTAATTCTTGTTTGCATTCGGACCTTACCTCTTATTTTGATGTTCTAGTAAAGAGAGAGTAGAAACGGCATTTTTCTGAGCTGCAACTTGCCGATCAGGTGAGGTTGGTTTGTTTCTTGCAAAGCCACGACAAATGCCTCACATGCACTCTCTCCTTGTTTGGGCAATATTTCTCTTATTACCTCTCTTGCCTTATCTTGCTCTGTGGCTTTGCTTTTCACTCGCTGATACTGCTCTTCGTCTGCGACTCTCTCATGCGTAGAGGTGGTCGAGTACAGGCATGATCTTAATAATTAAAAAAAGAGCGGCGGATGTATACATACATACATACATACATACATACATACATACATACATACATACATACATACATACATTCATACGTTAATTCATGACATGTATACATGAAGCTACAGAAACACGAAAACACGAAAAACTGATAAATTAATCAATTCTGAAGCGGTTCATTTTTAGTATATCAGTGACGTTACACATATACGCATTGAAGAAGCCAAAAGCTGCACTCAGTACTCACAGTCTAGCAGAGATGCAAGGAACTTAGAGCGTGGTTACAGTGTCTCAGCAATGAGGAGGCACTGCTTGATCTGGACAGGGCGTCCAAGGCCATATCTTTCGGCAGGCTCACTTTCTTCAAATCGAAAGCTGTGAAATGACTCGTGCTAGATTTTATCTCCGCTCCAACTAGCATTGGGCAGCCATCGGATGCAATCTGTTGGCAGTGAACATCTCTTTGCAGAGAGTTACAAAACCATCGGCTTGGCATCCATGATGCTTCAGATGGAGTGGAACTTTGCTTAAGACCTCCCAGCGTTACAATTTCTTCTTCTTCGCGATCCGTCGTCTGAGGAAAGACGTGGCTTTCCACCAAGCGGTCAGTGCTTCCGTACACATCGTAATGTGTATCTGTTTTCACGCGGCGATTGCTCAGTGACCGAGGGTTTACATTTTTCAGTGAATGTGGCTGCGCAAGGTTTGCTAAGCAGTTTTTGCACTCAATTGAAATAAGCAAGTGCGCATCAAAGCGATCAATGACGAGGCCTACAAACTCATCGCCTCCTCCTGGAATTGTGGGTAAACCGGTGGATCTGTCGTGATAGAAATGCCAACCAAGGTGCGTTTGGCATGTTTGTGTTTGGCAATAGATTATGTCCCACTTGTAGCCTGGGAACCAGGTGTGCTCCAGGGTCGGGTTTCCGTGATAGGCCAAACGAGAGCTGCACCCGGCAGTCACCGTTACAACATCAAATTCGTACCCATATGGATTGCGAAAGTGTTGCGACCAGGCTGAGCGTCCCAAAATTCCTTTCTCATAGCTGCATGTTGACAAAGCCGATTTTGATTCAACCACCGGTATAATGCCTGAAGAGTGAGCAATTTTTCTGTGACATTTGCCGCAGTGTAGATAGCCGGCGGCCGCAGGGCAGAATGTTTGCCTTGTAGTAGGCAATGTGCTGTTTAGATTGCCTGAATTTGAGTTGCGAAGTTGCATCTGTACGGCTCCCTTTATCTTAGCGCGATCGCAAGCTTTGAGAAGATCACCAAGTGTCGCATTTTCACTGCTGGAGCACCAGGACTCTAAAATTTTCTTTACTCTGTGCGAATTTCTCGGAGTTGGACCGAGAGAGGAGCAGATGTCGTCGATTTGTGAAAAAGTATACCCAAGACTTGAACCAAGGTCACGCCACATTCCATCACCGCATGCAACTTCAGTGACAGCGGCTATATGACGAGAATTGCATTGTTCATGCAAATCTGACAGACAAGAGTGAATAATAATAAGAAAACACTCTTGTTTTAGTTAGGTAATTGGCGATAAACCTAAGCCAAATTCCCTGCATGCATGAGATTTTTACTCCCTTATTAAGGGCCCTCTTTCGCCTCCTTTCTCTACACGATTAAATCTCGGATATCAAAATCTTGCTATAGTGCAAGTTTGGGATTTGCTTTAACTTTTGCAGATTATAGAGGGTAAGAGCTGCCTCTGCGCGGAGTCTCAGTTTCACGGACTGCTTTTGGCCTTGCGGAAATTCCATAGATGAGTTTGTTTTTTGGCACTACCTTTTAAACCTTACATCGCCGCTGCTGCAAAAAAGGCCATTGTCGCTGTTTTTATTTTTCACACCCGGACCATGCATTGTTAATTAAATCACACCATGGACATCACTACTCTTCTAACGGCTTTTCCAAAAAAGTTCTTATCTCTTTTATTGCAGCTCGTGAAGACCATAATAGTTAAAGATCATTGGTACAGGTTCCGCCAATGATAATACTTCTCTTCGCCTTCTAATGACGATGACCCACGGAATTAACTGCCCCCATGAAGTCCCCGGGTCGATCCCCCAAAGCTGCCTGCCCTCATAAAGTCACCGAGTCAATTTCATAAAGTCCCCTGATCGAACCCCCGCGAGTCCCCAGGCTATTTTGAGACCAAAAAACACTTCCGCTAAAATTTACATTTGGTTCGGGCACCGCCTCTTGAGAGAGAAACGCGCGAGAGAGAGTCTGGGAGGCTATATAGCCTCTCGCGGATATAGTTCCTGCCGCGGCAGGCAAGCCGACGGTGAACAAGTCGTAATTGTATTGCTCTAAGGCTGCCATCGTAATTACAAACTGCCGCTACTCTAATTTTTTGACGCTAAAAGCAAATTATTGACTGCGGCTTTTAGTAGTTCATGAATACGTTTTAGTAAGTACTCCCAACGTACGACGTTGCCTTTATCATAGTATATCTCACCAAGAGCTAAATCCGTAGGCATTGCAACAGCTGTCGGATGCGGCCGTACACTGTAGGCAACTGGGAAGAAACAATGTATAGTCCGTGCTAGAGAACATGTTTCTAGATTGCATGCGTCATCTTTCACCTGATTGGCTTGGACTCAAAACCGGTTTCCACAAAGGATGTTCCAGCCTAACAGGTTTGGTCCTGCAAGATACAGGAATTATCTTCATCGGGGTAAAGGATGTACCGCCATATGTACATACTAGACAGGAACTAGGCCAATTCCTGGAAAGGAAATTGTATGTCTGCCACTTGAAAGACGGGGAGACCGTTTATGTAGACAAGAGCAGTCGCATGAAATGGATTCAACGATATCTATGCTCACTTTATAAGAAATAGATTGCAGTATATCGAAGCATACTTTGCAGATCTTGGATTTGGTTTTGCAGTAACTCGATTGTGTCGTTTGACATGACCCCAGGAAGACCCTGAATGCCTTGTTCACCTTTCTGATATAAAACGAGTTCTCAAAATCATTCTTTTAACTAATTGAACAGCACCTGTCCTTCGTGACCATGCTGCCCAATGTGACCTTTAACATCCTTTGGCCCGACGGATCCCGTTACGCCAGAAAAACCTCGATTTCCTTTATCACCTTTTGAGCCAGCCTTTCCAATCTTTCTCTTTTTAAAATAATATTATTGTCATCCGGTTGTTTTTCCTCATTTTACTGCTACCTGTACACCGGTGTTTCCTTTGTCTCCTTTATCACCTTTAAACCCTCTTGGCCCAACAGCCCTCTCTCTCCAGCAGGACCCTATGTCTAATGTAGGTATCAGCAACTTGATCACTTATCACTACGTACCGCTCGTCCAACTGGACCAGGCGGCCCACGTGAACCAATGGTGCCAGGTAAACCTTGAGGTCCTACAGGTCCTGGCAATCCCTGAGGTCCAACAATGTGTTTATGATCACAAGCAGTAGATGATGTCTGCAGCAGAACCACGTTGCTTGGAACAAAAGTAAATAATTTTTTTTGTTTGTTTGCCTGAGAAGACGCGTTCGTCACAACGTAGCCAAGTAGGCAAAGGAGCAGCTGCGTTCTCACTGTTTTCATAGACGTGGTTCGAATGAAAGTCTTCCTCTGTCTGGTGCTTTTATGATGAATTTTAGATGCGGAAGACACGGAATGACGCCATTCCCGTGTTATTTACATTTCAAGATTTCCATAAAAGGACTTGTCCGCGTGCGGGGGTAGAGTACGTTACGCTTGCGCAAGACCCGTTTCGAGTCGCCATCATGAACTAGGAAAACGCATTTGGCCAGACGGTTTTCGCCTCGTCAGCCACAGAATTTGGAAGTGCTGCGTCTTCCCGACTCCATTCTACTCGTGTTTCGCCTCAATACATCATCGAATCGCGAAAATACGCCCTATTTCTTCGCGACTTCGAAACCAGGAGCCACTACGGTCGCAAAATCGACTCGGCGACTGGAAGAAGTCAAACGCAAAGCACGCAAACGTCTGTAATGAGCTCATTCGCTCAGGAACTCACGAGACCGAGACGAAGAATTTCGCGGTTCGACCAGACCAGAGCCGTATATACGGCTCTGGACCAGACGCCCGCCACAGAATTGCTGATTTTGGCGTGCTGCTGCGTCTTTTTGACTGCTTTCCACCCTCGAAACATCATCGAATCGATAAAATACGCTCTAATTCTTCCAGACTTTATCTTCTACTTTCGAAACCAGGGGCACTACGGTCGCAAAAGCGACTGGGCGACGGTAAGAAAGTCAAATGCAAAGCACACAAACGGCAATTTGTTCGCTCAGGAGCTGCCAGACCGAGACGAAGATTTTTCCAAAAATCACTTTGATATACAGTACTCAGATCCTTTCTCTCAGACCTTTTCGAGGCTTTCGAAAGCATGCACGAGTACGTCGTCGATCTGAATCCGTAAGAAGTCCAGAAGTTCCATGTATATGTTTTTAGTTTTCTTTATTACTTAAACAGGCGTATAAGAGCTCCTTTGATACTAGGAGTTCAGTGAAGCATTTGCCAGTGCAACAGTTAATTAATATTATAATGTGGGTGTGTCTGCTGATTTACTCACCTCAGTCTTTCTTAGCAAATTCTTTTAATTAATTAAGCCCTTCTAACAGGCCAGTGAGAACCTGGGTAGAGTGGCATACACGTTCATGATAGTATGTTTCTCTTTCTTTAGTGTTTGTTTATTTATTTATTGCGGAAGTTATAGGCGATTGCTTTTTTGGGTCGGCTAGCTGCAGATTGTTTGGCATCTGATCACGCTTCAGCTTTAAATTTTCAGTCGGTTTGAATTTGAATTTCGTCAATGCACTTCAGTTGTTCGCATTAGGGCACTCGCTTATTCACGTTAGTACCTTTGTCACTTTTCATTAAGGCTCGCTACATAGATTCAACAATATCCCTAATCGACGAAGCCAATCATCTCCATCTCGAACTCAAAACAAAAACAGCTAGATTAGGATGTTCTCTTTACTGTAAGAACCACGTGATTATTTATCTATTTACTTTTTTTGTCTTGAACTCTTAAATGCATACGCAACGGCTGCTCTATTGGAAGCGTTTCTTCTTTTAACAGATCTGTCTACTGTTGCGCAAATTCCAAAGATCGTTTATTGCGTCAACACAAACCACAACACGCCAATCTAAAATTCACGGGTACGTTGCTTCACATCTGAACTGACACGGAAAGACGGGCTCAGCACGTGACAGTAACGTCAATCTCTTCTACGTTCTTCATGTCCTTTTTCTAAATTTCATTTCAGAAAATGCCAAAGACGACTTTTGTTTCCACGGGGACCAAATAATTCGATTATAGCCACTGCCACTCTTATACAAACCATTCAGAAAGGTATTATGGCAGAAGTTAAACCACCAACCACCTTTCCAGTTAGCAGCACAGTGACCACTGCTATATTTATCATTGTCTTGATCTTTTGTTGAAAACTTCATTCCATTCATGCTTCCACGTGCAGACACTGGTACTGGATCACCTGCTGTACCACTGTACCCACTAACGCTTAGCGTGTACTTGGAACTGGAGTCTCCCACATTAAAGCTACTGTACTTGGCGTACGCACTGTTTCCTGAGTAATCTTTCATATCAATTCTTAATTCGTTTGCCCCATTTAGCTGCAAGAGCTGGTGAAGAGAAGTTAAGCCAAGCCAATATTCGCCTTGGACATCGCCAAATCCTTTTTCGTATTCATTCCATCCACGATTAAAATCAACTGATCCGTCCTTACGTCTTTGAAAGACTGTCCATCCTCCGCCGTCAGTCTCCATGTCACAGTAGACAGGAACTAGGCCAATTCCCGGAATAGCAATTGTAAAACTCCCACTCGAAAGATGGGGAAACCGTTTATGTAGACAAGAGCAGTCGCAAGCAATGATTCTCACGATATCTATACTCACTTTATGAGAAATAGATTGCAGTATATCGAAGCATACCTTGCAGATCTTGGATTTGGTTTTGCAGTAACTCAATTTTGTCGTTTGACATGACCCCAGGAAGACCTTGAATGCCTCGTTCACCTTTCTGATATAAAACGAGTTCTCAAAATCATTCCTTTAACTTATAGGACAGCACCTGTCCTTTGTGACCATGCTGCCCAATGTGACCTTTAACACCCTTGGGCCCGACAGGTCCTGTTACCCCAGTAAAACCTCGATTTCCTTTATCACCTTTTGACCCAGCCTTTCCAATCTTGCCCTTGATAATCAACGAAGTAATTTAGTTATTTCTTCTCTATTCTACTACTACCTGAACACCGGTATTTCCTCTATCACCTTTGAGTCCTCTTGGTCCCAACAGCCCTCTCTCTCCAGTAGGACCCTATAACCAATTGAATCACACCTAGTTCATCACTAGTCATAATGACTTTGTACCGCTCTTCCAACTGGACCCGGCCGTCCACTCGAACCAATTGTGCCCGGTAAGCCTTGAGGTCCTACAGGGCCTGGAAGTCCCTGAGGCCCAACAATGTGTTTATGATCACACGCAGTTGACGATGTCTGCGGTGGAAATTGGTTCTTGGACTAAATCATGGTGTTTCTTTCTTGCCTGAGAGGACACCCTTGTCACAACAAAGACCAGTAAACAGAAGAGCAGCTGCGTTCTCATTGTTTTAATATAAGCGGTTTGAATTAAATCTTCTTCTTCCTGTGAGCTTTTATGACAACTTGATGAAGAGGATTCAAAAGAAGAGGAGATATGAGAATGATGATGCCTGGTACGCGTCTCTCCTTTTATCTTCAAGTTGCTATTTGCATGAAACAATGATGTCATTTGGCTTTCGGCATGCTCAACCCCTGTGCTCCCTTTGCTTGGGGAAACTCTCCAGGGACTCTTGTGGCCCCTGTTTGACCACAATGACGTCACACTGAATGCGTTTCTTCTGCCTACAATGATGTAGTCGATAGAAATAGATCTTTTCATAGATCGCTTTCGATTGTTTGTTTTCAAAATGACGCTGGCGCGGCGTTCGCTGGCTCTGAAAAGTGAGAAATATAAGTAGCAAGTGGCGTCACAAGAGATCAAGACTTGCTCCGCTGCGGAGCAAATAGAAACAATGCTCTCAGTGGAAGGCTGGAAGCTAGCACGTGCTAACCGTATTGGAAATAAACAGCTACAGGAGCGCAATGCAAGGCATTGACTGCATGATCGCTGCGTGGTGCAGTAGCTACCGGTAATCTATTTTTAGGTGTTTCCCGCGTAAGGCGTACAGTCACGTTATGAAAACGCTTTAACCGATACATTCCGCAACATAATCTTTTTCATGCTATTCATTCCTTTTTCCGAAATTTCATTTCAGAAAATGCCAAGGATGACCATAATTTCCATGTGTGCCAAGTGATGGGATTTGGGTCAGTACCACTTGCGTACAAACCATTCAGGAAGCTGCGATGACAGACATTAAACCACCAACGACCTCCATAATAAGAAGCGCAGTTGGTGCTAACGTGCTTGTCATTGTCTTGATCTTTTGTCGAAAACTTCATTCCATTTACGTTTCCATCTGGACTTCCAGATGCCGCAAGTGCATCACCTGCTGTGCCACTGTAACCACTATCGCTCAGACTATACTTGGAACTGGAGTCTCCTACATTAAAGCTACTGTACTTGGCATACGCACTGTTCCCCGAGTAATCTTTCAATTCAATTCTTAATTCATTTGCTCCGTTCAGCTGCAACAGCTGGTGAAGAAAAGCCAAGCCAAGCCAGTATTCACCGCTGATATTGCCAAATCCTCTTTCGTAGTCATTCCATCCACGGTTAAAATCAACTGATCCATCCATTCGTCTTTGAATAATTGTCCACCCTCCACGTACCGTCCGTCTCCATATCACAATAGACGGGAATGAAGCCAATTCCTACAATAGAAATTGTGAAGCTGCCACTTGATAGATGAGGAGATCTCTTATGTAGACAAGAGCAATCGCAGCCTTGCGAGCTCACAATTACTAAAGAGCGTATATGCTGTTGAAATTAGAGCTCAGTAATCTCAAAGCATTACTTCCAAGGTTTTCAAGTTGCTTCTGCATTTGTTCAATGGCAATGACACCAGGAAGGCCTTGAATGCCTCGTTCACCTTTCTAAACGCGAAGCAAATTCTCCAAGTTCTTTCTTCAATTAGTATAGAGCGGCACCTCTCCTTTGTGACCGTGTTTCCCAATGCGTCCTTCATCACCTTTGGGTCCCACTGGTCCCGTGACGCCAGAAAAACCTCGATTTCCTTTATCACCTTTTTAGCCAGCCTTTCCAGTCATTCCCTTTATGGAACAATCATTTAGCCATTCGTTTTTCTATCGAGCCGCCTCTACCTGTACACCGGTAATTCCTCTGTCACCTTTATCACTTTTTAGACCTTGTGGTCCCAGTTGTCCCTTCTCTCCAGAAGGCCCCTGTAACCAGGGTTACTAGTATCCCTGCTGTAACCATGCAGTTCATTATATTTGCCCCTAGGTAATTGTCATATAGACTGCGTACCGCTCTTCCTGTTGGACCAGGCGGACCGCGTGAACCAATAGTGCCAGGTAAACCTTGGGGTCCTACGTACAGGCCCAGGAAGTCCTTGAGGTCCAACGATATGCAGTAGATATCGACGATGTCTGCTGCAGAAAAGTTCTTTACACCGAGTAAAAACGATCCTGATTTTTGTTTGCCTGAGAAAACGCACTTGTCACAACGCAGCCAAGTAGGCCGAAGAGCAGCAGCGTTCTCATTGTTTTCATATACGGTAAGTGGCCTGGGTGTACATATGATTTAATGAATGAATATCTTCCTCTTTTTCGCAAGCTTTTATGACACGGAATGATGCCATCTCCGTGTTGTCCACATTTCAAGATTGCCATAAAAGGAACTGTTCGTGCGGGGGTAGAGTTGCGCTTGCGCAAGACCCCTTTCGAGTCGCTTCTGTCCTCAAGGTGGAAAACGCATAGCCAGTCGGTTTTCGTCTTGTCAGCCACAGAATTTGGAAAACTGCTGCGTCTTCCCGGCTCCATTCTACTCGTGTCTCGCCTCGAGACATCATCGAATCGTGAAAGTACGCCCTAATTCTTCGCGACTTCACGTAATTTCGAAACCAGGAGCAACTACGCTCACAAAATCGAATCGGCGACGGTAAGAAGTCAAACGCAAAACACGCAAACGGCTGCAACGGAGCTCGTTCGCTCAGGAACTCGCGAGACCGAGACGAAGAATTTCACATCGAAGTAGACTCGAACTCTTTTCAGTGGAAAAGTTCGTCCCCGATCGAAATCGGTACCAAGGAACATAATTAATTAATTCATTCATTCATTCATTCATTTATCAATTTCTCTAGTTTTCTTGATCAGTTTGAAGAGAGCCTGTTCGTTCATCTGAAGCAGTCTTTCTCTTCTTATCACTGTCATGCGGGTCAGTTTTTACCGCTATTTATCCCATATGACGTCATCGTTGACGTCAGATTCTGCTTCAGTGTTTTCGACTCGAAAATTTCCGTCAACGCAGTTCAGTGTTTTGACGAGTGAGACCAGAAACATTAGTCTTTAGCATACTTTTCATGCTTTTGTTCTGAATTTCATTTCAGAAAATGCCAAGGATGACCATATTTTCCACGTGTACCAAACGATGCCGTAGCCGCTACTGTCAGTCTTATACAAACCAAATTGGGGAGCTCTGTGATTGCAAAATCAACTCGTCGAAAGCAAATCACGCACACTTTAGAGTTTGACTCATATATGGACGCACTCGACTGCAAGAGTTTGTTCACTCAGGAACCGGAAGACCGATACAAAGAATTTTACGAAAGCCACATTCTAACGCTATTCCCGGCTTTTGAAAGCATGCACAAGTTCGTCGTCTATCTATAATCGGTAAAAATGGGATTCAAACTAAAAAACCCTTTCCCTAATTCGTACATCTAGTTTTCTTGATTGATTTGGACGATCAAGCCGTTTGCCGATGTACGAAGTAGTGTACCACAATATTGCTATTTGTACTGAATAAGTCGTGTCTGTTTTTTCTTAGCAGCTGCTATATTCTCAGCTCTACTTAATTGGCAGAACGTAGTCAGATTTCGACTCAGTCTTGAAGGTTCTGAAGTCGTTCTTTAGTGTTTATTTATTTATCCCGGAAGTTATTTGTCGTCTGTTTCTCAGGTCGGCTTGCTGCATCAGCGTACGTTTAATCAAAGAAAAGACCCGCTCATCGATGGACGGTTGATGTACCTTGCGGTTAGGACGGACGCAGGAAGCTGAGGTGTTGACGTTGCTACATTGGCATGCAACGATTGTTGACGTCATTTCCTTTTGGCATGCTTCACCTTTGGACTTCATTTGTTTGGGAAACACTGCACAGAGACTCTCAAGACGTCACTTTGAAAGCTGCGCAAATGATCAGAGCATATATTTATTCACATCTAAAGTCTAAACACACGCGGATAGGCAAGCACAGTGGAGTTGGTCTGTTCCATACTATTCATTCTATTTTTCTAAATTTCATTTCAGAAAATTCCAAGGATACAAGTCTTTTCCATGTGTACCATATGATAAGACTTCCATTATTGGTACCTCTCTTATAGAAACCATTCAAGAAAGTAGTGTGACAGGAGTTAAACCACCATCCACCATTGTGATAATCAGCACAGTGATCACCACTCCAGTTATCATTGTCTTGATCTTTTGTTGAAAACTTCATTCCATTCACGTTTCCAGCTGTCGATGCTCTTAATCCATCACCTGCTGTACCACTGTACTCATTGAAGCTTAGCGTGTATTTGGAATTGGAGTTTCCTACATTAAATCTACTGTACTTGGCATACGCACTGTTTCCTGAGTAATCTTTCAAATCAATTCTTAATTCATTTTCCCCCTTTAGCTGCAAAAGCTGGTGAAGAGGAGCTAAGCCAAGCCAATAGTCGCCATAAATATTGCCAAATCCTCTTTCGTATTCATTCCATCTACGATTAAAGTCAACTGATCCATCCTTACGTCTTTGAAAGACTGTCCATCCTCCGCCGTCGGTCTCCATGTCACAGTAGATAGGAACTAGGCCAATTCCCGGAAAGGAAATTGTATGACTGCCACTTGAAAGATGGGGAGACCGTTTAAGTAGACAAGAGCAGTCGCAGGAAATGGATTCAACGACATCTATGCTCACTTTATGAGAAAAAGATTGCAGTATATCAAAGCATACTTTGCAGATGTTGGAGTTGGTTTTGCAGTAACTCGATTGTGTCGTTTGACATGACCCCAGGAAGACCTTGAATGCCTCGTTCACCTTTCTGATACAAAAGTAGTTTTCAAAATCATTCTTTTAACTAATAGGACAGCACCTGTCCTTTGTGACCATGCTGCCCAATGTGACCTTTAACACCCTTTGGCCCGACTGGTCCCGTGACGCCAGAAAGGCCTCGATTTCCTTTATCACCTTTTGAGCCAGCCTTTCCAATCTTGCCCTTTTAAAAACAATATTAATGTCATCCGGTTGTTTTTCCTCATTGTACTGCTACCTGTACACCGGTGTTCCCTATGTCTCCTTTATCACCTTTAAATCCTCTTGGCCCCAACAGCCCTCTCTCTCCAGTAGGACCCTATGGCCAATTGAAGTATCAATACCTTGTTCGCTTATCACTACGTACCGCTTGTCCAACTGGACCAGGTGGCCCACGTGAACCAGGCAATCCTTGAGGTCCTACAGGTCCTGGCAATCCCTGAGGTCCAACAATGTGTTTATGATCACAAGCAGTTGACGATGTCTGCGGCAGAACCACGTTCCTTGGAACAAAAATAAAGCATTTTGTGTTTGTTTGCCTGAGAAGACGCGTTCGTCACAACGTAGCCAAGTAGGCAAAGGAGCAGCTGGGTTCTCATTGTTTTCATAGAAGTGGTTTGATTGAAAGTCTTCCTCTGTCTGGTGCTTTTATGATGACTTTTAGATGCGGAAGACACGGAATGACGCCATTCCCGTGTTACTTACCTTTCAAGATTTCCATAAAAGGACTTATCCACGTGCGGGGGTGGAGTACGTTGCGCTTGCGCAAGACCCGTTTCAAAGTCGAACTAGGAAAACGCATTCTGCCGGACGGTTTTCGCCTCGTCAGCCACAGAATTTGGAAGTGTTGCGTCTTCTTGACTCCATTCTACTCGTTTTTCGCCTCAATACATCATCGAATCGTGAAAATACGCCCTATTTCTTCCCGCGACTTCACCTACTTTCGAAACCAGGAGCCACTACGGTCGAAAAATCGACTCGGCGACTGGAAGAAGTCAAACGCAAGGCTGTAACGGAGCTCATTCGCTCAGGAACTGCAATTTCGCGGAATTTAATTACATCACATCGAAGTAGACTCTTACGCTTTTTGGTGCTTTGGAAAAGTTCGTCCTCGATCGAGATCGGTACCAAGGAACATTATTAATCAATCAATTATTTAATCCATTTATCAATTTCTTTAGTTTTTTTTGATGAGTTTGAAGAGAGTCTGTTCATTCATCTGAAACAGTTTTTTTCTCTTCTAATCACAGTCATGCGGGTCAGTTTTTACCTATATTTATCCCACGTTACATCATCTTCGGCGTCAGGTTCTGCTTCAGTGTTTTCGACTCAAAAATATCCGTCAACGCAGTTCAGTGTTTTCACGAGTGAGACCAACGTTTGCGAGCTTACCAATAATACGAATTCATGATCGTTTTAGTATCGTCGTCAAGGCTCTCACTACACAGAACCAATGATACTCTATTCCGTAGAAGACGATCCTCTTTCTAATAATCTTGCCTGATTTCAATTGTGATCATATCTCGATCTTTTCTGGAAGGTAAATACCACGTTTTTTTTTCTTTCTTTCTGCACTAGCGTCATCTTGAAACTCTTAGATGTATACGTATATGTTTACCTTTGTGCCGTTATACGCTACAGTATCTCGTCACTCTGATGATAACAGACAAGCGAAACCGTAAGAGGGAGAGACGTTCTGAAACCATACCTGTATATACTTTCAAACTTTTTTTCAGTAGCGGGTACGACACCACGGAATCGTCGCCAGTGCCTCATCTTCTCCAAGAAGCAGCGCGCGGATGGCTCAACTAAAGTTCATCTATTTCTATGGCAACGAAAAATATTTGCTCGGCGTTTTTTCAGTGAGCTCCGTTACCACGGCGACCGATGTGCAAGGCGATTTCTTCAATCAATCAATCAATCAAAGCCAAGTCTTTTACAACGTTGTTGTGGCGATTGGAACGTCGATGAGCGAATTTGGCCAGATCAGCTCCCCTGCTTCCAATCCAACTGCACTTCGACGTGATATCAAAGGTATGTTCCTGGCGTGTCTCTTCCGCGCTCCATACTCTTCTCTCAGGTTCTAATGTATTGGTAGACTCCACGGGCCAGCTGTAGGGATCGCAGTGTCATCATGTCTTTATGTGGTAAGGTTGATTTATTGCTTCGTATTCAGCTAAGGGTGTCTTTTAGGATTGGGGTCCTAAGCATGACCCCGTCATCAAAAACTGCTCCACCGGGGTCCTGGGCAAGACCCCGTCATCAAAAACTGCCCGACAGGGGTCCTGGGCATGACCCTGTCAAAACTGCCTGTGCATGGAAACGCGAGGGACAACTCTGCGCTTTTTTTATAAATTTATTTAATAAATCAACTGTCCCTCCCCTCTATCTTTGAGCAGTTTTTGATGACGGGGTCTTGCTCAGGACCCCGGTTGCGAGCCTTTTTTTTATGACGGGGTCATGCTCAGGACCCCAGCTCCTAAAGAACAAACATCAATAACAATGAACAGTGCTTTGTATTGATACTACCTGGACGTCCTTGAGCAGCAAGAGCGGTGCAGACGCGATGACGAACGGCGAGTTTTACGCAAATTAGCGCGAGATAGATAGAAACGTGGCATGCTCATCATCAAATAAAAATTACTGCACTACATAAACTTGATATGTGATTGATATTCCTTCTTGGTTTTCGTCACAGGCATCACAGCACTGCAAAAAAGGCAACTGATATCGATACGCTTGCCTTTGACTGTACAGATGAAGAAATCGACTTAAAATTAATTAGCTTCAACGTCCATTGACCTAAAATCCTAACTAACTACTCCTAAAAGAAAACATGACGCGAAAAATAGCACCTAAATTACCTCAAAATCAATTGACCTATCATATATTATACATTCTAGTCAACATTACCACAACTACCCATTGAGAATGATCTAAAGTACGTGGCAGCTGCTAGCCAAAGGAGCTACACGTCTACTAGAGAATCCACCCACCCTACCCTAATCCTAATGCAAAGGAGCGGTCCCGTGAAAACAAGCGCAGCGATGCAAACGAAGCACGTGACAGATGGCCATTATGGCCGCTACACTCTCTGCTCTGGGCTTTCATGCGCTGCCATAGCAACCGTCCTCGCTCACCAACCCCAACCCGCCCTCGATTACACATTCAGAAATCGAAACTCACGAAAAATTTTCTACGCTCGTGTGCGTGCGCAATGTCACAAAGAGCCCCGCCCCCTATGTGTGCATGCCTACTTCGCCAGGACCACTAACTATAAATCCTGGGCAGAAGCCTGAGGATCCCAATTTTGCAAACCTGATTGCTCGCTGAGAGATCAAGTGCCATGTTTTGATTTCTTTTTCGTATTAGAGGCTTCTAGAAAAGCGACGAATGAATGGAATTCGATGTAGCTTGGGTGGATGCCACGTAGGATTGCTTACTGGCGAACGGATGCGCGATGGAGGAATAGCCGCTACTTAACGGCACGTGACAGACAAAATTTCAACTCATCGCTTTAGACCATGAAAGATTGTCACAAATCTCGGGATCACCTAACTAATACATACTATTAGTAGAATTAAGAGGAGACATCATTGATTATATGTTTACGTGACGTCATTAGAGATAGTAGGGCTATTCGAAAAAATTCTAAATAAATAAATAAACTATTTAATTAATTGCGAATATTTTGACTTCCCTACCTACAACGTCAAAAGAGTCGGAGAAAATAAAAACGTCGTAGATTTATCCGCACTGAATTTCAGCTCAAAGTCAAAGAAGAAGAAAGGATCGATGATTTAACGTACTGGACGGGGTCAAGTGTAGTTTGCTAGAAAACCGAGTTGAAGAGCAAGTTGTAGACAAGAGCTATAAAGAGACACATGATAATTTATAAATAAATTAAATAGTTATTACATTGGCAAAGTGCTGCGTCGCGTTGGAATGATAACGAGTAAACGCAATGGTAGTGATTGCCTCCACTGAAAAACAGGTTAATCTAGAAGGAGAACCGTGGGTGGATGCAAACCCCTTCCTAATAAACGTCAATCTCCCGGACCTTATCATCGTAACCTTTCGACGTCACCTTTTGAGGAAGTTCGTCGATCTTATAAACAATGAAATCTCGCCTTGAGATCCATATTATACATTCAAAGAGTCGGTCACATTTTTTTTCAACGCGCCTTATATGAAGATTTGAGCTAAAGACGTCGAAAAGAAAAACTCCCCAAAGTCGCGCTTCTTACGCGAGGATCGTAGAGCCGTGCGAGATAGTGATCAAACGGACCTTCGACGAACTAAACACGAAAAAAAATCGAGAAAAAGGTCTCTTTTTTTATCGAAAGCGAACCGGTTCGAATTGATCGGCGTTGCGTCGCATGTAGCCGATGCACGCCTGTCTCACGTCCCTGTGGCGCACTTGACTGTGATATACCTGTGTCGAATCGTCGCTTAGCGTTTACTTTCGGAAACGGCCCGAAAGAGGCACGAGCCGTCTTTTGCGACCGGTTTTCGCCACAGTCCTTTTTCTCGAAGTTGCTTGTCGATTTCTTTCTCTTCTGACGGAACTTCGCCGCTTCCTTTCGTCGGCGTCGCTCGCTTTCTTCCCATCTTTTACGCTCAGAACATTCTTAACGCGCGGTACACTTGCAGCACATGGCTCAGCCCAGTACACGTGACTGTCAAGTGAGCGCCTCTTTCGCCCACGTTCTAGTGCCACTGTAGAAGAAAAGTGGTATACGGTAAAAACATTAGTGCAATAATATACACGGCTTTCTGAAAAGGCTAAATATTCGCATATTGAGAGCGTATACGTGCACTTAGTAGAAAAATAACCTTTCCTCGCTGTGAATCATTACAATTTGTAATATTCGATGCATTTCTGAGCTTGTCATCCAATTCAAAATCGTCGTCCTGTTGTTGTTCTTCTTCTTCTTCGGATTTTATGGACTCAACAGGCGTTGGACTGCCGAGCACTTTTTCCTTTCTCGTATCGAACTCCGATATAATTTCCCGTTCGAACGCCGCCGCGACCACTTCGCTCGGCGGCGGCGGCGAAACCTGCTTGACGAACTTCTGCTTATCAGTTACTTTCATTTCATTGGCAGGGGACAGCGACTTCTCAGACCAAGGCTACGTTTTCTCACATCAGTGCACCGTAAGTTCTCTCATGCGTTCAGTATCTGAAAATGATATTGTCTATCGATTAGGACTACTATAGTACTTACAACTGCTCGGATTGGCTACAAGTGGAAAAGCCAAGTCAGGTGCCCAAGTGAAATTAGTCAGGAGAACGTGCCATCAGAATTTATTCTGAATTAATGCAGAATTTATTCTGAATTAATGCAGAATTTATTCTGGATTAATGCAGATTTTATTCTGAATGAATGCAGAATTTATTCTGAATTAATTCAGATTTTATTCTCAATTAATGCTGAATTTATTCTGATTTAATGCAGAATAAATTCTTCATTAATTCTTCATTAATTCTACATTAATTCAGTATAAATTCTGAAGTAATGCAGAATAAATTCTGAATTAATTCAGAATAAATCCTGCATTAAGTCAGAATAAATTCTGTGTTTATGAGCCGACCACCGAGTTGTACGGGTGGAGCCCGTATAACGACGGAGGGAGGCTCTCTCAAACGTGATCTTAGGGCCGGAAGTGTCTGTCTGTCTGTCTGTCTGTCTGTCTGTCTGTCTGTCTGTCTGTCTGTATGTCTGTTCGTCACGCTCGGTATTGTGACGTAACTTAAAATCCCGTTTTTTTCGTACAGCGCATGCGCGACATAGGGCCCAAAACGGTGCCCCAAAAAAGGCGATTCACGGCGCGAACAAAGCGTTTTTTCTTTCATAAACGGAAAAAATGCTTAGAAATCTCTGTTTCCAATTGATCTGTGCTATTTTCCGTGTTATAAATGTGCTGAGAAACCGAAACGACAGTTTTGATTGTCACGCTCTGACGTCACAATCAAAAGTATCCACTCATGTACAGTATGTGGGTGGGTATGTACGCGTGTACGGGTAACAGGAAATATGACCCGTACACATTCCCGTACACATGCATGTCTTCAAATACAGAGCAAATTACGAAATGCAATACGTCAGAAAAGCGCCTAATTAGAAAAACATTGCAATTATGTAGGTATGTACAGTACGTAGGTAGGACTGAGCTGTAGGGGCTAAGGGCAGTGATGACTGCGTGAATATGTGGCAACATAAAAATTTATGACGTCACACTATGTAATGCACTCGCGTACGGTAAGCGGTGGGAGGCTCTGCATGATGGCAACACGGTGAACACCGGGCCATCATTCTCTAGTTCAGAGAATGTGAGATTTTTTCGCGATGTTTTAGCGCGCGTTACACTCGAAAAGCCCTGCTCGTCGTTCGTCTCCTGTGCATCGCTTAGCGAGCGAGTTTGAGGTTCTTGATCGACTTCTTGTCGTGTTCCGTCACGTTCTGAACGGTTATTGCTAAGTTTTTCGTCGTCATGGCGTTTCGGGGTGTACGAGCGATCTTTTAGAACGATCGCCGACGTACTTCACCTACTTTTGAAACCAGGAGCAACTACGGTCACAAAATTGACCCGACGACTGAAAGAAGTCATTCGCAAAGCACGCAAGCGGCTGTAACGGAGCTCATTCGCTCAGGAACTCAACTGCGAGACCGAGACGAAGAATTTAATTAAATTAAATCGCATCGAAGTAGACTCGAACGCTTTTCGGTGCTTTGAAAAAGTTCGTCCTCGATCGAAATCGGTACCAAGGAACATTATTAATTAATCAATTATTTAATCCATTTATCAATTTCTTTAGTTTTTTTGATGAGTTTGAAGAGAGCCTGTTCCTTCATCTAAAACAGTCTTTCTCTTCTAATCACAGTCATGCGGGTCAGTTTTTGCCTATAGTTATCCCACGTTACATCATCTTCGACGTCAGGTTCTGCTTCAGTGTTTTCGACTCGGAAATTACCGTCAACGCAGTTCAGTGTTTTGACGAGTGAGAGCCAACGTTTGCGAGCTTACCAATAGTATAAATTCATGATCGTTTTAGTTCCGTCGTCAACTCACTACACAGAAGCAACGGTACTCTATCCCGTAGAAGATGATCCTCTTTCTAATAATCTGGCCTGATTTCAGTTGTGATCATATCTCGATCTCTTCTGTAAGGTAAATACCACGTAATTATTTCTTTCTTTCTGCACTAGCATTGTCTTGAAACTCTTAGATCTATATGTTTACCTTTGTGCCGTTATACGCTACAGTATCTCGTGACTCTTTTTTAGTATTTATTTATTAATTAATTTATCCCGGGAGATATTTGGCGTCTTTTTCTCAGGTCGGGGTACCTTTATTGACATCTAAACTCACACGGACATTCAAGCGCAGCGAAAGAAACGTTAGTCTCTTCCATGAGATTCATGCTTTTTGTCTAAATTTCATTTCAGAGAATGCCAAGGATAACGTATCTTTCCATGTTTTCCAAAGAATTCGATCATAGTCACTACCTTTTTGATACAAACCATTCAGGAAGGTGCGATGACATCTGTTAAACCACCAACCACCTTTCCAGACAGCAGCACAGTGACCACCACTATAGTTATCATTGTCTTGATCTTTTGTTGAAAACTTCATTCCATTCACGTTTTTAAACGAGCTTCCAGACGCTGCAATTGCATCACCTGCTGTACCACTGTACCCACTAACGCTTAGCGTGTACTTGGAATTGGAGTCTCCCACATTAAAGCTACTGTACTTGGCGTACGCACTGTTTCCTGAGTAATCTTTCAAATCAATTCTTAATTCATTTGCCCCATTTAGCTGCAAGAGCTGGTGAAGAAAAGTTAAGCCAAGCCAATAATCGCCTTCGACATCGCCAAATCCTCTTTCGTATTCATTCCATCCACGATTAAAATCAACTGATCCATCCTTACGTCTTTGAAAGACTGTCCATCCTCCGCCGTCAGTCTCCATGTCACAGTAGACAGGAACTAGGCCAATTCCCGGAAAGGAAATTGTATGACTGCCACTTGAAAGATAGGGAGACCGTTTATGTAGACAAGAGCAGTCGCAGGAAATGGATTCAACGATATCTATGCTCACTTTATGAGAAGTAGATTGCAGCATATCGAAGCATACTTTGCAGATCTTGAAGTTGGTTTTGCAGAGACTCGATTGTGTCGTTTGACATTACCCCAGGAAGACCTTGAATGCCTTGTTCACCTTTCTGATATAAAACGAGTTCTCGAAATCATTCTTTTAATTAATAGGACATCACCTCTCCTTTGTGACCATGCTGCCCAATGTGTCCTTTATCACCCTTGGGCCCAACGGGCCCGGTAACGCCAGAATAACCTCGATTTCCCTTATCACCTTTTGAGCCAGCCTTTCCAATCTTTCCCTTTTTGAAATAATATGTTTATGTCATCCGGTCTTTTCTTATTGTACTGCTACCTGTACACCGGCGTTTCCTTTGTTTCCTTTATCACCTTTAAACCCTCTTGATCCCAACTGCCCTCTCTCTCCAGTAGGACCCTATGACCAATTTAGGTATCATCAACTTGATCACTTATCACTACGTACCGCTCGTCCAACTGGACCAGGCGGCCCACGCGAACCAATAGTGCCAGGTAAACCTTGAGGTCCTACAGGTCCTGGCAATCCCTGAGGTCCAACAATGTGTTTATGATGATAATGATCACAAGCAGTAGACGATGTCTGCGGCAGAACCACGTTCCTTGGAACAAAAATAAATAATTTTGTGTTTGTTTGCCTGAGACGACGCGTTCGTCACAACGTAGCCAAGTAGGCAAAGGAGCAGCTGCGTTCTCATAGAAGTGGTTTGATTGAAAGTCTTCCTCTCTGTCTGGTGCTTTTATGATGAATTTTAGATGCGGAAGACACGGAATGACGCCATCCCCGTGTTATTTACATTTCAAGATTTCCATAAAAGGACTTGTCCACGTGCGGGGGTAGAGTACGCTACGCTTGCGCAAGACCCGTTTCGAGTCGCCATCATTCCCCGAACACCAGGGCGCGCGCGGGCTTCGCCCGCGCGCGCCCTAGTGAGAGGGGCTCTCAAACGTGATCGGGCAAAATCTCAATGTGTTTGTCTGTCTGTCTGTCTGTCTGTCTGTCTGTCGGTATACCCTGACGTCACAATCGCACTTAGGCCAATCACACACACATGCCTTTATGACATCACAGTCATTGTGATGTCATACTCTCCCGTATTTTGAACAAAATGTACGTAAAAGGTGACGTCACAGTAGATAGGAACCCCGGATTGTGTTTAAAACTTTTCAGGAAGGAGTAGGCATATTATACAGGCTACTTTATCAAGGATAAATACAACGGGCACATAGCAATGAGCTCTTTCAGTAACGTTCATAAAGGGAACACAGTAAAGGAGCACGTTGGGTTTGTCGTGCTGCGAGCGAAGCTCGCAGCACGCAAACCCAACTGCGAGCTGATAATGGGCCTCATGACACGATCACCCAAAAAGGCAGAGGTTAGGGTTAGGAGGGGTATAGCTCTGTGTCGCCCTTACTTAGGAAGTCAAATTGTAGGCTTTTGCAGGAAAATAAAGCATGCCAACTCACGTTGGTTAGGCAGTGCGATGCAAAGTATGCAAATAGGGTTTACTAAAATTAGAGCAATAAGAATGTGCTGAGGGTGTTCGGGGATCCCATGATGGCTCACGAAAGGCCATCATTATCTAGTGAACTGGAAAACGCATTCAGCCGGACGGTTTTCGCCTCGTCAGCCACAGAATTTGGAAGTGCTGCGTCTTCCCGACTCCATTCTACTCGTGTTTCGCCTCAGTACATCATCGAATCGCGAAAATACGCCCTATTTCTTCGCGACTTCACCTACTTTCGAAACCAGGAGCCACTGCGGTCGCAAAATCGAATCGGCGACTGGAAGAAGTCAAACGCAAAGCAGGCAAACGGCTGTAACGGAGCTCATTCGCTCAGGAACTACAAAAGCGCTGAAGAATTTCAATTAATTAAATCGCATCGAAGTAGACTCGAAGCCTTTTCGGTGCTTTGGAAAAGTTCGTCCTCGATCAAAATCGGTACCAAGGAAAATTATTAAAAAATTAATTATTTAATCCATTTATCATTTCTCTAGTTTTCTTGATGATTTTGAAGAGAGCCTGTTGATTCATCTGAAGCAGTCTTTCTCTTCTAATCACAGTCATGCGGGTCAGTTTTTACCAGTATTTATCCCACGTTACATCATCTTCGACGTCAGATTCTGCTTCAGTGTTTTAGACTCGAAAATTTCCGTCAGCGCAGTTCAGTGTTTTGACGAGTGAGACCAACGTTTGCGAGCTTACCAATACAGTAATACAAATTCATGATTGTTTTAGTACCGTCGTCAAGGCTCTCACTACACAGAAGCAACGATACTCTATCCCGTAGAAGACAATCCTCTTTCTAATAATCTTGCCTGATTTCAATTGTGATCATATCTCGATCTTTTCTGTAAGGTAAATACCACGTGATTATTTCTTTCTGCACTAGCGTCGTCTTGAAACTCTTAGATCTATACGTGTATCAGTATGTTTACCTTTGTGCCATGATACGCTACAGTATCTCGTCACTCTGATGATAACAGACAAGGGATTAGAAACGTAAGAGGAAAAGATGTTCTGAAAAATCATATATACTATCAAACGTTTTTTCTGTAGCGGGTAGAACACCGCGGAATCGTCGCCAGTGCCTCATCTTCTCCAAGAAGCGATGGCTCAACTAAAGTCCATCTGTTTCCATGGCAACGACAAATAATTGATTAATTTTTTCATTGAGCTCCGTTACCGCGGCAACCAATGTGCAAGGCGCAATTTCTTCAATCAATCAAAGCCAAGTCTTTTACAACGTCGATAAGCAAATTTGGCCAGATGAGCTCCCCCGCTTCCACTCCAACTGCAAAGGTATGTTACTGGCGTGTCTCTTCCGCGTTCCGTAAACTCTTCTCTCAGGTTCTAATTTATTGGTGGACTACCACGGGCCAGCTGAAGGGATTACAGTGTCATCATATCTTATGTGGTAAGCGGATTTATTGCCTCGTATTCGGCTAAGGGTGTCTTTTAGGATTGGGGTCCTAAGCATGACCCCATCATCAAAAACTGCTCCACCGGGGTCCTGGGCAAGACCCCGTCATCAAAAACTGCCCGGCAGGGGTCCTGGGCATGACCCCGTCAAAACTGCCTGTGCATGGAAACGCGAGGGACTCTGTGCTTTTTTTATGAATTTATTTAATAAATCAACTGTCCCTCCCCCTTCTATCTTTGAGCAGTTTTTGATGACGGGGTCTTGCTCAGGACCCCGGTTGCGAGCCTTTTTTTATGACGGGGTCGTGCTCAGGACCCCAAATCCTAAAGAACAAACATCAATAACAATGAACAGTGCTTTGTATTAATACTACCTGGATGCCGCGGTGCAGACGCGATGACGAACGGCGAGTTTTACGCGAATTAGCGCGAGATAGACATGCTCATCATCAAATAAAAATTGAAGAAATAACTGCACTACATAAACTTGATATACGATCGATCTTCCTTCTTGGCTTTCGTCACAGGCATCGCAACACTGCAAAAAAAGGCAACTGACTTGACAATTGATACGCTTGCCTTTGACTGTACAAATGAAAGAATCTCACCTAATTAATAACCTTCAGCGTCCATCGACCTAAAATCCTAACTAAAGAAAATCTATTCTACTCATAAAAGGAAACATGACGCGATCAAAATCAATAGACCTATTATATATCTATACTCTATTCAACATCACCACAAATACCCATTGAGAGTACGAGGCAGCTGCTAGCTAAGGCACGAGGGAAAGGAGCTACTAGAGAATTCCACCCTACCCTCCTAGAAGACATCAACTAAATCCAAAGGAGCGGACTAGAGAAAACTAGCGTAGTGATGCAAACGAAGCACGTGACAGATGTTGTTCCGCGACACTCTCTGCTTTGGGTTTTCATGCGCTGCCATAGCAACCGTTCTCGCTCACCAACCCCAACCCGCCCTCGATTACACATTCAGAAACCGAACCCAATGGATTAGACTGACGAAAATTTATCTACGCTCGCGTGCGTGGGCAGTGCCGCGTCAAGCAATCAAATCCCGTCTATGTCGCAGAGAGCCCCGCCTCCTCTGTGTACGCCTACTTCACCAGGACCCCAATTGCAAACCTGGTCACTCGCTGTCTTCATCAAGAAAGCTCTCGTCTTTGTCACATCACTATAAAGAGTAACATGAGTAAGCGATTCGCGTAGAAGTGTTGCTTACCTACCTGTTATAATAATAATACGTCTAATATTGGATTTCAATTTTTTGATTTCATTTTTTATGAGAGGCTTCTAGAAAACAGACAAATGAATAGAATTTGACGTAACGCGGGTGCACGCCACGCAGGATTGCTCACCAGTGAGTGGATGCAAGATGAAGAATGTGAACCGGGAGGGGGGAGGGGCTGTCCTCTCAAACGCTGTAGACCAAGAATAAGGTGAATGCGGATCATTGGTAATGAAATCCGTGATCGTACAAATTGCCGCCGTTAAAAAATTTTCAACCCATCTATTTCAACCATGAAAGATAGTAACAATCTTCTAGGGATCACTTGACTAATACATGCTATTAGTAGAATTAATAGTAGTTATCATTGATTATTGGCTTACGTGTTGGCAATCGCCTTCGTTCTCTGGGTTATTCTCGTGGAAACGAGCGCGCGTTTAGCGAAGAAATTTCAAAAGAACCACTGCCTAATCCTCACTATTTCGTTTCTAACGATTCCAATCAACGTAATGGTAACAATGACGAATAGCCCTATTATTGGGAATCCTAGCAAGCGTCGGGGAAATCTCGTACAAGGTGAAAAGAAAGAGGGAGACACGTGGAATCGCGTCGTACAAGTCAGCCCTGTATAGGACTAAGTATCTAGCGTGAGACCCATCATGTATCGGTTTTGTAAACGTAGTTGCATGCAGTTTCTATCCGCTTGAAGTGTAACGTCATTGTGCAAAAATATATAGGGAAACCCTAATACTAATCCTATGTTGATGTGATGTGACGACTCTATAGAAGGGAGAGAAGCTGCACGCGTAACTCTTGGTGCCACAATAACCAAAAAACAAGACAACAAAAATAAGGAACTCGTGGCGTTGTGGGTGCGCGCGCTCTACCCCCTCCAAAAAAAATTCTTGCAGCTTCAAAAAGCGAAGTGCATTTGGGGCGTGAAGCCGAGTTTCTCCAAATTGGGAAAACACTCGTATTTGATCATGGGCGGTGGCCCGCACATGAGAATCTGCGTGGACGTTCGAACGGAGGGTTCGAACGTTCGAAAGTGGAGTTCCAACGTTTGAAAGAGGGGTTCGAATGTTCGAACGAGGGTTCGAACGTCCGCAAGAGGGGTTCGAACGTTCGAAAGTGAAAGTGGAGTTCCAACGTTCGAAAGTGGAGTTCCAACGTTTGAAAGACGGGTTCGAACCCCTTTGGACGTTCGAACCCTTTCGGACGTAACAAATTACAGTGAAAATACAAGAGACTGTCCAACCGACTCTCTTGTAATAAATTGTCATTGAGAAAAGAAGTCAAGACTTCGATTGATAAACAATGACGTTGAATCTTAATTATTATTATCGTAATTTGTCTTACCACTCCATATCGTTATAAGATAGAGAAAGAAGTCCTTGAGAAATCGATTGAGATCTTCATTGAGCTTGAGTCCGTCCGGAGCGTCTTCGAACCACGTGAGCAACTCCGTTAGATTCCGTATCGTCGTGGCAGCGCCGGTCACGATCCGATTGGCTACAGTCTAAAACGACAGGTGAGATCAAGGCCTATTGAATTATGCTCAATTTCTACTGAAGCTTTGCTTTGAGACTCTTTGGATCTGAATGATTGATAGCATCCTTATGTGATAAACGCACCAGACCGAGTTTACCTAAGAAAATCGTTGACTAAGAGAAGATCTATTTCTAAAAATAAGATTTACTTATTAACAATAAACCAGGTAATCCAGACCTAAAAACAATATTACATAATCTCACTCCATTTCAACGCGGTGACGTCACTAACCAGCTGGACGATATATTCACTAATAGATTAGCAGGAAATGATAAGAGGAGGAGAAGAAATAGAAAACGAATTCGATACGAAAATTCCTCCGGTTGAGAAAACTCTTCTCGAGGAAAAAGCGACGTCACCCTTCTGACGTCATCGTCATCGCCACGAAGGAGATAAAGGCGTTTCGAAGACGAAGACGGTTTTCTGTTCGCAGGAATGCGAAGAGGAGGCGAGTGACTCGCGTCGAGACGAAGATTCCCTTCCGCACGGCCGACGATCGGTTTCGAAGAGACGCAACCGATTGGGCGACTGTCGAGAGCTCCGACGTCCCTTTGAGGCTTCGCAACGCGCGTTCCGATGACCAGATAGACGGTTGCTTCGTCGAAGTCGTGAATCGAGCCGATGAGAACGTCTCCTAGGGCCGAAGTCGACGATCCGACGTCGTCGCGAGTAAACTACGAGATCTCACCTTCCGAAAAAGTCGCCGTAGAAGGAATTAGAAGAAAGAGGCGCTTCATAGAGGAAGGAAGACCCGAGCACGTGTTCTTCTACGTCACCGAGACGACGTCACCAGAGCGATATATACTGTAGAACGAAAAAATAAAAGTGTATTGCAATACATGTATAAAAACAGAAGAAAAACGCGTGAATTTACTCCGTCAGCTCTCCGAATTCAAATACGCCCATGCCGGGAACCCATAATTAAAATCACCAAAAAATGTGTTTCTGCTCAGCACTCATAAGGAATCGTGACGTCATAAGGTGATTCGTTGAGTTATTCGAGCTTGAAGGCGTTAATTTGACTGACCTTACGATCCATGATATATTTGCCTGCACAACTGTTGGTGTACAGCAATGAAGAGAATGATGAAGGGTAAGCTTTAGATCGAGGAAGCGAACTATTCGCTTTATTCATTACATTTTTGGTACTTCGTAACTTCACTATAGAACGCCGATCCACGTCGGCGCTTTGTTGCCAAGCGACGTGTTTACAGTCTAGGCGTGTCTTTTATTGAAATAGTCACCGAATAGAGGAATGGTCAGCTGATGCCGTTAAGAAATTGTCACCGTTTGCACGTGATTTGCTCAAGAATGATTTTAGGCGAAGGAGAGAGGCCTAGAAGTGCAGATTTCTTGGCTGTTTTGATAAGAGATGTAGAAGAACTCGCCCAGAACGGGTTTCGGGCGATAAAAAGAATGTTCAATGCCGTCACAATATCGTTCTTTCAGATAACTCCGTATATGACATGGTACAAATTCGTAGGACCGCTATAGACCGTCGATCCGGCATTACGTCATGCGCTTTCATTATAATTCTGTACAAGCTTTTTTTCTGAGCAACATAGGATTCAAACCAATAAACGTCAAGGAAGGAGGTTTGCACGTGAGAATGACTACTGCAGGACTTCCGTGTAAGGTATAGGGAACCCTTAGGAGAAATCAAGTCAAATCCTGGAAAAGAAACTGACGTCACGCTGTGCATTCAAATCGCTGTTCCGTTCAAGAAGGAAATAAGGCTAAGGCGTTTTGGTGAAGCGGCGAGTGAGCTATACTAATCGTTTCTATATCCTGGTTTGTACTAGCCAGGTCAGGTTCCCAGATGAATTACAATTGAGTTAGGAGAACGTGCCATCAGAGGCTGCTAATTACATCAAAGCAGCCGTATAATTAATTAAGAGATTTTTGACGGATTTATAACATTTGGGAATGTTAACTAAAATTGAAATTCTTATTTAAATCCATCTTCGGGGTTACTTACTTTGCGAATCAGACGAGACCTACGTAAACATAGTATTGTTGACATATTTTCCGGAGAGGGGGCCCTTTCGAGGGTACGCGCTCGAGTATCGCGTTTTCGCGTTGAAACCGAAACCGCGATGGTAGGGAGAAGCAAGAAACAACTCTGGCAACTCTTTCGGGTCCACTCTTTCTGCCAGACTAATATTCTGCTTTGCCGCAGGAGATGACAGGTCCAACGAATGGCTGTCCGAAGCCATCGTGAGAGCTACTTGACTCGTCGTCGAACGAATTCGTCTAAGAAGACATTCTGAACAACAGCAATTCATTTGACGAGCGCTAAGACTCAAAATCACGTCGAACTGCGAATGTCGCTGTAGACTGATACGGGCGTTTCTAAACGGTCCAATGAAAGACAAATGTGATCATCATACTGCCTCCAAATTCTATGCTGACGTGGAATAGAATTTATAAAACGTAAGTTAATATTTTTTCGCGCCTGAAACGGCTTTTTTCCTAAATTTGACAAAAATTAATTAAGACTACTAACATGCGATCATTTTTTTAGTTTTGTAGCAAGTGCATGTAAAAGATGCGACAGACAGACAGACAGACAGACAGACAAACAGACAAGAGACAAACAATTAATTTCTAACTGCTCATTTGGAGGATTTTTCAGGACGTCGCATGGAGCAGCAGAAAGCCACGAGAACAGCTATAATGCAGAAACAGTGCTAGCGAGTTAATTGATTGATAGTCAACGAAGACTTCATACCTATGTAGACAAGACCGGCGGAGATAAACCACAAACCAATATATCCAAGAGATTGGGCTAGAACAGTTGGCAAAAAAGCTCCCACTAGACCCGCAACAGTCTACACATGTCAAACAACAGCGAAATAAAAATTTTTTACCGACTTTACCTGACTACTGAAGACAAGGCCGTAGTTCGAGGCAAAGTACTTGGGCCCAAAAGCCCTGTTTTACAAATGCGTATATACGGCTGAATTAATTAATTAATTAAGTCAGCACTTGCCTTACTGTGGCAGTAGGAAAGAGGGAATAGACGCCACCGACACAGAAGATGGTCCACGTGAGAAACATCTCCTTTCCGGCTATTGACGTTGCACTGAAACTCAGGAGCAGAGCAGTCATTAGAGTCATCATGACCATTGCTGTGAGCTGGATAAAGATAATTTCTTTGGAAATAAAAAACCTCTACTCAGCAGTGTATAGAGTATAATACCCTGAAAGAGAATTTGTCTGCCAGATAGCTCCATATTATTCGTCCGGAAGCGTTTGAAAGAGAGGCAATTGCCCCCGAAATAGCCAAGAACCGGTCACTCGTTATAAATCCAAAACCGTATGCCTTGTAGAGAGTTGATATTGCTACGACGCCTTGTCCGGACAAGAGAAACATAATCCATATCAAATAAAAATTCTTTTGACGAAACAGCTGCTTCGGTTTGAAATCGACCGAATTCAAGTTGTCGATTTCGAAATCGGTGTCGGCCGTTTCTCCTTCGTTTCCTAAACTTTGAGCGTTGTCCGACAAGGCCACCGATGTTAGCTGTCTACTGTCATTGGATTCTTCTAACTCGTCACGAGGATTGACTAAGAAGAAAACGCTTATCACTTGAAGAATGGCATAGAGAGCTCCGAGGAGAAGAAAGCATTGCTTTGTTCTCTCCAGCACTTTGGGATCCTCAAAATACCTTGAAGTATTTATTAGAAAGTTAAAAAAACGGTGCATGGATTTTGTAGATATACTTTTCAAGTGCACCGTCGTCTCCTACCGGTTTGATGCCGTCTGGGTTTATAAAGGCCGTCTGGACCTGATTAAAAATAAATGCGCCCAGACCAAAACCGGCCACGACACAACCGGCGGCAAAGCCTTTTCGTTCAGGAAGCCACTATATATAAACAAAGAATCAGCGCATGCAGTGACGCGCTCTCAGCATAATATTGCGCAAGGAGAGAAATCTACTTTATAGCCAACTATAAGCCAACTGCAAATGTTATTCGCAGATGGTCCCACCTACCTCCTCTCCCCCGCGCGCCACGGCATCACCGCTTTATTAAAGCAAATATTTGCGCGCACTCTTATTTATACCCGAATTGCGCAAGCAATTGGAATGGGATAAACGATGCCCACACCAACGCCAAACACAAAGCCATATGTAATGAGTAAGAGCCAGAATGACGCTATTGTGAAGTAGCTCAAAGCAACACCCGCACTATAAAAGAATGTCTGCATGAAACATGTATAGTTCTATCGCATCTACCTCATCATTATTGATCCAAGGAGGGCTGTCAGCCGCGTGCCCAACTTTAGCTCTATCTTTCCACCGATATACATTGAGAGGCCCTGGCCCAGAATTGCTAGAGCGAAAATCCACGTAGCAGTCTAAATAACCAAGCGTTCCTTTCAGAAATCAACTCGAAGAGCTCCGATGTTTCACTTCAGCCGTCGTTGACGTTGGATGGCCGTATTTTCGTATGTAAGATACTACATATGGGCTCATGTTTCCTGCACGCGAAGAAAAGTGAAACAGAATATGCGCAGCTTTTGTACTCCTTTCTAACCAAACGTATACAACGTTCCAAGGGTCAAATGTAGCGTTGCACCGGCGAGAATAACGACGACCGGTGGCCACCGGCTTTTTCTGTCGTACGACGGGCAATTTTTCATTCTTTCCGTTAGAGATTCATTCCCATGAAGACCCTTTCTCGACCCCGGATACTTTGCACCTGGCGAAAAAGGGCCTGGGGACGAAGTCACCCCGAAGGCCAAAGTGTGATCTTCAATAGAATTACGTGGGAGAGACCAACAAGTGCCCGAGTGTAATAACACTTGTAAGTACAGGATTCTGAAATCCCTATCGTTGTAGATCTCGCTAGGTCTTCCTCGTTCTTATATCATCTAAATAAGGACGGTGAAAGCTCAAATTTCATACTTACAAAGGCGGTTCCGCGTGTAATACGGGAATATGTTTCTTACGAGATTCGTTTCTTTTCTTGGAACAGGAAAGTAAAATAGAAAAATAATCTCTCCTGTAACTTACTGGATTTCTTTTTGACAGACTTTCCGTGCGGCTATCGCCAAGACCTCTTTAGCAACGATATGTTCGAACGAAGAATATATTCCCTGAGCCTCGATGCGAGCGTTCGCCAACGAAATCCTTCTCATCGGTGGAAAGAACGACGATTTGCATTATTTTCCTTGTAACGAAATCTGGATTCGCCGCTCAAGTTAATTCGCCGATCGAAAGGAATATTTTCCCTCCTTGTCATAGAGCGCGATGCGTAGCATCGATGGAATCGTGTTCGTACGCGGGATGGAAGAATTAAGAGAGGAGGACAGCTTGGTCGGTTTGGAGAGAATGAAGTGCTGTGGCCACGCCCGCCAGTGGGAGGAAACGGTGGCCCACTGGGGGAAGAATGATTGCATTTGGGGGATTGAGCACAGAAATTCCTCCAGGTCTACTTCAATCTGGAGCGAAGTACAATACTGGAGTGAATAATGATATTTATGAAGGACGAGAAAAAGGTAGATAATATCCGTGGAAACCTGGAAATATAATTCGAATGTCCTTGTATTGTGTTAGGATATTGCATGGTTGGAGCATCGATTTCTGTCCAAAAGAATCTGCTCGAATTTTCCTTACTATGTGCCGCTTATCAGAAATTGCTTTCGTTTCATTGGCAGCGACAGCGACTTTTCAGACCAAGGCTACTTTTTCTCACATCAGTGCACCGTAAGTTCTCTCATGCGTTGAGTATCTGAAAATGATTTTGTCTATCGATTAGGATTACTATAGTACTTACGACATACCAAGCGACGCACGCAATACTTCTGAAGCATCGCCTTCTACCTAAAGACGTGATCACAGAAACTTGGGCAGTTTCTGACTCAAGTAAACTTAATCAATAATAATGACGTCATTTCTGCCCGAAGAATAGAGGACCCTTTTTAGACGGTACGATGACATCGGAAACGTTGGTCACAGCAGACACCTGCGATCTCGTTGACAAGGCCCGGTACGGAGTCTATAGCGAGACTTTACACAAACGCTACGCACACTATTGACACAAGCGTTTTTGAAGTCTCGTCTGCTTGCAATCATTGCAACGAATTATCTTTCAAGGCTGGCGAGGATGAAAGCTGTACGTCCTGGCCTTCCTTTCTCTGACGTTCAACTCTTTGCAGAGAAAGGAAACAGGCAGATTTGGTTGCAATCATTTATTAGTCATGTGTTTGTTTGCTGAGTTCTGATTCGTCGTTTGGAAAAGCTACGTACATGTGCATATACGACATTATCTATATGACACCATGACGTCAGGCAGGCAGTTAACTTCAATACGAATAAGTCTAACGTTTTTTGACGTCATAGGTACGAAAGTAGAAATATTTGTTTATTCCTAAATTTTTTGCAGGAATTGATCGTTGATGACGTCAGGTAACCTAATAATGAGCAAACAGCTACCGTACTCATACATGTATTAGTTAAGTGGTCCAAAAAGGCTTGTGGACGATCTGGATGACATTTAATTAATACAGCCCCACCTCACCTCTTTACCCTTCTTCCATGCGCATCCGAAGTCGTTCGTGGTCAATCAACTTTAGTTGTGGAATGCTTCTCGGGTACCTTACGTGTCGTTTCGCGCAGCCAAAAGCGATGCTTGTTCGCGTACCCTCGAAAGGGGCCCCTCAACGAAAAATATTCTCAAATTACCTTATTGTAAGCTTCGTCTGATTTTCATATGAAAAAAGTAATCATCCCGGAATGGGATACTAATATCTAATCTGTTAAGTTGATTACCGGTACTACAATTTCAATTTTAAGCTGAAATTTGCAACAAAGTCACAGAAGAGAGCAACTCCTAAATTATTGAATTAATTAATGATGCGTCAAAACATTCGTGTAGTACATACGTACTAATAATTGAATTTTCAATTCGGACTCACATCAAACTTTGTTACTTCGTGCGTCAGACGAGCCATAGGTAAAAAATGAAGATCTGCGATGCTTTCCCGTTGAGAGGCCCCTTTCGAGGGTATGCGATCGAGAATCGCGTTTGCGCGCGACGTGAAGCAAAACTGAAGATAGCGAGAGGCCATCAACGACTCTTTCCGCCTAAGTAAACTGGTGTTTCACCGAGGAAGAGAACAAGTTCAACGAATTGGCGTCTCAACCGTTTTCGGCCTCTTTCTCTGCTGTCCACGTTATCCGATGGCATCTGACGCTTTAATATTAATGGAAGAGCAACGGGATGCCTTCGAAAAGCTTCTGCATCCCGAAAGCGCTGAGGATAGCGAGAAATTGAGATCGCAATATTCATTAGCGTGCGTGCAGATAGATCGACGTCTGTACTGCAAAGTCTCAGGATCTCGTTTTTCTGCTTTGTGACCTTTAATTTCAATTTGTTGCACTTGAAAATTCATTCGGCGTCGAGAGAAGAGAGAGAAAAAGGTACAATCGCCTAAGGACCGTGCTTGTTTTTTATACGGGCTTTTCCATTCTTTTGATTAGCCGCTGCTGTACTCATTTTAGAAAAGAAAGAAGAAAAAGAAAGCAGATGTCCTGTTCGTTTCCTCTCGGAAAAGAAACGACATTCTCACACGAGATTTCACCTGAGCTTCGAACTGAGCATGAAAGTGCGGTGATCGGCGATGAATTGCATCTTTTCGGTGGAAGAAACGAAGAGAACTCATATTTCTTTCCTCGCAACAAAATCTGGACTTGTGACGTCCGAGAAGAAAGAAAATGGATCCGCCGTTTCGCCGAAGGAAAGAATATTCCGCCGCCTTGCGTCGGAGCCCAATGCGTAGTCATCAATGGAATCATGTATTCCTACGGAGGAATGAAGAAAAACGCAAGTACTCTGAAAACGCTACTTGGGCACCGGAGTTATCTGGAAGAGGTATTCGGTTTGGATCCGAACGAAATGAAATGGATCCTACTAGAAACGCCCACCGACAGTAAGAAACCATGGCAACGCCGCTCCTGCTGTTTGTGGGCCATTGGAGAGAGAATGATCATGTTTGGAGGACATAGCGGAAAAATTCCTTCAGATTGTCTCCAATCAGGAGCACGATGCATTCGTTATGTTAATAATGAGATATATGAATTTGTATTTGAAGAGGGAGGAGAAACAGGTAAATTACATAAATTGAAATCTGAAATATTTTAAGTGATTATGATTAGGATATTGGGTCGATGTTGAACTAAGCGGAGAAAGACCGCAACCGCGCGCCTGTGCTGCCACGGAAACAATTGATGAACATCGAGGATTACTCCATGGAGGGTGGGATGGCGAAAAATCATTGAATGACGCATATGTGATTGATTTAAGAGAAAAGGTGAATCTTAATTAATTAACTATGCTTTTTAAAAAATTCTGAATTGCATTAGAATTGGATTATCATCGATTTCCTTCCAAAACCATCAGCTCGACATAATCACAGAATTTGTCGACTATCAGAAAGAAGATATGAGGAACAAAGCCGCTTTCTTCTTATAGGCGGTATCATTCCAAGAAAATCTTCGGACGAAGCCTACGTTCTCGACTTGGACAACGAAACATCTAAAGCGGTTTGAAAAATGAGTGTTATTAATTAGCATCACATTGTAATTAATTTTCTTTAGATTAGTCTAACCACGAAAATACCACTAATTAATGGTCACACTCTCCATTGCGATAAGATGCTGTTTGGATCGGCTAAGATCATCGTGGCAGGGGGAGAATACCGGAAAGGCATTTCATCTAATATTCTGATAACGACTACTCTTGGTAATAAATGAATCTTACAATCATACTTTTATATAATTTTTAGGCGACTCACATGTATATATGAAAATTGGAACCCGGACTCTTCCTCCGGCGAAATTTATTCCGACAGTGCGTGAAAAGAAATTCGTGAACACAATGAAACCTGAAAAAGAATGGGATAAACTGGATAAACTGGCGTACGAATTTCTGCATTGTTGCTTAACAAGAGAAAATCGCTATTGTCTTTAGAATGAAAGAATCGATACTTCAAGATGATAGGTTAGTTAGATCAGAAATATTAGTATGACGTGACACTATTGCAAATGTAGAACCCAATTCCATCAAGTCATGGAAAGACACAGACGACAGTTTGAAGACGAAAGAATCAGCCGGTTAATAAAATAGATCAATTAAATTATTGTCATGCACGTCACAGTTGCATTGGTAGAACACAGTGGGAGGCATTATACCAGTCTTTGGAAGCAGAGCGAATGCGTTTCAAAGAACAAAAGCAAGAGATGCACAAAAAAACTTTTATCTAGAAGATAAGATTGTTTAGATCAGCCTTAGAAAACCGTTGCAGTTCTCTTCAGAGAGACATCGAAGACTTAAGGCATAGCGACAGAATTGACTGTTTTAACATGCAATTGCATTTCACTTTCAGAACTGAATCGGCAGCACTACAACGTGCTTTTGAAGCAGAAAAAGAAGAAATGGGGCAAGTTTCTCAGACTCTTTTAGTTCAATCAGAAGCTCTTCAGGCGGAAATTGCGGAAATGGCTCAGTCTCATCAAGCTCAAATGTAAAACCGAGACTATTGTTAATCGAGCAGTAATCAATACGTTATCCTAGGGGAACTCTTCAAGCAACACTTGCAGAATCGGCAGCCCAACGTCGTGCTCTCGAAGCAGAGAGAGACGAAATAGTTCAAGCTCATCAAACGCAAATGTATAACTGGAAATAAAAATGGTGCAAGTAGTCAGTGTAATATGATCTCAGGAGAAGTGTTGAAGCCACGCTCACAGAAACGAAGGAAAGCCTCGATCAATTCCTCAACGTGCTCAGCATTCGCGCATCTGACGTACGCCTTACAAATGAAAAACTCGGTTCCGGAGCATATGGAGGTACAAGGGAATAACCTAGATAAAATACTACATATACCGACATAATCTAGACGTCATTATTGGTCTTTGGCACAAAATGCCAGTCGCCGTAAAGAGATTCCACGCTCTCATCACAACCCCAAGAACGATTCCGAAGTTCAAAAGCGAAGTTCTAACCGCGAGTCGCCTCCATCATCCCAACATCATCCGTGTGTGCGGTGCTGTGATGGAAGACGGAACACCGTTCCAAATCGTCTCCGAATTACTCGAGGGATCAGTGAGCGAGGTCATAGATGCAGCTCACTCGTCTCCATGTTATCTTTCGCAATACGAGCAGCTCTCCATCGTCGTGCAAATGACGTCAGCTATTGCCTATCTTCACGGACTACACCCTCGTCCCTACGTTCATGCAGACATTCGTCCAACCAATGTCTTGGTGACAAGAGATATGAAAGTCAAAGTCGCTGATTCGGGAGCCGCCCATTTGGTGGAGAGCTCAATATCAGCCGGGCCCCTCAGTCCCCAATATCTTGCTCCCGAACGAATGCCACCCACGTCGGCGCGCAGCTCGTTGCCAAGCGACGTTTACAGTCTAGGCGTGACTCTTATTGAAATATTCACCGGGGTCGGGCCTATCCGGGAACAGAGGAATGGTCAGCTAATGCTGTTGAGAAATCGTCGCCGTTTGCACGTGATTTGCTCCAGAATGATTTTTGGCGAAAGAGAGAGGCCTAGAAGTGCAGAGTGCATGGATGTTATGATAAGAGAAATGGAGGAACTGGCGGAGAATGGATTTCCGGCGATAAAGAGAATGGTGAAGAGTCAGTTTGAAGGAGAGGGAGACAGTCGTCGTCACAAAGTCGTTCTTTCGGATTCCTATCATTCCTAGACAATCACTTCTAGACGATTTACTTCAGTACTTGAACTTTGTCAATTTGCCGTGTATATTATACCACTATGAACATGTAGTCAAGAGGAGCCGTTGTATGCGATTCACCCTTTTATTCATGCACTTGACAGCTTTATATATGAATGTCAAAATCGGAAGTCTGGTTTGGATCCACTTAGCTTATATCTAAGAAGAGTATGCAACCATGGAATGATTGTGACGCTGTGTCCAAGAGTCAAAGCCAATAAACACGTCACGACGGAATGTGAATCAGAACTACTGTACAGTACATCTCACAAGTCACAGCTTCCGTAAAGATTACGTGCTTCGGAAAGTCAACAACAAGGAACCTACTAAGTAGACTAAGGCGTTTATGCAGCAGAATGTTTGAGGCCTAGCTACGAGTGTGGACTGCTCAGCTTGGGTGGTCTATACGAAGTTGGTAAGCCAATTTCGAGAAACTTACTTTATGAATCGGACGAATTCTACGTAAATCAAGATTTGTAATATTTCCCGTAGAGGGGCCCCTTTCGAGGGTACGCAATCGAGTATCGCGTTTTCGCTCTATGAAACGAAACTAATGGTAGGGAGTAGCAGGCAAAGCCATTTTCTGCATAATAAATCTGCTGATTCGCCGCGAAAGACGGCAGATCCAACGAACGGACTCAGTTCTTGGCCCGTCCGAAGCCATCGTGAGAGTAGGCTCGAAGGTCCAGCCTGAGTTGAGCTAACGCGCGCTTACATACGGGCAAGCCGCGTAGCTCAACACAGGCCTATCGTGAGAGTTGCTTGACTCTTCGACGAATGCTTCTAAGAAGACATTCTCAACGACACCATTCCATTTGACGAGCGCTAAGACTCAAAATCACGTCGATCCGTGGTCGAACTACACAAATCTTGACATAGACTACTAATACGGGCCTTTCTAACTGGTCCAATGACATTCCAAAAGCGTGATCATCATTAGAAACTAGTGGATTACAAAAGAGATCAACTCAAAAATCAAATTCCTGTCTCGCCGCCTAATCGGATTCCTTCTGTTGATTGATTATTAAGTAATAAATATTTATGAATATTAAAATTTGAATTTCTGATTTTGATCTCACTCCGGTGTTTTTACTTTATATACAAATCAGTGGATGATTAGTTAAATTGAGACTTGCCGCAAAATTTTCCTTGGAGAGGCCCCTTTCGAGGGCACGCGATCAAGAATCGCTTTTTAGCGTCGCTCCAACGATATGGCTTACAGTGCATCCCACGTCCAATCGAAAAAATGTATCGCACGTTTTCGATCCCTCCCAGCCCTTTCGATCGCTTCTAATAAGTCTCTAAACAGCGTTGCTAGCGTAAAATATCTCGCCCAAAAATGAGGCCCCAATAGGGTACACAGGGGAACAGAGCAACGAAGTCTTTCTCTAAAGTGCTTTAAGAACCTCTGTGTTGCTAAATTTGCTTTTACAACAGTTGCTAAACGGCTATACTGCCGATTCGGAGAGAAAAAAGCAACTTTCGTCGTCAACATGTTACTTAGAGAGAAGCGCTTCCTAAATACTTATACACCTAATGCGCATTCGCTTCTGCACTAATGGCTGCGTGCTAGAGCTTGTTTTACAGAGAATTTCCTCCTCTTTCTAACGGTACAACGCACGCGTTTCTTCCTAGCTTTGTTTTCTCAAAAATTAGCCTAACGTGATTAGTGTACGCCTAGACACCAAACGGCTCGATCCGACCCACTGAATTATTTTCGGCGAGCGCTGAAGCTAAACCCGAATAGGATTTAGACTAATATACGCTCTGTACTATTCGATTCCGCGCCTAAGGCTATTTTTCCTCAGAAAAATAGCCTAACGCGTCTTGAAGATGCGCTCCTGAAATGTCCCCGTATAGCTCAAACGGAGAACGGCGCGGCTATAAAAACCGCAAAAATGGATGGGTTCTGAAGGCGGCCTAAGTTTCTAATACCGATCGCGGTTAAAAAACGTACTGAGAGCGAGAAAACGGGTCACGCGCGCAGAAGTGGGCGTTTTCGATTGGACGTGGGATGCACTGTAGTACTTCGCCCTCCCATCGCCTGAATATCCTATTGAATGCATGTAAAAGATGGTTCGGCACGACTTCGGAGCACATCTCCTTCTCTCTAGGCAGATTATTCCAGTGCTCTTCGCGTACGTTCCCGTACGCAACAAAAGAAGCTTAATTTATCTGATCAGTACCCAGAATTAAGTTTCCCGAAAAAAGTTCTTGGTATTGACTAGAATCAATTCGGAAAAGAAGCATGAAAACTTATTTTAACATTGAAAACAAAGTTAATTATTCATTATCGCTCGACTTATTCTCCTCCACCACACAATCAACGGCCGGCATATCGTTGCAAAATTTTTTGGCCGCTATAAAAAATTCGATGTCGAATGAAATAATTTGAGTACTTAGAATAAGTTTTACCTGGTGGGTCAGTAGGATCTTGAAGCCTATCAGAGCTCCTCGTTTTCGTACCACGATTTTGGAGTTTTCTGAAGTACAATTAGATTGGTGGTACTACATGTATAGAGTGAGTCTGTTAGCCTACCCTGTAGAGCCATTGATTTTCGGCTCTAAGTCAGAACCAACATTATAATATATGTTTCTCATATGTCTCTCATAACTAGAAAAACATTTGCTCTGAACCTACCTGCATGTGCTGTCGAGGTTACTTCCTTTGGCCCGTCTAGAGGACGCCTGATAAGCTTAGAGACCTCATCAAAACGGTACTGGAAGTCAGCGTTAGAATCCATGCTTGCTCTCAATTTAGTTCTAAATAAGACTTTCGTCAAACACCTAAATCTTTTAATAATTAATATTAAGGTAATCATGATTTCACTTTGTGGTTTCAAGTTCTTTTCTCAGTTTAGTGATTTCTTCTTCTGAAGCTTCCCGTGCAGTTCTGCAGCAAATCTGCTATTATTTACGTACGATTGGAAATTGATTTTGTTAATGCCTCATTTCTTCAAGTTCACGTTTATGATGAGAGGAATCTGATATCGATTGAGCCGAATGTAGCATTTCTGATTCAATTCTCAAGTACGCCTCGTTTGTAGCACCTAAAAGACAAGTTAGCTACTGGTTGGAACCTTTATCTCAGTATTTCAGTACTAAGTCCAAGAGAAAACGACGTCACGATTTCTTTTGATCCGTCATTCCAGCCTTTTCCACCAACGACAATAAAGTCGATGCATCCATCTTGTTTTTCTACACAATGAAGAGTGTGGCTGCAAATGAAACCAATTTCCGGAGTAATTGAGAACTAAAGAAAGATGGAACAATACGTATTAATTTTTTCAAAATTATTTATTACTGTACATCGTAAGATTTTCTTTCGTCCAAGTCGTAAACACAAGCGTTGGCTGAAGGTGTGCTTCTGTTCTTTCCACCAACGACAAGAAAGCAATTTCTCGCCTTTAATTCCGCTTTTGCTAGTCGACAGAGTCTGTGCTCATATCGAGCGGTGACTTCGGAAAGAAAATCAACGCAAATCCAATTCTATTACAACTCATTAGTTATTGCCAAACACATATAATTAGAAATACTTTCTCTTTCAAATCAATCACAAAAGCATCTGCAAAAATAGAAACTCCGGCACCATCTTCTCCTCCATGGAGTAATCCTCGATGTTGATCAATCGTTTCCATTGCAGCACGGCATCGTGGTCGAGGTCTCTTTCCACTTAATTCAACGCCCGACCAATGCCCTAGTTTGCTGCACTGTGACGAAATATTTCTCAAGTTTTGTTTAATGCATTTTACCTTTTTCTCTTTCCCTTCCCTCGAATATAAATTCATAGATCTCATTGTTCACTAGCCAATCACTCTCTGCTCCTGCTTGGACGCGATTCTCTGGAATTTCGTCTTCGCTGAATCCTCCGAACATGATAATTTTTCCTCCAATAGGCCACAAACAACAGTAGGAGCGCTCCCATGGGTCGTTTTCGGGAGTGGGCGTGGCTACTTGGAACCATTTCATTTTCCTAGGATTTCTCGTATTCAAGCCAAAGAGTTCGCTTAGATCATAGCTTAGATCATCTTCATTTTCCGCCCTTCCTCCGTACGAATACAGGATCCCATTGATGACCACGCATTGTGCTCCTTCGCAAGGCGGAGGAATAATTCCTTCGGCGAAACGACGCATCCATTTCTTTTCGACTTGTTTGACATTACATGTCCAGATTTCGTTGCGGGGGAAAAGGTATTTTGGCGATGTGTGATTCCTGCCGCCGAGAAGATGCAGCACGTCGCCGATCAATGCACTTTCGTGAGAAAATCGAGGTTCTGGTGAACCATTAGGATCGAGGTCGGATATTGCTTCTCTAGAAAGCGCCATGTAGAAAGAACTTTCGCGAGAGACAAAGAATATCCGGTTGCGCGCGCGAACGTGACACCACGCCCATATATCACAGGGAAAGGGCCTGGGGACATCCCTTTGATCTTCATGGAGGGTGGGGATGCAACAAATATTTAGATGATGCATTTGTAATTGATTTAAGTGAAAAGGTAAACTTTAATTAATCAAGTTTGGCAATAATCATTGAAATGTATTAGATGAGGATTGGCACCAAAACCATCCGCTCGGACTAGCCACAGAATCTGTCGATTATCAAAAACGCGGTTCGGAAAGTCAAGTCAACAACAAGGAACCTAGACCAAGGCTTTTATGCAGTAGAATGGTTGAGGCCTAGATACGAGTGTGGACTGCTCAGCTTGGGTGGTCTATACGAAGTTGGTAAGGAAAACTAGCTCGTGACGCCCTTCAAAGACGCTGTATCAAGCGATTCACTGTCTTTTTGAATTAATTCTAATATAAATAATAATTAAAATCGAAATTCTGATTTCGATCCAACTTTCGAGAGCTTACTTTATGAATCAGACGATGCTTACGCAAACCGAGACTTGCTGCTGCCATATTTCCCGTTGAGGGGCCCCTTTCGAGGGTACGCGATCGAGCAACGCGTTTTGGTATCTCGAAACGAAACTGACGGTAGCTAGCAGCCGCCAAAGACTTTCTCTGCTCAATAACGAATTTGCTTGTTCACCGGGAGACAGGTCCAACGAATTGGCACTCGATCGGGAGAGTTGCTCGGCTCGTCGTCGAATGAATGCATCTGAAAGAACATTCTAAATAACGAAAATGTATTTCGAAAGCGCGAAGCCCCAAAAATCACGTCGAACCGTACGAATCAATCCGTTCCTCTTAGCGTGCTCGATCGCGCAACGTAATCCCCTACGTCATTGAAACTATTCTCGGTCTGTTCCTCCGACTGTGACGATCACTTGCGCACGTGCACCTTAATTAAGCACTTCAAAAACCTAAAAGGTCATAATAATAAATTCGACTCAAGCAAAACTTCAAATAACAAACAAAGTCAGCCTAGAAATATAAGTAGCCAGAAAGAACGACCTTGTGACGACGACTTGCGCCCTCTCCCTCGAATATTCCTTTTACCATTCTCTTCATCACGGCAAACCTCGTCGAAACTTCTTCTATTTCTCTTATAAAAACAGCCAGACACTCTGCACTCGTAGACCTCTCTTTCTCCTAAAATCATTTTTGAGCAAATCATGTGCAAGCGACGACGAACTTTCATAGGCGTTAGTTCACTATATCTGTCATCCGCATTAGGGCCCATCCCAGTGAATATTTCAATTACAGACACGCCCAGACTGTAAACGTCGCTAGGCAACGAACTGCTTGCCAACAGGGTGGCCTTCGCTTGGGAGAAAGATATTGGGAACGTAGGGACATGGGTGGAGTCCATGAATATTAGCAATAGCTGACGTCATTTGCACGACGATGGAGAGCTGCTCGAGATAGCATGAAGATGAATGAGCGGCGTCAATGATCTCCCTCACTGATCCCTGGAGCATCTCAAAGATTAAGTCACGACGTTATTGTTGCTATATAGCTGCATAACTACACGACGCGAAAGAATGTAGAGTACGTATAGTTTTCGAAGGAAGAAATCGGAAATTACCCCAGAGGATTCGTGAAAACACTGACGCGACTTGTGAAAGATTATATAAAACACGTGCATGCAACCAATGCTGATATTCAAAAGTGCCCTTACCCTTTGGCAAAGAGCTAAACAGACATAGGAAAAAGAATGCGAGGATGAACGTCTTTCATCATCAGCAGTTGCGATTCGTGATCCCATTTACAAGAATGCAGGCAAGAATACGGGAGTTCGAAAACGCTTGTGTCAATATTGTGCGTGACATTCGTCCAAACGTCCCCTTGAGAAATTGCTCCATTGCTGTCGTAATAAAAGTTGAAGACAGGATCACAGGTGTCTGCAGTGACCATCACGTCTCCGTAAGACGTTTCGTCTATAAAGGCTTTATATGTCATTCATCGATTATTGATAAAAATTTACCTGAGGAAAATAAGGACCAAGTTTCTGTCAATACGTTTTTAGGTAAAATGCGATGCTCCTTAAACACTGAGTTGCTTGGTATTCCCCATTGATCGAAACGTCCACTTTCATTAGAGCACTAATTGCAACTTCTTATAGAAACAATATTGCTCACAGACACAGCTTACCAAGCACTGGGATGCAAAGAAAAAGTAGGAAAACATTCGTTCACCTTCATACAAGATAATTCTTCGTGCGGGACTGAAATGAAAGAGCGATGTTGCTATATATAGATTAATTATTTTGGTTCAACTTGCAGTCTCACATTGATTCGACCTCGTTCCGTAATGTTAAGTCTACCGCCAACCTTTCTCTTCCGGCTTCGTAAGTCATATTGAAAACTTCGTACGGCTCGTGAGCGCCTGTTACGTACGCCGTAAAATTGTTCGGATAAGTGCACTGAATTGGCGATTTCAAGTCGGAACCGAAAGTCACATCAAAACCCATGGCACTTATGCTCAAGAGGATGAACGAGGAGCGAAGTAGAATTGAGGCCATCAATAGTTTTCGCTACGTATGAACTCGTGGTATAGACGAAGTGAAGTGAAGGAGCAGTCCAGAACATGCCGTTATATACATAGGTCGGCGGCTACTCCCGCCCACGCAGAACACGAGTCCTCCGGACTCTCTTACGGCATATTACTCCACGACCTGACTTTGCTACTATGCAAACGGCTTGAAGGGGCATAAATTGTACTTGCAGCGTCTAAAACTGAGAAGGTACTAGTACACTAAAGCTAAGGAAGTTAAACTAAAAAGGACACTAACGAAGATAGACCAGGATACTAAGGAAGACAAGGAGGATAAACAAGGACACTAAGGAGGATGCTAGGACGCTATAAGGAGGATAAACAAGGACACCTAAGGTACGACGGAAGAGATGAATTCGTAGCAGCGTTACTGATATTTCCCGCTGAGGGGCCCTTTCGAGGGTACGCAATCGAGAATCGCGTTTTGGCGTCGCGAAACGAAGCGTAAGGTAGCCGAGAAGCATTCCACAACCTTTTCTATCCAAATAACCTGCTGGTTCACAGCGGGAGACGACAGCTGCGACGAATTGGCTCCGTTCTTCGCCGTCCGAAGCCATCGCGAGAGTTGTCCGACTCGTCGTCGAATGAATGCATCTAGGAGATAACATTTCGACGAGCGCTAAGACTCAAAACTCGTGATGAAGTTCAACGTCATCTGCGTTTGTGCACGTGACACTAATTCTATAGCTCATTGACGTCACACTCATAAAACAGCAGCATTTCCTGTACAATCCCATTAGCCTATACTAAATTTTAGTCGACAGCAATAAGTCCATCCATATTCTCATAACGGCTTTCGTTTGGGCTCGAATATGATAATTCCTCATATCGGTGCAAATGTGAAAAGTGTGATTCCACTCCTTGACTCCTTCCCCGGTCGCCTTGTCCTCATAAACGAGTCGTATACCGTCGAAATAGATGATGCCCTTCACGTTCTTACGCGTGTGATCGGTAAAATACGTCAGCGTCCGCTTATGCGGATTAAAAACGAAAAATCGCTTTTTCCAATTTTTGACCACCTCCCCTTGCTTGATAAGAAACCCGCTGAAAACGCCGTCGACGTCAACCTGCACTTGGGGACACGCCTCCAAATCGTGATTCGCTTCTAAGTATTTTTTCAAATTCAAAGCCAACGGTGAGGGGGACCCCGAGAGACGATTTCGCCGATCCGGTTGAAGAGTTAATGATGATGATAATGATGATGAAGCTAAGGAAGATGCCTCTAACCCTATTGGTGTCGTTTTCAGAGTTTGACTTCGTAGTGAGAGCGGTGGTGACGATGAATATCGTATTCTTTTGATTTCTTCTTGCAGTGCGACGAGCTGCTGTTCCTTCTCTTCTTTTTCCTGTTGCTCTTTGACTTTTTCCTCTTGTACGGCCTGGTGGAGTTCGTCTTTCGCGGCTATCTCCTTTTGAAGGGCCTCTAGTTTTCTACGCTCTTCCTCCTTTATCAACTCGAGCTCGCGAAGCAAGGATCTTTAAATTAATTTAAATATTAATTTTCTTATTTATTTATTTATTTTACCTTTCGCTTTCGATTTCGAGTTCTTTGAGCTTTGTCTGCAACTTTCTCAACTCCTCCTCTTTCTCCAAACCTTCTCTCTTTCTCTCCTCCTCTTCCCTTCGAACTCTCTCCTTCTGATTATCGATTTCGCGTCGCAAGGCGCCGAGTCGTTGTCTCTCCTCCTCGACCATTCGCGAATGCTTCAACTTCTCCTCCTCCAACGCCGCTTTCTCCTTCTCTATCTCTCGACTACTAGAACTATCTACGTCGTTTTCACCGATTGGCAATGAGGACTCCCCTCCTTTGTTTCGGCTAACAGGAAATGGTCTAGCCCACGATAAGGGACGCTCCTCCTCTTCCTTATCTATGGCTGATTGTCGTAGGCGCTCCGCTTGGGCGGGGAAGTTGAAGCGAAATGATGACGATGCACCAAAGGTTATGATGTTACCTAAGGCAAGAAAATAATTATTAATTTATTTTAAAAAAATTTTTATTACCTTGAGTTAGTTCTGTGGGACTTAGAATTTGTTCTCCGTCGACGTAACAGAGAGATTCTGACTCTGGGAGAAGAGTGACGCGATCTCCTTGGTAACTCACCGAACAATGGAGACTAATATAAAAAATCAATAAATTACTATAGATATATTGATTTCGATTGAGACTTTTTGATATCTGCTCCTGTCAATATGACGTCAGGTTTTTCGTCTATGAGTCCAAACGTTGTGCGCCCTAGAAACACAATTAGATATGCATTGAATTATTTTATCTCTCTACCTTCTTTCAAATTGCAAATGGTTATGCTTGTGCAAAATCTAGCGCTGCTAATTTCGACTAGATGAGGTTGTTCTGATTCTAATTTGAGAGTGGCTCCACTGTCCGTGACAGCCAGAGATTTCTCTCTCAAAATTTCATGAGCTCTCTCCCATTTGTCTTCCCACTGTGAAGTGAGATTGGCCATCAACGCTTCACTGTGATCCAACTTCACTTGAAGAGACTAGATAAAGCGATTATATATTATTGATTATATAGGTTCTTAGTGTCATTTCACGTTAAGTTGTGTTGGATCTATTTTTCCAATTAGCGCTTTCAATTGAGCAATTTCAGCGCGCAATTGCCGAATCAATTTCACATTCGGATCCTAACCAATCAACGCACGTGACGTCAAATGAAAATAATTTTAAACTCCACTTACCTCATTAACTGTAGGTTTATTGAGAATATTTTTGGCGCGATTCGCGTAGCGTAGCGTGCTCAACGTCTCGCCGTAATTGATATCAGCCGGCGAGATTGTAGCAAGCATAATCGTCTTGGAATTTCCGCCGAGAGAATCCTTGAGAAGCCACGTGAGAACGGAATCTCGATACGGGACAAACGAGCTCGTCGACGAAGAGGAAAGACTTTGTTGAGCCAAAGCGGATATGACGAGACCGAGTGTCGTTAGAGACTTATTGATATTGGAGCCTTCCTTCAATCGATCTCCACTGGCACCCGACGTCTAAAATAAATAAATAATTAATTGTTTAATTATTTCTTTCTGCGCCGATGACCTCGACTCTTTCACTTCCGGCCAAATCGACGAGATTAATTTTCGACGTCGTTTCGCAGGGAATGTCATTTTCCACTTTGGCGTAGACAAAATTGATTGTAAATATTGCGTGGGAGCGGCTGCTGACGTCATTCATCAACGTAGCAGCCGTAGTCCTACATGAAAAAGAAAATAGAACAATAACTATTAAGAGAATCTATACCTCTGCTTATTTCCAATCTTAATCAAATGCATAATGTCGTCTAATTCCGAAACCATGTGTTTGCTCAAATTTTCGACGTAAGGTCCCGTCTCAGGATGTTCACGCACTAAAATTAAATTACAAAATTTATTACCTCAATTTTTTCACGTGTCTACCTTTCAAATTGTGTTTATCTTTTTGACTTTTCAATTCCATCAAATCTCTCACCTTCTCGTTATAAATTTCCAAATAGCTTACTTCCGCTTTGAACGTTTCTTGCGCATGCGCGCTGGCGCTCTTTTCGTTGCCAAAGAGACCCTCGGATATTCGTGGAATGAGTCCCGGATTTCCGTCTTCCCATCCCATCATGGAATACGTTTTTCCCGAACCCGTTTGCCCGTAGGCAAACACGCACGTGTTGTAGCCGCTCAATGCGCACTCCAAAACGATTTTGCCGAGATCTCCAAAGACCTTACGCAAGAATAAATATTATTTATGCAATTATTTATTCGAATTACCTTCTCTTGCGACGCGTAGTGTCGATCTCTCTTTTCGAACGACCAATACTGAATTCGAACGTTAGAATGACGATAATGTGATTCGTTTTGGGAGAACCGAATAGTCGAATGTGAATTTCTTCGTCGATTCCGCTTCGTTTGGCTTCAATAATTCCGTCTGACGGCCTTTCATTCGAATGACGCACTTTGATTGACGATGGACTTCTCGTTCGTTGAACGGACGCACTCGCACCGCCACTCGAACGGCAGCAGAAGACGAAGACATCGTGTAGTACACAGACACACCCCTCTCTGCGAAGCTCTAGCGCGCGCGATGCAATGTTTGTCATGGCTGGAAGACAGGAACTCTCATCGTTATCATTTTCCATTAATCTTTGCGCGACGCGTTCTTGACCTACTCAAAACGCGCAAAAAAAATCGATGAGAGTGAGCCCTTGGAACAGAAAAACGTCCTCCCCCCCCCCCCCCCCGATTTTCGCGGTTCGTCCGCGAAGCCTCCGTACTTCGCCCGGTTTGGCATTCGGTCGGTTCGCTCGTATCGTTGTTGGGTCACTCGAAGTCCCGCAAGCACGTCGCTGACGCTGGAAAGGTCCGAAAACTCGCGATAGAGTTGTAGGCCGTTTCTGATCACGTGACTCGAAGTCGCGCGCTAGGAAGCCCAAAATGCTACAGAAAGACTTCTGTTTTCGCCGTCCTTCACGCTCAGTGCTGCACTGGCTTGCTCAGGAAAGGTGTTATTAGTGTAGAACGGCTTAGATTCGTCCCGTTTTCGTCCTTACGAAGGGCTTTTGGACGACGTAAGTTTTCGTAGTAGTTTTGCGATTTAGGACGCTTTCTTGTCGAGGCGGGCAAGACGAGGGTGTGATAGTGGGGTCTAGAGATTGAATAAAGTTTTGTTCAGGCAGAAAAACGATCAAGTTTACGAGATGGAGAAGGGTTTTCAAAGTTCGCGCGCTTCGGGTTTTTATCGAATAACGCCCGGATAAAGAGTAATTATACCCTCGTCCGCCATTTTCTGGCGTGTATCTGCCTCCGATTTCATATTATGAGCTGCCCCTGGCTTCTCCTTGGGTTTCCAAAATTTTGGAGTGTCCTCATTAGAGTAATAGTGTTCGTATTCGCCCGCCTTATTCAGACCAAACCCAAACAGGTCCACCTATAAATTCGAAAATAATACCACATAGCTTTTATGCGACGTGTATTACCTTATTGCAAACGTGAACGGCAAATATTAGAATCGTTATTCCGCTTGTTAACCGAGTCGGATTTTCGTCCGACCACTGCATCCACTTCTCCTTCGTCTGTCGATACAAGTCCGGATGAATGAGATAGACCTACGTGTAGGAATAGAATAGCAGCGTTTGAGATAAATAAATAATATAAATATATATAGTGTTAGTGCCGCACTTCCGATTGGTGTAGGAAAAGACGCGAAGGCGCAGTTCGAGCGTAATTTATTTCTTTCAGCGACGTGGGAATGATGAGAACTTTGTTCGGTCGAATGTAGGCTTTTTCGATTCTAGCGTACAGCGACTGAAACGTCGTCTTTGTGCCAACGTCCTTTTCGTATCCCTTCGTCGGAGCGACGTTCATTCTATACATAATGCTTGTTTGTTTGTTTGTTTTTTTGGGAAGGGGGGGGGGGGGGGGAGAGAGATACTGAAAAATACTAGTAGATTATCACTTGCCTGATAATGACGTCATGGCTATCGATTAAAGAACCGTAATTGGATCCAATCAAGTTATCCGAGCCGCCGACGACGGCGCAAGAAATCTTTCCCTTCTCCTTTCGCCATCGACCGAAAATGTCCTCGCTCGAAATCACTTTGAACATATTCTGAGCCGTCTTATAAAATGTCGCGTCAGAGAACTCGCCCTCAATATGATTAGCCTAACACTTTATGTATAGTCTCCCGGATAAAGCCTGTATAGGAACTAGAATATATATTTACCCGTAGGACGGCAATAGTTTCTTTTGATACGAGCGGATCGCCGCGCGACCAAATCGCCTTTAAGGATGCGTCGAATTGATCGCAGAACCATTTGGAACGAGTCGCTATTACGCCTACACAATGTCTCATTTAGAGGCCCGTTTATGCCACGTGGACGCAAATCGCAGTTATTAATTAATCAATGCTCACCGCAGTAAGGCGGCGGCGGTTCGCTTGTCAACGACTGCGTTGTCGGCTGTGACGGCGGCGGCGACAACGGCCTTTTATCTTTGGGAAAGCTAAACGTTGGTGTATATCGTCGTCGTGAGCCGAAGTGATAAAGGAAGACTACAGTGAGACTAAATGAAACGAGCAGCAGTAAAAAAAGAAAGATTCTCATGGCGCAGGACGTAAGCGGACGTGTACAGTCAGTCGCTCTGTATAATTATGCACGTGCGCACAGCCCGGAGAGAGTTTTAGCGCGCGTCTGCGAAGACCTGTCTACTCTATCCCCCTGCTAATGCACATTCAAAAAATATTCGCTAAAGCGTTTATCGAATAACGCCCGGATAAACTGTAATTATAATTTCTGGCGTAAATCTGCCTCCGTCGGAGCGACATTCATTCCATAGATGATGTCTTACTTTTTTGGGGAGGGGGAGGGGAGACTATCCCTTACCTAATTACGACGTTGTGACTATCGATGATGGAACCGTAATTGGATCCAATAAGGTTATCCGAAGCGCCGGACGACGGCGCAGGAAATCATTCCCTTCTCTTTTCTCCGTTGATCGAAAATGTCGTCGCTCGAAATCGCTTTGAACGTGTCTTGGCACGTCCGATGAAATTTGCGCACTTGGGGTCAATAGGATTAGCCTTATACTTATTGACTTAATTAATTAAGCCACGCCTTTCATAGTGTCACCCGTATGACTTCGATAGTTTCTCTTTCGATACGAAATCGCCTTCAACGATTCGTCGTATCAATCGCAGAACAATTTGGAACGAGTTCAAAATTCAAAATTAAGAAGCTAGAGAATTCGAGTTCACGCAAGAAACTCGAAATAAATATGAAAATATGGCAAGTGCAAATATCAATACATTATATTCCGTCTCCTGTTTATAACGTCACAATTTCGCGTCTATTCATCCATGTACCTGAGCCCTATGTTTATTTCTAGATAAAGTAAACAATCCTCTCAAGAACGCAAGAGGGAAGACTTAGTTGTGTCAAAGCAGAAATTACGAGACCGAACGTCGTCAAAGATATATTGATATCGAAGCTTTCTCCTAATTAATCTATTTCACGTCGTCTAAAGTAAATAAAATAAATACAAGTAAATACGTTATTATTATTATTTCATCTGCACAGCCCAGATACGTAAGAAATGGCAATTTCGTCGGAAGGATCCATTCTATCTTGATCTCACGATGCCAGATTGCCTTCGGAGCAGGAAACAATCCTCTCGTCGTTTTCTTCGCTTCGACGTGATCGCGGTTCGTCCACGAAGCTTTCGTATTGCGCCTGTGAAGTCTGTCGGTTCGCCCGTACCGTTGTTAGGTCGCTCGGAGACCCGCAAGCACGTCGCAGATGCTGGAAAGGTCTCGATGGAGCTGAAATGTTTCGTCTGATCACGTGACTATAGTCGCGCGCTAGGCTGCCAAAATGCTACAGAAAGACTTCTGTTTTCGACGTTGTTCACGCTTAGTGTTGCACTGGCTTGCTCAGTGAAGGTGTTATTAAAGTAAAATAGCTTAGATTCGTCCCGTTTTCGTCATAGCGAAGTGCTTTTGGACGATGTGAGTTTTCGTAGTAGTTTTGCGATTTAGGCCGCTTTCTTGTCAAGGCGGGCAAGACTATAGTGTTATAGTGGTGTCTAGAGATCGAATGAAGTTTTGTTCAGGTAGGAAAACGAGCAGTTTACGTTTCAAAGTTCGCGCGCTTCGACTAATCCGGGTTGCATACGGGTCCCGTCAAACTAACTACTGTTCTGAAAAACATGGCGAAACGAAGGCATCGACGGCTCAGATCAGTTCGAATGAAGGTAAGAGACGTGTTCGGGTGCTGTATCAATTGCGCAATGGTGTTTTCGGGGGCCCCGATGTCAGCGAGTGAAGATCCTCTTTGCGATCGTCGTGTTTTCGAAGACCGTACGACATCGAAAAGAGTTTTTTCGGTGAGCTATACATGTTTTGTAGGGTTTAGGGGGTAGCAAGCTCATTTTGGGTTCCTGTGCAGTCGTAAGCACGGTGTTTCATCCATGGATCTCTTTTTAGGTTATTATACGTTAGAAGAGCGTCAGTGGAAATGAAACGGTGAGAACGAGTGAACTCAAGTGACTTACCAATGGTGAGTTTACGTTTTATGAATAAAATGAAGATTTGGAGATTTATTCATTTATTTTTTGCTTTTAGGTTTGATATGTTTTCGTCGCCTAGGAGGGAATCTTTAGAGGTGCAAAAGGTGGGTTGAGAATATGTAAGGTCAATCCATGATTATCTCGAGGCCTATAGAGGAAGTGAAGGTAATTTCTGAAGAGATAGACATTGTTCTCAGTTTAAATATCGGTTTTGTTTTATAGGAATATGTTGGTCTTTCTAGAAGGAGCTCAGACGCAGTGGTGGACATTGGAGTAGGGATACGTTGCGTTTAGAAGATCAGTTAAGTGCTCTTTGCATGATATCATTGTCAGAGGCTTTGGTTTCTTTCTTATTGCAGGGAAAAAGCCCCGTGGGACATAGGGGAGGTATGTTCAGGAAATTGCAGTGTGACGATTTCTCACTTGCTCCTTATAGGCTTTGGAGGAAAAGCTGTCAATGGTAATTGCGCTCTTGTGAGCCTTGTTTCTTCTTTATAAGGGTTTTTGACGCTTCTGCTGGTATCTTTGCGGGAGACTTTCTCAATTCTTTCTCCAGATGATCGCTCAAAGCGTCGTTCGAATATTTGACTGATTTTTGTCGTCGTGGAGAATTGAAAGGTGACCAATCAACACAAGAACACATAAAATTTAATTGGGCCCTAAGAACACGTTTACATTTTCAATTTCAAACATTCAACTGAGTGTCCAGTTTTCCATCCCTCCACTACAATCAATTGATTGTCTTTTGTTGAACATGTACCATGCCATACTCGTCCCGTATTCATTGATGGCAATGGAAGCCAATCCCCAGACAATTCGTCATACATTTCAACACAATTGCTCTTTCCATTTCCTCCTGTTGCGACGAGTTTTCCATTCCACGATGAAATTTGACACGATACCTCTGTAGTAGGATTCATATCAATCCACTCTTGTTTTGCCATCGAAAAACATTCAACTGAATTCCCCGCCCCTTTCCCTCCTCCAACAAACAGTTTATCATCAATTACAGCCAATGAGCAGAAATCTCGTTTACGTTTCATTTTCTTTATTGTTCCCCATTCTCCCTTATTAATATCGAAACAATCAACTCTATCACTTCCTGTTCCTCCCGCAAGATAAATTTTCTCGTTGTGTCCAATAGCACCTCTGTAGTCGAGCTGATATTGAACTGGTATTTCATTTATTGGTTTCACATCTCTCATGTCGCTTTTCCATTCGTAAATACTCGCGCATTTATGCCCTCTACAGCTCATGACATATTCTTTCTCTTCACATTCAAAGACACTCCATGCGCGCTGAATACCCGGCAGGAGATCATTCGTATTTTTCCACTCCCCCTTCTCCAACCAAAACATTTTATTACTCCAAACAACATGTAGAATGCCATTGATTTCAGCCACACGTCCATATGGCAAACAATCAATGAGTGGCATGTTTGGTATGTCTGTCTTCCATTTGAGACCAGGACTTCCCATCGAAGGTCCAATCTAAATGTATCTAATTACAAACCAAAAATTAGATTGCTCTTTTTGACACGCCCCCACCTTAGTTCTCAGACCAATGTTCGTCATTTTTTCCTTGTTCTTTTCTTCTCTCTCTTTTTTCAATTTTCTTTCTAAATCCTTGACTTTTTTTTCTCATTCCACAAGGTGCTCTGAACTTTTATTGCGTTTATTTTCCATTATTGTTTGTGCAACGTGTTCCTGTCCTTCGGTTTCCTTCAAAACGTTCAAAAATCGGTCAAATGAATCGAGTCCTTTTTTCGGTAAAATTGAAACAAGAAGCAGTCGTGATCGCTCGACGTCATCGCAAATTTGACGAGAGAGCTTCTCAAACTCTTGAACAGTGATAAGAGCGACGGCGAGAAGACCATCGATAAGAGAGAGAGGAAGCAGAATCTCGAGCAGAGCGGGAAGAATGGGAAACACGCGTTTCTTCCATCTTTCATCCATTCTCAACGAGGCAGACAGCGAAAAAAAGAAGGCAAGCGAGTTTGGGGACTCTGTGGGGACTCTTGGTGCACGTGACCCTAACAGTAGCAAATGACGTCATCTCAATCATGGATTACAGGTGGTCTATTTCTAATTAATAAAAAATCGCCGCTTCTGGGGACTCGATCACGTGCAGCTGTTAGCCAATGATGAACGAAGGTAATCATTGATTAATTAGAACATGATGATCATCTCAAAGAAGCAAAAAATAATTGCAAGTGCAGATCAATCTAATTTAGCATTGAGTCTTGCTCTAATTCGTTGTCTTCTTTTCTCAAGTGGACTCAAAGGACCAGGATCCTTATTCTTCAGCAAACTTTTGCCTGGACTAAGCGTTGAAGCGACGAATTTCTTCTTTCCAATCGGCTCATAGGCTATGGGAATAATTGAATAAATTATTTTAATTATCTAGATCAATTTACCTTTATAATGTTTTCCAGAAAATCGAATTATTCTCTTCTTTTTCAAAACGGGTATTTTTGACGATTTCTTTTTTCGTCCATCAACACTTATAGAATCGAAATTGAGTTTCTTTTGTGGAGAAAGGGGAGGAGACGGAGATGAGGCTTGAAGTCGTTTTGAACGACGAAAATTGACGGAAATGTCATCATCCACAGTAGCACTATCACCACTTCCGGGAACGTCACTATTATGACGACGTTTCTTAGCTGGACTCTCTATCACTACTACGTCATCAGGAGCAATTTTCTCGAGAAACCTTCAAAGGAAAATTCACGTCACAATATATGTAATTAGGTATTTATTTATTTATTTATTTACATTTCTCTGAGAGCGTACAATGCTCTTCTGTTCTTGGCTCGTGTCAACGTATCAGCTGCTACAGTGAACAAATTCTCAGCTATGAGAATGAAATCAATCTACACAGTCCATAAAAATAGTCAATTTATTTAATTAGTATTGAATTATTAACCTGTAGTGGAGCATCTTCGGACAATTCAAGCAATGGCTTGAAAATGCAATCACATATATTGTCCAATAACGCAGCCCTAGTGAATCATTATTAATTAATCATTAATTAACTTCTGAACTCTTATGATTGGAAATTATCAGCTAACACATAAATAGGATGAAGAAGAACATTAAATAAATCACAGGTCAACTAGAAATTGAAATCTTAAATTTTTAATATCAAAAGAAAAAGTTATGTTTTACTTTTGAATCTGCTACGCTTAGTAGTTTCCCTAGAAATTTATCAGCAACATGCAGAGAAATTCCCAATGAAACCTCCAGGAAAAAATCAAATAGTTATTTATTATTAATTTCTGTTTACAAATTGAGCTTTGACATTGAGTGGACCATCAGCAAGAAAAGTTTCAAAAGAATCACAGTCTACTTCTGTCTTTCAGAACGGTTTTTAAAGCTTCTTCTGGTATCTTAGAGTTGAAATCATCTCAAATGGGCAACGAAATGCGCGAAACGGTCAAAAGCGGAAAAATCGAATTTTCTGAAAGACTTTGATACTCGAACAGTTGATCGGTAAGGTAAAATTTCTCATTTTTTTTGGGCAGGCGACGAGCATTGAGCTGAATGTTCAGAACTCCAATTTTCTATTATCCAACGATTTTTCCTTTCTTCTTTTTTCAGGCGATTTCCGCAATCTTTTCTCTGAGCCGGAAAAACTGTTTATGATCAATCAAAGCGTCTTTCAAGAGACTGAATGATTTTTGGTGCAAAGGAGATTTTATTGGTGAGAAATCGACATAAAGAGAATTTTTTATTAAGACCCAAAACACATTTACATTTTTAAACATTCAACTGAGTTCAAAGCACCCCTTCCCCCCACTACAATCAATTGATTGTCTTTTGTTGTACATGCACCATGCAAGTGTCGTTCCTGATTCATTGATGGCAATGGAAGCCAATCCCCAGACAATTCATCATACATTTCAACACAATTGCTCTCTCCCCTTCCTCCTGTTGCGACGAGTTTCCCATTCCATGATGACAATTGACACTCCTCCTTTGTAGTTGGTGTGATATCAATGAACTCTTGTTTCTCCATTGAGAAACATTCAACTGAATTCCCCGCCCCTTTCCCTCCTCCAACAAACATTTTATCATTGATTACAGCCAATGAACACGAATACCGTTTATTCTTCATTTTCTTTATTGGTTCCCATTCTCCCTTATTAATATCACAACAATCAACTCGATCACTCCACCAATCCCCTCCCACAAGATAAATGTTCCCATTGTGTCCAATTGCTGATCTCCATTTGAGTTGACATTCATCTGGTATTTTAGTTAATAATTCCAAATTTCTCGTTTCACTTTTCCATTTATAAATACTCGAACATCGATTTATGTCATTGACATTCATGAAATATCCTTTCCCTTCACATTCAAAGACACTCCTTATGCGTTTAATCCCCGGAAGATGATCCTCCTCTCCCTCCCACGCTCCTTTCTTAAACTGAAACATTCTATCCCCCCAACCAACATGTAGCATTCCATTGATTTCAGCCACACGTCCAATTGGCAAACAACCAATGGGCATGTTTGGTATGTTTGTCTCCCATTTGAGACTAGGATTTCTCATCGAAGGTCCAAGCTAAATGTATCTAATTTCAAACCAAATATTCGATTTTTCTTTTTGACACTCCCCCACCTTAGTTCTCAGACCAATGTTTGTCACATATTCCTTGTTTTTCTCTTCTTTTTCTTTCTGTAATTGTCTCGTTTTTTCTTCTTTCTCTTCTCTCTCTTTTTTCAATTCTCTTTCTAATTCCTTGACTTTTTCTTCCCATTCCACAAGGCGCTCTGAACTCTTATCGCTTTCATTTTCCATTATTCTTTGTGCGACGTGTTCTTGTCCTTCGGTTGCTTTCAAAACGTTCATAAATCGATCAAAGGAGCCGGGTCCCTTTTTCGGTAAAATAGAGAGAAGGAGCATTCGCGATCGCTTGACGTCATTGTAGATTGGAAGAGAGAGCTCTTCATATTCTTCAAGAGCGATAAGAGAGACGGCGAGTAGACCATCGATAAGAGAGAGAGGCATGAGAATCTCGAGCAGAGCGGGAAGAATGGGAAACACGCGTTTCTTCCATCTTTCATCCATTCTAGCTCAACGAAGCAGACAGCGAAAAAAACGAAGGCAAGCGAGTTTGGGGACTCTGTGGGGAGATGAGACGACAGTGAGCGCGAAGACGGCGGAGAGAACAATGAGGAGAAGTCGGGAAAACAATGAGTCATAAAGGCGGGTGAGAAGAGTTCGGGTTAGGGGAAAATCCCCACAAGAGTAGTCCCCCAACGAAAACGTGGATAATCTGCTACGATTTCTAATCTGTTATGGGGTTTGGACAGATTATCGACTTGAGGATGTGACGTCAGAGTGAAATGCGCCAATTTTGGACGTCAAATCATCGTTTCAGGTAAATTCCTTAGACTCCCTCCCACATCCCAATTACGTGAGAAGTCCACATGTATTCATCCACACCGTATGACTTAGTGGCGCCTTTCATTATAAAGCTTAGGGGAAAAGAGGGAAACGCACGCTTGCCCCCTTCCCTCAACGTATCAGAGAACAATCTAAACAAGAGATGTACGCCTCTAGGGACTCGATCACGTGCAGCTGTTAGCCAATGATGAACGAAGGTAATCATTGATTGATTAGAACATGATCATCTCAAAGAAGCAAAAAATAATTGCAAGTGTAGATCAATCTAATTTAGCATTGAGTCTTGCTCTAATTCGTCGTCTTCTTTTCTCAAGTGGACTCAAAGGACCAGGATCCTTATTCTTCAGCAAACTTTTGCCTGGACTAAGCGTCGAAACGACGAATTTCTTTTTCCCAATCGGCTCATAGGCTATGGAAATAATTAAATAAATTATTTAATTATATAGATTAATTTACTTTTATAATATTTTCCAGAAAATCGAATAATTCTCTTCTTTTTCAAAACGGGTATTTTGGAAGATTTCTTTTTTCGACCATCAACACTTATAAAATCGAAATTGAGTTTCATTTTTGGAGAAAGGGGAGGAGACGGAGATGAGGTTTGAACGACGATAATTGACGGAAATGTCATCATCCACTGTAGCACTATCACCACTTCCGGGAACGTCACTATTATGACGACGTTTCTTGGCTGGACTCTCAATCACTCCTACGTCATCAGTAGTGATTCTCGAGAGAAACCTTCAAAGGAAAATTCACGTCAGCATATATATATAACTAGGTATTTATTCATTTACATTTCCCTGAGAGCGTACGATGCTCTTCTGTTCTTGGCACGTGTCAACGCATCAGCTGCTACAGTGAACAAGTTCTCAGCTATGAGACTGAAATCAATCTACACAGTCCATAAAAATAGTCAATATTATTTAATTAGTATTGAATTATTAACCTGTAGTGGAGCATCTTCGGACAATTCAAGCAATGGCTTGAAAATGCAATCACATATATTGTCCAATAACGCAGCTCTAGTGAATCGTCAAAAATTAAAAATTAATTAATTCTTAACTCTTACGATTGGCAATTAGCAGCCAACACATAAATAGGATGAAGAAGAACATTAAATAAATCACAAGTCAACTAGAAATCGAAATCTCAAATTTTTAATATCAAAAGAAAAAGGAATGTTTTACTTTTGAATCAGCTACGCTTAGTAGTTTCCCTAGAAATTTGTCAGCAACATGCAAAGAAATTCCCAATCAAACCTCAAGGAAAAAAAATTAAATATGTATTCACTTTTTATTTTCTGTTTGCAATGTGGGCTTTGACATTGAGTGCACCATCAGCAAGAAAAGTAGCAAAAGAATCACATAACCTATAACCCAAACATGATTATTATTTAATTAATTAATTAATTAATTAAATTAGAAATGTAGTCTTGCCCTTGATCCCATTCATGTTTCTTAAGAAAGCAAAATGATTCTCTCAAGAAAATAGAAATGAAAAATTGAACAAACATCTTTTTTAAAAATTTGATTATGTAAAATTTGTCGATTCGAAGTCGATCAATTCCCGTCCATTCTCGTCATAAAATAAGTTTTGATAAATTGAAAACCTGAAAAAGGAAGTCAAACGATTTTTTCATCGTCTAATATGCACTCTTCTCACTTTGTTCACTATCTTGGAAACTGTAGATGAGATTAGCGACAGATATCTGCTGTTTTCGCCATCTTCTAGACTGCGTACGGAGTTGGATCGCTTGGTGAAGGTACTATTCGATGATAGCGACTCGTATTCGCGATGTCGAGTCGTCAACTGTGGGAGAAAGAGCGAGAGAAAGAGAATTGGAAGCATTCAATCCGGGACTTTTCGCGCGCTTACGTTTTTTCAGCTGCGAATCGCTAGAATGTAAATGCGCTCTTCTGAGCCTACTTCTGTATTTCAGAACGGATTTTAAAGCGTCTTCTGGTATTTTAGAAGCGAAATCAGCTCAAATGAGCGACGTAATGCGCGAAATCGATGGAAAGCGAAAAATCGAATTTTCTCAGACTTTGATGATTCGAAGAGTCAATCGGTAAGGTAACAATTATGATTTATTGTGGGAAGGCGACGAGCATTGAGCTGAATGCTCAGAACTCCAATTTTCTATCATCCAACGATTTTTCTTTCTTCTTTTTTCAGGCGCATTCCGAAATCTTTTCTTTACGCTGGAATCACTGTTTTACGATCAATCAAAGCGTCTTTCAAGAGATTGAATGATTTTTGGTGCAAAGGAGAATTGATTGGTGAGAAATCGACAAAAAGAAAATTTTTTATTGAGACCCAAAAACACTTTTACATTTTCAAACATTCAACTGAGTTCAATGCACCCTCTCCCCCCACTACAATCAATTGATTGTCTTTTGTTGTACATGCACCATGGAGGTATCGTCCCTTATTCATTGATGGCAATGGAAGCCAATCCCCAGACAATTCATCATACATTTCAACACAATTGCTATATCCCATGTCCCATCCTCCTGTTGCGACGAGTTTCTCATTCCATGATGACAATTGACACACTTCCTTTGTAGTTGGTTTGATATCAATCCACCCTAGTTTCTCCATTGAGAAACATTCAACTGAATTTCCCGCCTTTGCCCCTCCTCCAACAAACATTTTATCATCAATCACAGCCAATGAACACGCCCACCGTTCATTCTTCATTTTCTTTATTGGTTCCCATTCTCCCTTATTAATATCAAAACAATCAACTCGATCCCTCCCTCCCCATCCCCCTCCCACAAGATAAATGTTCCCATTGTGTCCAATTGCTGATCTCCCATAGAGTTGATATTCATCTGGTATTTTAGTTAATAATTCCAAATTTTTCGTTTCACTTTTCCATTCATAAATACTCGAACATCGAGACCGGTCATTCATATCCACGACATATCCTTTCCCTTCACATTCAAAGACACTCCATATTTTATAAATTCCCGGCAGATGATGCTTCTCTCCCTCCCACGCTCCCTTCTTAAACTGAAACATTCTATCCTCAGAACCAACATGTAGCATTCCATCGATTTCAGCCACACTTCCATATGGCGAACAATTGATGGGCATGTTTGGTATGTTTGTCTCCCATTTGAGACTTGGACTTCCCATCGAAGGACCAATCTAAATATATGTAACTCCCAATCACATTTCTATCAACCCAATCCAACCTTTTTTCTCAATCCGACAACAGTCATTTCAGCGCGAACAAGATCTCCCTTGAATTTCCTCACTCCCTCATCCACAAGTCGATCAATTTCATTCTCTACATAGAATCAATTGAGTCAAATCCTATCCAAACACATTCCCGAATAGTACTTCTCTTTCGTGGCTCCAAAAACAGCCGAACAACATGCTCTTGTCGTTCCGTTCCTCGTAGAACGTCGACAAACTCGTCGAAGGCCGTGTCACCTTTTCGCGGCAAAATGTCGACAAGGAGTATGCGCGATTTGTCTTCGTTCGTCTTGGACGAATCGCGCAGCATTGCGTATTGCTCTCGAGAGACGAGTCTCTCGGCGAGAAGACGATCTAGAACGGACATGGGATCGAACACTTCGACGATCGACGGAAGATTGTCGTGGACGCGATTTCTCCATCGTTTATCCATCGCAGACGCTTCTCTCTTCTCTCTTTCGCTGCGAGGGGAAATGCGTGAGGAATTGCGCAAAAGGTAGGAGTTGGTTCGGGGGGAGTCCCCTTTCGATAGCCTCGCGTCAGGGGGGGTATCTCAGCCTAGTGCGCTAAGAACACGCCCATTTTAGAAACGGCGTTTTCTGTTCGATAGTAAACTTTTATGTTCGTTTACTACCGATCCGTAGTAGGTAATCACCTAATGTTTTCACTCATATTTTTACTTTTATGATAAACGTCTTTATTGGCCCAATTCACTTGCCCCGCCTTTGCAACCCTAAATCTGCCTCTCCAAAAGTTTCCTCTCCAACTGCTGTTACTGATACGTAAGCGTATGTGGTGTTAAACTGATATTTGACTTGTGTCGGTCTATACACCGTGTCTTGTCGGCGATATCGTTGATTTTCGGAAAACATGTCCGATCTTCAAGAACGTGTGCTCACTGCAACGGCCATTTTGATGCAAATTGTGTAAAAGGGCACTAAGTACGTCGTTCGAGTCTTCCCGGTTCTCACAGTCGTTCGTTCATTCTCAGAGAATGACTCCCGAGGCTGGAGACCCTCCGCCGAGGCGGGAGACAACAACGGCTGCGATTGCAACTTTTGCCCTAAGGAGTCAGTCCGCTAGAACTAAGGAGTTATCGCTGATGTTTGGAGCGCGCAGAAGTGGCATCGGAAGCCGCATTTGAACGGTAAGTATTTGAGGCCAATTCTTTGGCAAAGGGTTAGCTCTATCGAGTGACACAAGTGTGGCCTACAAACGTTCTTTGTAGAGCCTCACGATAACATCGAACCGTATGTACTCACGAGCCGTTCACAAGAATGGCACCGGATTGGGCTCGGCCTACTCTAAATGCTCTTCTTTGCCCAGTTTACATCAATTTTAGGAACACTATAGAAAGTTTTTAATAGAACCTACGTGATTATGCCTAATGCACGCAGCGAGGGACGATAACTTTCCAAAAAAGAGCGATTTTGTTGTTGTGGGCGCGCCCTTAGCGCACTAGGCTGAGATACCCCCCCTGGCCTCGCGTTGTCAGTCCCTTCTCCCTGATCTCCCGTATAAACACGGGAGGCTTGGTAGCCTCGGAAACCCAGACCCTTCTCGCGCGCGTTACCGGGGCGAGAGAGGGTCTGGGCAACTCCCTTACAAACGGCGGTTCCTTTGTCGCATATAAACCAATCAGCGACGAGCCTCGCTGAGAGAGTGGACAATCAGCGACGAGCTTCATTATCAAATTAGGACCGTGTAGCGCAGCGTTAGCGTTAGCCTGATGGCCGATGGACGAAGCAATCGCTCTTGTTTGGACGTAAAAGTCGTACAACGTCAGAGTAGAAGCCATCATTAGCGGCCATGACGTCTTCGGCTCCCAACGGGGTTCGGGAAGTCGCGTGCCAATGCGAAAGGAGTGACGTAATGTGTAATCCAATTACGACAAAGGAACCGCCGCTCAGTACAAAGTTGCCCAGACTGAGAAGCCAAGCTTTAGCGCGCGCGGCTCAGTCTGGGTTTCCGAGGCTAGAGGCTTGGTACAACTGGTCTGCGTCATAGGTCACGAGGACCACCCTTTCGTGGGTGCGGTTCATCGTCATCTAATGCAATTACACACCTCGCGTATCATTGGCCTGCATCTCTATAGCCTCGTCTCAGACCCTTTCTCGCTTTCCCGGATGCTCCTCTCAAGCGAGAAAGGGTCTGGGCTGGTACCGCCCTAATTTCCTGTCCCTAGGGACAGGAACTACTATAAATAGCCTTTCTTGTGACGTTGTGTGACGCAATGCTTTAGAGAACTCTTCTTGAGAGATCGCGACAAAAAGCGGAAGCATGGTAAAAGTCTCTAACAGAGCTATGGGCTTCGCTCGAATGCTGAGACGCGTAGAAAAGAAGGATTTGACGAGATAGGCGGGGCAATAGTGGACGTAGGCGGGGCAAAAGTAGGCGGTACCAGCCCAGACCCTTTCTCGCTTGAGAGGAGCATCCGGTAAAGCGAGAAAGGGTCTGAGACGAGGCTAGCATCTCTACTGTCCCTCCCATCCATGGCCTCGGATACTTCGTCTTCGTTAGAGGAGCGAAGCGCTTGGTACACCTTCTGATAATCCGCGAATGCTTGATTTGTAACGTATTAATCCGTAGGTTGCGCACGGAGTACGTTGAAGGCGATCCAGATGATTGTGTGCCGGTTGCGGAGGTTCGCCAAGCTGTTCTCGACCGGCTTGATCTTCCACTCAGCACCAAAGAGGTGTCTAATCTTGTTCGAACCGCGTTCCCGGCCAGCCGGCGTAAGAACTGCAAAAAGACCTGAAAAGAGCATACTTCTATACGGGCATGAAACGAAAATGCCTTTCGATGGATGAGCCACAATGTAATCCATCAATTGAACCTCAAATTGAAATGGAATGTGACCCTGACAGCGACAAAAATGGCACGGAATGAAATACTGGCTTTTGAATGTCTTCTCATTGTCTCTTTCAATAGATCTCGACTGGGGACGCGTGATGAAACTTCTGGTTTCTGAGGTTGAAAATGTCGTTGTGTTCGAAGAAGAAAATGATACTATAACGAGGCAGGACCCTTCTCTCTTGGACATGGCTTCATATCAGGAGCAAATCCAGAAACTTTGATCCATTTCAAAGAGAGTAAAAGCAGAAACAAAGCAAGATCTCAAGCGATGAGAACAAAACTTAAAGGTTCGGGGGAACTTTTGGGGACTCGTAATACGTAATGAGTACAGTCCACGAGTAGCAAAACAAACGCTGATATAGTCCGGGGGGGTACTAACGTCACATGATGAAGGATAGTAGGCGTGGTCATCAGCAGAGTTATACATTACGTAATCAGAATAATCGCATATATTTTTACAAAAATGTTTTATTATTTTAGACAGGCTTTCCTTCTTTAGGTATTTTTCGCAATTTCTTTCTTTCGGCAGCTTTGTGGGCGTCTCCGCCTTTCGCCGGTAACAGAAATGGTAGAGCGTTGTTCATGCATTCGATTATTGCCATTGGGGCTTGATCGCCTTTTTGATTCGGTATGCGTAGTACTCGCGTATAGCCCCCTGGTCGAGATTCATATCTTTCTGTCAGTGGACCGAAGAGTTTGTCCACTAGGGAATCATTCTAAAAATTATTTTTATTTGGTAATTTTTATAGGGAATCGTGATTTTTCCGTACCCTGATCCACCAATTGGCGTCCATGCGAGCTTTCCAATTCCCGCGTTTTCCCAACGAAATCATCTAATGATTACGTCAGAATTCGTTTCCAGGCGACGTAGAACGTCTTACCCAGTCTTCGACTTTTTTCATTGCTTTGGCACGTCAGCTGCAACAGTGAATAAATTCTCAGCTATGAGACTGAAATCAATCTACACAGTCCATAAGCATAGTTCAAAACATTTTAATTAGTATCGAATAATTAACCTGTAGTGGAGCATCTTCGGACAATTCAAGCAATGGCTTGAAAATGCAATCACATATATTGTTCAATAACGCAGCCCTAGTGAATCGTTAAAAAATAATTATTAATTAAATTCTAAACTTTTACGATTGACAGTTAGCAGCTAACACATAAATTGGATGAAGAAGAACATTAAATAAATCATAAGTCAATTCAAAATCTTAAATTTTAAATATTAAAAGAAAAAATAATGTCGTACTTTTGAATCAGCTACGCTTAGTAGTTCCTTTAGAAATTTGTCAGCAACATGCAAAGAAATTCCCAATAAAACTTCAAGGAAAAATTAAATAGTTATTTATTTATTTTTTAATTTCTGTTTACAAATTGAGCTTGGACATTGAGTGGACCATCAGCAAGAAAAGTTGCAAAATAATCACATAACCTATAACCCAAATACGATTATTAATTAATTAATTTAGAAATTATTGATTATGTAGTCTTGCCCTTGATCCCATTCATGTTTCTTAAGAAAGAAAAACGATTCTAACAAGAAATAAGAAATGAATAACTGAAAAAACATTTTGTAAAAAATTAGACCATGTAAAATTTTTCGATTCGAAATTGATCAATTTGCGTCCATTCTCCTCATAAATAAATTTTGATAAATTGAAAACCTGAAAAAGGAAGTCAAACGATTTTTTCATCGTCTAATGTACTCTTCTCACTCTTTTCACTATCGTGGAAACTGTAGATGAGATTAGCGAGAGAAATCTGCTGTTTTCGCCATCGTCTACACGGAGTGAAGGTGATATTCAATTATAGCAACTCGCATTCGCGTTGTTGAGTCAAAGCGCAGCGTCAACTGTGGAGAAAGAGCGAGAGAAAGAGATTTGGAAGAATTCAATCCGGGGCTTTTCGCGCGCTTACGTTTTTTCAGCTGCGAATCGCTAGAAGGTAAATGCACTCTTCTGAGCCTACTTCTGTGTTCCAGAACGGATTTTAATTAAAGCGTCTTCTGGTATCTTAGAAGTGAAATCAGCTCAAATGGGCAACGAAATTCGCGAGAATCGGTCGAAAGCAGAAAAATCGAATTTTTGTGAATGACTTTGATGATTCGAAGAGTTGATCGGTAAGTTTACGATTATGATTTATTGTGGGCAGGCGACGAGCGTTGAGCTGAATGCTCAGAACTCCAATTTTCTAATCATCCAACGATTTTTCTTTTCTTCTTTTTTTCAGGCGCTTTCCGAAATCTTTTCTTTACGCTGGAAAAAGTTTTGTGATCAATCAAAGCGTCTTTCAAGAGATTGAAGGATTTTTGGTGCAAAGGAGAATTGATTGGTGAGAAATCGACAAAAAAGAAATTTTTTATTGAGACCCAAAAACACATTTACATTTTCAAACATTCAACTGAGTTCCCTGCACCCTGTCCCCCCACTACAATCAATTGATTGTCTTTTGTTGTACATGCACCATGGAACCATCGTCCCTCATTCATTGATGGCAATGGAAGCCAATCCCCAGACAATTCATCATACATTTCAACACAATTGCTATATTCCCCATCCCATCCTCCTGTTGCGACGAGTTTCCCATTCCATGATGACAATTGACACTCTTCCTTTGTAGTTGGTTTGATATCAATCCAGTCTTGTTTCTCCCTTGAGAAACATTCAACTGAATTCCTCGCCCCATCCCCTCCTCCAACAAACATTTTATCATCAATCACAGCCAATGAACACAAATCCCGTCCATTCTTCATTTCCTTTATTGGTTCCCATTCTCCCTTATTAATATCAAAACAATCAACTCGATCACTCTTTTCCCATTCCCACCCTCCCACAAGATAAATGTTCCCATTGTGTCCAATTGCTGATCTCCCTTCGAGTTGATATTCATCTGGTATTTTAGTTAATAATCCCAAATTTCTCGTTTCACTTTTCCATTCATAAATACTCAAACATCGACCCAAGTAATTGGTATCCATGACATATCCTTTCCCTTCACATTCAAAGACACTCCTTATCCAGTTAATCCCCGGCAGATGATGCTTCTCTCCCTCCCACGCTCCCTTATTAAACTGAAACATTCTATCAATTGAACCAACATGTAGCATTCCATTGATTTCAGCCACACGTCCAAATGGCAAAACACCAATGGGCATGTTTGGTATGTTTTTCTCCCATTTGAGACTTGGACTTCCCATCGAAGGTCCGATCTAAATATATGTAACTCCCAATCACATTTCTATCATCCCAATTCAAGAACCTTATTTCTCAATCCGACAACAGTCATTTCAGCGCGAACGAGATCTCCCTTCAATTTCTTCACTTTCTCATCCACAAGTCGATCAATTTCATTCTCTACATAGAATCTATTGAGTCAAATCCCATCCAAACACATTCCCGAATCGTACTTCTCTTTCCTGGCTCCAAAAACTGCCGAACAACATGTTCTTGTCGTTCCGTTCCTCGTAGAACTTCGACAAACTCGTCGAAGGCCGTCTCACCTTTTCGCGGCAAAATGTCGACAAGGAGCATGCGCGATTTGTCTTCGTTCGTCTTGGACGAATCGCGCAGCATTGCGTATTGCTCTCGAGAGACGAGTCTCTCGGCGAGAAGACGATCTAGAACGGACATGGGATCGAACACTTCGACGATCGACGGAAGATTGTCGTGGACGCGATTTATCCATCGTTTATCCATCGCAGACGCTTCTCTCTTCTCTCTTTCGCGGCGAGGGGAACAATGGGGACTAAATAAAGGTCGGAGTTGGTTCGGGGGGAGTCCCCATGATTAATTAATATTTGTACAAAGGTCACTTGACGTCATCGACTTTTGTTTTGTATGCGAGAAGAGCTTTGGGAACCTTTCGCGTAGGAAACAATTACGTGGGAAGTCCATATGTATTTTTCCACACAGGATGACTTAGTAGCGCCTTTCATTATAAAGCTTAGGAGAAAAGAGGGAAACGTACGCTTTATCCTTCCATCAACGTATCAGTGCCAAATCTAAAGAAGAGAGGTACGCCTCTAGGGACTCGATCACGTGCAGCTGTTAGCCAATGATGAACGAAGGTAATCATTTATTATAATTAGAACATGATCATCTCAAAGAAGCAAAAAATAATTGCAAGTGTAGATCAATCTAATTAAGCATTGAGTCTTGCTCTAATTCGTCGTCTTCTTTTCTCAAGTGGACTCAAAGGACCAGGATCCTTATTCTTCAGCAAACTTTTGCCTGGACTAAGCGTCGAAACCACGAATTTCTTTTTCCCAATCGGCTCATAGGCTATGGGAATAATTAAATAAATTATTTAATTATCTAGATCAATTTATCTTTATAATGTTTTCCAGAAAATCGAATTATTCTCTTCTTTTTCAAAACGGGTATCTTTGACGATTTCTTTTTTCGTCCATCAACACTTATAGAATCGAAATTGAGTTTCATTTGTGGAGAAAGGGGAGAAGACGGAGATGAGGCTTAAAGTCGTTTTAAACGACGAAAATTGACGGAAATGTCATCATCCACTGTAGCACTATCACCACTTCCGGGAACGTCACTATTATGACGACGTTTCTTGGCTGGACTCTCAATCACTACTACGTCATCAGGAGAAATTTTCTCAAGAAACCTTCAAAGGAAATTTCACGTTACCATATACGTAATTAGGTATTTATTTATTTACATTTCCCTGAGAGCGTACAATGCTCTTCTGTTCTTGGCACGTGTCAACGTATCAGCTGCTACAGTGAACAAATTCTCAGCTATGAGACTGAAGTCAATCTACACAGTCCATAAAAATAATCAATATTATTTAATTAGTATTGAATTATTAACCTGTCGTGGAGCATCTTCGGACAATTCAAGAAATGGCTTGAAAATGCAATCACATATATTGTCCAATAACGCGGCCATAGAGAATCATTAAAAATTAATTATTAATTTATTAAATTCTGGGCTCTTACGATTGGCAATTAGCAGCTAACACATAAATACGATGAAGAAGAACATTAAATAAATCACAAGTCAACTAGAAAGTGAAATCGTAAATTTTAACCTATCAAAAGAAAAAGGGATGTTTTACTTTTGAATCAGCTACGCTTAGTATTTCCCCTAGAAATTTGTCAGCAACGTGCAAAGAAATTCCAAATGAAACCTCAAGGAAAAAAATTAAATATGTATTTACTTTTTATTTTCTGTTTACAATGTGGGCTTTGACATTGAGCGGGCCATCAGCAAGCAAAGTTGCAAAAGAATCTTATAACCTATAATCCAAACATGATTATTAATTAATTAATTAAGAAATTATTGATTATGCAGTCTTGCCCTTGATCCCATTCATGTTTCCTAAGAAAGCAAAACGATACTCTCAAGAAAATAGAAATGAAATATTAAACAAACATTTTTTTAAAAAATTAGACCATGTAAAATTTGTCGATTCGAAGTCGATCAATTCCCGTCCATTCTCGTCATAAAAAAAGTGTTGATAAATTGAAAACCTGAAAAAGGAAGTCAAACGATTTTTTCATCGTCTAATGCACTCTTCTCACTTTGTTCACTATCTGGGAAACTGTAGATGAGATTAGCGACAGATATCTGCTGTTTTCGCCATCTTCTAGACTGCGTACGGAGTTGGATCGCTTGGTGAAGGTAATATTCGATGATAGCGACTCGTATTCGCGGTGTTGAGTCGTCAACTGTGGGAGAAAGAGCGAGAGAAAGAGAATTGGAAGCATTCAATCCGGGACTTTTCGCGCGCTTACGTTTTTTCAGCTGCGAATCGCTAGAAGGTAAATGCGCTCTTCTGAGCCTACTTCTGTGTTCCAGAACGGATTTAAAAGCGTCTTCTGGTATTTCAGAAGTGAAATCAGCTCAAATGAGCGACGTAATGCGCGAAATCGATGGAAAGCGAAAAATCGAATTTTCTCAAAGACTTTGATGATTCGAAGAGTCAATCGGTAAGGTAACAATTATTATTTCTTGTGGGAAGGCGACGAGCATTGAGCTGAATGCTCAGAACTACAATTTTCTATCATCCAAAGATTTTTCTTTCTTCTTTTTTCAGGCGCATTCCGAAATCTTTTCTCTACGCTGGAATTACTGTTTTACGATCAATCAAAGCGTCTTTCAAGTGATTGAAGGATTTTTGGTGCAAAGGAGAATTGATTGGTGAGAAATCGACAAAAAGAGAATTTTTTATTGGGACCCAAAAACACATTTACATTTTCAAACATTCAACTGAGTTCCCTACAAGGTATCCCCCCACTACAAATAATTGATTGTCTTTTGTTGTACATGCACCATGTAACCATCGTCCCTTATTCATTGATGGGAATGGAAGCCATTTCCCAGACAATTCATCATACATTTCAAAACAATTGCTCCATCCCCATCCTCCTATTGCGACGAGTTTCCCATTCCAAGATGACAGTTGACACAATTTCTTTGTAGTTGGTTTAATATCAATCCAGTCTTGTTTCTCCATTGAGAAACATTCAACTGAATTCCCCGCCCCAAACCCTCCTCCAACAAACATTTTAGCATCAATCACAGCCAATGAACAGAAATTTCGTTCATTCTTCATTTTCTTTATTGGTTCCCATTCTCCTTTACTAATATCCAAACAATCAACTCGATCACTCCACTTCCCTCCCACAAGATAAATGTTCCCATTGTGTCTAATTGCTGATCTCCATTCGAGTTGATATTCATCTGGTATTTTAGTTAATAATTTCAAATTTCTCGTTTCACTTTTCCATTCATAAATACTCGAACATTGATCGCTGTCATTGATATCCATGACATATCCTTTCCCTTCACATTCAAAGACACTCTCTATGCGTTTAATCCCCGGGAGATGATGCTCCTCTCCCTCCCACGCTTCCTTCTTAAACTGCAACATTCTATCCCCTGAACCAACATGTAGCATTCCATTGATTTCAGCCACACGTCCAAATGGCCAACAATCACTGGGCATGTTTGGTATGTTTGTCTCCCACTTGAGACTAGGACTTCCCATCAAAGATCCAATCTAAATATACGTGTATTTAACTCCCAATCACATTTCTATCATTCTAATTAAACAACCTTTTTTCTCAATCCGACAACAGTCATTTCAGCGCGAACGAGATCTCCCTTCAATTTCTTCACTTTCTCATCCACAAGTCGATCAATTTCATTCTCTACATAGAATCAATCGAGTCAAATCCCATCCAAACACATTCCCGAATAGTACTTCTCTTTCCTGGCTCCAAAAACTGCCGAACAACATGCTCTTGTCGTTCCGTTCCTCGTAGAACGTCGACAAACTCGTCGAAGGCCGTCTCACCTTTTCGCGGCAAAATGTCGACAAGGAGCATGCGCGATTTGTCTTCGTTCGTCTTGGACGAATCGCGCAGCATTGCGTATTGCTCTCGAGAGACGAGTCTCTCGGCGAGAAGACGATCTAGAACGGACATGGGATCGAACACTTCGACGATCGACGGAAGATTGTCGTGGACGCGTATTCTCCATCGTTCATCCATCGTATAGACTCTTCTCTTCTCTCTTTTGCGGCGAGGGGAACACGGAAAAATGGGGAGATGCGCCGGAAATTGCGCACTAAATAAAGGTCGGACTTGGTTCGGGGGGAGTCTCCTTTCGATGGCACGACATGAATATTTGTACAGTGCTTATCAGCATAAGTGATAATCAGTTAGGGCGCTCTAGCTCAGTTATTTAAAGCCCTATGGCTTCATACTGCATATCCCTCGAATGGTCATGAGTTTCTTTACATGATAGTAATGGCGTCGAAGCCTCTAGTCGTAAAATTTGAATATCAGTGTTTTGACCAATGAGTGTACTGAAATTCGTGTCGTCACAATAGCGCTCGTTCTTTCATTGAGAGCCTCACCCACGCATTTTTGTCGCAAAATGTAATTCCTCACTAGCGCGCTCTACTAATTCACTAGCGCGCTCTACTATTTCATTCATTCCTTTCTTTTTCTCGTCTTTTTTGACGAAACTGAGTATTTTGAGACAAAATCGAAACGATGAAAACATCAGTACTTTATGGATATTGGCTGATGCGAAAGTTGAAAAGGATTTATGGCGTAGTTTCGTCAAAAAACGCGAATAAAGGAAAAATGTACGTAATCGTTTTTTTCGCAAAATAAGGAATAAATTAAAAATCAGGAACAATGAAAACGTGTGGTTTACATCGATTAGGAGTTCAAGGGTAAAAAGTGTGGGAAATAGTACAGAGCGAATAAAATTTTTACGAAAAACCGAGCGAACCTTAGTGTCGCGCATGATTGAACGTATTTCGCTGCTAGAGGCGAAACGCGACTAAATAATTTGGCGGAAGGTAGAGAAAAGCCTTCCGGAGCTACGAAGTTCTCTAGGGGTACGAAAAAACCAGCCGAATTTGAACTACAAGCAAATAAAGCACGCTACCCATTGATGATCACTTATGCTGATAAGCACTGTACGAAGGTCACTTGACGTCATCAACTTTTGTTTTTTATGCGAGAAGAGCTTTGGGAACCTTTCGCGTAGGACACAATAAGATAACAAGTCTTTGGATGTCAATTTCATTGTTTTGTAAGGTCAATCCTAACGAAATATCTTTTTTCATTTAATTTGAGTTTAATCCGGGGCTTTTCGCGCGCTTACGTTTTTCAGCTGCGAATCGCTAGAAGGTAAATGCGTTTCGTCTTTCCTTCGACGTGATTGGTCCATTTCAGCTTTCGTTCAATGTTTATTCAGCGTATTAGCCTGTTTCGCATTCTGTTGGCCTACTGATGCTGTTTCTTCGAAGCACAAACTTCGACAAAAAACATACCGAAGACTCTGGATGATATGGTGACTCCTATTCGCGGTGTTGAGTCGAAGCGCAGCGTCAACATAGCCTCGCAAGCCAGGCCCGACGAGCAGAGCGATGCAAAACAATCCAACGCCGTCTTTGATTGGTGCAAAGGAGAATTGATTGGTGAGAGATCAACAAAAAGAGAATTTTTTATTGGGACCCCAAAACGCAGTTAAATTTTCAAACATTCAACAGAGTTCTCTGCACCCCAATCTCCCCCCACTACAATCAATTGATTGTCTTTTGTTGTACCTGCACCATGGAAATATCGTCCCATTTTCATTGATGGCAATGGAAGCCAATCCCCAGACAATTCATCATACATTTCAACACAATTGCTACATTCCCATCCTCCTGTTGCGACGAGTTTCCCATTCCATGATGACAATTGGCACCGTTCCTCTGTAGTTGGTTCGATGTCAATCCACGCTTGTTTCTCCATTGAGAAACATTCAACTGAATGCCCCGCCCCTATCCCTCCTCCAAAAAACATTTTATCATCAATCACAGCCAATGAACAGTGAGACCGTTCTTTCTTCGTTTTCTTTATTGGTTCCCATTCTCCCTTATTAATATCAACACAATGAACTCTATCACTGCATGGATAATTCCCTCCTACAAGATAAATTTTCCCATTGTGTCCAATTGCTGATCTCCCTATGAGTTGATATTCATCTGGTATTTCAGTTAATAATTCCAAATTTCTCGTTTCACTTTTCCATTCATAAATACTTGAACATCGATACTCCTCATTGATATCCATGACGTATCCTTTCCCTTCACATTCAAAGACACTCCTTATGCGTTTAATCCCCGGCAGATGATGCTCCTCTCCCTCCCACGCTCCCTTCTTAAACTGAAACATTCTATCCTCCCAACCAACATGTAGCATTCCATTTATTTCAGCCACACATCCACATGGCCAACAACCAATGGGCATATTTGGTATATTTCTCTCCCATTTGAGACTAGGACTTCCCATCGAAGGTCCAATCTAAATTCATTCTATAATTTGCATTCTCATTTTCTGACTAAAAACACCTTTTTCCTCAATCCAATATTAGTCAATTCCGATTTCGCCAGTTTCTTCTCCAATTCTTTTAAGCGCCGCTTTTCTCCCTTCTCCTCTTCTCCCACCAACGATCTTCTTCCTTTCTCATTTCAAAATAAATCTCAAAAATCCCGTAATTGTTCCCGTATTCGCTCACCTTGTTCGCAAAGCGATTCGACGACGTGTTCCTGTCCTTCAGTCTCACGCAGAATCGTCATAAATCGATCGTAAGACGTCGGTCCTTTTCGGGGCAAAATCTCGTTGAGAATCGTACGCGATCTTTCTAGTCTTGACGAAAGCGAGCGAAGATCTTGATATTCCTCGTAGGTAACTAGTTTGTCGCGATAGAGACGATCGAGGAAGGATTTGGGATCGAGAACTCGGACTAGATCGTCGAATTGGGGTCGAACAATCGATTCCCATCGTTTGTCGATGAACAAAGACATTTGTGCGCGAAAGAGAGCGGAGATGAGACGACAGTGAGCGCGAAGACGGCGGAGAGAACAATGAAGAGAAGTCGGGAAAACAATGAGTCATAAAGGGCGGGTGAGAAGAGTTCGGGTTCGGGGAAATTCCCACAAGAGCAGTCCCCCAACGAAAACGTCGATAATCTGCAGCGATTTCATATCTGTTATGGGGTTTGGACAGATTTTTGACTTGAGGATGTGACGTCACAGTGAAATGCGTCATTTTTGGACGTCAAATCATCGTTTCAAGTAAATTCCTTAGACTCCCTCCCACATCGCAATTACGTGGGAAGTCCACATGTATTCATCCACACAGGATGACTTAGTAGCGCCTTTCATTATAAAGCTTAGGGGAAAAGAGGGAAACGCACGCTTCATCCATTCCTCAACGTGTGAGAGAGCAATCTAAAGAAGAGAGATACGCCTCTAGAGACTCGATCACGTGCAGCTGTTAGCCAATGATGAACGAAGGTAATCATTGATTAATTAGAACATGATCATCTCAAAGAAGCAAAAAATAATTGCAAGTGTAGATCAATCTAATTTAGCATTGAGTCTTGCTCTAATTCGTCGTCTTCTTTTCTCAAGTGGACTCAAAGGACCAGGATCCTTATTCTTCAGCAAACTTTTGCCTGGACTAAGCGTCGAAACGACGAATTTCTTTTTCCCAATCGGCTCATAGGCTATGGAAATAATTAAATAAATTATTTAATTATATAGATCAATTTACCTTTATAATGTTTTCCTGAAAATCGAATTATTCTCTTCTTTTTCAAAACGGGTATTTTTGACGATTTCTTTTTTCGTTCATCAACACTTATAGAATCGAAATTGAGTTTCATTTTTGGAGAAAGGGAAGGATATGAAGACGAGGCTTGAAGTCGTTTTGAACGACGATAATTGACTGAAATGTCATCATCCACAGTAGAACTATCACCACTTCCGGGAACGTCACTATTATGACGACGTTTCTTGGCTGGACTCTCTATCACTACTACGTCATCAAGAGCAGTTTTCATGAGAAACCTTCAAAGGAAAATTCACGTCACCATATATATGTAATTAGGTATTTATTTATTTATTTATTTGTACATTTTCCTGAGAGCGTACAATGCTCTTCTGTTCTTGGCACGTGTCAACGTATCAGCTGCTACAGTGAATAAATTCTCAGCTATAAGACTGAAGTCAATCTACACAGTCCATAAGCATAGTCAAAAATATTTTAATTAGTTTTGAATTATTAACCTGTAGTGGAGCATCTTCGGACAATTCAAGCAATGGCTTGAAAATGCAATCACATATATTGTCCAATAATGCAGCCCTAGTGAATCATTATTAATTAATCATTAATTAACTTCTGAAGTCTTACGATTGGCAATTAGCAGCTAATACGTAAATAGGATGAAGAAGAACATTAAATAAATCACAAGTCAACTAGAAAGTGAAATCGTAAATTTTAAACTATCAAAAGAAAAATAAATGTTTTACTTTGAATCAGCTACGTTTAGTAGTTCCCCTAGAAATTTGTCAGCAACATGCAAAGAAATTCCCAATCAAACCTCAAGGAAAAAAAATTAAATATGTATTCACTTTTTATTTTCTGTTTGCAATGTGGGCTTTGACATTGAGTGGTCCATCAGCAAGCAAAGTTGCAAAAGAATCACATAACCTATAACCCAAACATGATTATTAATTAATTAATTAAGAAATTATTGATTATGTAGTCTTGCCCTTGATCCCATTCATGTTTCTTAAGAAAGCAAAATGATTCTCTCAAGAAAATAAAAATGAAAAATTGAACAAAAATTTTTTAAGAATTAGACCATGTAAAATTTGTCGATTCGAAGTCGATCAATTCCCGTCCATTCTCGTCATAAAAAAAGTTTTGATAAATTGAAAACCTGAAAAAGGAAGTCAAACGATTTTTTCATCGTCTAATATGCACTCTTCTCACTTTGTTCACTATCTTGGAAACTGTAGATGAGATTAGCGACAGACATCTGCTGTTTTCGCCATCTTCTAGACTGCGTACGGAGTTGGCTCGCTTGGTGAAGGTAATATTCGATGATAGCGACTCGCATTCGCGGTGTTGAGTCGTCAACTGTGGGAGAAAGAGCGAGAGAAAGAGAATTGGAAGCTTTCAATCCGGGACTTTTCGCGCGCTTACGTTTTTTCAGCTGCGAATCGCTAGAAGGTAAATGCTCTTCTGAGCCTACTTCTGTGTTCCAGAACGGATTTTAAAGCGTCTTCTGGTATTTTAGAAGCGAAATCAGCTCAAATGAGCGACGTAATGCGCGAAATCGATGGAAAGCGAAAAATCGAATTTTCTCAAAGACTTTGATGATTCGAAGAGTCAATCGGTAAGGTAACAATTATTATTTCTTGTGGGAAGGCGACGAGCATTGAGCTGAATGCTCAGAACTACAATTTTCTATCATCCAAAGATTTTTCTTTCTTCTTTTTTCAGGCGCATTCCGAAATCTTTTCTCTACGCTGGAATTACTGTTTTACGATCAATCAAAGCGTCTTTCAAGTGATTGAGGGATTTTTGGTGCAAAGGAGAATTTATTGGTGAGAAATCGACAAAAATAGAATTTTTTATTGGGACTCAAAAACACATTTACATTTTCAAACATTCAACTGAGTTCCATGCACCGTGTCCCCCCACTACAATCAATTGATTGTCTTTTGTTGTACATGCACCATGTAACCATCGTCCCTTATTCATTGATGGGAATGGAAGCCATTTCCCAGACAATTCATCATACATTTCAACACATTTGCTATATTCTCCTCCTGTTGCGACGAGTTTCCCATTCCACGATGACAATTGACACAATTCCTTTGTAGTTGGTTTGATATCAATCCACTGTTGTTTCTCCATTGAGAAACATTCAACTGAATTCCCCGCCCGTCTCCCTCCTCCAACAAATATTTTATCATCAATCACAGCCAATGAACACTCTTCCCGTTCATTCTTCATTTTCTTTATTGGTTCCCATTCTCCCTTATTAATATCAAAACAATCAACTCGATCACTCCCTATTGGATACCCTATCCCTCCCACAAGATAAATGTTCCCATTGTGTCCAATTGCTGATCTCCCAAGGAGTTTATATTCATCTGGTATTTTAGTTAATAATTTCAATTCTCTCGTTTCAATTTTCCATTCATAAATACTTAAGCATCGACCCCTGTCATTGATATCCATGACATATCCTTTCCCTTCACATTCAAAGACACTCCTTATGTATTTAATCCCCGGCAAATGATGCTCCTCTCCCTCCCACGCTCCCTTCTTAAACTGAAACATTCTATCCCCATAACCAACATATAGCATTCCATTGATTTCAGCCACACATCCATATGGCACACAACCAATGGGCATGTGTGGTATGTTTGTCTCCCATTTGAGACTAGGACTTCCCATTGAAAACTAAATGTATTTATTTACAAATACAAATTTGATTTCCTTTTTAGACACGCCTACCTTTTTTCTCAGTCCGATAATCGTCACCCTCTCCTTGTTTTTCTCTTGTCGCTCTTTCTTCAATTCGTTTTCCTTTTCGTCATTTTTTTGTTTTTCTAATTTAATTCTCTTTTTAATTCTCTGATCTCCTTTTTTTCACCTTGAATAAAATGTATATAATTGATTTCAATTTATCTCAATTTTACCTTGAACCTTGCGTTTTTGTTCGCGTTTCTCTTCTTCTCCCAGTAGTTTTCTTGCAACGTGTTCCTGTCCTTTGGTTTCCTTCAAAACGTTCAAAAATCGATCAAATGAATCGGGTCCTTTTCTTGGTAAAATCGAAACGAGAAGCGTTCGCGATCTCTTCTCGTCGTCAATCGAATCAAGAGAGAGCCTCTCATATTCTGGAATTGTTATAAGTTCGACTTCGAGAAGACGATCAATCAGAGAAAGAGGAATGAGAATTTGGACGAGAGCCGAAAGAATGGGATGCACACACGCTTTCCATCTTTGATCCATTTCAAAGAGAGTAAAAGCAAAAACAAAGCAAGATTTCAAGCGATGAGAACAAAACTTAAAGGTTCGGGGGAACTTTTGGGGACTCGTAATGACGTAATGAGTAGTCACGAATAGCAAAGCAAACGCTAATATAGTCCGGGGTACTAACGTCACATGATAAAGGATAGTAGGCGTGGTCATCAGCAGAGTTATACATTACGTAATCAGAATAATCACATATATTTTTACAAAAATGTTTTATTATTTTAGACAGGCGTTCCTTCTTTAGGTATTTTTCGCAATTTCTTTCTTTCGGCAGCTTTGTGGGCGTCTCCGCCTTTCGCCGGTAACAGAGACGGTATAGGGTTATTGATATATTCGATTATTGCCATTGGGGCTTGATCGCCTTTTCGATTGGGTATGCGTAGTACTCGCGTATAGCCCCCTGGTCGAGATTCATATCTTTCTGTCAGTGGACCGAAGAGTTTGTCCACTAGGGAATCATTCTAAAAATTATTTTAATTAGTTAATTTTTATAGGGAATCATGATTTTTCCGTACCCTGATCCACCAATTGGCGTCCATGCGAGCTTTCCAATTCCCGCGTTTTCCCAACGAAATCATCTAATGATTACGTCAGAATTCGTTTCCGGGCGACGTAAAACGTCTTACCCAGTCTCCGACTTTTTTCATTGCTTTGGCGCGCGAAACGGTTGTCTGTATGCGTTCGTGCTCCACTAGAGACGCCGTCAGATTCTTCAGCATCGCTATTCTGTTCTTGGCACGTGTTAATGTGTCAGCTGCTACAGTGAACAAATTCTCAGCTATTAATTAATTATCAATTATTAATTATATATTAAATTCTGAAGTATTACGATTGGAAATTCGCAGCTAACACATAAATAGGATAAAGAAGAACATTAAATAAATCACAAGTGAACTAGAAATCGAAATCTCAAATTTTCAATATCAAAAGAATAAAGAATGTTTTACTTTTGAATCAGCTACGCTTAGTAGTTCCCCTAGAAATTTGTCAGCAATGTGCAAAGAAATTCCCAATGAAACCTCAAGGAAAAAATTAAATAGTTATTTATTTATTTTTTAATTTCTGTTTACAAATTGAGCTTTGACATTGAGTGGAAAATCAGAGAGAAAAGTTGCAAAAGAATCACATAACCTATAACCCAAACATTATTATTAATTAATTAATTAAGAAATTATAGATTATGTAGTGTTGCCCTTGATCCCATTCATATTTCTTAAGAAAGCAAAACGATTCTCTCAAGAAAATAGAAATGAGCAAAATTCAAATTCTCAAAAACTGAACAAACCTTTTTTAAAAAATTAGACCATGTAAAATTTGTCGATTCGAAGACGATCAATTCCCGTCCATTCTCCTCATAAAAAAAGTTTTGATAAATTGAAAACCTGAAAAAGGAAGTCAAACGATTTTTTCATCGTCTAATGCACTCTTCTCACTCTTTTCACTATCGTGGAAACTGTAGATGAGATTAGCGAGAGAAATCTGCTGTTTTCGCCATCGTCTACACGGAGTGAAGGTGATATTCGATTATAGCAACTCGCATTCGCGGTGTTGAGTCAAAGCGCAGCGTCAACTGTGGAGAAAGGGCGGGAGAAAGAGATTTGGAAGCATTCAATCCGGGGCTTTTCGCGCGCTGACGTTTTTTCAGCTGCGAATCGCTAGAAGGTAAATGCACTCTTCTGAGCCTACTTCTGTGTTCCAGAACGGATTTTAAAGCTTCTTCTGGTATCAATATCGATATCAATATCGTCTAACTCCGAAACCGAATGTTTGCTCAAATTTTCGACGTAAGGTCCGGTCTCAGGATGTTCACGCACTAAAATTAAATTGAATTAACGATTGAATAAATTTTTTATGTATGTACCTCTCAAATTGTGTTTATCTTTTTGACTTTTCAATTCCATCAAATCTCTCACCTTTTCGTTATAAATTTCCAAATAGCTCACTTCCGCTTTGAACGTTTCTTGCGCATGCGCGCTCGCGCTCTTTTCGTTGCCAAAGAGACCCTCGGATATACGCGGAATGAGTCCCGGATTTCCGTCTTCCCATCCCATCATGGAATAAGTTTTTCCGGAGCCCGTTTGCCCGTAGGCAAACACGCACGTGTTGTAGCCGCTCAATGCGCACTCCAAAACGATTTTGCCAAGGTCTCCAAAGACCTTACACAAGAAATATTATTATTATAATTTATTTATTCGAATTACCTTCTCTTGCGAAGCGTAGTGCCGATCTCTCTTTTCGAATGACCAATACTAAACTCGAACGTTAAAATGACGATGAGTCGATTGGTTTTGGAGAACCGAATAGTCGAACGTGAATTTCTTCGTCGATTCCGCTTCGTTTGGCTTCAATAATTCCGTCTGACGGCCTTTCATTCGAATTACGCACTTCGATTGACGATGCACTTCTCGTTCGTTGAACGGACGCACTCGCACCGCCACTCGAACGGCAGCCGAAGACGAAGACGACATCGTGTAGTACACAGACAGACACACCCCTCTCTGCGAAGCTCTAGCGCGCGCGATGCGTTTGTCCAAGGGCGGGAGGACAGGAACTATATAATTTTCCATTAATCTTTGTGCGACGCGTTCTTGACCTACTTTAAAAATCGATTAATTAAACGAGTCGGATTCGAATCACAAAAGTGAGATCAATACAAAATCCGGGTTGCATACATACGGGTCCCGTGAAACTCACTACGAAGGCATCGACGGCTCAGATCAGTTGGAATGAAGGTAAGAGACGCGTTCGGGTGCTGTATCAATCGCGCGATGGTGTTTGGGGCCCCCTATGTCAGCGAGTAAGCGATCTTCGTGTTTTCGAAGGTCGTACGACTTCGAAAATGTTTTTTTTCGGTGAGCTATACATGTTTGGTAGGGTTGAGGGTGGTAGCAAGCCCTTTTTGGGTTCCTGTGCAGTCGCAAGCACAGTGTTTCATCAATGGATCTCTTTTTAGGTTATTATACGTCAGAAGATCGCCAGTGGAAATGAAACGGCGAGAACGAGTGAACTCAAGTGACTTATCGAATGTCAGTTTACGTTTTATGAATAAAATGAAGATTTGGATATTTATTCATTTGCTTGTATGGTGTTAGGTTTCAATATGTTAGAGGTGAAGAAGGTGGATTGAGAATATGTGAGTTCGTTCTCTGTTCGTCTCAATGAGCCGATTCGAAGAGTCGTCCTTTTGTTAATTAATCAATTTGTGTTGCACGTAAATGCATCGATTAATTAAGGAGCTAATAAAAAATCCGTGGCCGTTTTCGAAAATAAAAGGGTTTATCGAATAACGCCCGGATAAACTGTAATTATACCCTCGTCCGCCATTTTCTGGCGTGTATCTGCCTCCGATTTCATATTATGAGCTGACTCTGGCTTGGCCCCGGGTTTCCTAATACTGCGAGATTCTTCAACAGAGTAATAGTGTTTGTATTCGCCCGCCTTATTCTGACCAAACCCAAACACGTTCACCTATAAATTCGAAAATAATAATATGTGACATTCCCTGTGACGTGTATTACCTTATTGCAAACGTGAACGGCAAAAGATAGAATCGTCATTCCGGTTGTTAACCGCCTCTGTTTTCCCTCCGTCCACTGCATCCACTTCTCCTTCGTCTGTCGATACAAGTCCGGATGAATGAGATAGACCTACGTGTAAGAATAGAATATAGCAGCGTTTGAGATAAATAAATAATATATATAGTGTTAGTGCCGTACGTCCGATTGGTTTACGGAAAGACGCGACTGCGCAAGTCGAGCGAAATTCACTTCTCGGCGCGACGTGGGAATAATGAGAATTTTGTTCGGTCGAATATAGGCTTTTGTGATGCTACCGTACAGCGACTGAAACGTTGTCTTCGTGCCAACGTCCTTTTCGTATCCCTTCGTTGGAGCGACGTTCATTCTATAGATAATGTTTGTTTGTTCTTTGGGGGGAGAGAGAGATGTACTAATAGACTATCACTTGCCTAATAATGACGTCGTGGCTATCGATTAAAGAACCGTAATTGGATCCAATCATGTTATCCGAGCTTCCGACGACGGCGCAAGAAATCTTTCCCTTCTCCTTTCGCCATCGACCGAAAATGTCCTCGCTCGAAATCACTTTGAACGTTTCTTGAGATGTCTGATGAAATTGCGCGTCAGAGAACTTGCCGTCAATATGATTAGCCTAACATTTTATTACAATAAGTCGCGCTTTATTTATGGTGTCCCGTATAAAGCCTAGAATATATATTTACCCGTAGGACGTCAATAGTTTCTTTTGATACGAGCGGATCGCCGCGCGACCAAATCGCCTTCAACGATTCGTCGAATCGATCGCAGAACCATTTAGAACGTGTCGCTATTACGTACACCTACACAATTTAGAGTTTCACGAAGAAAGGGCGTGGCCACGTAACGCAAATCGCAGTTCCACGCTCACCGCAGTAAAGAGACGGCTGCTCGCTTGTCGACGACTGATTTGTCGATTGTGGCGGCGGCGGCGACGGCCGTTCCTCTTTCGTATAACGAAACGTGGGTTTATTTCGTCGTCGTGAGCCTATGTACATGGCATTGAGGAAGGCAACAGCGAGACAAAATGAGAAGAGCAGCAAAACGTGATAGATTCTCATGACAGGACTCTGGTTATTTTAGCAACCGTTCCTCGTACCAGAGATTAAGAGGCGTTAAGTAGTCAGGTGACCTGACCCTTCACGTGACCCGAGGAGAAGTCACCCGGGTCACGTGAAGGGTCAGGTCACCTGACTACTCTGCTGGTACCACTGCAGAACTTAGCGCGCGCGCCCGCGAAAGACCTGTGACACTCTTGTGTACTAAGGATCAATTACAGTATAAATGTGCAATGGCTTCCCCCTAGATACTGTTGCAGGAATAATAATATTGCTAAAATAAATTCATTTTTATAGCTCTCAATTGCGCAATCAATTTCTCCCACATGCGACGTGAAATAAAAATAATTACACCAACTTTATTAGTAAATAATTTTAACGATGATTCTAATGACGGCGTAGTCTCGACGTAAATGACGTAAGCACGATCATTTGAGAAATTCCTCCAAGTGAATCCTCATTGTCAAAGCAGAAATGATGAGACCGAACGTCGTCAAAGATATATTGATATAGACGCTTCATATTAATCTATTAATGTAAATAAAATAAATACAAGTAAATACGTTATTAATATTTCATCTGCACGGGTACGTAAGAAATTGCAATTTCGTCGAAAAGGTTTCATTCTACCTTGATCTCGCGATGCAAGATCGCCTTTGGAACAGGAAAAAATCCCCTCGCCGTTTTCTTCGCTTCGATGTGATCGCGGTTCGTCCGTGAAGCTTCCGTATTTCGCCCGTGAAGTCTGTTCGCCCGTACCCTTCTTAGGTGGCTCGGAAACCCGCAAGCACATCGCAGATGCTGGAAAGGTCTCGATAGAGCTGGAATGTTTGTCTGATCACGTGACTCAAAGTCGCGCGCTAGGCAGCTACAGAAAGGCTTCTGTTTTCGACATCGTCCACGCTTAGTGCTGCACTGGCTTGCTCAGTAAAGGTGTTTAGATTCGTCTCGTTTTCGTCATAGCGAAGTGCTTTTGGACGATGGGAGGTTTTCGTAGTTTTGCGATTTAGGAAGCTTTCTTGTCCAGGCGGGCAAGACGAGGGTATGATAGTAAGTTCTAGAGATCGAATAAAGTTTTTTCAGGCAGGAAAACGAGCAGTTTAGGAGTTGGAGATTGGTTTTTAGTTAAAGTTCGCGCGCTTCGATAGATCCGGGTTGGGTCCTATACGGGTCCCGTCAGACTCAGTCGACGACAAACTACTGGTAAACATGGCGAAACGAAAGCATCGAGGGCTCAGATCAGTTTGAATGAAGGTAAGAGACGCGTTCGGGTGCTGTATGAATTGCGCGATGGTGTTTTGGGGGCCCCGATGTCAGCGAGTAAGGATCCTCTTTGCGATGGTCGTGTTTTCGAAGGTCGTACGACTTCGAAAAGAGTTTTTTCGGCGAACTATACATGTTTTGTAAGGTTTAGGGTGGTCGCAAGCCCATTTTGGGTTCCTGTGCAGTCGTAAGCACGGCGTTTCATCAATGGACCTCTTTTTAGGTTATTATACGTTATATCGTAGATCTTGACTTCAAAACTCGTCGAAGACAGAAAACAAAAGTATGAAACCTTTCTACCTTGATGACGCGATTCTTTTGACTCGCTTGTGCTGTTTTCTAGACGCGCAAAGTTCGACAAACACGCTCCTCACCTGACGCTGGAAGGAAGTCCGAATGAAGCTCTTCTTCACGTGGCATAAACCGCGCGCGCTATGCATCAAAAACAGCTACCAAAAAGCTACGCTTTTCTCCATCGCCCAAGCTGAGTTCGGCACTCACTCGCTCCTTGAAGGCGTTACTCGAACAGCTTGACTCGTATTCGGGACGAATTCGTTTTCTGTTCGTCTCAACGAGCCGATTCGAAGGTAAACAGACAAGTCGTCCTTTTGGTAGCTAATAATTAATTTTTGCACGTAAGTGCATTGATTAATTAGAGGTCGTAAGAGCTAAAGAGCGATAAAACCCTGTGCAAATCCATTTTCGCACAATCAAAATATTCGCAAAAAAGCGTTTTATCGAATAACGCCCGGATAAACTAATATTAAACCCTCGTCCGCCAATTTCTGTCGTAAATCTGCCTCCAATTTCATATCATGAGCTGACCCTGGCTTGGCCCCGGGTTTTCTAATACTGCTAGATTCTTTATTAGAGTAATAGTGTTTGTATTCGCCAGCCTTATTCAGACCAAACCCAAACACGTTCACCTACACGTTCCAAAATAATACCATATAGCTTTTATATGACATTCCCTGTGACGTGTATACTTCATTGCAAACGTGAACGGCAAATATTAGAACCGTTATTCCGGATGATAACCGCTTCTGTGATGTCTTCAACCACTGCAACCACTTGTGCTTCGTATCTCGATACAAGTCCGGATGAATGAGATAAACCTATGAAGGAATAGAATAGCAGCGTTTGAGAATATATATATATATATATAGTGTTATGGCCGATTCACACTAGCGACGCAACGTAACGTAAGAAATCTTCTCTTGATTGGACGCTTGCCTTCTTGCTGACCATATATGGAAGTTACGTTACGTCGCCAGTGTGAATCGGCCTTTTAGTGTTGTACCTCCGATTGGTTTACGGAAAAAAGCGACGGCGAAAGTCGAGCGAAATCTAGTGCCGCGCGCGACGCGGGAATAATGAGAATTTTGTTCGGGCTAATATAGGCTTTTTTGATGCCAATGTAAAGCGTCTGAAACGTTGTCTTCGTGCCAACGTCCTTTTCGTATCCTTTCGTTGGAATGACATTCATTCTATAGATAATGTTTGTTTGTTTGTTAGTTTTTTTTGGGGGGGGATAGACTATCGCTTGCCTGATAACGACGTCATGGCTATCGATTAGAGAACCGTAATTGGATCCAATCATGTTATCCGAGCTGCCTACGACGGCGCAAGAAATCTTTCCCTTCTCCTTTCTCCATCGACTGAAAATGTCCTCGCTCGAAATCACTTTGAACGTTTCTTCAGATGTCTGATGAAATTGCTCGTCGGAGAACTTGCGGTCAATACGAGAAGCCTACGCACTGCCTTATTGAATTACATGTAAATAGCTCGCGCCTTATTCGTGGTGTCTCGGATAATCGAGAGACCCGGAAGACGCTAAAACATACTTTACCCGTATGGCGTCAATAGTTTCTTTTGATACGAGCGGATCGCCGCGCGACCAAATCGCTTTCAACGATTTGTCGAATCGATCGCAAAACCATTTGGAACGAGTCGCTATTACGCCTACACAATGTCTTCGTAAGCCCTTCTCCTCTCCGATCCCGGATGTCCCAGGGAGGAGAAGAATATTAAGATATTAAGAATCAATTACGACAAGAAACATTTTGCAGGCAACACAGGCCCTTCCGGGATCGGAGGAGAAGGGACGCAAATCGCAGTTTATTCTCACCGCAGGAAGGAGACGATGATTCGTTTGTCAACGGTGGCGGCGACAACTGTCGTTTCTCTTTGGGAAAACAAGACGTTGGTATAATTCGTCGTCGTGAGCCGACGCGACAAATGAAGACGACAGTGAGACTAAATGGAAGGAGCAGCAGTAAAAGAAAGATTCTCATGGCGCAGGACGTTAGCGGACGTGCCAGCGGACGTACAGTTGTATGAAGGATATATGTATAGCCCCGAGCAAGCATACCTGGCGCGCGTCTGCGAAGACCTGTCTAATAAGTAGAGATGTGTATCTCCCCTTCTAATGCACATTCAAAAAATTCGCTAAAGCGTTTATCAAATAACGCCGGGAGAAACTGTAATTACCCCTCTTTCGCCAATTTCTGGCGTAAATCTGCCTCCCATGTAAATTATGAGCTTCTCCTGGCTTTGATTTCATTTTCCCCAAAGACAAGATTGTCTTTCATAGGGTAATAGTGTGCGTATGCGCCCTTCTTATTGGTACCAAACCCCAAAACGTCCACCTATATATTAGAGCATTCGAAAATAGAAACAGTTATAGATAATGTTCCTATGAACGAGTACCTTGTTTGTGCCAACGTTCTTTTCGTATCCCTTCGTCGGAGCGATATTCATTCTATAGATAATGTCTTATTTTTTTTGGGAGGGGGAGGGGGACTATCCCTTGCCTAATTACGACGTAATTGGATCCAATAAGGTTATCGCCGACAAGCAGGAAATCTCCCCCTTCTCTTTTCTCCATTGATCGAAAATGTCGTCGCTCGAAATCGCTTTGAACGTGTCTTGGCACGTCTGATGAAATTACGCGTCGGTGAACTTGGGGCCAACATGAGTAGCCTATACTTATCGACTTAATTAAGCCACGCCTTTTCATGGTGTCTCGGATAAAACTATATGTCTCACCCGTATGACGTCGATAGTTTCTTTCGATACGAGAGGATCGCCGCGCGACCAAATCGCCTTCAACGATTCGTCGTATCGATCGCAGAACCATTTGGGACGAGTCGCTATTACGCCTACACAATCTCGATTTACAGTCACGAGAGGGGGCGTGGCCACGTAACGCTGTGTTGTCGGCCTATGTACATGGTATGGAGGAAGACAACAGCAAGACAAAATAAGAAGAGCAGTAGATTCTCATGGCAGGGCGCAGGCTGTTATTTAGCAACGCTCATGCGCATATAGGCTTTTATCACTGGAGCAAACCTAGCGCGCGCGCGCGAAAGACCTGTGTAGACTCCTGTGTACTAAAGGATGAATTATAGTACAGTATTAATTAATATGCAATGACTGCCCCTAAATAATAATATTGCTCTTAACTTGTGGTTAAATTCATTTTTTCAAATGAGTTATTTTAGCTCGCAATTGCACAATCAATTTCTTCCACATGTGACGTCAAATCAAAATAATCTTCAATTTCAATAAGAGAACCCCTAAGAAAACACGTTAGAATTGATGTGTCAAAGCAGAAATGACGAGACCGAACGTCGTCAAGATATATTGATATCGAAGCTTTCTCTTAATTAATCTACTTCACGTCGTCTAAAGTAAATAAAATAAATACAAGTAAATACGTTATTATTACTTCATCTGCACAGGTACGTAAGAAATTGCAATTTCGTCGGAAGGATCCATTATACCTTGATCTCACGATGCTAGGTTGCCTTTGGAACAGGAAACAATCCTCTCGCCGTTTTCTTCGCTTCGATGTGATCGCGGTTCGTCCACGAAGCTCCCGTATTTCGCCTGTGAAGTCTGTCGGTTCGCCCGTACCGTTGTTAGGTCGCTCGGAGACCCGCAAGCACATCGCAGATGCTGGAGAGGTCTCGATAGAGCTGGAATGGTTTGTCTGATCACGTGACTCAAAGTCGCGCGCTAGGCTGCCAAAAATGCTACAGAAAGACTTCTGTTTTCGACATCGTTCACGCTTAGTGCTGCTCTGGCTTGCTCAGTAAAGGAGTAAAATAGCTTAGATTCGTCCCGTTTTCGTCATAGCGAGGTGCTTTTGGACGATGTGAGTTTTCGTAGTAGTTTTGCGATTTAGGACGCTTTCTTGTCCAGGCGGGCACAACTATGGTGTGATAGTAGGGTCTAGAGATCGAATGAAGTTTTGTTCAGGCAGGAAAACGAGCAGTTTACGAGTTGGAGATTGGTTTTCAAAGTTCGCGCGTTTCGCGCGCTTCGACTAATCCGGGTTGCGTATATAGGGTAGAGGGCCCATAAGGGGGACACCCAACTTTGACTTCGTGCTGCAGCGGAACTACGGGGTCGATCTAAATGAAACAAAGTACATCGTACGCACAAATTATTCAGCTTCAACTTGCAACCTTCGGCTGTTTGATCCGACTTCGCGTTCGTCCAAAAACGGCCAATTAGTGATGTCACTCCAGGAGAGTTGATATTAGCTCGGGCCCTAAAGGGGGACACCCGCTCTTTTTGCCAGATTTTGGCCAAGCTTCTGCACCAAAGGCATGAAATACGTTCTTTACAACCACTAGCGCTACGTTTTATTTGTCATTGCAGCACGGACACTCCAATCCCCCTCGCCTATATGTACTAAAAGTGACCACGAAAATTAAAAATTTTGAATGCTGTGCAAACATTTACTACAAAGCTAGAGCACATCACCGAAGTGATTGATTTTTAGTTGCCACGCCCCAACGTTTCGAAATCGCCGAGGAGGTCTTGACGTCGGCGAATCGGTTGATATCGAACTAGCTACGACACGACTACAAAGCAGGGACGCTCAGGCTTCGAGTAAGTGACCAGTTGACCCAACTGTTTTGCGTTTGCTGCGTGGGAAACACGCTGTCCCCCATTAGGGGGTGTCCCCCTTTACCGGCCTCTACCCTACGGGTCCCGTCAAACTCACTCGACAGTAAACTACTGGAAAACATAGCAAAACGAAGGCATCGACGGCTCAGATCAGTTTGAATGATGGTAAGAGACGCGTTCGGGTGCTGTATGAATTGCGCGATGGTGTTTTGGGGGCCCCGATGTCAGCGAGTAAGGATCCTCTTTGCGATCGTCGTGTTTTCGAAGGTTGTGCGACTTCGAAAAGAGTTTTTTCGGTGAACTATACATGTTTTGTAGGGTTTAGAATGGTCCCAGGCCCATTTAGGGTTCCTGTGCAGTCGTAAGCGCGGTGTTTCATCCATGGATCTCTTTTTAGGTTATTATACGTTAGAAGAGCGTCAGTGGAAATGAAACGGTGAGAACGAGTGAACTCAAGTGACTTAGCATAGGCGAGTTTACGTTTATATGACTGAAGTGAAGTATTGGAGATTTATTCATCTATTTGGGATTAATATGTTTTCAACGTCTAGGTGGGTGTGTTTGAAGGCATAGAAGGTATGTTGAGAATATGTAAGGTCATCTAGGATTATCTTGAGGCCTTTAAAGGAAGTAAGGGTAATTTCAGGAAAATAATAGGTCTTTTTTAAGTTGAAATTTCGTTTTTTGTTTGTAGGATTATTTGGTTTTGCTAGAAAAGCTCAGATGCATTGGTGGACTTTGGAGTAATGTGGGTCCACATGAATGTCATCACAGGGGATACAGGTCATTTAGAAGATCAGTTAAGTGCTCTAAGTGTGATATCATAGACAGAATCTTTTGTTTGTTTCTTATTGCAGGGGGGAAAGACGCCGTGGTACATTGAGGAGGTATGTTCATAGGGTACACTGTAGAGAATTGTACTATGGCGATTTTTCATTTACCTCTTATAGATTTTTTGGGGACACACGAGAATGCCGAGTCAGGGTCACCCAGTGATTCTTCTCAAGGAGTGGAGGAAAAGCTGGCAGCTGTATGTGAGTTTTCGAGAATAAATAAATAAATAGTGAGATGTTGTTCCACCGATGAGCGGGATCAATGTGATGAAGAGTTTTGTTTCTTCGATTTGACGACTCCTCGCCAACGAGTTCGAGTAATCGCACAATCACACGCTTTTAACGCTCCCAGGTCCATGCCCTTCTCAGGCTGTTGGGGTCATGCCCGCCGCGCCGCTTCTGTAATTTTTCAGAGTTACTGACAATGTAGAACAGATGCTGTTCTTGAGTTCACTGGGTTGGAAAGAGCGAGCTAAGGCTTTCAATGGCATCCAATCCCAAAACAAGAATTAGATTAGGAGAGGCCTGGGTCTCAGTGCGTCCAATAAGAATCAGAAAAACAAATTACCGTTCGTTCCGTCCCCCTATGCAACTGTTTTCACCAATCTGGTCCAGCTTCACGCATTCGCTTACGACATTCCGACTCATTCGAGAGGCGACGTATGTGAAGAAGACAAACATGTAAGACTGTGTTGACAAGGTCAGTCAGAACGAAAGGAGCCAACAAACAGATACTATATCGATCTTTATCGTCCAAAATACTTTATAAAGAGCTTCCATTCCATAAAGTCTTGCTATAGTGCTTCCTTCAACAAGAGACGCCAATGCTTTTTGTCTGCATAATCAATAAATAGTACGATGTCGTATATACAGTAAAAAATTCAAAAAAAAAGGTAGACAACCTCTGTCTAAAAAGTAAAACAAAAGTCCTATGTTAACTCATCAGTACTGTTTTCTAGACGACGATGATTGCGATTAAGAAGAAATTTACGGAAAGGTGGTTGAGGCCCCTTTTGAGGGTTCATTATCACCCGGACCACGGGATTTTTGCTCGCCGTGACCGTTGTGAACATCGCTCTCTTCTTTAGTTCAGGCCATATGACAACCAACGTCTTAGCTTCTCTTCGAACAACGGAAAATAGAATTCGATTTACGACGAAGGAGAGAGGAGCTTCGAAAGAGCGATGGATAAATTCGGCCCTTAGGCGATCGGAAAGCACTGAGACGCGTCAAGTTCACCGTCTAAGTGTAGGCCTCAGAGGTATCGCCAAACACAAAAATCAGCTCGCGTCTGCGAGCCTTACCTTACGTTTGGCATGAGAAAAACTGCTCGTGAGACCCCTTAGGGAGCCTCACTTTTTCGTTAAGGTTTCAGAACCGAGGAAAGATCGCTTTAAAGGCATTCCACTGTAGCCGAATCGTGTCTTGCAAAAAAATTCAGTGAAAAGGCTCACTTTTCAAATGACCAAGGACCATTACCCGGATAAAGACACGTAAAATGTTCCAGGATGTTCAGCGAGTTCTCTTCGCAGGAGGCAGCGTTTCTGCAACCACTGATTCCAATGTGACTGTAGAAAAGAAAAAGTGCGTCTGCGTTACACTGATATGGCTCGGGCTTCGTTTCGAAGTATTTTCTGTGAAAACTGCTCACGATTTGGAACCAGGTTCTCGTTAGTAGTCACAACTGATCGTGCGATTTCCATAGACGCCCTTGGTCTTTCTGGAAGTCGAAGTAGAAAAAAAAACGTCGTCTCAAGGGCGTCAAACCGACGTTCTAGCTGGAATAGCAATTGAATGTACCAACGGACCTGAATGAAAGGGGTTCAAGATTGACGACTAATAGTCCTGAAGCCTGCGAGAGCTGCCTTCTGTCATTCTCCCAGCATAGGTCAACTTCGATACTATTAGTTGAATACGAAGTCAGATTCACCTGCATGAGAAAAGCGGGGGTAAGTACATAGAAATAGGTCCACTGACTCTCCGATTGTGTGTGTCTTACAGTCATCTCCAGGTGTGCACTACAATCTTTTAGGCTAAAAACGACCATTGACGTCACACCATCTAACATGTCTAGACAGATAATAATATCATGCCAGCATCTGCGACCTATAGTGGGGCCGTACACATATCTCATTTCACAATGCTCACGTCTGTCACGATGAGTTCTGAATCGGAGCTGCCGTCTTTCATCAATGCCACCAACCTATATTCCTCACTAGCGTTGTAATTGAAGAAAGTCAAACTGCAGAGACGTTGGCACGTCCAACTCTACGGCTGTATCTGCAAAGAAGCAGACCAGTGACGTTTATAGAAGCCGTTGCTCTTGCGACAAACACGGCTAATGTGTCGCCAATTTGGTCCCACTCCTACTCAACTTCAAGTTGATGAACTCGACAACGCGCTGGTCAATATATCCCTAGTTTATAGAGTTTTTGGCGTTAATTTGCTCACCACCATCGATAAGAGAGAGAGGAAGCAGAATCTCGAGCAGAGCGGGAAGAATTGGAAACACGCGGTTCTTCCATCTTTCATCCATTCTCAACGAAGCACACAGCGAAAAAACGAAGGCAAGCAAGTTTGGGGACTCTGTGGGGACTCTTGGTGCACGTGACACTAAGATTAGCAAATGACGTCACCTCAATCATGGATTACACGTGGTCTATTTCTAATTAATAAAAACTTATTTAATAGCACATTAGATGAGTCTCAAAGCATTAATTAAAGGATAAGCAAAGTTAAACAAATAACAGCACATTCCTTGATTTGCGTCAGTTTGCTTGCAACTGAGCAAATACGACATAAATTACGTGGTATATTAAAATCAATAGATGAAACTCTGAAGGGATCAATGTGATGAAGAGTTTTGTTTCTTCGATTTGACGACTCCTCGCCAACGAGTTCGAGTAATCGCACAATCAGATACTATACCGATCTTTGCCGTACAAAATACTTTATAAAGAGCTTCCATTGATGTCGTATATGCAGTAAAAAATTCAAAAAAAAAGGTAGACAACCTCTGTTTAAAAAGTAAAACAGAAGCCCTATGTTAACTCATCATTACTGTTTTCTAGACAACGATGATTGCGATTATGAAGAAATTTACTGAAAGGTGATTGAGGCCCCTTTTGAGGGTTCATTATCACCCGGACCACGGGATTTTTGCTCGCCGTGGCCGTTGTGAACATCGCTCGCTTCTTTAGTTCAGGCCATATGACAACCAACTTCTTAGCTTCTCTTCGGACAACGGAAAAAAGAATTTGACTTACGACGGAGGAGAGAGGAGCTTCGAAAGAGCGATGGATAAATTCGGCCCTTGGGCGATCGGAAAGCACTGAGACGCGTCAAGTTCACCGTCTAAGTGTAGGCCTCGGAGGTATGGCCAAACACAAAAATCAGCTCGCGTCTGCGAGCCTTACCTTGCGTTTCGCATGAGAAAAACCGCTCGTGAGACCTCTTAGGGAGCCTCACTTTTTCGTTAAGGTTTTATAACCGAGGAAAGGTCGTTTGAAAGGCATTCCACTTTAGCCGAATCGTGTCTCGCAAAAAAATTAAGTGAAAAGGCTCACTTTTCAATGACCATTACCCGGATAAAGACACGTAAAATGTTCCAGGATGTTCATCGAGTTCTCTTCGCAGGAGGCAGCGCTTCTGCAACCACTGATTCCAATGTGACTGTAGAGAAGAAAAAGTGCGTGTGCGTTACACTGATATAGCTCGGGCTTCGTTTCGAAGTATTTTCTGTGAAAACTGCTCACGATTTCGAACCAGGTTCTCGTTAGTAGTCACAACTGATCGTGCGATTTCCATAGACGCCCTTGGTTTTTCTGGAAGTAGAAGTAGAAGAAAAACGTCGTCTAAACCGACGTTCTAGCTTTGTCTCGGGGAAGAGAACATAGAATAGCAATTGAATGTACCAACGGACCTGAAGATTGACGACTAATAGTCCTGAAGCCAGCGAGAGCTGCCTTGTGCCATTCTCCCCCAGCATAGGTCAACTTCGATACTGTTAGTTGAATACAAAGTCAGATTCACCTGCATGAGAAAAGAGGGGGTAATTAAGTACATAGAAATAGGTCCACTGACTCTCCGTTTGTGTGTATCTTACAGTCATCTCCAGGTGCGCACTAAAATCTTTTTGACGCCACACCATCTAACATATCTAGACAGATAATAATATCATGCGACCTATAGTGGGGCCGTACACATATCTCATTTCACAATGCTCACGTCTGTCACGACGAAATCCGTCTTTCATCAATGCCACCAACCTATATTCCTCACTAGCGTTGTAATGACGTTGGCACGTCCAACTCTACGGCCGAATCTGCAAAGAAGCAGACCAGTGACGTCTATAGAAGCCGTTGCTCTTGCGACAAACAAGGCTAATGTGTCGCCAGTTTGGTCCCACTCCTACTCAACAAAATGAAAATGCTCCAATTCCTGACTATTTAGAAGGGAATAGTCTAACGCTGTTCTCTGATTTGCTGTAAGTACACAGGACCAGCGTTCATATTTAATTTTAAAAAGCTTTGAAAGTCAAGCAATATGTTCAACTTCTTCAACGCTCGATCGATCGCGTTTGGTCTCGCCGTAGAAACTCACTAATCCTTCTGTCAGTACTCCTCCGGGTCCCTACCTGAAAACACATTTTGTAATTACAAGTATTTATTTTATTCACTACGTCATCGTACATCAAACTAGAAAACTTCTTCTGATTGTTGACGCTAATCCAAATAATTAACCTAGACAATTCGAATCCACGTCTCCAATATATCTAAGACTATTTACACCCTCTATACTTACACCTAAGCATTATGTAGACATGTTCTCGACCGTGTAAAGGTCTAAATCGATTACTGAGCTGAATTTAAATAATACGAAAGCCCTACTTCGTCACAAGCCTTCATTCTACCTTGAACTCACGATGTAGATGCTCCTTTGAAACAGAAAACACTCCATCTGATTCTCCGTCTTCCCTTCGATGTGATCGCGGTCAACTTCCGTGTATCGCCCGTTTGGCATTCTTTATGCTTGCTCGTACCGTTGTTTGGGACAGTCGGAGTCCGCGAAGACCGTCGCTGACGCTGGAAAGGTCCGAAAACAAGCAGAAATCTGTGGAATCTTTTCGCTGGTCACGTGACTCGTAGTCGCGCGCTACGCAACCAAAAGCCTACTGTTTTCGCAATCGTTCACGCTCAGTCCTGCACTGGCTTCCTCATTGAAGGTTTATTTGGAAGAAAAATAGCTCAGATTCGTTCCCTTTTCGTCCTAGCCATGTGCGTTGGACGATGCCTCATTCACAAGTTCAGTAGAAGTCTAGGACGCCTTTTTTTGTCGATTCCGGCAAAAGAAGGGTGTTATAGTGAGGTCTAGAGATTGGAGATAGTTTTGCTTAGGCCGTAAAACGGTTAGTTTACGAGATGGACATTGGTTTTTAAAGTTCGCGGGCTTCGACTGATCCGGGTTTCGTATATACGGGTCCAGTCAACTCAGTCGACGACGACAAACTACTTGAAAACAGGGCGAAAGGAAGTAATCGAAGGCTAAAACCAGTTTGAATGAAAGTAAGACACACGTTCGGGTGGTGAATGAATTGCGCGATAGTGTTTCGGGGCCCCGATGTCAGCGAGTGAGGATCCTCCTTGCGATTGTCGTGTTTCCGAAGGTTATACGCCTTCGAAAAGGATTTTCGACGGGGAAATACACATGTTTTGTAGGGTTTAGGGTGGTCACAAGCTCATTTTGGGTTCCCGGGCAGTCGTAAGCACGATGTTTCATTAATAGATTTCTTTTTAGGTTATTATACCTTCAGAAAGCGTCAATGAAAATGAAAGGGTGAGAATTAGTGAACGCAAGTGACTTAGCATAGGCGAGTTTACGTTTATATGACTGAAGTGAAGTATTGGAGATTTATTCATCTATTTGGGATTAATATGTTTTCAACGTCTAGGTGGGTGTGTTTAAAGGCATAGAAGGTATGTTGAGAATATGTAAGGTCATCCAGGATTATCTCGAGGCCTTTAAAGGAAGTAAAGGTAATTTCGGGAAAAAAATAGGTCTGTTTTCAGTTGAAATTTCGTTTTTTGTTTGTAGGATTATTTGGTTTTGCTAGAAGAAGCTCAGATGCATTGGTGGGCTTTGGAGTAATGTGGGTCCACATGAATGTCATCACAGGGGATACGTGTCATTTAGAAGATCAGTTAAGTGCTCTAAGTGTGATATCATAGACAGAATCTTTTGTTTGTTTCTTATTGCAGGGGGGAAAGAGGCCGTGGGACATTGAGGAGGTATGTTCATAGGGTATACTGTAGAGAATTGTACTATATGGCGATTTTTCATTTACCTCTTATAGATTTTTGGGGACACACGAGAATGCCGCGTCAGGGTCACGCAGTGATTCTTCTCAAGGAGTGGAGGAAAAGCTGGCAGCTGTAGGTGAGTTTTCGAGAATAAATAGTGAGATGTTGTCGTTGTTCCACCGATGAGCGGGATCAAAGGTTAAGGGTTAGATTAGTTTAAGGGTTCCTGTTTGTGTTTTAATGAAAAACAGTCCATATTGTGGGTTTATTACTAGTGTTTTTAGCGTTAACTTCCTGAGGTGATTTTGGTCCCAAAAGATCGATCTGTTGTTTTTTTTAATTGGCGGAAGTCTGGCGAATGGTTCGATCCCCACATTGTCTAGTAGTGTCCATCCGTGTTTATGAAAGTTTTCATAGAGGTGTAGAGAATGTCCTGTTTTGAATTGCATCAGGTTGATTGATTTGATTAGTCGGCCTATCCAATAGAGGCAAGTGGCGTTAATGTCTTGATGGTTAATTCTCGTCTTCTTTTTTAGAAAATCTTACTGGTGTTGAACCTGTGTCATTTGTGGAAACTCTCTGATTTCGTCAAGATGTCGTCAAAAAAAGAAAAGGACAGAAATAGCATTTTTTTCTCTTTTTCGCTAACAATTTTGTTATTATAGGTGTAGCTTTTGTAGTAGTAGTAGTCGTAGTTTAGTAGTGTAGACGTAGCGTAGGGGTAAAAGGGTCCTGAGCATGACCCTGCATGAGATTTGAAACTGCTCCGAGACCTTCTCGAAGAGGTCTCGTTTGCACGCCGCGTCGCACACAGACAATAGCGTAGACATAGGCAGGTTCATAATATTTTATTTAATAAATCCCGGAAGTAAACCGGAAACTCACAGAAAAAATTGCGCATGGGTCTCTCTTCTTTCGCTGTCCACCTGCACGGACCGCGAGGGGTCCGCACAGGCTTCGGTTGGGTGGGGGTCATCCTCCCTACTCCCCCGTCGGAGTTAGAGCCTGTTTAGTCTCCCGGCTCGGACGCCTGGGACCGGCAGCCCTCGGATGTGAGTTCTGCCGGCCTGGTTCCAGGGGGACCGCTATTGTGACCCACCGCGTCTTCCTAAGTGGGGTGGCAGTTTATCACTCGTGTCACGGGAGTAGGGGATTGAATCCCCTGCGTTCAAGCCACGTTTATCCTCTCTGGCTCAAGAGTTGGGCCGGTTTTAATTTAGTCACCTCGGGGCCCAGAGGTGAATGGAAGTGTGTCCTGCAAAGCAAAATAAAAACAACAATTCAAACGAGAATCATACGTGAGAAGTTCCCATGGCGACGACTGTTATAACTGAAGGAAGACAGGAGACGAATCCAAGACGTTTTGCATATAAAAACTTTTGAGGAAACCACGTCTAAAAAATAATAGAATATGTGATGTATTGGCATCAAACATCTTATAATACACAATTGACCTTGCTCCTTTGAAACATCGTATCTTTCTTCTTATCCTCCCCTTTTCTCCCAAAGAAAAGCAAAGAAACTAAAAAGTTATCAATATGACCAACAGTCAACTAAAAATAAATTACGAAGCAGAATTGAATTCCTGTACATGTACAAGCAGAATTATGCCTCCAATGACGTTGTGACAGCCGAGCAATATCTTCTATCATAGGTCTTTAGTCCTATCAAGCCTTTTCCTTATAAAGAACAGAAAAGAAAAAATAATAAAATAAGAGATCGATCACCTTTTGACAAATTCGACGTTGAAAAGCAATGAAACATACATCACGATCGTATTCGTCTCTTTCCATTGATGTTATGAAGGTAATGGGATTCTACCTAAAACGGAAAAATAAAATAAAATTTGTCAACACGCCCATTCGAAATATCGGCCTAAAATCGCGATGAAAGCGCCTAAACCGATGCGAAAAGACAAAGGACATTTCTTTCAACTAACCTTTACTACACGTGGAAACACTCAGCAACGAATGGGACGTAGGAACGCTGTGTCTTCACAAAACGTGCGAATGCACGTGGCTTCTCTCCTCTGCTGAAAGCTCGCCGATTGTTGTATTTTGCTAAGAAAACGAATCCGAGAACGACGTCTAGTACAAAGACAGTGTCGTTACGTTCAACTGCTTTATTTTTTCTGTGCGCGCTTCTGCGAATAGCGGCGTGACGCTGCGAGCGGAAAGACGATGACGAATCCGCGCTGCCAATTGCTTCGTTGACGTCTCAGAGACCATTCTCGACATATAGGGCGTCGAACGGAGCTCAAATTGCGAGGCAAATCGCCAGCAAACGGCTCCATTTTTTATCCGGGTTTGTAGACGCAGTAGCAAATCAAATAATTGTGTTAGAGTACCATTCCCAACAGCCAGAGACGATAAGAGGTATTAAAACTTGACTGAAACTGACAATTTTAATTTATCCTGCAACATATTCTTTGCACGTACTAGGCTAATTTATTTGCACGAGACACACTGAGCAAAAGAAATGGCACAGTGAGATCAATAAAGAGTTGTTTTGCACAAAATGAGCGAGGGTTTGCTCTACAATTTAAGGAGACGACAAACACTCTGTTAATGAGAGTGATACGGTCATCTCCGTCACAAAATCATCCTGTACATTATGTACATTACGTAATTAATTAAATCATTAAAACGTACAAATTGAACTAGACCATTCTAGATCTTGACTTAAGGACATTCGCTCAATTGTCGATGACAGTTGCGTTTTCAAGGCAATTTCAAATTATTATACCAGACAATTAGAACTCAATTAAGAAATTTGAGATAAATAACTGCGCGATTGCGTAAAACATTTAATCTTACAGCTAAGCACTATGTTTCTGTACCTCATTAGCTGTGGGTTTTATTCTGGACCTTCTTTGAAATTGCCAATTTATATACTCAACTCCATTTAGATATCTTTCTACAATTCACATGAAGAGACTAGAGAAAGAAAATCATAGTCAAAAAACAAACCCAACTGTCGGCTCACCCTAATTATTTAATTAATTAAATTGCTAAAATCCAACGTTGACAATTAGCGCTCTCACTTAGGCTCTCAATTGCCTACTCAATCAAATTCAGACACAAATCCTAATCATCAACTAACGTGATATCAAATCAAAATAATTTAAACTCTACCTACCTCATTAACGGTGGGTTTATTGAGAATATTTTTGGCTCAAATAGGACTGCTGAGCGAAAGAAAAAATGACGAGATCAAGCGACGTCAGAGATTTATTGATATTAAAACCTTTTTTCAATTGATTTCCGCTGGCACACAATGTCTAAAACAAATAAATATTTAAATATTCAATGAGTTCCTACTAATGACCTCAACTCTTTCACTTCCGGTCAAATTGACGAGATTAGAAATTGAAACAGAAAACAATCCTTCCGGTCTATAAAAATAGTCAAAATATATAATTAGTACTGAATTACATAACCTAAGCCCATACCTAATCAATGAATAGATAATGTAGTCTTGCCCTTGATCCCATACACATGTACGTTATTTTAGGAAAGCAAAACGATTCTTTAAAGAAAATGACAATGAGCTAAAAAATGAAATATGTCAAGACATTAACTTTAATTAATTGATTTAAAAAGAAGACCATACAATGTAGAACTTGTCCGTATGAAGTCGATCGATTCCCGTCCATTCCCTCTGCATCGTCATAAAAACTTTTGATAAATTGAAAACCTAAAGAATATAATTATATAAATAGGAAAAAATCCAACGCCGTCTTTCCATCGATGTCATTGGTTCGTCCAGTGTTCATTCGCACTATTCGTCCGGTTTTCTCTCTGCTGACTCGCTCGTGCCGCGCAAAGACGCCACTGACGCAGGAAGGTTCGAGCGAATTGCTGATCGTTTCTAATATCACGTGACACGCTGCGACGCTCGCTGTGCGACAGAAATCTGCTGTTTTCGCCATCGTGTACACTCCGTACGGAGTTGGCTCGCTCAGTGAAAGTGATATTCGATGATAGCGACTCGTATTCGCGGTGTTGAGTCGAAGCGCAGCGTCAACTGTGGGAGAAAGGGCGGGAGAAAGAGATTTGGAAGCATTCAATCCGGGGCTTTTCGCGCGCTTACGTTTTTTTCATCTGCGAATCGCTAGAAGGTAAATGCGCTCTTCTGAGCCTACTTCTGTTTCTCAGAGTGGTTTATAAAGCGTCTTCTGGTATCTTAGAAGTGAAATCATCTCGAATGGGCAACGAAATGCGCGAGAATCTGTCGAAAGCGGGAAAATCGAATTTCCTGAAAGACTTTGATAATTCGATCGGTACGTTAACGATTATGATTTGTTGTGGGCAAGCGACGAGCATTGAGCTGAATGCTCAGAACTCCAATTTTCTATCATCCAACGATTTTTCTTTTCTTCTTTTTTCAGGCGATTTCCGCAATCTCTTCTCTACGCTGGAAAAATGTTTTATGATCAATCAAAGCGTCTTTCAAGAGATTGAAAGATTTTTGGTGCAAAGGAGAATTGATTGGTGAGAAGTCGACAAAAAGAGAATTTTTATTGGGACCCAAAAACACATTTACATTTTTAAACATTCAACTGAGTTCCCTGCACTCAATGCTCCCCCCACTACAATCAATTGATTGTCTTTTGTTGTACATGCACCATGTAAGTCTCGTCCCTCATTCATTGATGGCAATGGAAGCCAATCCCCAGACAATTCGTCATACATTTCAACACAATTGCTCTCCTTCCATCCTCCTGTTGCGACGAGTTTCCCATTCCATGATGACAATTCACACAATTCCTCTGTAGTTGGTTTGATATCAATCCAGTCTTGTTTCTCCATTGAGAAACATTCAACTGAATTCCCCGCCCACAACGCTCCTCCAACAAACATTTTATCATCAATCACAGCCAATGAACAGTACCACCGTTTATTCTTCAGTTTCTTTATTGGTTCCCATTCTCCCTTATTAATATCAAAACAATCAACTCGATCACTCCACGCCCCTCCCACAAGATAAATGTTCCCATTGTGTCCAATTGCTGATCTGTATTCGAGTTGATATTCATCTGGTATTTTAGTTAATAATTCCAAATTTCTCGTTTCACTTTTCCATTCATAAATACTTGAACATCGATACTCCTCATTGATATCCATGACATATCCTTTCCCTTCACATTCAAAGACACTCCATATCTCATAAATCCCCGGCAGATGATGCTCCTCTCCCTCCCACGCTCCCTTCTTCAACTGAAACATTCTATCCTCAGAACCAACATGTAGCATTCCATTGATTTCAGCCACACGTCCAAATGGATAACAATAATCAATGGGCATGTTTGGTATGTTTGTCTCCCATTTGAGACTAGGATTTCCCATCGAAGGTCCAATCTAAATTCATTCAATAATTTGTATTCTCATTTTTTCACTAAAATCACCTTTTTTCTCAATCCAATATTAGTCATTTCCGATTTCGCCAGTTTCTTCTCCAATTCTTGGAAGCGCCGCTTTTCTCTCTTCTCCTCTTCTCCCACCAACGATCTTCCTTCTCATTTCAAAATAATAAATCTCAAAAATCCCGTAATTGTCCCCGTATTCGCTCACCTTGTTCGCAAAGCGCTTTGACGACATGTTCCTGTCCTTCGGTCTCACGCAGAATCGTCATAAATTGATCGTAAGACGTCGGTCCTTTTCGGGGCAAAATCTCGCTGAGAAGCTTGCGCGATTGCCCTTGTGATGGCGAAATCGTGAGAAGCAATTGATACTCTTCGTTGTCAACGAGTTTTTCGCGATAGAGACGATCGAGGAAGGAGATGGGATTGAGAACTCGGACTAGATCGTCGAATTGGGGTCGAACAATTGAATCCCATCGTTTGTCGATCAACGAAGACATTTGGGGCCGAAAGAGAGACGACAGTGAGCGCGAAGACGGCGGAGAGAACAATGAGGAGAAGTCGGGAAAACAATGAATCATAAAGGGCGGGTGAGAAGAGTTCGGGTTCGGGGAAAATCCCCACAAGAGTAGTCCCCCAACGAAAACGTGGATAATCTGCTACGATTTCTAATCTGTTATGGGGTTTGGGCACATTTTTGACTTGAGGATGTGACGTCAGGATGAAATGAGTCATTTTTGGACGTCAAATCATCGTTTCAGGTAAATTCCTTAGACTCCCTCCCACATCCCAATTACGTGGGAAGTACACATGTATTCATCCACACAGGATGACTTAGTTCCACCTTTCATTATAAAGCTGAGGGGAAAAGAGGGAAACACACGCTTTATTCATTCCTCAACGTATCAGAGAGCAATCTAAAGAAGAGATGTACGCCTCTAGGGACTCGATCACGTGCAGTTGTTAGCCAATGATGAACGAAGGTAATCATTTATTAATTAGAACATGATCATCTCAAAGAAGCAAAAAATAATTGCAAGTGTAGATCAATCTAATTTAGCATTGAGTCTTGCTCTAATTCGTCGTCTTCTTTTCTCAAGTGGACTCAAAGGACCAGGATCCTTATTCTTCAGCAAACTTTTGCCTGGACTGAGCGTCGAAACGACGAATTTCTTTTTTCCAATCGGCTCATAGGCTATGGGAATAATTAAATAAATTATTTAATTATCTAGATCAATTTACCTTTATAATGTTTTCCAGAAAATCGAATTATTCTCTTCTTTTTCAAAACGGGTGTCTTTGACGATTTCTTTTTTCGTCCATCAACACTTATAGAATCGAAATTGAGTTTCATTTGTGGAGAAGGGAGAGGAGACGAAGATGAGGCTTGAAGTCGTTTTGAACGACGATAATTGACCGAAATGTCATCATCCACAGTAGCACTATCACCACTTCCGGGAACGTCACTATTATGACGACGCTTCTTGGCTGGACTCTCAATCACTACTACGTCATCAGGAGTAATTTGGGTGAGAAACCTTCAAAGGAAAATTCACGTCACCATATATATGTAATTAGGTATTTATTAATTTACATTTCCCTGAGAGCGTACAATGCTCTTCTGTTCTTGGCACGTGTCAGCGTATCAGCTGCTACAGTGAATAAATTCTCAGCTATAAGACTGAAATCAATCTACACAGTCCATAAGCATAGTTAAAAATATTTTAATTAGTATTGAATTATTAACCTGTAGTGGAACATCTTCGGACAATTCAAGCAATGGCTTGAAAATACAATCACATATATTGTCCAATAACGCAGCCCTAGCGAATCGTTAAAAATTAATTATTAATTAAATTCTGAACTCTTACGATTGGCAGTTAGCAGCTAATACGTAAATAGGTTGAAGAAGAACATTAAATAAATCGAAGGTCAACTAGAAAAAATTCAAATCTTACATTTTTAGAACACGAAAAGAAAAAGGAATGTTTTACTTTTGAATCAGCTACGCTTAGTAGTTCCCCTAGAAATTTATCAGCAACATGCAGAGAAATTCCCAATGAAACCTCAAGGAAAAAATTGAATAGTTATTTATTTTTTATTTTCTATTTACAAATTGAGCTTTGACATTGAGTGGACCATCAGCAAGAAAAGTTGCAAAAGAATCACATAACCTATAGCCCAAACATGATTATTAATTAATTAATTTAGAAATTATTGATTATGTAGTCTTGCCCTTGATCCCATTCATGTTTCTTAAGAAAGCAAAACGATTCTCTCAAGAAAATAGACATGAGCTAAATTCAAATTCTCAAAAATTGAACAAACATTTTTTAAATTAAACCATGTAAAATTTGTCAATTCGAAGTCGATCAATTCCCGTCCATTCTCGCTGCATCGTCAAAAAAAATGTTTTGATAAATTGAAAACCTGAATAAGGAAGTCAAACGATTTTTTCATCGTCTAATGTACTCTTCTCACTCTGTTCACTATCGTGGAAAGTGTAGATGAGATTAGCGAGCTGATTGGCTAATTGTTCCTGAAAAGATTAAATTATAGTGATATAGTGTATTTTCCCTATTTAGTCGAAATTAGACTCTGAACCTGAACGGACGGCTTGTCAGACATCCACATGGAGTAAAAGAGGCCTTTCCACACTCGCATCATGTCCATTTCGTCGAATCCTGGATAGACGATACGTCAAAATCCTATTTTCACGCGTTAGCCTTACCTGGTGGCTTCGAGCTTTGAAAGGCGAGCCATTCGTTCAACTTCTTCAACGCTCGATCGCGTTTCGTCTTGTTGGGATCGGCCAAACGGCGCGCAAAGTCAATTTCCTTTCGGTCTTTATCCATCTTAGCGCGCTCGTCCGTACGTAACAGAACGAAGGCGTTCTACGTCACTGAACACGTCACGCGAAAATGATCACATGAAAAATACCTACGACGTCATCGTCCCAGAATAGCGAAACCCGTATGGGAGAGACGATAGGCTAAAGGGACTGTTATGCCATCTCATCGTCGCTGCTGCTCCCACCCGCCCCAACGATGTCCGATCCCACGCTCGATCTAAAAGCCCTGCGAAAGAAAACCCAACGGCTATCGTTCGAGCTCGGCTCGCTGAGCCTGAGCCCGGGCGCGAGTCCGAGCAGCGTCGCGAGCCCGAGCAGCGCGCCCGTCTCGCCGTCGACGCGCCGACCGCTCCAACCGCTTCTCATACCGAAATTCGGCTCGCCCGTCGCCTCGCGAAAGCATTCGGCTCAAACGCGAGGTATCGGCTAATTGAATTAAGTCGCGTATACGCGGAAATGACGAAGAAGGGAATCCCAAAACGAACGTTCTTGTCTTCCCTTCTCCCCCCATGGGACGATTTCGCTTTCTCCCGCACGTGACGTCACAAAAGCGATATATAAAAACCCTCATGTGTTATTTTCGTTGTTATGTGTGTGGGTGTGGTCGGTTAGGTATTCCGGGACTTTTGCGACGCTCTCCCACGCCTCAATCGTACGTGGGTAGTGCGGGTAGCAGTGCCGCTTCGTCGGAGACGGAGAGTCCGGCCGATACGACTCGAGTCGACGGGTATGAATATTTCATTATATATAATGCATCAATAATAATTAATTATTAGCGTCACTGTTGATCCTCAAATTGAGCGTATGCTCAAAACGACGGGAGTTCTGAAGATCTACGCTAAGGTTTGATTATATATTATGAATTATTTAGTATATAATTGGTGTACGTGTTTTTAGGAGTATCCCGGAAACGAGAAGGATCTTCAGATGGTGAGTCGTATTGGACACGGAACGAGTGGTCAAGTCGCCAAAATGAAACACGTGCCAAGTGGCATGATAATGGCTGTAAAGGTAAATAAATAATTAATTTTATATGTTTCATTATTCAATGAGTTTATAGACGATGAATCGAAGTCACGATCGCGAAGAACAGAAGCGCGTTCTCATGGATCTCTTCGTCATGACGACGCATCTATGTCCATACATAGTTACGTGTTATGGATGCATTATAACGGATGTAATTTCATAACCTAATACATGTACATGTACTTATTCATTTCCCTTTAGGATGAGGTCTATATTTGTATGGAATTGATGGGCTGTTGCGTCGATAAGCTCATGAAGAAAACGGGCAAAGCGATACCGGAGGACATCATAGGAAAGATATCCGTCTCCGTAATCAAAGCGCTTAATTATCTAAAAGAAAAACACAACATTATACACAGAGGTACATTGTAATAATAATATTTATACGCACCTGTATCATGAACACATCTGGTTTAGATATTAAGCCTTCGAATATTTTACTCGATTCTGCTGGAAACGTCAAGCTGTGCGACTTTGGCATTAGTGGACGTCTAGTCGATTCTAAAGCCAAGACTAGAGCTGCGGGATCAGCTGCATATATGGCAGTACGAATGGATATAAAATTAATAAACGATAAATATAATACCACGTGGTTTATTAGCCTGAGAGGATTGCACCGGATACGGCTCAACTGGGATATGACATTAGAGCTGACATATGGAGTTTTGGAATCACCATGGTATCAAATTGAAAAATCAATGAATAATTTTAAATTAAATTAATCAATTAGGTTGAAATGGCAACGGGATCTTTTCCCTATAAAGATTGCAAAAAGGAATTCGACGTTTTAACAAAAATCATGATGGACCCCTCTCCTCAAATTCCAAGAGACAAAAAATTTTCAATCAACTTCCAAGACTTCGTATCTCAATGGTAAAGACTTTCTAAAAAATAATTTAAATAATTTATTCATTTATTTATTTATTTTTCAGTCTAATCAAAGATTTGGAGAAGCGACCTCGCTACAAGCAACTTCTAGAACATCCCTTCATCAAGTGGTTCGAAGTGAAACATGTCAACGTTTCTCAGTGGTATTCCACACTGCCCTCCTTCGATTAGTATTATATAATTATTTACTATGCCGCTCACGTGACCCCTCCCCTTCCCTTTCCCTCCCTCTATACGTCTCTTTCGTTTTATTAAAAAAATGTTTCTTTACGTTGAACGATACAGTGAACAAATAAAAAGAAATTATTTATTATTATTATTATAGGCGGGTTGGTTCGAAGTCGGGCAGCCAATCGGCGACTTTTCTTCGTAGAATTGCTCGTCGTTTTTCCGCTTGTTTTTCTCGTTTCGACCAGGGAACGAAATCGATCCACTTACGAATAGAGACGCGTTTCAAAGATCTACACACATATAAAGAAGTCAAGTAAAAAAATTAGATAAATAATTTTAATTATTTACTTTGCATAGAAGTCTTGAGCTCTCTCTTCCTTTCGCATCGCTTCCACGTGTTCGCTTGCAACAAAATATTGCCACACGTGTAAATATTTTCGCTTGAGTCCCTCCTCGCAATGTCGATCGGCCGCCGCCTCCAAACCAAATTCAATAGTCATATACTAAGTAAATAAATTAATTAATTAATTAATATTTTATTGGTCTTACTTCTATCCAGAGTTTAAAATATCTTTTTAATAGGATATCTTTGAAGAGGCTATCTGCTTCTCTTTCTCTTTTTTCTGCATCCGCGCGCGCTACGCGTTGCCATGGCAAGAAGCATTTTCCGAGAAGAAGACGTCTGCTACAATCGATTGCCTTTGTTTCGTTTTCGCGTCTCAATTCAATTAAGCGTTTCCATGGGAGCAAACCACGACGTTTCATCAAGGTGAGTTGATAGTGTTCTTCGGCTCGGCCTACCTGTCTGGCTAATAATTCAAGTCTCTTCTGTTTCTCTTCTTCCCTCTGGAAAAATAAATAAAATCCATTATAATTATAATTATTACAATTATTATAATTAATAATTATTATTATTATAATTTTAACTATTATAATTATTATTATTATTACTATTAGAGGAGTTTTTTCTTATACCTGTTTAGCTAGTTTTCTCTCCTCTCTTCTCTTCTCAATTTTCTCCATTTTTTCCTCCTCCTCTTTGCGTCTTCTCTCCTCTTCCTCTTCCTTCATTCTCGCCAGTTTCTCCTCCTCCGCTTGCCTCATCTTTTCCACGCGCGCTTCGCGTCGTTCAGCTATGAGCGCCGCCCTTTCCTCCATCCCCTTGGGCCCACTGGGCCTCACAGGTAAAGAGGCCCCCCTTTCGCCCCCACTCCGCGCCACCCTCTTGGGACCAGCAAGCACGCGTTCGAGAGTAGGAACGCGCGGTAAAAGAGGAAAGGCAGGACGCACAAAGGACGGCTGCTTAGGAGGAGGAGCATCCTCCAACTCAGCCTAAGAAGAAAACCTATAAGGGAAAAGGACATAATAGTCTTCCTTCCTTACAATACGTTCCCTTGCCAACTTGGTAGTAACTAAAGTCACGGAAGTAGTCTTATCTTTCTTAGGAACTCTCTTCACTGAGTCATCCATCTCAGTCTCTGTAATCTCCTTATTATTTTGAACTCTCGCCTGTTCATTTCCTTTAGAGGAAAGAGGCAGCTCCTTCTCATTGATTTGTAGTTTAGGAACCAATGCAATATTTTCTCTTCCCTCCTCTTCACCCTCACTTTCAGAACTATTATAATTACTAATACTACTAATGGCTTCTTTCTTCTCTTTCTTTTTGAAGAGTTTTCCTTCCGCTGCTGCCGCTAATAAATTCGCCATTTTCTTACGATGAATTTCGACGATTTTCTTCATTTCTTTCTTCTCCTTTCGCTTCTCGTTCCACCGCGCCCACGCTTCGAAACATTTCGCGAGAATTCGACGTCGATTGTGCGCGATTGCCGTTTGCATTCGCCGAATTTGTGACGTCATATCGCGCGTTTCTTTATCTTCGCGTTGCGATTGGGAAAAACGACGCCACGCCGTCCACGCGCGCGCAAGGGAACGCCAATCGGATAGCGCGCGTGCACGACCGAATTGAAGACGACGTTTAATTACGAGGGAATACCAAGAGGAGAAGGAAGATTTGAGAAGCTAATTAATATATGTATGTGATTGGGTCACGTGACTAGATTAATTATTGATTTTTCTTCTCTCTTCTTACCTTTAGGTTGTGTTTTTCTTCGTTGAGTTTCGCTTCTTCGAGTTGTTCCATGAGGATTCGTTTCGTTTCGTTTTGGCGTTGGCGTTCGTCGCGTCGATTTTCTTCTCGCTTGGCTCGCTCTATGGCTTCTCTTCTTCGTCTTTCGATTGCTTCCGATTCTCTTTTCTTTCTTAGTCTTTCTAATTCGTCTGTTTGGCTTCTTTTCTCTACTTTTAATTCTCTTCTTAGTCTCTCTACTTCTCGCTCCACTAACGCCTCTTCGCGTTTCACTGCCGCCATCTTATCCTCGTCCTCTCGCTTCAACATCAATTCCGCTTTGATTCGCAATTCCTTTTTCGACGCGTTCTCCTCCAAACGCTTTCTTCTCATCTTCTCTCTCTCCTCTCTCCTCTCCTTCACCTGTTTATGTCTCATCTCCATGGTAACAACCGGATCCGGTTTTCTCTTCGACGTCGAAGCCGGTCGATGATTCTTCACCATCGTTTCTATGGGAACAGAACGCATACGGGACAAAACACTTTCGACCGTGACGTCATCCTGGTCGTCGTAATGATTATTCGGTTTCCATGACGACGCACATTGCCATGGTAATTCAACTTCGTCGTCGTCATCATCCGGGATGTTTGCTGCCTTTTTCGCCATCCAAGCCGATAGAAGTTCATTGGCTTTGCGAACGCGCGCGCGTTAGCGTTGTTGCGAGCAACGAGACTTCGCTTACCTTCTCTATGCGAATCGTCGTCTTCTGCTTCGATTTGACGACGAGACGAGTCTCCAGCGGCAATTTCGACATCCTAAACGATCGTTTATCGTTCGAGGCGACGGCTGGGGTTCGTTTCTTACGCGTATCCAAGCTCTGACGTCACCGACTCCGTAGCCCTGTCGCTAAAATCGTCAAAACGCCACCGTCGTCGTTCGAGTGACCTACCCTTGATGAAATTCGGTTCGACGACTTCCATGTGTAGCCGACGGGATCGGACATTCGTCCCTAGCAGCTGAATTCGCGATTCGAACGACTGTCTCCCGCTCGATTAGCGCACGTTATCGAACTCTCTTCGCTCGTCGACGAAGGCTTATCGACGTCAGTTTTCGGCTTTATTCGAATGCAGGTACTTAGATATATACATTACTTCTTCGTTTCCGCCTCCCACTTGAGCAATCGACTAAAGAGCTTCAGAATCTCTCTTTCGTCGAGTTGATATAAGTCTAAGAAATATATTTTTCGTAAGGTATAATAGTATATAGGTAGTTTAAAATAGCTTACCTGCGAATTCGAGGTCTTCTGTCGAAATTTGAAGAATTTTCATAAATTTCAAAACAGCATGCCAATTATCAGACATTTGTAGTGAAGTGATTGGCTTAGGCGAGTGAATGGGAGCAGCCTGACCACTCACTTTCTAGTCGTAGAGAGAGTAAAAGTTAGACAACTGTAGTATAGATTATTGACCCTTAGATTACCTCCATGACTTTGAGTATAGGAATAGCACCTCTTATATCCTCATCAAGGTTTTTAGTCTCAGTATCCAATTGCTCGTTTAACCAAGTCAAATACATCTAAAGGGATAATTTTAGTTACTAGTAGGATAATTCGTATCTAAAACTCTTGTACCAGTTTTTCCGTATGTGCTGATAGTTTAAAACTCTTTTGACGCCTGTCGAATTTCTTCGTTTTCGACTCGGGATTATCTTCGAGCTAATTACGAATTAATTTACGTCATATCTTAACATACGGTATGTACCTCTTCTTCGAAATTTCCCACGGCTTCGAGTATGGCTATTTTCGACTCGCGAAATTTCTTTTCCATTTTCGTTCTTTGTTCTATATATAATCAAATAGTTTCTTTAATAATTTTAATAGACATAGAACCCACCTTTGGCTGCAGCCACAGTCTCAGGCCTAAATCATAATTAATTATTAATTACATATACATATAGACTCCCGTAATTAATCTATATATACTCTTCGATTGCTAGCTGATTAATCTCCGCTGCTAAATCCATCGCGATCTCTTCCTCTTTCTTTTCTTTCTTGTCCTTTGTCGAACTCGCTAGCCACACCTGTTCATAGCCACCCCTTCTATCTCTAGACGGCTTTGATATGTCTCTCTTGGGACAATGACTTCCCAACTAATAAATAACAAAGTCTCATTATCTATTGATATTATTATGATCTATGACGATGAACCCATATTGGATTATCTTTGTGACGTTTTTTATAGAATCCAATCATGTCTTCAATAGACGAAAAATTTGGTCCGTTATCGAGATGGTACAAGGACGAATCGTCGTCATACGTTATCTGGAATTTGCACAATATAATTAATTAAATTGACGTCATATCGTTTCTGCCTGAGATATTTTGAAATTGACTACTTTTCCTTCCGAGCAAAGTGAGAGCACCAATGAGCCCGGCATTCGTTGAGATTCCCTTATGAGAAAGAGTCCTTCCTTGAGACCGAGTCGCATCAAACGACCCTCCGTCTCTTCGCGGCTTATGGAGCCGTGGAACCAGGGAAACGCCTTGAAGCTTTCCATTTAGGGTGGAGTTATTGTGTGTGGGTGTAAATGGATCACGTGAGATGGTAAATTTCATTAGGTTTATATACGTTGCTAACGTGTTACCCGGCTCCCGTATGTGAAGTAGGATTCATTCATGGAAGCTAATGCGAGCGACGAATCGCCGACTAAACGACGTCCAGATGAGCGACTACACAATATAATTCAATATGTAACGTCAGTAAGTCAATATTCGTACAAATGACGTCAAAAACGAATCTTTTCTTATTAGAGTTCAGCTTTCAATGGATTCATCATGTTTATTATATTTCTCAATGCTATTACGATTGCCTTGGAGACGAGCAGCTCTCTCAAGGACTCCAATCCCAAAGTCTTCAAAATCATCGACATTCTATTTTTTGCTATCTACTCACTCGAATTCCTACTCAAAGTCTATGCAGAGCCAAAGAACTATTGGAAAAACCCTTATAATCTATTCGACTTATCCATACTCATTCTTCTAATGGTACAAGTGATATTAGATGAAGTGAGACCTGATCAAGAAGAACAAAGTCTAGACGCACTAAAAGTAGTCAAAGGTAAAGAACTCTTTATTTATTTATTATGTCTATAGTGTTTGCAGTATTTCCTTATTAATTTTTTATTTATTTTATTAGCTTTGCGTGCTCTTCGTGCTCTTCGTTCTATTTCGTTTATTCGTGGCCTTCAAGTTCTCGTTAGTGCGCTCATATCGACGTTTCGTACGGCTGTTGTGGATTTGATTTTGCTGCTTTTGCTCATCATGTTTCTTTTCGCTGTCATGGGATTCTATTTCTTTGGATACGATGAGACGGGTGATAAGAAGAATTGGGGAAACTTGGGTCAAAGCATGCTCAGTTTATTCACTCTTGTTACAGTAAAAAAATAAAAATAATTATTTATATAGTGACGTTATTATTGGCTGCTCTAGGTTGATGGTTGGACGGATATACAGGATTCATTAGACGAGAAAATTTCACCCTACACTCGTTTCTTTACGACAGCCTTTATTTTTCTTGGGCACTTCATATTCACTAATCTCTTCATAGCAGTTGTCATCAGTGTAAGCAAAATTCTCTTGGATCTATATACCCTATGTCGATTTTTTCTTCTTTAGAATATACACACAACTACGAGTCGATTTGAGGAGGAGAGACGTCAAGAGCGCATAGCTGTGCTAGAGGTGAGCCTACCCCATCTCAAGTCAAATAAAGAAGAACTATTGTTTAATTAATTAATTATCAAGGAAAAGAAGCATTATCTTAGAAAGAGACAGCATGACGAAGTCGTCAAGCTCATGGAAAAACAGGTCACAGTAAAATATCTCTATAAAACTATTGATTTTTATTTTATTTTTAGAAAGCTGGTCACTATGCCAATTTTGCTGACATGACCAAAGGCTTTCGAGAGTCATTACGTCACGACGAAATCGTCTGTGCAACGGACGTTAGTGCAAATGTTCAGTGGATCGAAACGTTTCTCACTTCACTAGACCACCACGAGAATTCAATGTATCGATGCCAAATGCTTCATTTCGAGATCGCCAACACATTGAAAGCTCTAAAAGAAAGCATTCAATGATGTCACATCCGGACATAAGTCAGATCCAGTCAGAAAACGTCCATATGAGGGTAGTTATAGATAATATATGAGAGACGGATAAGGAGACCCTACGTTTGGGAACAGGGGCTTGGCCCCCCGCGTGTGTTCGTTTCTCCTGTGCACTTGCCAATTATCGCTGTGAAAGATCGAAGCGATGAGTGGAGGTAAAGGTTATCAGATTAGTATGACGTAACTAGTTTTTACTCCTAACATGATACATCTCTTACCTGTATTCTGGGTTCCTTTACATGAATCCTGATTTGATTCATAGTCGTAGGGTGGAAATTCATGACAAGATGTCTGGCACCGGTTTCCTTTGCCATCTATGAAGAACAGACGAGCGAATCACGGGGCATACTTGACGATGAACAGTTGATTGTCGTCGGAGGTGCTCCGCTTGAACAACTCAGCATGGACATTCTTCTTAATTAATAGTTTTTATTACATCTTTGCACAGAAACACCCTCTCTGCCATCTCGCGCAGTGTCTGTCTGCTGGATCGATAAGATGACCTTCTTTCTGGGGAAAAAGGTGTGAGTGAAAGTTGTTGGAAAAAGTTCTTCTGTACATGATTACATTTGTAAAGATTCAACTGAATACTCAGTACCCCATCCCCCCACTACAATTAACTTATCGTCTTTTGTTGCGCATGTACCATGTCCTTCACGTCCCTCATTCATTGATGGCAACGGAAGCCAATCCCCAGACAATTCATCGTACAATTCAACACACTTGCTCTTTTTATAAACTTCTTCCCATCCTCCTGTTGCGACGAGTTTCCCATTCCATGATGACAATTCACACCGTTCCTTTGTAGTTGCTTTTATATCAATCCAGTCTTGTTTCTCCATTGAAAAACATTCAACTGATTTCCCCTCCCCCGTACCTCCTCCAACAAACATTTTATCCTCAATCACAGCCAATGAACACCAAGTCCGTCTATTCTTCATTTTCTTTATTGGTTCCCATTCTCTCCTATTAATATCAAAACAATCAACTCGATCACTCTCGTCTCCTCCCACAAGATAAATCTTCCTTTTGTGCCCAATTGCTGATCTGTACTCTAATTGACATTGCAGTGGTATTTTAATTAATGTCTCCAAATATCTAGTTTCACTTTTCCATTCATAAAGAGTCTTGCATGTAAAGTTGGTGGCTCGGTCCATGACATAGCCTTTCCCTTCACATTCAAAAACACTCTCTATATCAAAACCCAAGTCTTGATTCTCTCCCTTCCACGCTCCCTCTTTCAACTGGAACATTCTATGAAACCGACCAACATGTAGCATTCCATTGATTTCAGCCACACGTCCGAATGCTCTACAATCAATGGGCATGTTTGGCTTTGCCATTTGACACGACTCCTGATCGAACATCCAATCTAAATGTATTCATTTTGAAACTCCAAATTCTACTCTTTACACACGCCCCACCTTAGTTCTGAGACAAACGTTCGTCACCTTCTCTTTCTTCAATTCTCTTTCCAATTCCTTGATTTTTTCACTTTCCACCCGGCGCTCCACACGCTCATCGCGTTCACTTTCCTCTTCGGTGGTTTTCATTATTCGTTGTGCGACGTGTTCCTGTCCTTCGGTTTGACTCAAAACGTTCAAAAATCGATCAAACGAGTCAGGTCCTTTTCTTGGTAAAATTGAAAGAAGAAGCATTCGCGATCGCTCGACATTGTCGTACATTGGAAGAGAGAGCTTCTCAAACTCTTGAACAGTGATAAGAGAGGCGGCGATTAGGCCATCGATAAGAGAGAGAGGAAGCAGAATCTCGACAAGAGCCGGAAGAATGGGAAACACGCGCTTCCTCCATCTTTCATCCATTCTAATTCAGCAGAGAGCGAGAAAAACAAAGGCAAGCTGTTTGGGGACTCCAAATGATGCCCGTATGTGCAGAAAGACTTCACGACACCGTACCGATTTTTCGGCCGCTTGGCACATGTGACGCGAGCTCAGCGCTCCAAAACTTTACAACCGCGTGTCCAGAAGCTAACACGAGTGAAGAATCGCCGAAAAGGCGACGTCCACATGAGCGACCACACAAGTCAATCTTTGTAAATGATTAGCTTTGCGTGCTCTTCGTGCTCTTCGTTCTATTTCGTTTATTCGTGATCTTCAAGTTCTCGTTAGTGCACTCATATCGACGTTTCGTACGGCTGTTGTGGATTTGATTTTGCTGCTTTTGCTCATCATGTTTCTGTTTGCTGTCATGGGATTCTATTTCTTTGGATACGATGAGACAGGCGATAAGAAAAATTGGAGAAACTTGGGTCAAAGCATGCTCAGTTTATTCACTCTTGTTACAGTAAGAAAATAAAAATAATGATCTATATAGTGACGTTTTTTATTGGCTGCTCTAGGTTGATGGTTGGACGGATATACAGGATTCATTAGACGAGAAAATTTCACCCTACACTCGTTTCTTTACGACAGCCTTTATTTTTCTTGGGCACTTCATATTCACTAATCTCTTCATAGCAGTCGTCATCAGTGTAAGCAAAATTCTCTTAGATCTGTATATCCTATGTCGATTTTTTCTTCTTCAGAATATACACACAACTACGAGTCGATTTGAGGAGGAGAGACGTCAAGAGCGCATAGCTGTGCTAGAGGTGAGCCAACCCATCTCAAGTCAAATAAAGAAGAACTATTGTTTAATTAATTATCAAGGAAAAGAAGCATTATCTTAGAAAGAGACAGCATGACGAAGTCGTCAAGCTCATGGAAAAACAGGTCACAGTAAAATATCTCTATAAAACTATTGATTTTTATTTTTATTTTTAGAAAGCTGGTCACTATGCCAATTTCGCTGACATGACCAAAGGCTTTCGAGAGTCATTACGTCACGACGAAATCGTCTGTGCAACGGACGTTAGTGCAAATGTTCAGTGGATTGAAACGTTTCTCACTTCACTAGACCACCACGAGAATTCAATGTATCGATGCCAAATGCTTCATTTCGAGATTGCCAACACATTGAAAGCTCTAATGACGTCACATCCTACCATGAGTCATCAAACTTCCATATAGGGGTTGTATAGAAAGCATTCAATCAGAGCCCTATATATAGGGCTCTGCATTCAATGACGCAACATCATGACATCATCAAACTTCTATATAAGGGTTTTATATGTAACTGAACTAAATAACACGTGATCTAGATGCAAACCGCGGGCATTTGGCTCGTTGCCCGCGTTCACGTCGTCTCCTCGTCTTTTCCATGGACGAGAGATGGCGAACGCGCGTCCAAGCGCGTCTCCCCGCTCTCGTGCAAGTCCTCGATCCGATGGCGCTTCACGATCGCCTCTACGCCGCGTCGCTCGTCTCGAAAGAGGAATACGATTGGCTGTGCGATCGTTCGACGTCGCGAGAGGACAAATCGCGTCGACTTCTCGTCGACATTCTGCCGCGCAAAGGACGCACGTCGTACGAGAAGTTCGTCAGTCTTATCGGACAAACCGAAGGGCAAAGTCACATTATAAGCGCAATATTGCAGCCAGATACGAAAACAAAAGGAGTCCCCACGAAAGCCGCAATTGACGTGGGAGGTTACGACAGTAAGGGTGGGTGGGGGAGTCAAACATTCTCCGTATATTTTCTACATCTGAATTTAGATGAGCGAGCTCGCGCTTGCGCAAGAGAAAAAGTTCACATTTCGATGAAAATGAAAATGAAAGAACTGGAAGCGTCTCTTGCTCAATTGCGAATGACCGTTCTTGGGTTGAGAAATAAGGTAAGGAAGAGGGGGGAGGGGCAGTTGATGTCTTTGGCGCGTGACTGGACTCCCTTTGACACGTGTCTGTCTCGTGACATCATCAACCCCCAGAGCAATTGCTGTATATATAAGACTCCAGCCCAGAGCCTTAATAATTGATGTTATATATACATTATATTATAGGTGTACTGTATATATAAGGCTCTGCATCAACACGTGACATTTAGTTTCCATATCAGTACAGAAAAAACATTACGTTTGAGAATACCAATCTTTGAAGTCATTAGGGCTGCATTTAGATTGGTTGGGATTGTGGACAGTGGGAAAGGATGACTCCGAGCATACCGGCATTTGATTCGTGCTTTCCACTTGGATGCGTCGCCGAAATCGACGGGATAATTCACGTCGGTTGGGAGGATACCATGTATTGGCTAAAAAATGGACAATGGAGAAGCCGAATCCTCGGCTTCATGATCGGAAGCGTCTTCGAATGCGACGGCAAAGGCTACGTCATGGACGTCGGAAGAGCGTGTCCTCTAGTGTGGGGCGAATGCCGAAAGATCTACGAATGGAAAAACGAAACGACGAAACTCGTCACTCAAATTGACGGTCAATACCAAATGAAATATCGATCAGCAATCGGACACAAGGAAAAAATTTACCTCGTCGGAGGAAAAGAAGAAAATGAAGCGTGCGATTCCATCGATTGTTTTGACGTCGCGAAAAGAGAATGGGAAGAGACAAGATTGAATATGAAGAAAAGCCGGAAGTGGTGCTCCCTGGCCGTCGTCGACGACAAACTTTTTTTCGGAGGCGGGAAAGGGAGCAATGAAGTCGAATGCCTGTCGATTGGCGAAGAGAAATGGATTCAAGTGGGAGCCACAACCGAAGAAAATTGCCGTTTATCGTCGTGGAATGGAAAGATCGTTGCGACGGGGGGAGGTAGGGGTAGTCGTAGGGTAGAAATGTATGACGAGAGGTCTGGCACTTGGCTTCCTTTGCCGTCCATGAATCACGCTCGAGTGAATCACGGTGCGTGTTCGACGAAGGACAATCGATTGGTTGTCGTCGGAGGCGGGGCTTCACTCGAAAAGCTTTGCATAGATTACGCTTATTAGTTATTTTTTATTACATAGGATAAATATATAGATTATCACGTGATCGCTTTATACGTACAGGATCGCCTCCAGTGCGACTGTCGAGTTCATTGAAGGCCGTGATCAAGACGCAAGACGAATGTGGAGCGTGGCTTCCATGACCTTTCATGACCTTTCATGACCTTCCATGATACAAGATATGTCATCTGCGTGGACTTAACTCCTGCAACCTACGTTGATTGGACGTACGACGCGTCTGTTGCACGCATAACAGCGCCGTGTCTGATTGATTGATTGACACAGATAGGCTTTTTGATATCCTAAAAGAGCAGGTGTCCCTGAATAATACATAGGTCACTAGTCAATGATTTCTGCACCCTGTCATCCATCACGTCGTCAAAGCTTAGATCAATGATAAGATGAGATGCACTTGATTCCTTTTCTTCTTTTGTCATTCGTCTCTCAATTAGATCTAAGAGGGAGCGTCATTCATTCGTTTGGTGTAGTGCATAGGCTTCATGACGGCTCGGTTTTCCTTCTGCTATTCGTCTCGCATTGGGGGCTTTCATCTTTTCCTTTGGCGTTGCTTTTCGTCGTTTCTTTGCCCTCAGCCATCGTTCCTGCCTTATCAAGCGCTTTATTTCACTTTTAGACACTGGCTTCGTAGGAATGGAACCAGTGTCTTCGTCCATGGGGGCGAATTCGACGACTTTTTGGCACACCATGGGCACAGCCTTAGGACCTAGAGTCGTTCCGGTACTTTCGGACAACATGTAGTTCGGACAGTTCTTGTATGCGTTGAAGACGGTAGATCCAAACCGCTTTTGGCTGATCTTCTTCCTTGTTCCGTTAGAGATTACTCACCAAAGTTTCGGCTGGATCGAAAGAGCCATCGCCAGATGACACGCTATTATTCGAGCAAGGTCAGTGACACGTACTTTTTCGGACACCCACATGCGATACGGACAGAGCGATTTTCTTCAAGATAATCACGAGTCAATAGGGAAAGTTATATACCGTTGGAAAGCTCTTTCTTTGCTCTTTCATCCTATATTAATTATTTAATTAAATTTGTGACGAGTTCCTCGAACGAGGTCCCATCTCGATTTTACTTTATCAAAGTCCTACCTAGTAGTTCTTGATTTACGTCGCCGTATTAGTTGATCCAAATTTGCACGATTTTCGGACGAATCAAGACGAAGAATAGTGTTACCGTGCGCTAAACGAACATGTGACTCGACGTCTTCGGCTCATTCTTGAGAATCGCGTTGTCGCATTGGTCAGAAATGTTTCCCGTAGCACTTTAGACCTATTTGGGAGTAGAATTCCCTCGTTTAGAAAAGCGAGCACACCCAGCTCACGCGATTTCACACTCGCGGGTTCACGTGCAGCAGTTTGGCCTACACACCATTTCACACTTCCTTATATGGTCTGATTACTTTGTTGGACGCGTCGACGTCTGTCGCTGCGGACCACGTACGGACGAAAGCAGGGCGTTCTGTACGCGCGCGGCGCGTGATTTTAATTCGAATGCACTGCGACGCGCAATCGCGAAACGGCGATCGCGTGGATGCCACGTACGAGCGAGCGCGCGAGCACGCGAGCTCTCGCTGATTAGTTTTCACACGTCAAATGTTCGCACGATCTAATTTCCGCTAAATTGTGATAAGAGCGTCTGCGATCTGGTCTGAGCCCGAGAACCGACGAAACGCAGTGTCGCGGCTCGAGAATCGACGATAGCGAACGCTCTATCGACGAACTGTGTCCGATTGCAGCGGATGCAGACCGAGGGGATGACGAATTCGCCATCACGTGAGTGGTTCACACTCCGGAAGATGCTGTCACCATCTCGTATTCGCTCATAAACATCGACCGCTCTCAATCTGTGCGTCATTCTCGGCTGAAGCGCAGAACGGGACGGACGGTCTGGTCCGCTCCCTCGCAAAAGGCGCCACGCAGCTTTTTTCCTTCGCGGGGCAGCCGAGAAGAGGCTTACCGCCGCGAGGCGGGCCTCCGAAGCCCACGATCAAGGAAGGGACAGCGGAGCCGACCGGTAAGTGAAGCTAGATTACGCGATTTTGTAAACTAACCTAGCTAATTGTGTGCTTTCTCTTTTGCAGCGAGTCCCACATGCAGTTCGCGAAGGACTGCGCCCCGGCGAAGGAGGAGAACGGCGCCGCGTGGCACGCGTGTCGGTAAGTCGATCGCGTCGCGTCGCGTTTAGATCCAATCGACTACTAATAATCGTGTTTTTTAGGTCGTAGCGCTGTGCGGACGATCGACGCGCCACGGACGTACGGACACCGCATTCCTCATCGCTCGTCGTTCGTAAGTTGATACATACATCGCGCGACGGATCGAAGGTGTCAAATCTAATTATTATTCTCTTCTTCCGACAGCTGTCAAAGACTGGGCCCACGGCCGAAGCGGAAGTGACGAAGTAGATGTAGACGAAAAGGTAGCAAGGGAAGACTCATCGTTTCAGGTTCTTCTTCGTAGTTACGGGTCCCCTGTGGTGTAGGCGCACACATAAGGGCGGGGTTCTCTGTCGCGACGCATTCTAAGCGAATTGCACGTTGCCGCCGTCGGAGGGCCCGAGTCGTAGCGCATCAGGGGGCGGGAGGGCGCTCGTGTGCCTGACGGCGGCGGTTAACAGCATGACGCTTAATCCTCGCACTCTTACCACATGTACGCCAAATATTTGTCCCCGCGCACATGTACGTCTCCGTGAAAATTTACTAATCACTTCAAAAATCTAAACACATGTAAATATTCACAATGATGTGCGTGGCAGAGAACGTAGTGGGGACTGCATTATTGATCTGCGCCGGCGCGCAGCTTACCTTTGCGTATGCATAACTACGATAGTCATGCACGGGTCCACGCATCCCTTGCATTAAGGTTTAGGGCGGCTGTCAGTAGGTAGGGCGTTTTCCAATTTGCTCTAAGGTGAGAGAGCAGGAGATAGGTTGTAGTTTAGTTAGGCCTGACCCCTGTAGCTGGCAGCCGCCACACATATTAGACCATTTTTCCGTGGATTTCTGAGGTAATCTAGGTTGATTGTAGAATATAGGATAATTATCTAGGTCAATGGATTAACGAGGTAATCTAGGTTTTAATTGTTTAAACCACGTACCTAATCCATATTTTAGGTCAATGGATTTACGAGGTACTCTAGGTTTTAATTGTTTAAACCACGTACCTAATCCGGCCTTTAGGTTTTAATTACGTACCTAATTTTCATTTTAGGGTAAAATTGTATCTAATCCGTCTTTTAGGTATTTAATTAAACCACGTGACTAATCCGTTTTTTAGAAAAGTAGTGTACTAAGTTTTTAGACTAGGAACGTAGTGTACTAGGTTTCCATTTCCAATTTTAACAAGGTACTCTAGGTTTTAATAGTTTAAACCACGTGACTAATCCGAATTTTAGGAATTAGAGAAATCAGTGTACTAGGTTATTAGAGTAGGGACGTAATATACTAGGTCTCCATTTCCAATTTTAATGAGGTACTCTAGGTTTTAATCGTTTAAGCCACGTGACTAATCCGACTTTTAGGAAAGTAATGTACTAGGTTTTTAGAGTAGGTGGCGTAATGTACTAGGTTTCCATTTCCAATTTAATGAGGTACTCTAGGTTTTAATCGTTTAAGCCACGTGACTAATCCGACTTTTAGGAAAGTAATGTACTAGGTTTTTAGAATAGGGACGTAATATACTAGATTTTCATTCCCAATTTTAATGAGGTACTCTAGCTTTAATAGTTTAAACCACGTGACTAATCCGACTTTTAGGAAAGTAATGTACTAGGTTTTTAGAATAGGGACGTAATGTACTAGATTTTCATTCCCTATTTTAATGAGGTACTCTAGCTTTAATACTTTAAACCACGTGACTAATCCGACTTTTAGGAAAGTAATGTACTAGGTTTTTAGAGTAGGACGTAATGTACTAGATTTCCAATTCCAACATTTACGATTTACACTAGGTTTTAATTCTACCACATTACTAGGTCTTATTTTAGGAACCTCAAGCAATATGTCCACTTCTAGGTATTCTAGGTAACTAAATCTTCTGACTGAATTGCCATTGAAAACATTAATGTACTAGGTCTTTCCGTAATATAGTAGGTCTTCATTTAGGTCCAATGGATTGTGAGATACTATAGGTGAAGATTCTTTTAGATATGCCACAAAACTAATCCGTCTTTTGGAGAAGTACTCTATCTTTTGTGATATGTGTGTCTTGTTTCGTGTTGTCAAACGTAGGGGATGGGATAGGGAAACAGTTGGGGGTGGAAATGGGGAGGGGGAAGGACGGGAGGTTTGGGTTGGTGGGGTGGGAAGGAAGGAAGGGAGGGGGAGGAGGAACGGAGTAAAAATACGGGGGGTTTAGTTTAAGTAGTCATACGGTAGTTAATTAACTAAATAAATTATTAAATGAATATATAAAAGGGCCCACTTCTCACTTCCTTTCCCTTTGGCACTACGGTAGAGTGTCGTAGCTATACTCATATTTACTTGGTACGGTGTTGGTGCACCGACTCCCTTTCCCCGTCTCGTTTTATTTGTGCACTTCCCTGTTGGAGCGTCACGGTGCGATGCGGTCAGTTCTTTTTCTATATCCCTTGTCAGTTCTTCAACACTGCACGGTCTAGTCTACAGTATCATCCGTATCCCTTTCCCGCGGGGAAATGTTACGGTTAGGGCTAGGTTTTTGCTTTCCCCGGTGGGAACTGTCAGCTCTTCAGCACGTGTCGGTAAGCAGCCCTAATTCCTTTTCCGGTCTAAATATTTCTAGTTGCTGCTGATGAAGATTCGTCAACAGGTTTCAAATTATTAATTGACTGTAGTTGTAATTAAACTATCAATACAATTGCTTTTATTTGTAGAGGTCAAGGGGCGATGACCTCAGAGGGTCTTAGCCCCGTGTCCAGGATCTGTCTCCTATACGGAACAAAGACAAGAGCCTGGGTGCGGGGCTAAGAAGACGTCTAGAGGGACGAAGAAGAATCACGTACAACGGTCATCATCACGTAATAAAAAATCACAAACTTGTGGCAGAATCAATTAAATAAATAATTAATAATAATTTGACTGATTTAGATGTCAGGAGAAGTACGAAGTGGGCGACTACAGCAAGACGAAGACGAAGAAATTCTGTGCAGACGGTCCGTCTGGTAATTAATTAATTAGAGAATGTTTATAATTATTTATTTAATAAATTCTGCCTGTAGTGTGGTTCTTGAGCCCACAGGTGGCCCGAACCGCTTTCACACAGCAAATCCCGGTGAGTGTTTTAGTAAATAGTTCTGGAACTCTTTCATGCTTTTCTTTCCTAGATATAGTGTTTGCGTGTGAAAGAGCCCAGCCTGGCGAGAAGAGCGCACTTTCTATCTACGGCTTTTGTTTGTCTGAGGGCAAGCCAGGCTTATTGGGTATGCATACAATGTTTTACTGTTTACTAACTAACTCGTTTGCGTGCAGGATAAATGGAGTTCAAGGCCTAAGTATGGCCTAAAAGACGCCCATTTCATCCTAAGAACAACGGCCAGTTTACGTCACTAGGCCGTTGTTTTTTGCCAACTAGCCAACGAATGAGGTAAGTATCTGATCTTTTACTGACCAAGTACGTGTATACCTTCATTTCCTGTAGGATCGTAACTCCCCAGAGGGAGTTATGGCTAGTCTGTGATTGTTGGAAGCCTTCCTTATTATCTCCCGCCAATCTATATTGACAGAAGCCGTCATTTGCCAGGTAATAAAAAATACGTCACTTTTAACACTAAAAATATATAAATTTTGCAGTTGCCATATTCCCCCCTTCCATCCCTCCCCGACGGATCCATCGAACTTCAGGAGGATGAATCAAGAAGAGGAACGAAGGACAAAACTCAATGCCGTCTTCACTTAACTCGTAAGTAGATTTTATTGAATTATTTAATATGAATTGGCATACACATTAAAATATACATTTGCTTGTTTTCTTTAGAAAGTTGATAAAGAACGAAAAATTGAAGCCTTTCATCAATATTTCAGGTGCGATCTGTTTACATTTATTTTAGCTTTAGAGTAAGGGCCAAATATACATAATATTAATAATTTAATTAAAGCAATTTAAAGGGAGATCAAGCTAGGTTGAAAGGATGCTAGGGAACATCTAGGATAGGATAGATAGGTACAAAGGCAGCTAGGCAGAGGATAGTGTAGCTAGAGTCCACGGGGTTAAATAAATTAATATGTAAAATTTTTTTATTTTAAAAATTGGCCCATAGTTACTATAAACTTTAATATAAATTTGCTCTACGTGCTCCGTCTAAGCGATTTTTGTTGTTTTTATGGGTTTCAATTATCAAATATGGTGAGCTGAAATTTAATGGGAAGAGCAGCGGCGACGAGGACCAAGGCAACGGCAACTGCAACAGGGGGTGGTGACTTGGCAATGACGTCAACTTTGGGAAGGAGAATGATATCGGTAAGGAAGATATGAATTGTAGGAATATTGCTAATTTATTTCTTTTAGAACGAACGGGTTATAGGACGGACCATCAGAGCATGCGAGGAATATATTTTGCATTTTTAGAAATATTTGAAATGATTTTTTCACCGTAATTATTATTAGACTACAGTAACTGAAAGTGCAAGTGCTCGGTCGCGTGCCTAGCGCGCGATTTCTGCGCACTATCGTACGCGGTCGCGTGAAAAAATGGGCAAGAACTCTTGATGAAACGGACGAAAACGTCTTCGATAAGCTCAGGACCGGAATCGTCTTTCGACGAGGAAAGTAAAACGCTCGAGCTGGGATCGACGCCAAACGGGCGCCAAGCGACAAGCTAGGAGAAGAAAGCGGAAAACGACGAAGATCCTACGGCATCGGAAAAGGACAAGCATGTCCTCGAAAGGGCGAACCAGAGAGAGAGAGAGAGAGGGACCCGGAGGGAGGGAGAGAATGACGAATAGTCTCTCCTCAAACTGAAAGAACAAGGTGCACCAGAACAAACCATTTATGGAATTCGCGTAGGCAAATTTTCTTCTGAAGGCTTGGGCATCAATCTCACCACAACAGGAAGACTGTTGACATTCAGGCAAGAGCGTAAGTATGGTTTAGCTTTGATTGCCCATAGCTAGAAATGTAGAAAGGTTCCAGATTTCACTAGTTCTTAGGGCCCACGCGCTACCAGTCATCTTAGCATCTATGGCCACAGGTGCACGAGTAATTTCTATTTCCACAAATGTACCTGTGATCTTCTAGTAAAATATATGAGTTGGCCCGTTCCTTGCAATACTAATTGCACTGATTTTTGGCCTTTTTTGCTATTGTTCTTTTAAAAATTTATTGCAGATGAGTCGGTTCCTCCCTTTTGCAATAATTATTGCAAAAATTGTTGCAGATGAGTTGGCCCTTCCCTTTACAATTACTATTGCTTTAATTAACTAATTATTTCAATAGTTATGACAGATTTTTTGGACCTACCCTTGGCAAATATTATTGCAAAATTATTGCAGATTTTTCGGTCGTTCCTTTTGCAATTATTATTGCAAGTTTTATAGCATATGATTCGGCCTTTCCCTTAGCAATTATCATTGCAATAATCAAGCGAAAGGGGAGGGCCCCTTTCAAATATTTGCGACAGGTTACAGTTAGGAACATTTAGTGCCTGCTAAAGTATTAAAATTATCACAGTTTCAGTATCGTGTTGGGTACGAACATGGCCGTTTCCCGAATCTCGTCGCGTGGTTTCGTATTATCTCAAATTTTTGACATGCAAGTGTCTCTAAGTCGTTGCGCGCGAGCGGCGCTCACGGTACAGGCGCATGGAACGCCACTCGCGCAAAAAGTGGACTTGACGGGAACGCCTACATATGGGGTGCAAGTGTCTCTAGTCGTTGCGCGCGAGCGGCGCTTACGGTGCAGGCGCATGGAGCGCCACTCGCGCATAAAAGTAGACATGACGGGAACGCCCACATATGGGGTGCAAGTGTCTCTAGTCGTTGCGCGCGAGCGGCGCTTACTGTGCAGGCGCATGGAACGCCACTCGCGCAAAAAGTGGACTTGACGGGAACGCCTACATATGGGGTGCAAGTGTCTCTAGTCGTTGCGCGCGAGCGGCGCTTACGGTGCAGGCGCATGGAGCGCCACTCGCGCATAAAAGTAGACATGACGGGAACGCCCACATATGGGGTGCAAGTGTCTCTAGTCGTTGCGCGCGAGCGGCGCTTACTGTGCAGGCGCATGGAGAGCCACTCGCGCATAAAAGTAGACATGACGGGAACGCCCACATATGGGGTGCAAGTGTCTCTAGTCGTTGCGCGCGAGCGGCGCTTACTGTGCAGGCGCATGGAACGCCACTCGCGCATAAAAGTAGACTTGACGGAAACGCCCACATATGGGGTGCAAGTGTCTCTAGTCGTTGCGCGCGAGCGGCGCTTACGGTGCAGGCGCATGGAGAGCCACTCGCGCATAAAAGTAGACATGACGGGAACGCCCACATATGGGGTGCAAGTGTCTCTAGTCGTTGCGCGCGAGCGGCGCTTACTGTGCAGGCGCATGGAACGCCACTCGCGCATAAAAGTAGACTTGACGGAAACGCCCACATATGGGGTGCAAGTGTCTCTAGTCGTTGCGCGCGAGCGGCGCTTACGGTGCAGGCGCATGGAGAGCCACTCGCGCATAAAAGTAGACATGACGGGAACGCCCACATATGGGGTGCAAGTGTCTCTAGTCGTTGCGCGCGAGCGGCGCTTGCGGTTCAGGCGCATGGAACGCCACTCGCGCATAAAAGTAGACATGACGGGAACGCCCACATATGGGGTGCAAGTGTCTCTAGTCGTTGCGCGCGAGCGGCGCTTGCGGTTCAGGCGCATGGAACGCCACTCGCGCATAAAAGTAGACTTGACGGGAACGCCCACATATGGGGTGCAAGTGTCTCTAGTCGTTGCGCGCGAGCGGCGCTTGCGGTTCAGGCGCATGGAACGCCACTCGCGCATAAAAGTAGACTTGACGGGAACGCCCACATATTGGTTGCAAGTGTCTCTAGTCATCTAAAAATACCTGTACGTAGAGCACCTTTGTCGCCGAGTTACCTTGCACGTGGTCGTGAATCTTGTTTTCCAGTCGTTTTCATCGTTGCCGGCGCGGTCGAGTCATTCTGTAGGTGTCTTTCGATCTATTTGCGTCTTGATCAACCATATTTTTAGACTCTAGTTCTTGCTTGGATGATCCGAGTCTGTTAATTAATTGACGTTTGCGTTGGTTTTACGAAGGTACAGCACTGACCTTCCCGCGAAGAAGTCTTTCCGAGAGCTATAAAATCCGTAGTTTGAAAAGCGACATTGAAGAAACTAGAAAGGGTAGATAGTGAGTAAACTGAACGACGTGGACGTTCTGAAAATAGGACTGTTTTAAAGTTTATCCAAATTCTATGTTTGTAAATCAGCTAACTAACAATCAATAATGACGTAGACCGTCAACTCAGTAAAGATTTAGAGAGAGCTTAGCTTAGGGAACGTGATGTCAGAAGAGAAGTGCGTGAAAACAATTACGAGGGTACCATAGGTGTATGGCTTGATATTCATAAATGCATAGTGTTGGTTCTACACGTTTGTCATTGGTATGCATTCTGTTGTAGACAATCTCCATTTGCATCTCGCGCTATAAGCGGGACGGCCACTTTCCTCGCGGCGACGAAATCATTTCACTCGTACGCCGTTGCTTAGAATCGAACAGGAGGGACTGATCACATCTATGGACCGATCTGCTCATAATTAGTATTCATATTTATGACTGACAGCAGGGGACGTCTTGATTTATACAGTAAAAACATTCCCCTCCTCTCCACCTAGGGTCATTGTTCCTATACAGAAAGCCAGGGGGCACCCTGACGGATAATCAGTCGACGCAGCGGAGACCAAAAAGCGATGACGTTGAGAGGTATTTACGCGGGCTCTTCCTCGATTCATCTAATACGTACGTAACCGTTAGGACTTCTCCTGCTTCCCTTCGTCTTGTCGCTGCTTTCCTTTATTCAACGTAAGACAGCACGCTCTATAGACTATACTAAATCTCTGCTTTCTTTCCCAGCATCCAATGGCCAGTGTAACATAACGTTCTACACCGAGCAATCGAACGGATCCGCTCCCATTCGAGTCGAAGCCCACTATTACTTCATCAACGAGACATGCGGCGGCGGAGGAAACCACAGCGGGCCGCAGATCGCGATCTGGGCGAGTCGCGACTCGGCCGTCAACACGTGGCTCGGCGTCGGCGCGTCGCCGACGGGGAAAATGTGCAACAGCGACATGTTCACCGGTCACTTTTCGTTGAGCGACGGCACGGCGGTGCTCGTCGATCGACACGCGACGATCAACGAACGACCGCAAGCGGACAACGCGACGGGCGACATCATATTCAGCGAACTCGTCGTAGAAAACGGGAAGATGGTGCTTCGCGTGATACGTCCGTTTACGCCGTCGAGCGAGTTTCTCGACGACGACGTCGATTTCGCTTCGCCCCAGTACATGATGCTCGCAACGGGTCGCGTTTTCAGTTCGGCGATGTACAGCGACGGGGAGATATTCTATCACGGTCGCAATCGTCGAAATTCGAACCGAACGATCGATTTTATGACGGAGTGCAGAGGCTGTTCGTGCGTGTCGAGTCCGAGCAACGGTTCGGTGGAATTCAGCAACGTATTCAAATACGTACCGGGCACGGTGGCGACGTTCTATTGCGAAGGCGGTTATGCATTGAAGGGAGCAAAGTCGATAACGTGCGGAAGCGATGGAGAATGGTCGGCACCTGCGCCAACTTGCGAAGCCCTATTCAGCGGTGAGAAGAGCTTCAGTTGACATAAGAATAATTTTATGTACATGTCTCTCTCTCTTTCGTACAGCGGGTCCGTGTTCTGTGACTGGATATCGCGAACTCGACAATGAGGACAGTCGATACGAAGTGCGTTGGGGTGTTTACAACTTAAATCTTGGTGTGGAGCTCTCGTCGCATACGGCTGATTCGTATTGGGTGGGAATTGGACTGCAGACGACGGCCGGGGCTCCGAATGGAATGTGCGGAGCGGATTTTATGACCGCTTATATATCGCGCAACGGAAGCGGAGTTCAAATCGAAGATCGTTTTGGCGAGCACTCGGGACGACCCAGACTGGATAACGGCGGTCAAGACTTCATAGAGACGCATTCAGTCGTCAACGATGGCAAACTGAAAGTTACCTTTGTTCGAATTGCTCTCATAGAGGACGACGTTGCCCCTTCGATGGCCAGTCACTTCCTCGCCGCCAGTGGCTATCTAGCAGAGGACGACGGAAATCCACTTGGAACGATTGCTTACCATTTCGAAAGTCGAATGATGTTTGAAAGAAGTGCGTGGAGAAGCGTTTGCCCTGTCTGCGAGCGACCCGTTCTCGCCAACGGATACGTCGTCGGCAACGAAGGCGTTGCAAAGTTCTTTTACAACGACAAGATCACGTTCGCCTGCAATCGTTTCTACGAATTGCGCGGACCAGCCACGTGGACGTGTAACAGAGTAGTTCTTTCTACAGGAGAATGGAACTTCGACGTCAGCGAAACACAATGCGTTCCACTGGGCCTATGTGAGTGAGCTTTGTATGTATATTCTCGTTCTTTAGACATCATGTCTTCTTATCTATCTATATAGGGAGAAACTGTGGTATGGAAGGTCGAGTTAATTCGACGGACGCGGAGCCCGAACTATCGGCGAGATGGATGTACAGTCCCGTCGAAAAGAGTCTCACTGTCGAGATCAGACGACCAATTCAAGCCGGCCAACATCGCTGGGTCGGCTTCGGACTGAGCGTCAACGGCACCATGTGCTGGGCCGACATGACGACGGCCTACTTCGATCTTCAAAACGGCACGCTTCACGTCCAGGATCGCGTTTCGTCGTTGTACGGACGACCGGACGTCGACGACGATCAATCGCAGATACTGCGAAGCGACGGCTGGATGCGAGACGGCGAAATGGTTATCACGTTCACGCGAACGCTCGAAACGACCGATCCCCAAGACATGCAAAATCTCCTGAGCGAAACGACGCGACTCATGTTCGCAACGGGCTACATCGCTAGAACGAGTAGCGGTCGAGGAATAATAACGTATCACTACGAGAGCAGCTGGGCGTCGCCCATGGAGTACAATTTGACGTCGGACGCCTGTCGCGGATGCTTGTCGTTGAACGAGCTAAATAATTCGCATCCCATTCAGTATTCGGACACTTTGTTTTTCGACGGGACGACGGCTGTGTACGCGTGCAACGATACGCACGTATTGGTTGGTGCGTCGAATAACACGTGTGATAACGGAGACTGGACTGAAGCCGATCCAGTGTGTCGACGTGAGTTATTATTATTGGTGACATTGCTGATAAAATTGTTACTTTATATTAGCTCCTTGCGTGACGCCTGTGGCTCCGGTTGACGGCGTTCTTCTGTTCTCAACATCGCCACCATTGGTTTATCTTGATATGGCTACCTTTGGCTGCATTTCTGGCTTCGACTTGTGTGGTCAAATGATCCTCACTTGCCTAATGAACGGAGAATGGAATGACGAGTTTCCAGAGTGTCGACGTAAGAACGAAGTGTCTTTCTAAGCCAAATGCACAGGGTTACCTATTTTAGTGTTTTGTCCCGTTCAAAACGTGTCGTTCGCACCGGGTGTACGCGAGATTGACCTCGATTATGGAGCGGCTGGATCGGTTCTCTTTCTGGTACCTAATCCGCTAACATTGGACGTTGGAAGACTTGGAAGCAATGTAAGCCGGCTTGTCTATAGGCAATAATCAAACTCTTTTTAAAAATCGTTGCTTGTCTATAAAGGGGTGGGAGAGGATTGATGTTCTAGTGAGTGGAATAGCAAATCTAGCTCTTGGAAGCGAAACGGTGAGTTCAACAAAGTTTTGTTGATTAGGGCAATGGTGGGGGTAATAATAGGTTGGCTCCAAACGACCGGAAAGTCTTAATGAAAATAGAGTGACACAAGCGAATCTTACGGCATTAGATCGACCGTCGACGGATGTGGGCGATATTCCACCTAGGTGAGTATTCTGCTACGCGTCATGTTTAGCTCATCAAATTATTCCCAAATGCCAGCACGGCTCGATTCACGTTCATTCGACGAAACGACAAAATAGTTGACTTTGGAATTTTTATGACGACTCTTGCCTACGTCCACTCGTCCTCCGACGATTTTTCGTCAAGGTACTCTCGCAGTCCCTTTTAGGCGTGCTGACTTTCAAGTGTGTTACGTTTGCAGAAACATCACTATTACAGTTACCGACATATATGGACAAATTTCACCAACGTTGCACATCCGTCTGAGGCACATAGGGACAAATGACAACCCGCCTGTAGTCAGTGACACAGGTGTGTAACAATCGCTTGTTTTCACCTTTTGGGCTCTAATTTGTTTCTTTAGCTACATTGGTCAACTTTACCCAAGGCGATGGCCCAGTGGAAATTTTCCAGAATTCAGTTACTATTGAAGATCCCGATCATCCAAGGCGAGCGAGAAAAAGAGAATATAGAGAATTGACTGATTGATTCTATGGGCATGTAGCTTCCTAATGCGAGACGCCCGCTGTGAGATAACCGCAGAACCGTCGGGGAGCTACGACTCGGCAGATGAACGCCTTTGGGCAGCCAATTGTTCAGACTTCAATATAACGGTGAGAATTCGCCTGATTTCTGAGCAGACATGACCGTCTGTAGTTTGACAGTGCGAGCGGGATTCTTAGTATCAACGGTCCCGGCACGGACGACGAATTTCAGACGTGTTTCAACTCGATTACCTATCATTTCCGTGGAGAAGTGTATCCCTCTGTCTATCGCGACATTCAGTGCATAGTTTCCGATGGACTTCAGTCGGCTTCTTTGTCCGTCCGGTAGGGGGAAACCAAAAGATGTATCGTTATCGTTTTTTTAACCTTGTCATCTCACAGGGTAAGGCTCATTAACGTCAACGATCGCCCGAGGATTTCATTTGGAGAAACGTTCACGTTCAACTACACCCAGTACGGTCCGCCTCTTCATTTTCTCGACTCCTTAGCAATTGAAGACGACGGCACTCAGTTGTCAAGGTAATATTGTCACCTACGTGGAAATTGTGTAACATTCTGTCTTTGGCAGAGCTACACTTCGATTGTTTCTAGTAAGGAGCGTTGGATTGACGGACGCAGATGACATAGTTGCATTGCCACCAACACCTAATGGCTTGAGTGTAGTCAATACAACCATACCTGGTTTTCTAGGCATACCCTTTCTAGTTCATATTGTTTATGTGAGTGAAGGACAAGGCAAGCGTTAGTAGAATCGTCACGATGTTTTGAGTAGGACATTACTGGCCAAGCACCAATTGCCGTCTACGAAGCGTATCTGAGAGGGATCACGTTTGAAGTCACCAAAGAAAAACCTTATAAACTGTCGGATAGTGCCCGGTACGTGAGCTGTTGCATAGTACGCGAAACTTGCTAATACGCTTTCTAGATTGATTTCACTCTCTCTCCGTGATATTGAATTGACGTCGAATCTTCATTCTGACATTACGGTACATATAAATTTCGAAAAAAATTGCACACTATCGTTGTTCTTTAGATTAATGTATATCCTGTAAATAACGCTCCTATCCTCCAATTTGATCCCAGTGCTGATCCGAACGCTCTTCCCTCCGAAGCGGCACGCCTTCACACTCTTGTTTTCAGAGAAGACGGTTCACCTGTCGACGTGACGCCCAGCACGACGACGTTGCGAGACGTGGACAGCGTCAATATGACTCGACTCCGTTGCAACTTTACTCAACTACGTGACAGTTTTTTCGAGACATTGACAATTGACGAAGACTATCTCGCTGAAAATGGGCTGAACTTTACATACGGACTGCTGGATCAAACGCGCTACCGCTTGGAAGTGATTGGATCTGCAAATGTCAGCACATATCTTACGGCAATTCGTTCTTTGAAGTATTCTAATGAAAGAGATGAATTGACGATTGGAAATCGATTACTGATTTGCGTTGTCGAAGACGATGAGGGTGCTATGTCCGAACATGTTCATATAACTATTCAAGTCGAAAGTACGAACGACGCTATTGACGTCAGCCTGGGAGCAACCGTGGCCCGAGTCCATTTCACGGAAGGACAACAGCATGGAGTCTACGTCATTCCGTCGCCGCATCGATTGATTGCGACAGACGCGGAAAACCATTTAATCAAGAGAGTCGAATTTACTCTCGTGTACGTAACCGCTCCCCATATGTGCATGGTGAAAAAGAGATTTCTTTTCTTATAGGTCAGATCCGGCGGGTTATCTCGACGATCTAGAATACCTGTTTCTTATCAAAGACGTTCCTGAAGGACTGACTGTACGTGGAATTGAAATTCTGATCGGGCATCTAATATTTTTGTTTCTTTGCGCGTAGATGACAATCGGCGATTCCTTGAAGACACTGACGTTCGAGGGAACTGTCAATTTGACGGTAACGAAACAGGCTAGCAATGTTACTGAAACTATTCGTCAGTTTAGGTCCTGTTAGACTTAGCTCGGCGCTTGTTCTATTTCAATCAAGAGGACGAACCGACAATGTTTGTCAACGAAACAGTGCCACTCAAGAGATACGTATGTCTTGATAATGTGTTTCTCACTCGTTTTTGGTTCATTCCCTCATAGGTTGTCATGAGGGTATGCGATACGGGAAACCCTCCGGCTGTGACGACGATCATGATAGAAATCGTCATTCAGACCGTGAACGATCACGCTCCAACAATTGTGGCTCCTTGTTTGACAAGCAGACCTAGATCTCGAAGCAGACGCGAAACGCAGACATTCAAGGCAGTGAAGGTGTCCGCGCTCATTTCCTATCATTAAAATATCCCCGCATGAATTCTTTTTATAGGGTGATCGATTGTCGGTGATCGGCTTGAATTTCTCCGCTAGTCACATGGAGCGAGGTCGTCATTTGAACGTGACGTTTTCGAGCAAAACGAATCAGCCCGCTGTATCGCAAGAAGCCGACCTCTGTCGAGTTCTTACCATCTATCCGACCGTGTTAGCAAACGTCGGTCACTTTGGTCTGTGGCAGAGCGCCGACACGCTCACAATCGTCTTTGCCGGAAAAGCCGAACCCATTTCGTCGTCTCGTGTCAGAGTCGCTTTTGAATCAGTGCCAGGTTCGTAGTCTATTAGCTAACAGAGCACAAGTAGAAGCGCCAACGATGTTTTTGTATAGACACAGAAGAGTGTCGCCCGGAGATGGACTGTTTGATTGGCGTTTGTGGCGTAGATGGGCTGACGTGCCCTGTCGTGGGTTCGTATCCCAATGGACAAGATATCGAGGATGATTCTTCTGCTGCAATTGGTGGCCGCGTTGAGGAAATTTCGGAGGATAATCCATCGGTTCCTCTGCAAACGTCTCTGTATGAATGGGAAGTGGGCGCGCTTGCTATGATTGGCGTGATCGTATTGGTGGCACTGGCTGTCATCATTGCGTTCAAGAGCAAGAACAAGAAAAAGTGAAGCCCCAGCAAAAAAGGGCAGTTCTTGTGTGTGTTTGTGTTTTTTTTGCACGTTTATTCGTTTTGTCTGCTTTATCACTTATTCGTCATTTGTAGACGTGCACCAAGTTCAGTATCTATCAACTCCAGTATCTGTGCTCAGACTAACTAAAAGTATAGTGCGAGCCTAAATTTCTCGCACTTTTTCTTATTCGGTTACGTGCCTAGCGTGCGATTTCTACCCAATATCCTACGCGGTCGCGTGAAAAAGTGGCAACGAAGCGATAGAACGCCTTACGTGATAAGAACCGAGCCCTGAGATCTTCATTTAATGACGCGTCTGCGACACGAAAGCAATTGAAATCATAGCTTATTTAATTAAAAACTTGAATTATACATACCTCTAAGGTAGCCTCGGTAGCGAAAAAAATTACGACATTTATCTGCACTGTTTGCGTCATCATTAGCGCGCTTGATAAGAATCGCAGTCCCGCCCCTTTCTCAATGGCCGTCATGGCCGCCACGCATCCGCTCCCTCGTAAGCAATCGCGCGTCTACCGCCCCGTCGCTTCTTCGAATTCTATTCAAATTGACTATTTCTGTTGACGGCTTAGTAAAGTCGTATTCGAGGGCCCCTATTTCGGACCCGCGGTCCATTCGTACTTGCATCTCGCGCTAAGAATCGATGTTGGGTCCCAAATGATTACAGTAAGCGTGCACTTAGGGTTTGACCTCTCTTCGATTATTTCTAATTGATTTTTTTAAATATTGAAACGTAAAGATATCCTTGGTAGTGGGTCTAGAAACTCCGAAACCAATCACTCTCGAATGTAATAACGTGACGGAAATTCTTTCGCTGTGAATCGTTGCTCATATATTCTCTTTGCCGTTTCTCATTGGGTCATTGTCCAGGGAGCCGTGCTCGACGACATGCGGAGTGGGCACAAGGCTTCTCGTGTCTGAATGTCGGCATCGTGCGAACGACGCCGTTCTGCGGCTGGAGGACTGCGCCGGTCAGCAACGACCGGTTCACTTCCGTGAAAGTTGCGATCTGTTTAAATTTATTTTAGCTTTAGAGTAAGGGCCATATAAACATAATTAATAATTTAATTAAAGCGATATAAAGGGAGATCAAGCTAGGTTGATAGGATGCTAGGGGACGTCTAGGATAGGATAGATAGGTAGAAAGGCAGTTAGGCAGAGGATAGAGTAGCTAGAGTCCACGGGGTTAAATAAATTATTATAAAAAAATTTTATTTTAAATATTGGCTCGTAGTTACTCTAAATTTATTACAAATTTGCACTACGTACTCTGTCTAAGCGATTTTTGTTGCTTTTTGGGTTTCAATTATCAAATACGGTGAGCTGAAATTTTGAAGGGGAAGAGCAGCGGCGACGAGGACCAGGGTAACGGCAACTGCAACAGGGGGTGGTGGTGACTTGGCAATGACGTCAACTTAGGGAAGGAAAATGATATTGGTAAGGAAGATATGAATTGTGGGAATAATGTTAATTAATATGTATTTCTTTTAGAACGAACGGGTTATAGGACGGACCATCTGAGCATGCGAGGAATATATTTTGTATTTTTAGAAATATTTGAAATGAATTTTTCACGTAATTATTATTAGACTAACTAAAAGTTGTGCGCACGTGTTTTTTCTCTTTCGGTCGCGTGCCTAGCGCGATATCTGCGCACTATCGTACGCGGTCGCGTGAAAAATGGGCTACAGTAGTAGAACTCTTGATGAAACGGACGAACAGCTCTATAGCAGGACCGGGATCGTCTTTCGACAAGGAAAGAAAAACGCTCGAGCTGGGATTGACGCCAAACGGGCGCCAAGCGACAAGGAGAAGAAAGCGGAGAACGGCGAAGATCCTACGGCATCGGAAAAGGACAAGCATGTCCTCGAAAGGGCGAGTGAGAGAGAGAGGGAGGGAGAGAGTGACGAATAGTCTCTCCTCAAACTGAAAGAACAAGGTGCACCAGAACAAACATTTATGGAATTCGCGTAAGGCAACTTGAAATTTTCTTCTAAAGGCTTGAGCATCGATCTCACCACAAAGGGAAGACTGTTGACATTCAGGCAAGAGCATAAGCATGGTTTAGCTTTGATTGCCCATAGCTAGAAATGTAGAAAGGTTCCAGATTTCACTAGTTCTTAGGGCAAACGCGCTGCCAGTCATTTTAGCATCTATGGCCACAGGTGCACGAGTAATTTCTATTTCCACGAATGTACCTGTGATCTTCTAGTAAAATATATGTTGGGCCGTTCCTTGCAATAATGATTGGAGTAAACATTGCAGATTTTTTTGGCCTTTTCTTTGCTATTGTTGTTCTTAAAAATTTATTGCAGATGAGTCGATTCCTCCCTTTGAAATAATTATTGCAAAAATTGTTGCAGATGAGTTGGCCCTTCCCTTTCCAATTACTATTGATTTAACTAAGTATTGCAATAGTTATGACAGATTTTTTTGGCCTACCCTTGGAAAATATTATTGCAAAAATTATTGCAGATTTTTCGGTCATTCCTTTTGCAATTATTATTGCAAGTTTTATGGCATATGATTCGGCCTTTCCCTTAGCAATTATCATTGCAATAATCAAGCAAAAGGGGAGGGCCCCTTTCAAATATTTGAGACAGGTAACAGTTAGGAACAGTTAGTGCCTGCTAAAGTATTAAAATTATCACAGTTTCAGTATCGTGTTGCGTACGAACATGGCTGTTTCCCGAATCTCGTCGCGTGGTTTCGTATTATTCAAATTTTTGACATGCAAGTGTCTCTAAGTCGTTGTGCGCGAGCGGCGCTTAGTGTGCAGGCGCATGGAACGCCACTCGCGCATAAAAATAGAGTTGACGGGAACGCCCACATATGGGGTGCAAGTGTCTCTAGTCGTTGCGCGCGAGCGGCGCTTACTGTGCAGGCGCATGGAGAGCCACTCTCGCATAAAAGGAAGACTTGACGGGAACGCCCACATATGGGGTGCAAGTGTCTCTAGTCGTTGCGCGCGAGCGGCGCTTACTGTGCAGGCGCATGGAACGCCACTCGCGCATAAAAGTAGACTTGACGGAAACGCCCACATATGGGGTGCAAGTGTCTCTAGTCGTTGCGCGCGAGCGGCGCTTACTGTGCAGGCGCATGGAGCGCCACTCGCGCATAAAAGTAGACTTGACGGGAACACATATGGGGTGCAAGTGTCTCTAGTCGTTGCGCGCGAGCGGCGCTTACGGTGCAGGCGCATGGAGCGCCACTCGCGCATAAAAGTAGACATGACGGGAACGCCCACATATGGGGTGCAAGTGTCTCTAGTCGTTGCGCGCGAGCGGCGCTTACTGTGCAGGCGCATGGAGAGCCACTCGCGCATAAAAGTAAGACTTGACGGGAACGCCCACATATGGGGTGCAAGTGTCTCTAGTCGTTGCGCGCGAGCGGCGCTTACTGTGCAGGCGTATGGAGAGCCACTCTCGCATAAAAGTAAGACTTGACGGGAACGCCCACATATGGGGTGCAAGTGTATCTAGTCGTTGCGCGCGAGCGGCGCTTACTGTGCAGGCGCATTGAGAGCCACTCGCGCATAAAAGTTGACTTGACGGGAACGCCCACATATGGGGTGCAAGTGTCTCTAGTCGTTGCGCGCGAGCGGCGCTTACTGTGCAGGCGCATGGAGAGCCACTCTCGCATAAAAGGAAGACTTGACGGGAACGCCCACATATGGGGTGCAAGTGTCTCTAGTCGTTGCGCGCGAGCGGCGCTTACTGTGCAGGCGCATGGAACGCCACTCGCGCATAAAAGTAGACTTGACGGAAACGCCCACATATGGGGTGCAAGTGTCTCTAGTCGTTGCGCGCTTATAAGACGTCATCCCCAATATACTTCACTAAGAAAACGTATTCAAAAAAGTCATAACTTTTCTGGTTTGAAAGAATCGATCTCGCCTTGCTATGCAAGACACTGGCCTCAGATCATTAGGTCCTCGTCTCGTAAGCAAGAGCGTTTGTTGAGATTGAGTTGAAGAGAACTTGCTTCATTTCGATATTAGAACAAAAAACCATTTTGTACATGACGTCTCCGACTCCCCAGCAGTCCACACTTCGATTGTACTCCTGCTCCTCCTCCTCCACAAGAACCTACAAGCAAAGGAAGGCATCAATATCATACATAACCCCTCCACGTATAGGAGACTCTATTCAATTGCTATAACGTGCACTTATTGAATTGAATCCAAATCCAAATACTCATAATTTCCAAAGCGTTCTTCAATCGCAAGAGTCGCCTTCGCCGCTTTGGAGAAGATATCCACCCTTTCCTAATCGGTTTCCGATATAATGACATAATTCGTTTTTCCTGCATGGCTCTTCCGCTGATCGTTGTAGTGTTGCATTAGTAGTGCTGCATTAGTATGCACTTACACGCCAGTCTCGGCTTTTCGTTGCGTCGCTTCGCCTACGAGAGAGGGCCTATAGGGCGAAGCGAGTCTCTCTAAGGAGACCTCGCACCTCGAATATAGGAAGTGTCAGGCCCACGATAAGACGTTATATAAAAAACGATAAAAAAAACTGGAAAACGATCCGCGACGAGAAAAGATTGCGATTGCACGTAGGTACTGATCCCGTATAAGGGAAACCATAAAATATTTCAGCATTTTCATTTACCATATTAAATGGATGCCAATCACTCTGCTTTTAGTTTGGTTCTGAATCATACTTTATGTTAACGTCGATCTTTACCAATAAAGAATAAGCAGAAAAACGGATTACTGTACTACCAAAATTATTGTATCATAATTTTCTCCCATGCTCAATAAATAATTCTTTAAAGGAAACTGACGTAGAGAACTGACGAGATAATTCCTATGGGAGAGCTGCCATGTTTCTTGTCCTTCCTTATGAGTCAGTGCTGAAGGCCTAGGGGACATTGAAAAACATGGTTTCTGTCGATCCCATAAGAGAATTCGCTAAAAATGACTTATAAATTATGCAGAAGTGGCTGTCTCCAGTAGAGACTTCAATAAACAGCGGTAGGTTGCAATGCGTAAAGAGAGATTTGAGGAAGAGAAAAATGATTGAGTACAGGAAACACAAACAAAATGACACAAAGCAAACAATAAACTAACAGCAACAAAGAAATTACGCACTTTGCCAAAACTTCAGCTAGCGAAAGTAGAAAACTGCGCAGAGACAAATGCGAGTAGCTATGACGTATCTAATATCCAGATGGCTTTCCAGAGAGTCTGCCATCGCAGACAGCAGTAAGTTTGCCACTGATTTGATCTTTGCTTATTGCATGCACAGCAGAACTTTTTGACGGCATGTCAAACTCTTCCATGCTACAGGATGCACTAAGAGCGTTCTTCTCGTACTGAACTAAATGATTTTTTATGCTTTCGTCAAACTTGTCTTCGTAGTATAGACAGTAAGGTGACAATTGATGGTGAATCCGTGGATTGTTCACAGCAGCATCAAGAGATTGACCTAAAAGTAGATGCCGACTAATTGCCAACGCAACAGAACTTATTATCCTTGACCCGCCTGCGCCACCAATAACAAGAATAACTTTGCCTGCATTATCAACAGCAACAAGAGGACTCATTGAAGACATAGGACGTTTGAAAGGTTGAGGAGTGTTTCGATCGTTTTCTGGTAAACCAAAACTTACGTCGGATCCGTCGTAGCTAAACGCAGTTATGTCGTTGTTATAAATTATTCCTGTCGACGGCGAAACAATTTTGCTTCCGAATTTTGTGCCTATCGACGTTGTGAAAGAAACAGCATTTCCACTTTTGTCAATCACGCAGAAATGCGTTGTCCCACCTTCTTTTTCTTTACCACTTCCAGGAAGAGGATATTTCGTCCATCCTTCTACTCCTTCACCTTTGTAGTAATTCATTCTGCTGCTCTGCACAGATCGATCTTTGATCATGAATCGAATGTTTCTAGCGTAAGAAGCACGTGAAAGGCTTTTGACTAGTTCGGGAAAAGCTGCATCTGAGTTGAAACTCGGGTTTGGGTCTCCTAAGACATTTCGTCTGCCAAAAGCAAATTTGAAAGTTTCAACCAATCTGTGATAAAAGAGAAGTGATTTCGCGTCTGCTGAACTCATGGAGAATTGTTCGAGAACATTTTTAATAAAAACTTGAATAACGGTACTTGAAGGCAGTTCAGGTCCATAGAGAGTTCCGTTTTCAAAAGGTATTAATTTGGCATCGGGAGATTCTTCTCTATACGATGTAAAGTCTGATAACTGTATAATGCCTTGCTGTTCTTGAACTTCTCGAGCTAGATCTACGTTCTCGTAAAAAATTGAAAGAGCTGCGTTAGGAGACTGTGCCATATTTTTTAGCGTTTGAGCTAGTTCAGGCCGCTTTAAAGTCTGGCCTTTTTTGATCAATTTTCCATTTGGTTTCACAATAGCACAAAGTGAGGAAAACATTGGGTCATCTAAATACTTAAATAAACCATCTTCCGGATCACCTTCATTCAACTCTTCAACCGCATCTTCTAAATCAGCACTTACTTTAAAACCATTTTCAGCCAGGTCAATTGAAGGCTGCAGCAAATCAGCCCAGCCGACTTGTCCCGATTTATGATCGTTCCACAATTTGTAAAGGCCGCGTAGTTCTCCAGGAGTAGCAACAAGCAACCCTGAATTGTTTTGGTTTGTGTCTTTCTTTAGCATTATGTCTTTATCGGTTATGTGTTTGGGAGCAGTGGTGCGAAAGTCAACCGAATAAATCGCGTGTATCGGAGACAAAATATTTAGGTCATTCGCTTTGTAATAAAGAGCAAATCCCCCACCACCGAGTCCGGAAGACTGAAACTCGACCACCCCAAGACAAATGGCTACGGCCACAGCTGCATCTACTGCATTTCCGTTTTTATCCTTCATTATATCTTTTCCTATGTCAGAACAGGTTTCAGAAGCAGAAGCAACGGCCGCATGGTCATATTTTTCGGTCTGGCTTTTTGACCAAATAACTCCTGTCTGCCAGAGTACAAAGACAACTGTTGCCGCAATTAGAACAGCAACTCCAAAAGCAACTCCAACAACAATTGCACATATTTTTAGATAATATCTACAACCTTTTTCTGAACCTTCTTCTTGTGAATCATTCGGCATATCTTTTTGTTTGCTACCACTTTCTAAAAAAGCAAGATAGTCAGCTATAGCGTCATATGGACTTTACGTCGTCATTGCGAATCAGGAGAGCAATTAAGTTTGACTACATAAACGTTTGGTACTTAACGCTATAGAAAGCTATTACCGGTTGCTACATATACAGTAAGTGCAGATCAAAGAGGAAATGTTTTTAGCCTTTCTCTAATGTCATCTGGTTTTATGCGCGTTTGCGTCTTTGTTCGTTCTCTAAGTGCATGGCTCCGCATGCAGTTGCAGATCTAGAAATGGATAAAGAATGCAACGTTGCGCGGCACGTTAAATTTTGCCACGCCTACACAAAATGTTTGCTAATCCTTTTCTCCGTGTCTGCAAACTGAATGAAGCCTTAGTAAGGCCAAAGCACAGTTTCTTTACGGGAAGTTCTTGAAATGTAAACGTATATTTTGACAACAAAATAGGGCAAGAGAAAGCATAAAAACAATGTATATGTCTAGGCGGAAAGGGTGGAAGGAGATAAGAGCAACCGCTCCCTTTGCTTCGTACTCGACACTGCTTCGCGTACCCAAAGTTGGACTATTGCAGTCGCTACTGAAATCAGATCGGAAAATAATGCACATAAAGAAATAGGGATTTGTTTAGTTCGTGTCTCTTGCGCGCGTGGTGCCAAAGCACCTTGGCTTTAACGGAAGGAATGTGCATGGGTATTCGGCCATACCGTTTCCTAGTTTCTGCCACGTCTAAAAGAGATCTTTGCGCTCTTCAACTCTTCTGTAAACAAACGGCTGCTCACGTGAATACTATACGGGAAAATTATGGCAGCTTGCCAAGAAAGCCTAACACGCTCAATGGCAACGTCAAACTGCTGCGTTATATCTTTTTCAATTCAGCGTATTGTTGTGAGATCTATTCGAGTTTTTTTCGAGGTTTATAGAGCTATTAAAATCTCTTTGGTCAACTAGAAGTGATTAAGGTAAAAGGGGTTGGGGTTCGTTGCACCAGGGGCTCAGTACGCTTGTCCGATATTCAGGCTGTCCGAAAACACCTGAATGACTCTACTTGAGAAGGTTTTCGGTGATTCTACTTCCACTGACTATGGGAAGAGAACATAGGTTCTAATATCCGCCTACTAAGGAGGCAACTTCGGTTTTAATATCAGTCTTCGGAGTCAAATTAAACCCTCAAAGAAAAAATATTCACAATTTCTAATCACCGTGACTGAAGGATTTTCAGACGGCGGAGCTCTGTTGATGAGCTCGTGCAGCGTCCGATGCAACAGCTGAGAGACCCGTTCGTATTTCTGTCGCTCTTCAACGTTGTCAATGCACTGCATCAAACCGAGGACCGTTTCTGCACTCGAGAGAGTTTCGTCGAGAGCTGTCGCTTCTTCCTTTCCATCCGTTTCGCGCGTGGATGCCTTACAGTCCTATCAGCAACTAGGTACGATATCGAAAATCTTCATCGGAAGTGAAGAAGCGACGTCGTACAGCGAAAATGAACGAAGAAAATCTCCACAGTCGCGTGCGCTGTTGTGCAAACGCCCGTATCGCCTTTGTGTGAAGTCGCCTTAGAACGCGCACTTTCGAGTGTCCTTCGCAGTCTCGCGCAAGGAAAGAGGATGTCGCGTTCGCGTACTGAGTGGGTAGCATCTCGCAAGAGGAGCCCACGCACTCTCTTGCACGCACGCGCGCATCTTGTGCGACTGCTCGCATCTTGCATCGAGCCAGCGCATCTCTGAAAGCCGTTTGGTAAGTGTACGCACCGAGAGAGCATAGATAGAACTTCGACTTCCCTTTGCATGCACTTTGTAGAGTCGTTCGCCTTCAGGTGCAGCTTTTCGTAATCCAATGTTTTTCCAGAGCTTCATTCGAGAGGAGCTTTCTTCAGGGATCCATGGCTTTGACATGGCTCCTCGTGGTAGCAGTGACCATCTTTCCTTCTCAAATCTGTAAGTTTCCGCGCTGTTTTTGACTCCAATTTTACGTTTCTCTCCAAGGGACTTATGAAACGGAAATCGGGGGTGTGTACTCATCAGATACACTGTTGACGTTAGCCAAGAGCCCCTACGCAGTCACCAGCGACCTGACTGTGTCGAAAGGAACGACGCTCACCATAGAGCCCGGCGTGGATTTGAATTTTCAGGCTCGAGTTAGTCTCGTCGTGAATGGAACCCTCAAAGCCGTCGCGAGTTCACGTGATCGTATAATCATCATGCGTCACAACGCGACTGTGGGAGTCGATTCGGCGGTTTTTGCGTTTTGTGGGCGGTGCAACTCCTCGCGAAGGCAGAGTTGAATTGTACGATGCGTCGAGCATGAAGTGGGGAACGGTGTGCGACGATTTTTGGAACCGAAACAACGCTAAAGTCGTCTGCCGTCATCTTGGGTTCAATGATCCAATAGGGTCTGACTATAGCACGAAGCGATTTGGAGCTGGAACGGGGGACATTGGGCTTACGAACGTCGACTGTGACGGCGTCGAGAATTCTCTTTTGGATTGCCGCGCTCAGAAGTGGAACAATAACAAGTGTAAGCACACAGAGGACATTGGTGTTGTCTGCGGTGAAGGAAGCGTGGGATTTTGGGGCGGAATCGCGTTTGAAAGTGAAGGTGCCAAAGTGACAACTTCGTCATATGGAGTGATGGACTACTCGACATCGAGTGTGATGCAGAATGTTCAGATTTTGAATGCAGGCATTGTGCCTGATACGGTTTGTAGATCAACTCCAGATGCAAACGTGGCGGCCGTCAGAGCGACGTCAGCTGTGGCCGAAATGACCAACGTCACAATTTTGGACAGTCGATTATCAGGGATTCAGCTCAATAATATCCACGCAGACATAAACTTTGAAGCCGTTGCTGTTCTTAACTGCAGTAGCACGGGCTTGACTGGACAGTCTTCTCGCCGTCTGACGTGCTTGCGATGTCACTTTGAGAACTGTACTCAAGGCGGTATTAATGTTACCAGAATTCCTTTTCCTATTGGTCGACCCACTGTTAGCGTTCCCTCGCATGATTTTAGTTATTTGGGAAGTATAAAAGGTGACAAAAAGTCATATTTTGTTGATGACAAGGGTGTTTACTTTACCTTTGGAACAGCAAACGGATTTTCTCGCTACTATTACCGCATTTTGGAGAGTTCACCGGGCTACGGGTTGTCGGTTTCCTTTGATCGCTTTCTGATCAGCGGTCAAGGGTGTCTTCGAATGATAAATGGAGATACAGGATATATACATTTAACTCGTTGTGCTACGTCGTCAAACACAGATGACGTAACAGCTGACTATCATCAATTGGTGATGTATTTTGAGCCTTATTATTCTTCTTATTTGACTGGCAACATCAAAGCGTACGTTTCTCGTTATCGATTAGACTCAAGACAAGTGAACCTTTTGGATTGCTCGACAATTCGTTCTGTTTCAAGTTACGGGCTTCGTCTTCAAGGGCCTCTGGGGTCTCTTCAAGTTGCCGGACATAAAGCAATTGACAACGGACAAGGTGGCATGCAGATCTCAGGAAATGGTTATTCCGTTCAGATAGACACCTCTGTAGTTCAGTATGGCGTACGTGATTACAATTACAACTACGGAATTAACTTGAATGGCTCATTTTCATTGATGACGCTCTCTAAATCGCGCATAAGTGACTATCGCTATAGTGTCTACTGGTACAGCAGCGGAGCTGGTAATGTGACCATGTTGAATAACGTCTTCAACGGATCACGCACTGATTCTAAAATCTACCTACACACTTCTGAAGCGTACACATACAACTGGACTTTCTGTGCGAAGATAGCATGCTCTTTCAGGTTTCAGCTGCGAGTCTTGGAGAGGGCAAAATCAAAGTCTCGACTTCGACTTTTTTCTTTCAGGGGTTTAGATTATTTGTTCTGCCTCAGAAGTCCCCCACTCTTTACGCTAGCGTACTCAGGCGAAGTCTCTGATGTCTGACCAGGTCAGATTCAATGTTAGTGTTGTTACAAGGTGTTTGCGTCTACAACCGCCGACGATTATTCTAAATATTCTAAATAATATTTAAAAATTAGTGAATTATTTACATTATTTAAAGGAAGTCGCGCTAGCGAGAGTTCCTTCCCGGACAATTCTGACTCGATTAATTCTATGATGATTTTTAGGACGTTGGTCATATATTCTAATCACGTGATGATTGACCTTCGTCTCGTCACGTGAGTTGAATCGTCTCTGGGTTGCGAAGGTCGTTGCCGTGAAGAAGGCGCTTTTCTGTTCCGTTCGAACGTCGCTCTCCTTCTCTTTAGACTGGTGGTGATCTGTTGCAATCGAAGTACTCGATTCCTTTCCTTCGAACCGTTTCTCCTCTTCGAAACGTTCCGACTCTCCAGCAATGGTATAGATAAAATTTTCACGGATGGGTATGAAAATATTTATTGTAGAATTGCGAAGGACTGTCTCAAAAAGAACGCGAATTGTTGCATCCGTCTCCCCAACGAGTAGAAGACGTAATTGCCGTCGTAACGCCTCAAAGCGTTCTCATCTTCACTCAATGGAAGAGATTTGCCACTCAAGTCTCATTGGACAAAGGAGCGGAGATCTCCATTCCAAATACGGGATCAATCCTTCGAATTCACCCTCGCACTGCTCTTTCGCCGACTTCAAAGGCGTCAATGAGCTTGACCCTCTTCACATTCGACGCCAAACAATCGCAGGGTCTCCTTGACGACGAATTCGTGAGCGATCTGATTCAATTGTCTCTTCCTTCCGGCTTATCCGACGATGACGTACACATTGAAATGTGTCATGAGCACGGTCTCAATCTCGATTCAAGGACGCCCGAAACGAGCGCTTCTAAAGTCGTCTTCTTCTATCAACCTCACGATGATTTGGCGACGACCCAACACCCAATAACTAAATTAGACCAAAAGATCGTCATTGATAGAGCGGGACAGCAAAAAATCGCCGCTCTTCTTCAATCGTCTGTCGTCAAAGTCGTCGTCTCTGCGTCCGCTCCGGCCGCCGTCACCGTCCGCCGTCACCGTCACCTCTTCGAATGAGGATGTCAGTTGCAGCTTCTTCACTCATTTCTACGGGTTGGGTCAACAGGCATTTTCATTCCATGCTCTCTCCTTCGAAAAAATGAAAACGACGGCCGCATTCAGCCTCTTCTTTTTGAACGACGCGTCGATAATCTCGTTCTCTCGCCCACCCAATCAAACGTCGTCGAAGCTGACGACATCGAAGGCTGGATCAACAAGAGTCGTGTCAAAAGAAAATACGTCAACATGCAACAGTTGTTAGCGGCGAGAGATGGTCCCATTGACGCGTGGGTCGACACGTTCCACTTCACTTACAATGGTAGAGAGCTTCTACAACGACTTCCAACGATGTCAGCTTACGTCACGATCGTTTCCGGCGATCGACGTCAATGTCTTGGCATTCAACGTTCTGCATCTTCCTTTATCTCTGATCACGTTGAGGTTAGTAATAGGAAATCGCGATTTTATTGTTTAATTTTTGTTTTTAGGGTTCTCTCGATAAGCACGGCCGTTTGAAACCAAGTCGTGACATGGGTAAGTTCTTTATTTTCATACGTCTTTTCTTGATTTTATTTTTCTGTACGAATTTAGCTCTTAGGTTCAATCCATCTTATCTTGAAATGGAAGATCTGACGTTTATCATGCGCTCTAAATGGATAGACGTCGCTCGTGTCATCTTCCCTCCCTTATCCAATTCTGAAGTCGAAAAAGTCAAATTACATGATAGAGAAGATCAACCGGGTCGCTTCCTCGAGGCCTGGATTGAAGAACACGGCCTCGACGCAACGCGGGAATCGATCGTCTCCGCCCTCATAAAAGTCGGCCTCGCTTCCGGTGCTAAAGAAGTCTTTCCTGAACTTTACGAGAAGATGGCTAAGGTACTAATTTTTTGGATCAACAGATAAATTGCAATTTTTCTTAGGAAGTTGTTTTGGACCGGTTACTTGAAGTTCAACGAAGTGAGCTCGAGTATGACGAAGAAAAGGATTTTCTCGGCGGAGGAGCGTGCGGCGAGGTATTCAAAGCGACTCTGAAGAAAACCGCGCAACCGGAGAAGGCGGTCGCCGTCAAAGTTTTTACTGATTATTCAAGAAGAAGAAAACATATGTCTGTTTAGTTATAAACGCTCTTTTTGTTTATAAGCTATTGTTTTTTTTTCAGGGAATACGAGATGTTTAAGAAGGAGAGTGCAGTTCTTCTTCAAATCGATCCTAATCCTTTTATTTTGGGTCTGATCGGTCTTTGCGATATTCCAACTTTCTACGCTCTGGTGACAGAGTTTGTGAGCGGTGGAGATTTGTGTTCTTTTCTCCAGTCTGACGCGTTCAGACCGGAAGTCGAAAAGTGGGAAACGCGAGTCAACTTTTCGGAGCAAATTGCTAGGGGAATGCTACATCTTCACTCTAATCGTCCGCCCGTTATTCACAACAACTTGACAGCGCGTAACGTCTTGGTCCAGATAACTCAGTATCACGATGACATCCAGTTTATCTGCAAAGTTAATTATTCCATTTTTACTGGCCAAATTAATACAGTTGCTTTTAGATTAGCGGTTTTAGTCTTTCAAACATGTCTGGCGTCGAACCGGTTGAGACGGTGCTACAAGAAGGTCTGCATCCGTCAGGCACCGTCACTCACATCGCCCCGGAGCGATATTCTTATTATCCTTACGGCGAAGGAAACGACGAGGATATTATTATAGATTTGGCAAAAAAATCCGACGTTTTTAGCTACGGAGTTGTTCTCTGGGAAATACGTGAAAGGCACTCTCCCTTTCGAGGTCATACTCAGTCTTCAAGACATTTTAATTAATAAGTTGTCTATTTCTTTTCTTAGGTAAGACTTCTGACTTGATTCGAAATTTGGTTAAAAGTAGACATAAATTTCCGGAGGGCAAAGCAACGGGTGTGCCGCCGTTCTTTGACGATCTGATGATGAAGTCTTTGCAATATGATCCGCGGAATCGACCAACTTTCCGCGAAATCGTTGGGGCGCATATGGCTAAAGTGGACGACGACCAGTTGCTTTCGACTCCCCAAAGAGTGGAAGATGTAATTGCCGTTGTAACGGCTAGAAGCGTTCTCATCTTCACTCGATGGAAGAAATTCTCTGCTCCAGTCTCTTTGGACAAGGGAGCGGAAATCTCCATTTCCAATACAAGTTCGGCTCTCCGAATTCAGCCCCGCGCGGGCGACACGATTACTCCAACAGCGTCGATGGGCTTTACCGTCTTTACATTTGACGCCAAACAATCGGAGGGTGTCCGTGATGACGAATTCGTTAGCGATCTCATTCAATTGTCTCTTCCCTCCGGCTTAACCGACGATGACGTGCACATTGAAATGTGTCACGAACACGGTCTTCATCTCGATCCAAGGGCGCCTGCGACGAGCGCATCCAAAGTTGTCTTTTTTTATCAACCTCACAAATCTTTGGCAAAGACGGAGCACCCTCTTGTATTTGACGAGAATACCGTCATTGATAAGACGGGAGAGAGAAAAATCGCCGCTCTTCTTCAAAAGTCTGTCGTCAAAGTCGTCGTCTTTCCTTCTACTGCGGCCGCCGCCGTTTCGTCGTCCAATTCTGATGTGGCTGTCAGTTTCTTTACTCATTTCTACGGTGTGTGTCGTCAGGCATTTTTATTCCGCGCTCTCTCTTTTGAAAAAATCAAAAATCCCGAAGCTTGGAAAATTGATCTTTGCATCATCTCAACCCGTCCCGAACATCGGGATCGTCTGATCGCTAATCGCAGTGATGGCCTCCGTCGGCCTCTTCTTCTTCTCGATCAGTGCATCAATCTCTCGCCCACCGAAACAAACGTTGTCGAAGTGGACGAAATTGAAGGCTGGATCAACGAGAGTCTTCGCCAAAAGGTGCTTATCAACATGCAGCAGTTGTTGGCAGCGAGAGATAGTCCCAATGACGCTTGGGTGGAAACCTTCTCTTTCGTCTGCAACTATAGAGAGCTTCTGCAACAAGTTCCGACGGTGACCGCTTACGTCACTATTATATCCGGCGATCGACGTCATTGCCTTCGCATTGAAGACTCTTCTAGCAATTTTCAAAAAATTTACGACAAAGCTCTACAACGCGGCTTCGTGTCAATCAATCGATCTCGTGTAATAGTTGTTGGACAAGATGGAGCTGGTAAGTCGTGCCTCGTCGACTCTCTTCTAAACCGACCGTTTGAGAGAGGGAAAGCAAGCACAGAAGGTGCCGCTGTCACAATGTCTCACACAGCGGCCAGCGGATGGAAGGCCACCGACAACAAAGAGTACTTGGATCCCCTTATTGCAGAAGGTTGCTATGGTAGTAATCTTCAGCAGACGGCGTTGACCGCGAGCGCTTCTAAGCCGATTTCTTCTACCGAAGTCAAAAAGCCCCTTTCCCAACTGAAGGATGCTCCTAAAGCCCATCATCGCGCTTCTCAGGTCAAAACAAAATCGGAACGTCGAGCAGAAGTGGTGTGCATAGAGGCGAAAACGCTCACTCATAATCAACAGGTATTGGTCACCGATTTCCTAGCAGATAAACCGAGTGAAACGACAAGCGTTCGCGATGTATGGGATTTAGGCGGACAAGAAGTTTATCTCGCCACTCACTCTGCCCTCATGCCGAACAGTAGCACTTTTGATTTAACTATATACATGGTTGTAATGGACATCTCTAAGTCTCTATCTGATGAGGCTGAGTCATTTCATCGTTCAGCTGATGGTGAGGTAATTAACCTTTCGAGCGATTTGGGCTGGATACGAAGGAATGAAGACTTTCCACTGTACTGGCTTGGCTCGATCGCAGCGTGTCACGAGGAAACGGTGCGAGGCGATTATTATCTGGGCGAGGACGAGGAGGTGAAGCCTCCGCCAGTATTTGCCATTGGTTCCCACAAAGACGTTGTGGAGAACGACAAGCAAAGGTTTCCTGATTCGGCCGCTGTAGGAAAATGGCTAATCCAGCAAGGAAAACGTTTTGAAGAACTTCTCAGTAACAGCGATTTTGTCAGGCACATCGTCCGGCCCAAAAGAAGCGAAGACAGGAAAGTCGATGAAGACTTTCACGAAATGAGGGATTTCATTGGGCGAATTTTCCTTATAGACAATTCCGTATCTGGCTCGCGTTCTCCTTGCAGAGGTGTTGAGGAGGTTCGACGCAGAGTAGACCGCATGGCGTCGACGTTTTGCAGGCGAATGCAAAAGCAGCCCTTATTTTGGGTGTACCTTGAACGTCTTCTTTTCCACTGGCACAAAAGCATGAAAACGGTTGTTGCTGGAGTGGACGTAATAGCAGAGAGAGCTCAGGACATCTGTAATATATCAAGTCGCGACGAAGTCCTCACGGCGCTGAAGTTTCTTACCAATGTTGGAGCAATACTCTACTACCCGGAAGTGGAAGGCTTGAAAAACTTTGTTTTCACGAGTCCTACGTGGGTAATCAAAGCTCTCTCTGCGTTTGTGAGGGCTGCTATGCCTGGTCCAAAGCTGGAACCGGAATGGAGTAAGCTTAAAGAAACAGGGATAATGTCTAGCGAATTAATGAAGTATCGCCTCAAGCAAATGAGACAAGAAACCAACTCAAGGAGCGATGTGGCCGGTTTCTTTGAGGACGACAATCTGGAGGGAATTGAGAATGAAAATAAGCTAGTCGTTCGACTTTTGCAACTTCTTGACGTCATCGCACCCCTTGCTGATTCGTCCGCAAATGAATTTTATGTTCCGTCGATGCTGAGAAAGTCATTTTTTTACTCGAGAACTCGCTGGGAAGAGCACACCTTCTCGTCCCTATTCCCTACTCCTCTTATTGTCATTCCTGCGAAGCTGAAGTTTGTTCCGGAGTGTCTCTACTTCCGTCTTGTAACCCGTTTTCTAAATTTGTATTCGGAAAAACCGCGACTTTCGCGCCATCAGTGTATCTTTCTTGCGGACGATGAAGAATCACCAGTACGAGGTACGCTGTTTCTTGCCTCACATCTATACGTTATATTTCCTGTTTTAATCTTTGTAGTTGAAGTTGAATTGTTGTATCAAAGCCGAGGCAAATGGATAGCTCTAACAATTCGCTTCATCAATAAAGAAGACCAAAATAATATTAGCGGCACGTTTTTGGCTTCGATCAAAAACGAGTTTCTACGTCAAATGAAATCCATTTGTCAGCAGGGCATGAGGGGTTTCAAATACAGCATATGCTCTCAGATTAGGAAAGCGGTTAACTCCGGCAATGAGTGGGGTATTGATCTCAGTAGTCTTCCCGTGATTTATAGTGACGAGGACGAGTATTGTCCAAATCTACCCCGTTTATGCAATCCGTTTGATGAACCCCTGGCTACAAATCCTGATGATCTCTTTCAAATCAACTTTTGGTTTGGGCAACTACCTCATCAACTTTGCCCTATCGTTCAAAATGTGCCGTCAGTTTCTCAAATCAATGATCTCGCGTACGAAATCCGCGAACGATGGACGCAGGTTGCGTATCGGCTAAAGCCTGAGCCGTTTAGTCACAGCGATGTTGAGTGCATCAAGTACAAAAGTCCAAGAGATTTTCGAAATCAATCTCAAAGTATGCTCGACGCTTGGATGAGTAAATTCGGCTCAAAAGCTACTATACCTGTTCTGTGTGAAGCACTAATAAAAGCGGAATTACGAAATCAAGCCGAAAGGGTTTTCACGAAATCTGTTGTAGATAAATGTGTATCCTCTCTACCGTAAATAGCTGGTAGGTGGTCTTGCATTTCATGTGTTGTAAGCCTATTTCTCATCCCTCTCCTATAGATTTGCAAATCAAGACGTGCCGTTTCCGTCGTTTTTCATGTACTCACACTTTCATTATTTATCTAAGATCACATTCTATTTCGACTTTTTGCCGTTCTTACATTGATTTCATTTACCTCGTTTTGCATGATTTTTTTCATTTCGTACTTTCTCTGCATTTGACTTTTTGTTTTCTTTACAACAGTACCGTACTTTTCATTTTCTGTCTTACGACAATACCCAGCACTGCTGTGTAGTCTTATGAATTTTTTGGAATAGAATCTTTTGTGCCTGTACACTCCAGAAGCAAAACGTGAAGGGTAAACACGTGATCGCTTTCCCAAGGGGCATGTACGGGATTTTGTAAAGTCCAATCACATGACAGAGTTTTCAGCTGAATTTCGATCGCACTAAGGACTCTACTCCGTCGCTCTTCCGCCAAGCTGATTTGTATCAACGTGTGAATTGCATTGGAAAGGTAAACAGAAAATCGGGGGCCTCTTCGGGGATCTCGCGTTTTTGGCGAAACGGAAATCGCAGTTTCGTCATAGTCTAGCTAAACGAGTGCGCAAGCATCTCTAAAATGCTTTGCGGCTAACGGTAATCTTCGAACTGCGCTCCGCTTTGCAAATTCCGCGACGAACACATGACACCTCATCTCCGAACTCGACACGATCAACTAGAACCTTATTCGATTGTTTAGGCAGCGATCGCGTGTGCGTGGCAATAGCTGCGAACAAAAGTCAGCCGATAAACAGTAAGAAGGGCTCCCTTTATCTACGATTTACATGGAACGGTTCTTTTTTTTAGAGTCGTTGTCGTCTTCGATCTCAAACTGTCAACCAGGAAGCTAACGGGCAGCGGCGGTGAGCTTGAGTGGCTTCCTCCAACCATGACTATGGAAATTGTTCTTCTAGGCTAGTTCTCATCGCAGGCCTGTAGATCGGAAGAAACTCTTGAAAGGTCAACAACTGCCAGTCCAAATTCACTGTCACGATGCTGTCAAAAGCGAGAAAGCATAGCAAGCGGAGATGGGAAAAACGTGTCGTATCCTCAACTGATGTACAGTAAAGTGAGCTTGGTGGTTTGCTATTGTTTTGATACACAAACGGAGATTTAAGGTGATGTGCTGGCTTGATTTGGAGTCAGGTGGGATTCTTGGGCTCGTCACGGATGGGACCAGAGAGAGAAAAGTAAAAGGTTAGCACTGGCATCCGCGCCGTGAAAAAGCTTGATTTTTGATCGTTTCTTTCCGAATCGCAGTAGACATGCGAAGTTCCAACGATGAACAATGTCCGTGGTCAGAGTACTCGGTATGACGTCGACATAGAAATGCGCAACATCACGTGCAGTTGCTATCGCGACGGCGTCTTAGAAGTTGATAGGGACGAGAACCGTCCAATAGTCGCGAGTGTCGTCGAAACTGATGCGAATGTCCGACAGCCACGTGGATAATCCACGAGGTCAGAATGCTCAAAAACGTGCGGGAACGGCACGCGCGTCGTTCAATTCACGTGCAGCATGTGCGAGGGCGTGCCGACCGACGACTCGGTGTGCATTGTCGACGCCGTTCTCCGCAAACCGTTGCCGTTCGAGTATTGCAATCCCGGAGAGTCTCCCGCCCAGAATCTATTCACTCGAACCGTTCTTCCTATATAGCTCTTACGTAACATGTCGTCCGCGTTTCCGTCATCCCGAATTCCCGATGTGGACACGTTGCCGCCGTGATCCATGAAGAAATTTTTCTTTGAGGAGGAGTTTTTGAAGCAATATAAATATCCCAAAATAGTACTTGTAGAAAAAATGTTTCCAATTTGAAAAGATGTGCATTTCAGTTCCTACAGAAAGACGGAATGGGGAAGGCGACTTCTTTTATTGAGACTGCCGACGATTGCTCAAAAAGGAGCTTCAAAATAAAATACTTCTCTCTTCTCTTCTTGGATGTTTACATACTTAGTCACGTGATGATTGACCTTTCTCCCATCACGTAGCTTGTTCCGTGCGTCGTTCACTTCTTTTTTCTAAGTCGTTTTCGTCGTTGCCGGCGCGATCGACATGTAAAGATCGTTGTTGTGCCACAACAAACGATTGGCGTTTCGATCCATCGTCATTTTCCTTTCTTTTAGCCTCGTCGTGATCGAAGCACTCGATTCCTTTCTCTCGAACCGTTTCTCCTTTTCAAAAAATGGCATTCAGGTGTCCGTCATCTCGAATAGAGCACCTCGCCGCCGTCATCAACGAGGAAATGCTTCTCTGGGGAGGAATAGCGGCGAGAGAATCGACGGGAGAACTGTACGTGTGCTCTCACGATCTGATTCATTGCTTCAATCTGTTGACAAGTCAATGGAATGAACGACGAACAACATCGAACAGCCCATCCGACCTTCCTCATCCATGTTCCGGCGCACGAATCGGTGTCGTCCAAAATCGGGACATTTATCAATTTGGTGGTGGTGGTACCTACAAATCGTCTGATGGCCGCAATATCCTTTTGAATGATCTTCACAAATTGGATGGATTGACGCTCGAATGGCAGCGAATTCATCCCAATGGCGAATCCACGCCTAACGGGAGATCGCAACATGGATTATGCGTCTTAGGGAAGAAAGGAGACGAACATCTCGTCATGATGGGAGGATTAGGAACAAAGATTGTTTCACCAGTACCGGACGGATCTCAGTTCATTCCTCATCCAGAGAATCCTGAAGTGGGGTTGAGCAACGAAGTTTGGTTGTTTTCCATCCAAAAGAGTGAGTGTCGTCATCAATTGTTTTTGAATTTGATGTAGGCATTTGTTTGAAGGGAATTGGATTCCAGCTCAATGCACAGGGAAAAAGCCGCATCCTCGATGTGCGCATTCCTTCACTGCAATTGATAATAATCGAGCAATTCTTATTGGGGGAAATAGTCTACACAAGGTGCTGAATGATGCTTTTCTGTTTGTATTCAGTTCACTGGTAACAAAATAGGTTTCTTATTGTTAATTATTATTGATTTTTATTTTTGTAGGAGTGGATTGAAATGAAATTGGATGATCATCTAATTCCTCGATTCTTCCATTCGGCAGTTGTAGTTGATATTCCCGCATTAGGGGGGCCAGTTGCTTTTGTCTTGTGGGGATATGGGAAAGACGAATTTCCTCTGTCTGTGGTCCAAATGATTTTAATTGACTTTCAAAAGTGCAAAATGGTAATTGAATTTTTTTGACACGACATTCTACAATGACGGTCATTTGACAGGTATCAATATCAGACGAGCCGGTTCCAACAGGGCGCCAATCAGTCTGCTCTATTATTAAACGAGGTCTTCTGTTTATTCTGCGATATGGAGGCTCACCCTCTGAAATGGGTGAGAGCAGACCAGTGGCACTATTAGATGTTTTGAAATATGGTAAATTATTATAAATGGCGTTCTTTTATTGAATTTTCTTTCGTAGATTTAAGCAATGTAAGCGAGAAACTTCTTCGCCACGATTTTTGCGAGCCAGTGACACAAGCCGCCATTTCAGTTGTAACGGCTCAAAGCGCTCTTCTATTTACTCGATGGAAAAAATTCTCCACTCCTGTCTCAGTGGACAAAGGAGCGGAGATTTCCATTCCTAATACGGGATCGACCCTTCGAATTCATCCTCGCGACGGCGGTGCGGCAGTTTCGACGGCTTCAACAACGTCAATGAGCTTGACCGTCTTTACGTTTGACGCCAAACAATCGCAGGGTGTCCATGACGACGAATTCGTTAGCGATCTCATTCAATTGTCTCTTCCCTCCGGCTTAACCGACGATGACGTGCACATTGAAATGTGTCACGAACACGGTCTTAATCTCGATCCAACCGCGCCTGCGACGAACGCTTCCAAAGTCATCTTTTTTCATCAACCTCACGACTCTTTGGCAAAGACGGAGCACCCTCTTGTATTTGACGAGAAGATCGTCATTGATAAGGCGGGAGAGAGAAAAATCGCCGCTCTTCTTCAATCGTCTGTTGTCAAAGTCGTCGTCTTTCCTTCTACTGCGGCTGCCGCCGTTTCGTCGTCCAACTCTGATCTGACTGTCAGTTTCTTTACTCATTTCTACGGCGTGGGTCGTCAGGCATTTTTATTCCGCGCTCTCTCTTTTGAAATAATCAAACTTCCCGACGCTTGGAAAATTGATCTTTGCATCGTCTCAACCCGTCCCGAACATCGGGATCGTTTGATCGCTAATCGCAGCGATGGCCTTCGTCAACCTCTTCCTCTCCTCGATCAGTGTATCCATCTTCTTCTCTGGCCTACGGAGACGAACGTCGTCGAAGTGGACGACATTGAAGGCTGGATTAACGAGAGTCGCAAAAAAGTGTTTATCAACATGCAACAGTTGTTGGCAGCGAGAGATAGTCCCAAGGACGCTTGGGTCGAAACCTTCTCTTTTGTCTGCAACTATAGAGACCTTTTGCAACAAGTTCCGACAGTGACCGCTTACGTCACAATCGAATCCGGCGATCGCCGTCATTTCCTTCGCATTCAAGACTCTTCAGGTAATTTTCAGGAAATTTATGATAGGGCTCTACAACGCGGCTCCGTGTCAATCAATCGATCACGTGTAATAGTTGTTGGCCAAGATGGAGCTGGAAAGTCGTGCCTCGTCGACTCTCTTCTAAACCGACCATTTGAGAGCGAGAAAGCGAGCACAGAAGGTGCCGCTGTCACAATGTCCCACACAGCGGCCAGCGGATGGAAGGCCACCGACAACAAAGAATACTTGGATCCCCTTATTGCGGAAGGTTGCTATCGTAGTAATCTTCAGCAGACGGCGTTGACCGAGAGCGCTTCTAAGCGGAATTCTTCGGCCAAAGTTAAAAAGTCTCTTTCCCAAACGAAGGAAGCTCCAAAAGCCCATCATCACGCTTCTCAGGTCAAAACAAAATCGGTACGTCGAGCAGAAGTGGTGTGCATAGAGGCGAAAACGCTCACTCATAATCAGCAGATATTAGTGACTGATTTCCTAGCAGATAAACCGAGTGAAAGCGATCTCCGCGAAAGAACGATAAGCGTTCGCGATATATGGGATTTAGGCGGACAAGAAGTTTATCTCGCCACTCATTCTGCCCTCATGCCGAACAGTAGCACTTTTGATTTAACGATATACATGGTTGTATTGGACATCTCTAAGTCTCTATCTGATGAGGCTGAGTCATTTTATCGTTCAACTGATGGTCAGGTAGTTAACCTTTCAAGCGATTTGGGCTGGATACGAAGGAATGAAGACTTTCCACTGTACTGGTTTGGCTCGATCGCAGCGTGTCACGAGGAAACGGTTCGAGGCGATTATTGGCTGGGCGAGGACGAGGAGGTGAAGCCTCCACCAGTATTCGCGATTGGTTCCCACAATGACGTCGTGGAGAACGACACGCAAAGGTTTCCTGATTCAGCTGCTGTAGGAAAATGGCTAAACCAGCAAGGAAAACGTTTTGAAGAACTTCTCAGTAACAGCGATTTTGTCAGGCACATCGTTCGGCCTAAAAGAAGCGAAGACAGGAAAGTCGATGAAGACTTTCACGAAATAAGTCATTTCGTTGAGCGAATTTTCCTTATAGACAATTCCGTATCTGGCTCGCGTTCTCCTTGCAGAGGTGTTGAGGAGGTTCGACGCAGAGTAGACCGCATGGCGTCGACGTATTGCAGGCGAATGCAAAAGCAGCCCTTATTTTGGGTGTACCTTGAACGTCTTCTTTTCCACTGGCACAAAAGCATGAAAACTGTTGTTGCTGGAGTGGACGAAATAGCAGAGATCGCCCAGAAGCCTAACATCTGTTCTATATCGAGTCGCGACGAAATCCTCGCGGCGCTGAAGTTTCTTGCCAATGTTGGAGCAATACTCTTCTACCCGGAAGTAGACGGATTAAAAGATATTGTTTTCACGAGTCCTACGTGGGTAATCAAAGCTCTGTCGGCATTTGTGACGTCCGCTCAGCCGGGTCCATTTCTGGAACCGGCGTGGATTAGGCTCAAAGAGAAAGGAATAATGTCTAACGAACTATTGACGTATCGCCTCAAGCAAATGAGGCAAGGAGCTAACACAGTTAGCGATGCGCCCGGCTTCTCAGAGAACAGCAACCCGGACAGAAATGAAAATGAAGATAGACTGATCGTGCGGCTTTTGGAACTTCTTGACGTCATCGCACCCCTTGCTGAATCGCCCACAAAGGAATATTATGTTCCGTCGATGCTAAAAAAGTCGTTTTCTTACTCGCCAACTCGCTGGGAACAGCACACGTACTCATCTCTATTCCCGGCTCCTCTTATCGTCATTCCTACGAAGCTGAAGTTTGTTCCAGAATGTCTCTACTTCCGTCTTGTAACCCGCTTTCTAAAATTGTATTCGAAAAAGCCCCGGCTTTCTCGTCATCAGTGTATTTTTTTGGTGAACGATAAGGAATCGCCAGTACGAGGTACCCAGTTTCTCGTCTCAGACCTCAATGCAATTAGTGAGTTTTTCTTTTAGCAGTTGAAGTTGAACTGCTGTATAACAGCCGAGGCAAATGGATAGCTCTAACAATTCGTTTCATTAATGAAGAAGACCCGAAGAACATTAGTTGCAAGTTCTTGGCGTCGATCAAAAACGAGTTTCGGCGACAAATGAAATTCATTTGTCAACAGGGCATGAAAGGTTTCAAATACAGCATATGCTGTCAAATAAGAAAAGCGGTTCACATCGACAAGGAATTTGTTATTGATCTCACTAGTCTTCCTGTGATATATAGTGACGAGGACGAGTATTCTCCGAACGTTGCCTATCTCTGCAATCCGTTTGATGAACCACTGGCTGCGGGTCGCGAAGATTTTCGTCAAATCAACTTTTGGTTTGAGCAACTACCGGCGAGTGATAGAGGTAAGATAAACGAGTCTATGTAGATAGCAGTCCTAATTAAAGAATCGCATTCTTCGTTCTTGTGCAGATGCGCTTCCTAAAGAAATAAACCCCGCCTTAATTCGCGCTGTCGCGACGCTAGCAGAGAAAGCAGGTTGGGAACTTCTTGTTCCCTTGCTAAGAGATGACTTTGGTGCTTCCGGCGTGGTTCAGTACAGGGAGAACTACCACAGTCACTTTCTTCGAGCAATGGCGGTCATAGAAGATTGGATGCGAGCCAAGGGCCGCGAGGCAACGGTTCATGTCCTCATTAAAGTTTGTGAGCAGTGTAGTATTCATCGCGATAACGTCGAAGCCGCTTACCGGCAACAAGTCGCTCTTCAGTAGTGGTCATATTTCTGCGAAAATTTTATTTGTTGTTTCTCACTTTTGTGCAACGTCTATCTTTTCTTAGTCTAGTCATTTTATTGCATCATCAGTATTTGTGGTTGTGGCTGTCAAAAAGCTGTTGGTAATTGAATACTTCTTCCAATGACCGAGAGTGCATACGGGGTTCGAGAGTGTAGTACTGTACGTGGCCTGTTCTTCGTGTCCTAACCGTCGAAGTCTTTGCGTACGGCAGAGCGGTTCGTCGTTCCTCCTAGACCGCCAGCGGCGTCAGAAGAACAAGCAGCTCGAAATCGTCTACGAGCACGCCTCACACACCGCGAATGATCGCCGAACAGCACCCAAAGCACCATTTCCGCGCTGTAGTGACTACCTAGCGCACGAAAGGCTAGGCTTTTGGCGGTAAACGTGAGTTCGGAACCTCAGTAGACGCATGCCGTGACGTAGATCGTCTCTCTAAGCTTGTGACGAGAACAAGGAGACGGAAGCGCCGTCTCAGCCCGTCGTTCAAGGTACGAGTAGTGAATGAATGAAAAAATCACGTGGTGAAATGACATCGGGCTCTCGAGTCCTTTCCAAAGAATTCTCATTGATCCGATTGTGAGACGTCTGTTCGAAGATAGGTTCTCCGTTGTCATTTGCCTTCTTATAATCTAGCATCACTGTAGAACAATCAGAAGACTCTACGCTGCCAGTCGTTTCACTTGTTTCCCTGGAATGAATCTTGCTAAAGAGTAACAAGTCTAAGTCATTCAGTCAGCTCACTGTGAGTTCGAAATTTTGTTTTATTAGTAAAATATCCTGTCGGCCGGATCGCAGTAGACATGCGAAGTTCCAACGCTGAAAAGTGTCCGTGCATTGGTCATGCACAGATGGACGCCCGTTCCGTGGTCAGAGTGCTCGGTGACGTACGACGTTGGCATAGAAATGCGCAACATCACTGTTCTCCTTGTTACGCGTCCTGCTCTTCGTTTTCATGTCATGACCGTCGCAGTTGGAATTCTTTGCGATTGGCAGAGCGGTTCGTCGTCACTCCAAGACCGCCAGCGGCATCAAAAAACGATCAGCTCGAAAATCCTCTACGAGCATGCCTCACGCAACGCGAATCATCGACAAACAGCCCCAAAGCAACACTTGCGCACTATTGCGACTACCTAGCGCGCGAAAGGCTCCGTTTTTTGCGGTAAACGTGAGTTCGGAACCTTAGTAACGCCCATAGTAACACACGCCGTGACGTAATCGATTCTCTCGGCAGCGCCGTCTCAGCTCGTCGCGCAATCTTTTCAGAAATAAAGGAATTAGGAGTGAGTGAATGAAATGATATCGAACACTTCCCTTCCAAAGAATTCTCATTGATCCCATTGTGAGGCTAACTTCTGTGCGAAATTTTATTCAGATAGCATGGTTCTTTTAGGTTTCAGCTGCGAGTCTTGGAGAAAATCAAAGTCTCTACTTAGATTATTTGTTTTGCTCAGAAGTCTCCCAGGTGACCGACAAGGTTTATTTTCTCTTTTGTCTCACTATCATCCCCGTGGTCGTTCGAAAGATGCCTTTTCAGACGAAGTCTCTGATGTCTGACCGGGCCAGATTCAACGTTATTTACTTTGTCCTTTTTGGATAATTTTGTTTTTCAGGACGCTCAGAAGCTTCCTGATCTCAGCCCCAGACTTGCGCGAGTAGAACCGAGTCGTGAGATTGGTGAGTGCTTCATTCTCTTAAACGTATTTGCGATACGATTGTTCTTTAAAATTCTAGCTCTTCAATACAATCCATCTCATCTCGAAATGGAAGATCTGACCTTTCACATGCGGTCTCAATGGAGAGACGTTGCACGCTGCATTGTGCCCCTCTTCACCAATTCTGAAATCGAACATATCGAGTTGCATGAGAGAGAAGATCAGCCGCTTCGCTTCCTCCAAGCCTGGATCGAGAAACACGGCCTCGAAGCAACGCGAGAATCGCTGTGCGCCGCTCTCATAGCTGTGGGCCTCGCTTCCGGTGCTAAAGAAGTCTTTCCTGAAATTTATGAGAAGATGACTAAGGTACTGTATTTTTTATCATCAGATTCTAGCGACGCTTCTTAGGAAGAAGTTTTGAATTGGTCTGTTCAAGTTCAACCGAGTGAGCTCGATTACGACGAAGGTCTCGGCGGAGGAGCATGCGGCGAGGTATTCAAAGCGACGCTGAAGAAATCCGGGAAGCCGAAAAAAACGGTCGCCGTAAAAGTTTTCAAGGATTTCGGTAGAAGAAGAAAGACGGAAAAGTATCTATGTGTATCTGCTTTCACTTTTCTTAACGCCTGTCTGTTGCATATATTTTGCAGGGAATACGAGCTGTTTAAAAAGGAAGCCGCGATTCTCCTTCAGATCGACGAAAATCCTTTCATTTTGCGTCTGATCGGGTTCTGCGCTGTTCCAACCTTCTACGCTCTCGTGACAGAGTTTGTAAGTGGCGGAGATTTGTCTTCTCTTCTCGAGTCCCACGAGCACAGAGCGGAAGTTGACAAGTGGGAAACACGAATCAAGTTCGCAAAGCAAATTGCCAGAGGAATGCTACATCTCCACTCCAATCAACCGCCAGTGATGCACTACAACTTGAAAGCGCAGAACGTCTTGGTTGAGTGCATTCAGTACAACGACGGCGTCCAGTTTATTTGCAAGGTTGATTTTTTAATAATTAAGACGTGCCCGTTTATTAAACTCTTTCTAGGTTTCCGATTTCGGTCTTGCATTAATGTCCGGCGTCAGCTCGATTAGGACGGGGCGAGGAGTTGGTTCAAATCCGGCTTTCACGGTCGCTCACATCGCTCCCGAGCGATATTCTATCCGTCCTTACTTTGACGTAGATGACGGGGGTTTAATACATGTAAGTGATTTGGCGAGGAAATCCGACATTTATAGCTACGGAGTTGTGCTGTGGGAAATTCGGGAAAAAGTGCGCCCGTATAAAGGTTTTATCATTTAGTGCGCCTTGCAATGCATTCGAGAATGAACCTTTTAGATATGCCAAATATCGTCATCCACCAATCTAACAAGAGCGGAAGGGAGCTCCCAAGAGGCCGAGCAGCGAATGTTCCGCCACTTTTCAATGACCTTTTGAATAAATGCGTTGAATTCAATCCACAAGATAGGCCCACGTTTCGTGAAGCCTTTCTCAGAATGGTGGAAGCTGAAAATAGTTCGTCATTTTTTGATTTTCAGAAGTATTATGACAAGGCCCTACAACGCGGTGGCTCTGTGTCAATCAATCGGTCTCGTTTAATTGTTGTCGGCCAAGACGGTGCTGGGAAGTCGTGCCTCGTCGACTCTCTTCTTAACCGACCGTTTGAGAGCGGGAAAGCGAGCACGGAAGGAGCGGCCGTCACCATGAGCTACACAGAGGTTAGCGGATGGAAAGCCACCAACAGGAAAGAACACTTGGATCCTCTTATTGCAGAAGGTTGCTATTCTGACAATCTTCAGCAGTCGGCCTTAAAAAAGAACACTTCTGAGTCGACTTATTCTGCTGATAAGATAAAATCCGAGTCTCAGCAGGAGGCAGCACGAACGAAGTCAGTACGTCCAGCGGAAGAGGTTGGCATAGAGGCCAAAATGCTCACACATAATCAGGAGATATTGGTGTCCAGTTTCCTCGCCGAAAAGCCGAGCGTAGAGGATCTCCGCGAGCGAACGCTAGGCGTTCGCGACATATGGGATTTAGGCGGACAAGAAGTTTATCTTGCAACTCACTCTGCCCTCATGCCAAACACTTTTGGTTTGTCTATATACATGGTGGTAATGGACATATCGAAGTCGCTATCTGATACAGCTGAATCATTTTATCGATCAACGGATTCCCAAGTCATTAAACTGTCAAACGATTTTGATTGGATTCGAAAAAATGAAGACTTTCCACTCTACTGGTTTGGCTCTATCACGGCGGCCCACCAGGAAACTGAACAAGGCGATTATTGGTTAGGCGAGGACGAGGAGGTGAAGTCTCCACCTGTTTTTGCAATAGGTTCTCACCGAGACGTCGTGGAGAACGACAAGAAAAGGTTTCCTGATTCAGCTGCTGTGGGAAAATGGCTAAGCGAGCAAGGGGAACGCTTTGAAGAACTTCTAAGAGACAGCGATTTTGTTAGGCACATTGTCTTGCCCAAAAGAGGCAAAACCGGGAAAGACGATGAAGACTTTCGCGAGATGAGTCATTTTATTCAGCGAATTTTCCTGATAGACAATTCCGCATCTGGCTCGGGCTCTCCGTGCAGAACTGTTGAGGAGATTCGACGCAGAGTGGACTGCATGGCGTCGACGTATTGCAGGCGATTGCAGAAACAGCCCCTATTTTGGGTGTACCTTGAATTTCTTCTTTTCCGTTGGCGCAACAATATGAAAACGGTTGTGGCTAAAGTGGACGAAATAGCAGAGATTGCTCAGGAGCCGAACATCTGTGCTATATCAAGTCGTGACGAAATCTTGGCGGCGCTAAATTATCTGCCAATGTTGGAGCAATTCTTTATTACCCGGAAGTAGAGGGCTTGAAAGACTTTGTTTTCACCAGTCCTACATGGGTGATCAAAGCTCTGTCTGCATTTGTAACGGCTGCTAGACCGGGTCCAAAGCTGGAACCGGAATGGAATAAGCTTAAAAAAACAGGAATAATGTCTAGCGAATTAATGAAGTATCGCCTCAAGCAAATGAGACAAGAAGCCAACTCAAGGAGCGATGTGACCGGTTTCTTTGAGGACGACAATCTGGAGGGAATTGAGAATGAAAATAAGCTAGTCGTTCGGCTTTTGCAACATCTTGACGTCATCGCACCCCTTGCTAAATCGTTCCCAAATGAATTTTATGTTCCGTCGATGCTGAGAAAGTCATTTTTTTACTCGAGAACTCGCTGGGAAGAGCACACTTTCTCGTCCCTATTCCCTTCCCCTCTTATTGTCATTCCTACGAAGCTGAAGTTTGTTCCCGAGTGTCTCTACTTCCGTCTTGTAACCCGTTTTCTAAATTTGTATTCGGAAGAACCGCGACTTTCTCGCCATCAGTGTATTTTTCTCGTGGACGATAAGGAATCGCGAGTTCAAGGTACGCAGTTTCTTGCTTCACACCTGTACGCTATGTTTCCTGTTTTACTTTTCTTGTAGTTGAAGTTGAATTGTTGTATCAAAGCCGAGGCAAATGGATAGGTCTAACAATTCGCTTCATCAATGACGATGACCGAAATAATATTAGCTGCACGTTCTTGGCCTCGATCAAAAACGAGTTTCGGCGACAAATGAAATCCATTTGTCAGCAGGGCATGAGGGGTTTCAAATACAAGATGTGCTGCCAAATAAGAAAAGCTGTTCACATTGAAAAGGAGTTTGGTATTGATCTCAGTAGTCTTCCCGTTATTTATAGTGACAAGGACGAATATTGTCCGAAGATTGCTCGTCTCTGCAATCCGTTTGGTGAACCACTGACTAGAAGTCGTGAAGATCTTCTTCAAATCAACTTTTGGTTTGAGCAACCACCAGCTATTAGCAAAAGTAAGATACAGACGAGTCGATATAGAAAGCAGAAATATTTGCTTTATTTCTCTCTTTTTCAGCTGCGCTTCCTAAGGAGATAGACTCCGCTTTAATTCGTGCTGTCGCGAAGCTGGCAGCAAAAGCAAATTGGGAACTTCTTGTTCCTTTTCTGAGAGCAGAAGTCGGTAGTGCCGGCTTGGAACAGTACAAAGAGAAGTCCCCCAATCATTTTGTTCGTGCCTTTGCGGTTATACAAGATTGGTTGCAGGACAAGGGCCGCGAGGCAACGGTAGACGTTCTGATTAAAGTTTGTAAGGAGTGTGGCATTCATCCCGATAACGTCGTAGCTGCTTACAGGGAGCAAATCGCTATTCAGTAGCGATTTTATTTCATATTGTCATAGCGCCCGCGAAAATTTTACCTGTTTTATTCTGTTGTACATCATCTACATACCTAGTGGAATACGTCTTCAACTGTAACTGGATCAAATCATTTGCGAGTTCAATTTACTAGCTGCTACTACATTTAGTCTATATGCTGCGACCTTTTATATGAATGTGTCCTTGTTGTTTTGGACCCTACCCATCCAACCCCGACCGGGCAGACTATTGAGTATTGTATTTTTTAGGTATGCCGCCGTTAGCTGTTTTTATTTTTTTGCTTTCCTTTCTATTGTTTATTTGTAGCGTACGCTAGTGCGCTTCCATCAGTTTGCCCTGCAGTTTGTCGTCGGTCGCTTTTTATGGTAAGGAAGCCGAGCAGCGCCAACTCATGCACTCTGAGGCGCCGAAGAATTTGCAATGTAGCTAGATGTGTCGTTTCTTGGACAGCGAACAAGTACAAGAACCGACGTACAGTATAATCGGTAGATGAACGTAAGCATTCGAAGCGCCCTCTTCTGTCCTTAGTCTCGTTTTTTCTTTGCGAAGGACGCTTCTCAAAGACGCAAGGCCGGTCCGTTGAGCGAGAACGATGTTGTTTTTCTGCGGAAGAAGCCCCGCCCCTTTCTCACTGCCCAATGGCCGCGACGCATCCTCTCCCTCGTAAGCAATCGCGCGTCTATCGCCCCGCCGCTCCTTCGAATTTTGTTTAAATTGACTGTTTCTGTCAGCGACTTAATGATGTCGTATTCGGGGGCCCCTATTTCGGACCCGCTGTCCATTCGTACTTGCATCGCGCGCTTGGCATATAATTTAGTACTATTGCGTGACCAGTGCGTTTGGTAGATTATACGTCAACGTGATTGCTGAAAGAAGAATCAATGGATAAGGTTCGTCTCATTCCTTTGATCGATCGGACATGCATTACAATCATCCGATGGCCGATCACGCGAGCGGTCAACATGTGCCGATTCTCGCAGTGACGATTCATCCCGACGGCGATACGCTTTCACTTGTCGGCGGCGTTCACAATGATCCCGTTACGGGACTACTGATTCCGATCGAAATCGGCGGAATGATGCGTGACGTCTCTTCGGATTTCATTGTTCCAATCGTCGGCGTTCGCATCGATGCGACGGGACGCGTTGTGCCGATTGGCGGCTGTTCTTCGCAGGGAAAACCGATTCTTCTCGGCGACGTAGCGCGTGATTCTTACTCGGGCGAACAAGTCGTTGTGACGGGAGCGCACGGCGCTGAAGCCGGATTCGAGTCGCTTCTCGATGCAAGGAACGCGTTGTCGAATGTCTGAACTCTCTCAAGCGAGTTATGACGGAATCGCGCGGCGGCGGAGCCGGCACGGCGTTCGGAATCCACCCGGAGGAAGCGGCACTGGAAGAAGCGATGACTCAATTGGCGAAATGTCGTACGGCGACGAAACGTCGTTTAGTCGAACGCAGTCTGAATTTTCGCCGGCGACGAGCGACGGCGCTTGCGCTGCGCGAAACGGGCGGCAGTCCGGGAAGCATGGAGTTCGCTGCAACGGGACAACTCCTACCGCTTCTCGTCGGAACAAAGATGTCTGATCCTGGCGGTTCGACGCAGCAAGTTCCCATCCTCGGTGTCGATCGCGATCGCGAGACGTCGGGTTTGATTCAGGTTGGCGGCACGATGGAAGATCCTCACGGCGGCGGCTTGGTGCCGATCGAGCTCGGTCGCTTGGCCGTGGACGCCGTCTCCGGCGAAATATCGCCCGTCTGCGGCGTGCGAATCGACGCCAAAACGCGCACAGTCGTACCGGTGACTCTATCGTCTTCATCGAAATCATCTCGCATGAAGAGTCGAGGTTTTGCCAGCGACGACGCGCTCGCCTCGGATGCGGTCGCGCGGCGCAGCTACTGGCGTCGTCAGCGTCAGAAAGCGGACGAACTCATCGCCGAGAAGACGACGTTGATGCGACGTCTTCTCGAACCCGAATACGAAATCGATTTGGCGACGGTGCGTGACGGCTTGGACGCCGTCGCCGATCTCACGCGCCAACTCGAAACGGCAACGGCAACCGAAACGCGACGACGCGTCGACGTTGCGACCGAGAGCGTGCCGACCGAAGTGATTGCTATGGTTACCGAGTACGACGCGGAGGAGCGCGAAATGGAATCGTTGCACGTTGCTTCACACGCGCGTTTTGCCGCCGCAGTGCGCCGTTTCATCGCCAAAGCGAAGGAGGAGAATTCGAAATACGAAACGCGTATGTCTCAATTGGCGTTGGCTCACAACGCCGAAGGCGAGGCGGTGGCTCGCACCCAACATAGGCAGCTGCTCGATCGGCTTCGCGGCGAGTTGAGCGAATGTCTCGTGAGTCGCATCGGCGCTTTGGATCGCGAGAGAGCGACGTTGGATTTCGCCTTTCTTTTGGCACTTTCGCTGTTCATCCGGGTTTGGAGACACCGACGCCGAGCGATAAAATCGAACACCCATCGCGTTTGCTTCGAGAAACAGCGCTGACGAGCCATTACCATAGAGTTTTACAACAGTTTTATTGATACAAGAAAGAAAAAAACGCTGCATGCACTCGATCGCTCGCAAACTCCTTCCAATCGTTCCTTCTTCGATTTGATCGTTTCGTCTTCGTTTTCTTGAGCCTTATCGTCCATATTTCCACCTAAAAACATCCCGTCGTTCCGTCGTCGATTTCTTGAGCTCTTTCTTTCACGTTTCCGTAGAAAAAAGAAAAAGATTCGTCTCTGTCGTTCCATATCTTCGTCTTCTTGAGCCTTCTCGTCCACATTTCGATCTAAAAACAAAAATATTTCTCTCCGTCGTTCCGTCTTTGATTTCTTGAGCTCTCTCGTCCACGCTTCCACCTAAAAAAAAGAAAAAAATTAGTATCTGTCAAAAAATCGTTGTACGTACCTTTTTTGCTGCGTCCGTATTCGCGCTATCCAGGCTACACCGCGCGGAGGTTCGGACGCTTCGTAGCCCAAGGCAGCCACCGCAAAAGCAATGGCCACCCGTTCCAAAAAGTGTCGGGCGAGCCACGACGTCATCAGCCACCCCACCGGTACCCGCCTGGATGAGAGACGGCCCCTAATACCGTAGTCCCCCGGCGCGGTGGTACCAAAAAACCCTTCGGTATGTGTTCCTGAGAAGAACCGGGGCTACTGGAAGTGGAGAGCGGCCGACCACCGTTTGTAGGAGTCGACAGTAAAGACAGTGCATGCCGGAATCGAAGTCTCCTGGGTCGGATTATCTTTGGTCTAATCGCACTGTCGGGTGAGAAAAGTGCCGGCAACCAGGCCGCTTGCAACACCCCCTCTGGGCCGTACTCACTCGAGCCTAGCGTGAGTCGTGCCCATTAGCGACAATAAGACCGCAGTAATCGCGAATCCCAGTGCGTAGACCGAGGCCGAAGCCCCCCATTGCCCTGCCTACAGGCTCCGGCACGGCATTATACCGTGGGCCACGCTGAGTCAACTATCCAGACTTGCCTTTTGCCAAATCTCCCGGGTCGATCCGTCAAGGACGAGACGCAGATTGCTCCGCGACGCATCCACCCTCTGCTGCGACTGAAGGAAATTGGGGGCGCGTTCTCCTTATATACTGTGGTCCCGCCCATCGCTCTGATTGGCTTGCTGGTTTCCGCTCTTCGTGCTCATTGGCTCTTTCGAAAGAAGGTGTCAAAAGGCAAACCGGTTTCGATTCCGGTTTGACGAAATATTGCATAACGATTTCGGTTAGAGGCGACAGATATCGCACCTGCATCGAACAAGATGGCGAAGAAAACGTGGCCGCGACGAAACGAAAACGCTGCTAGGTACGTCTTTTCGTTGTTTTTCGCCGCTCATTTCGTCGCACGAAGATACGGGCGTACGATTCACGTGATACGGAATCATCGGTGGGGAAGAAGTTCGTTTCGAGGCCATTCTAGACCGAATTCGAGCGAAACGCGGCGTCTACTACGATTAATCTGCAGAGAAGTAGGATCGCAACTGGTCGTTCGCTTGGAAAATCGAAGGAGAACGTCGATTTGCTTTCCTAGCGCCTCGAGCGAACTTTCCGAGCTAAGTATAAGGCCTAAGACGCTATTTTTTCTGTAAGGCGAATGCGCTTTTGAAGTTTAGGCTCGTTCGAACGTCTCGGTTCCGCGGAAAAGGCAGTCGTTTCGAAAAGAGAACGAAATTGGTATGAAACGTGTTGGAATTTATTTTTACGAAATGGAGTAACATTTGCAAATTAGACGAGTCGATTTCAGTCCGACGTAACACTTGGAAATTTTCAGCCCAAAAGGAATCAACAAAAGAATTTTTAATTAATTAACAAGTAAGAAATCCTAGTATAGAGTCTCTTTCCGAGCTAAGTATAAGGCCTTAAACGCTATTTTTTCTGTAAGTTGAACGCAATTTTGTCAGCGGAAAAGTCAATAGTTTCGAAACGCCAAAGAATCTCGTCGAAACGGCTAAAATCGAATGCGAGGACCTTCGTCGCGCCTTCAATCATCTCAAAGACGCAATCTGAGCCAAAGAGGCTTGGGACAGGTGGAGGGATTCTCGTCAGGAATTGAACGTTTGATCGATAGGTAGCGGTCTACGAGATAACCGAAATGGTCTCAAGGAGCTGAACGGAAAGTTGGATAATTTGAAAACCGAGCTACGAATCCGTTCTCAAAGCGGCCGAAGATTTGAAACCGACGTGGATACACGAGAGACAGGGGAGACTGGATAAGGCGTACCCTGTGATGGCTACGTCCGATACGGTGAAAAACGTATCGACGTTCACACGGTAAAACATATCGATACTAATAAGATTTTTTTTATTTTTTGGTTTTGTTGCAGCCTCTGTGTGCCGAAGTTGATCGATTCCAGGATAAAGTTGGCGATCTCGAGACGGCAGCCGATTCTTTACTCGAGCTCATCCCTCCCCGACGTACAGTGCTGGCTTGAATGTGGTGAAAAGTCAGGTCGCTGATACAAAGGAGAAAGAGTCCCAGCGAAACCCGAAGTCATAAAGAAGAAAACGGAACAAGTCCAGGTGAAGCGAATTGAGAAAGGAGCCCCCCCCCCCCCCCCCCCCCCCCCTCACGAATAATATATTTAGGCGGTTTCGGTTCGGTAAGCGGCAAGATCAATATCGACATCAGAATCAATCACGAAGGGAAATACATGCCGCAGAATTCTTATATCATTGGCACGAAGACGCCAGGATCGGATGTTCTCATTTTCGATATTTCCAAGCACCCCGGGCCGTCAAATCCAGGCATGACATTCAGGAATGGATTACAATTTAGTCAACGTCTCGGACTTCGAATGGATTCATAGGTTGCATAAAGATTTAAAAAACGTTAGAGGAAAACTGTTTTTTTTGTTATGTTCAGCGCGCCGACCGACCGCACGCTATGTGCGAAACGCGCCCGGATCAGCAGCAAATCGAACGCGTGTCGATCGGGTGGAAATTTTCGCCGTCGTCTCGATAGTCTTACTTCGCCTGTTCGAAGCAGAATCGAGCCGGTAGAAGAGACGAGGCGTCGTCTCGCGAGAGTCCGAGAGCGCAGAAGCGAAATCGAGGAAGAGCGTTCTCTCGAAAGGACTTCTCCGTGCAAATCAGTTCCAAAGAAGCTACAGGCGCATGGGGTTCGCGCCTGTTGCTCGGATTTTGGCTCGTTTGTTTACTGGCGACGAGAGCAGAAGGTGAGAAGCCTGAAACGCCCCCAAGGCTAGACAGGGACGTCTTCTCTTTAGCTAACTCATGCACGGCTTCGAATTGCACAGCGGGACAATATTTCGACAGCGGAGTCTGCCTCGAGTGGGATTTTAGTGAGTAAATTTCCGTGTTTTCTGAATAGGCTATTTCAAATTTTTTTTCCAAAGTTGCTTCGGTGGATCGCAAGCGCCTCGTTCGTGCTCGAACGGCACATTCAACGCACTAACAGGCCAATCGATACAGTGCGCCGATTTTCGATGCCCAGAGGGACAGTACACAAATACAACAGGTAAAAATCCGAAAACGTTTAATGAATCAATAAATTATAATTGGTATTTTCTAGGTCAGAAATCTTGTGTTTCTTGTGAAGCCGGTCACGATTTCCAGCGTCGCAACGAGTCGATTTTCTGCCCGCGTGGAACGTCGAGTCTCCTCGGACAAGGCTCCTGTACGTCGTGCAACGAAGGCACGTTCGGTCGCGAAGGCGCCGCCCGCGGCCTGCCTTCCCTGCCCGGCGGGCCACCAATGCTACAATCCATCCGTGGAACCGATTCCGTTCCCCGAAGGATACCACTCACCCGAGGCCGCTTCGATTTGCAGTCTCTGTCCCCAAGGAATGCTCAGGGGGCCGTCGCGCGGCCTATGCGTTCTCTGCCCCGCCGGGCAAACGTGCGTCGATCCGCGCATCGGCGTCGGCATCGCGTGCGGAAACGGCACGTGAATCGAACGCGGCGTCAATCTCCAATGCCGAAACTGCACTCCCGGATACTTCTGCCCCGACCCCGCATCCCTTCCGCAACAATGTCCTCCGGGAACGCATTCGGCGCGACGTCATGTCAACCTCAAGCCTGCGATCCGGGACATTACAGTCGCCTAGGCGACCATCTTTGTACGGAATGTCCAGCGCGCGGGAAGTCAGTGTCCGTCTCCGTACGACGGTCCGATCGAGTGCGTGTTCCTCGGGGTTCTATTCGTCAGCGGGGGCGGGGTTATGTGCACCTTGTCTGCGCTAATCCCGCCTTGGCTCCAGTGGTGTGTTCCTTAGGACAATACTCTCTTGGAAATCAAAGCAGCTGTATTGACTGTCCTCCCGGATTTCAATGCGTCTCGCCGTCGTCTCCGCCTTTCGAGTGTTCGCCCGGCTTCTATAGTCTCGGTCGAGCGACGAATTGCACCGAATTTCTCGCCGGATCGGCGTGCGTTTCGAACGCGGAAGCGCCCACTCCGTGCGATCCTGGCCACTACAGCAACGCCGGTATGACGGCGTGCCCATCATAAAAAAACTCGACGTCTGTCGTACACTGCCAACCTGGAACATACTCAGTGGGAAGACAACAAGTGTGAACGGCTTGTCCGTTAGGAAAACACTGCACTGACACAAGGTAAGAGAAGAAAAAAATCAATAAATAATTATAATCAAGTATATATTTTTTCCAGATCTGCTACTGTTATAGCACTATAGCACGGGTCGAGCGACGACGTGCACGCAGTGTTCCGCCGGTTTTCGGTGTCCTTACAAAGACAGTGACGTCGTGATTGCATTCGCTCCTGGCTCGATATCGGCGTCCGCGGCGACGCGTTTTACAGAATGTCGTGCCGGTTTCGAGTGCCTACGGTGACTGGGTCAGAAATAGGGTGGGTGGCATCTCACAATGACATGAGGAGCCCACGCATCTCACTCTTGCACGCACGCTCGCATCTTAATTGTGTGACTGCTCGCATCGTTTGTCGAGCCAGTGCATCTTTAGTCGTCTTTGAAAGCAATTTGGCAAGTGTACGCACCGAGAGGGCATCGATAGAAGGGAAATGAAGCAAGCTTGGATACCGGTGGGGTGCCACGCCCAAATTTTACTCCGCAGTGTAGAGTCGTTCGCCGAGAGAGATTAATTAAACACCCGTTTTGGAGCTGCAGCATTTCGTAACGCCCAATGTTTCTCTAGAGCTTTATTCGAGAGGAGCTGTCTTCAGGGATCCATGGCTTTGACATGGCTCCTCATGGTGGCAGTGACCATCTTTCCTTCTCAAATCTGTAAGTTTCAGCGCTTATTGGACTCCAATTTTACGTTTCTCTCCTAGTGAGTATCGAAACGAAAATCGGGGGCGTGTACTCATCAGATACGCTGTTGACGTTAGCCAAGAGTCCCTACGCAGTCACCAGCGACCTGACTGTGTCGAACGGAACGACGCTCACCATCGAGTCGGGCGTGGATTTGAATTTTCAGGCTCGAATTCGTCTCGTCGTGGAGGGAACCCTCAAAGCCGTCGCAGGTTCACGTGATCCTATAATCATGCGTCACAACGCGACCGTGGGAGTCGATTCGGCGGCTTTGCGTCTTGTGGGTGGCGCAACTCCTCGCGAAGGCCGAATCGAAGTGTTTGATGCGTCGAGCATGAAGTGGGGAACGGTGTGCGACGATTTATGGAATCAAAACAACGCCAAAGTCGTCTGTCGTCATCTTGGATTCAATGATCCAATGGGGTCTGACTATAGCACGAAGCGATTTGGAGCTGGAACGGGAGTCATTGGGCTATCGAACGTTGATTGCGATGGCGTCGAGAACTCTCTTTTGGATTGCCGCGCTCAGAAGTGGAACATGAATCAGTGTACGCACACACAGGACATTGGCGTTGTGTGCGGTGAAGGAAGCGTGGGATTTTGGGGCGGAATCGCGTTTGAAAGTGAAGGTGCCAAGGTGACGGTGTCGTCATATGGAGTGATGAACTACTCGACATCGAGTGTGATGCAAAATGTTGAGATTTTGAATGCAGGCATTGTGCCTGATACGGTTCGTAAATCGACTCCAGATGCAGACGTCGCGGCCGTCAGAGCGACGTCAGCAGTGGCCAAATTGACCAACGTCACAATTTTAGACAGTCGATTATCAGGAATTGAGCTCAATGATCTACACGCAGACATTGATTTTGAAGCAGTTACTATTTTTAACTGCAGTGGCACGGGCTTGACTGGTCGGTCATCTCGCCGTCTTACGTGCTTGCGATGTCATGTTGAGAACTGTTATAGAGGCGGTATTGTTATCACGGGAATTCCCTTTCCTATTGGTCGACCAACTGTTAGCGTTCCCTCGTATGATTTCAGTTATTCAGGAAGTATGAAGGGTGACAAAAAGTCATATTTTGTTGGCGACGAGGGTGTCTACTTTACCTTTAAAAGAGCCACTACTGACTATTACCGAATTTTGGAGACTTCACCTGGTTACGGGATGTCTGTTTCTTTTGACCGCTTTCAGTTTGGCGGTTGGGGGTGTTTTGGTTTGATGACTGGAGATACAGGGCACAAGCCGGTACACGCTTGCGGTCCATCATCAAACGCAGACGTCCAAATATTCGATTATCATCAATTGGTGGCGTACTTTGTTCCACGTCATTTAGGCTTGACTTGCGACGTCAAAGCGTACGTTTCTCGTTATCGATTGGACTCAAAACAAGTTAACATTCTGAATTGCTCAACAATTAATTCAGTTGCAGGTGGCGGCGGACTTATTGTTAAAGCGCTTTTTGGGTCTGTTCTCGTTGCTGGACTTAAATCAATTGACAACGAACCAGGTGGCATTCAGATCTCAGGAGCCGGTTATTCCGTTCACATAGACACCTCTGTAATTCAATATGGCGTACGTTTTTACAATTTCAACCGAGGAATTAACTTGGTTGGCTATTTTTCATTGGCGAAAATTTCGAACTCACGCATCAGTGACTATCACCATGTTGTCCACTGGGATAACCACGGAGCTGGTAATATGACCATGTTGAATAACATCCTCATCGGATCACGCAATGATTCTGGAAGGATTTCCGTCTACGCAGGTCTCTACCTACATAGTTATGGAACGAACACGTACGGCTGGAGATTGACTGAGGATAGGGCATTTTCGTTTGAGGGAAATGTTGTTACTCGCGTTGGAACCTCTGAGGGAACCTCCTATGGAATGTATTTCTACGTGTCTCACCAATACGCACATGTGGGGTCGTTTAGCGTGAGAAACAACGTGTTTATTCGAAACGGAGGCGGTTTGTATTATCGTCAAGAATTTTTTTACCTCGCGGACGAGAATGCGATATTTGCTGGAAACAGGTTTGAAGAGAACGACGTTGGATCCGGCTTAAACGTTGCTGAGCTGACCTTATCGAGTGCGAATGACAAGGTTCGCGTGATCATGGAAGGAAACACGTTTGTTCGTAACAAGGGAAAGTCAATCGTTTTGTTGTCTCCTGAAGCGTTGTACTTCAATGGTGCAGTGCAAATTCGAAACGTCACCTTCTTCAGAAATAATACGTTGAAAAATAACGTTGTTTACAATGGAACAATAGCCTCTAAAACGTTCCCCAACTGCGTTCTTGAAGTGACAAGTGTGAACGTGGAAGTCTATCACAACGTATTTGACAATCCAGGTTCTTCATTTGATGTTGGCAATGGAATCCCAGCAACGTCCTCCTTGGTCAGAATCAATTTTACACTCAACTATTGGGGTACAGACAACGAACTAATTATTCCGAACAGAATTTTTGATTTCGACGATTCGAACTTCTTGGCTACAATCGACTACTTTCCCTTTCTTCTCTCTGCCGACCCATCTGACGTGGCAGGATCGAGTCCTCCTAGACGGTACCCACTCTTCGTTACTCCGTCTGGAGAGGTAGGAGGTCGGTTGAGGGACTCTTTGACGTTGACAGCGGCTGCTTCTCCGTACCTAATCACGAGAGACGTCACGATTCTTCCAAGAGGCACACTTACTATTGAAGCTGGCGTCGTCATTGAAGTCAAGGCGAATGCAGGCATTTTAGTTGAAGGCAGCATGATGTCCCTAGGAAGTTCTGTCAGCCCTGTTACATTTCGTGGAGAGATTCGACAACGCGATGTCACCAAATATCGTATTTTTGACCGCTATTCTAGCACACCATGGCACATTGGACGACTTCAGGTTAATTTCGGTCAACTGTGGCGGTCAATTTGTCTACCGTCTAATGTCAGCCAAGACTACACGTCTATAAACAAGCTTACTGATTTAGCGTGTCAGAAGCTCGGCTACATCCGTGGTGGTTTCCTTCATCGTATCTGGTTTCCATCTTTGAAAAGTCCTGTTGTTACAGAATTTAGCTGTCCGGAAAGTGCCACTGATGTTAATCACTGCACCTTTAGCTTAGGGCAATATTCAGCATCAAGTCGTTGCCTCTCGATTTTGTTTGTCCGGTGCTTGTTCGAGACAGCAGGATCTGGTAGTGACATACAACTGGGAGGATGGGCAGGAATTCGATTTTCTCCAACGTCAACCGTCTCCGTTTCAGGAAGCAGTCATGCATTGCCTTCTTCGGTGCTCCAGCATACATTGATCCAAGGGGCTAGAAGATTGAGGACAGGAACTGTACCTTCCGTGCGATCCTTACTGAAGTCACCGACATTCCTGAACGTGACTATAAAAGATTCGGCGTCAGCCGCTTTGTCTTTTGAATTTCTTCACGAAGAGGTGAATATTACCGGAGTGACTGTTGATGGAGGCCTGGGTAATGGAATATCACTTTTTGGTCCAAGGACACGAAATTTGACATTTCACGGGATTACAGTCAGAAATGTAAAGGGCGTAGGACTTCGCGTGAACCCTAGCCTTGTCTCACTGCCGGGATTGACAAACTATCAGTCCATTTGTTCTATGCCAGCTGTTTTGAACGTGAGCGTGGAGAATGGAACGTACTTCGGTTTAAATCAAGACGATCATTTGGCTGGCATGTACTGCTCTGTCGAGCTTCGAGGTCCTCCCAATACCGTCTTGTCTCTGACGCCCCTTTCCGTTCAGCTCTATAATGACGATAGACTTGTGCTCAGAAGTGGATCATCAAGTTCTTCGCCAATAATCAGAACGTACTCGGGTCAAGATCCGTATTCGATTGGCGACAACCTATTGTCATCTGGCAATTCCGTCTTGGTTGAGATCACTACAGGAAACAAGAGAAGGGCTCCTGGATTTGCTCTGTATTCTGTTGCTCTTTCAGCCAAACCGGGTCGTCCCTTTACTCGAGTCGATGATCTTAATCTGTTCTCAGCCGACACTGGAATTTACTTTATAACCACCAGCGACGACATCTATATCAGTAACGCAAGAGTAGAAAATTCTTCCGTATACGGATTCTTCAGTGAGGCCCACTCCGGATTTTGCTCCTTGCGAAACAGCGTTATACGGAACTCTCGTAGAAGTGGATTGTTCGTGACGTTTTTGCGAGGAAACATCGAAATTTTGAATAGCGAGGTAACTGGAAGCCTTGATCACGGAATCTACATCGATAGCCACGAACTATATAATGGACAGCGAGTGATCGACTCTAATCGCGTGTCCAATAGTGGCGGAAGCGGTCTTCATTTGTCCAGAACCGCCTCTAATCAATGGAACGTCACTAGAAACGTCTTTGATTCTAACAAAGATGGCGTCAGCGTTTATTCAACTGTAGGATTGAGTCGTCTGACGATTTCCGAAAATTTATTTTCAGGCCAGACCCAATATGGGCTGATTTTTGACCGCTTGTTAAACTCACTTGCTAGCATTGACGGAAACACGTTCGTCGGCCATCGTGGAAATACGGGTGGAGCAATGCTTTTGCAGGGAACGGCTCAAAGTCTCAGCGTGACGCGAAATGTTTTTCACAGCAATAGTGGAAAGTACGTCGTCAAACTATCTCCTGACGCTTTTACGACGGCACCGTTTTCGTTCGAAAACAATCGTCTTCTCAACAACACTATCGTCAATTCTTCTCTATTAGGCGCTGTGGATTACGGCTATCCGGCTGTGGCTGTTGTATCTATGTCGTCTCGGATTACCATGAAGAACAATGAGTTTAGCAATCCAGAATCGCAGTTTGAACTTGGTGTTCAACTTCCAGTTCAAGGTTCGTCAGAGTTGTCGGTAGATGTGACCAGCAACTATTGGGGAACGGCGGATGAAGCTTCGATTCGTGACCGTATCGCCGACTTTGGATACTGCTCTCGACTTGCCAATGCTGAAATTTTTCCGTATCTTACGTCTCCATTGGGCCCGGCCGTGTCACTCTCCGCATCCAGAGACACTTCCATACTGAGACCGAATTCGATCATTCGAGGACGTGTTTCTACAAACACGACTATTCCTATGTCTGGTAGTCCGTATACAGTTGCGGGCGACATCACTGTTCTTCCTGGACAAACTCTGACAGTGGAATCTGGCGTCGAGCTCCGATTCACTGCCAACACAGGAATAATGGTCGAAGGTCGTCTTCTTGCTCTGGGAACGCGGAATCTGCCAATAAACTTTGTTAGACGTTCGTCGTCCGTGGAAATCCGTTCAGGAGACATACGTCTCGTTGGAGCTGCAGCACATGAAGGAGAAGGAGTTGCTGAAATATACTACAATGGGACGTGGGGGACCATTTGCGCTCTACAGGATGACGAAGACAGATTCTTTCCCACCGATCACAATTACTTGTTGTCAAACGCTGTATGCCGAGAACTCGGCTACAGCCAAGCCAATCAGCTGCCACGCTCACGCTATGCCAATTCTTCGTACCAACGAGACGCATGGCTTGAGCAATTGATTTGCCGTTACTCTGACTCAGTGCCAGCGCAATGCGTCAACTACGTGTTCCGAAGGTCGAAATGTTATCTCGGAGCCTTGCATGTTAGCTGTAGGACGGGCGATCTAGTTCAACGTCGACAGTCGTGGCTGCATTGGTCCGGCGTTCGATTTTCTCAATCTTTGCAGGAGCCTTCAGTGATGAGTCACGTTTTCCTGTCTAATGCAGGATACGCAAACGTGGAAAAAATCGCAGCTATTCAAGTAGTGGGACACAGACTTGTTCTTACGGATGTAAGTGTGACCAAAAACGCTTGGACAGGCGTAGAATTTCGTAACTCGCCTTCTCCAAATATTACCAGACTTCACTTGTCATTAAATGAAGACACAGGACTAAGATTATCGAATACCCTTTCAAGTACATTGGAAGGAGTAACGGCTATTGAAAACCACGGTCACGGGCTGGCGTTGACTAGCGGCGGCGTTTTGCAGAGTCTTTGGAATTACCCCATCGTATCACCTGTGGACATTTGCTCCCAATCTGGGATATTGTCGGCGTCGACTCCTTTCTATCTGAGATACGTAGCAAAATTAATGCAACGGGATGCTACTGATCGGAACTGTAAGGTCGACATTCAAGCCGACCCCAACCACGTTTTATCGTTTGATATCTTGGCAATTCAATTAGCATACTGGTCGAGCAATATGGTTATTGACGGCAGAACATTTTTCAACTCGGGAAGAAGTCTGTTCCAGGGCGATTCTCTTCATTACGTAACAAAGGGCAGCTCGTCGTATGTATCTGTTAGAGCGCGACTCAGTATCGATTCGCGCGAGGACTTTGTTCTGATATACGTTCAACAGCATTCTACGGGTAAGGGTAGTTATTTGCATTGATTAAAATAGCGCAGTTATATTTCTTTCACAGTCTCTCCTTCTCAATGGTTGCATACTGTGTCCGGTGGACATTTCGCTTCGAACTCTCTGTCTGGCGTTGCTTTCAGTTCTAGTGAGAGTACGTACGACCGTTCAAGCGTATCGATTGAAGGTTCCGTCATATCAAACAACAGCTGGAATGGCGTCGATTGCAAAGTCACAAATGATGGAACTTCGGGCTACGGTTCAGTCATTCGCGACATCAAAATCAGGAGAAGCACTATATCTAACAACGGTCGATTTGGCAGTGCCGCCGGAATCGCCGTCTCAGCAGACCATGCGAACATCGTCATCCAGAATAACGGACTAGCGGACAACAGCGGTGGAGCTGTCAGCCTAAATCTCCAAACGAGTCGAAATGAATCAAGGTCGATTGACTTATTTGACAATCGCATCGTCAGAAACAGGGATGGCGGTACTATTAGCATTTCTGGCTCTTCCAGTTCGACGGGGGCTCGAGCGAGAATTCTCAGCAACAAGATTAATCACAATTCTGCTGGAGTTCTTTACGACACTTTGTCAATCAACAGAATCGCTGCTAGCGTCGTGGACAACACATTTCACAACGACACCGGACGTCATACGGTTTATTGGGAAATTGGCGAAAGATCCTCGATTTATGGGCAACAATTTGCTAACAACACGTTACATCTCAATGTTGGGCAAACGCCGAACCAGCGATGGACAGTGTATGCTGTTGGCGTAGGGCCGTCGTACACTGGAAACGTCTTCACGAATCCGGCGAATCGATACGAGTTTGCTGCGGGATCTGATTTGAATCAAAGCCATCATAATGCTGTCGACAATTGGTGGGGAAGTCGGTATTTGAGTGAAGCCGAGAAACGCGTGAGAGATAAGGACGACGTTTCGAGCTTGGCGGCGGTGGACATTGCACCGGTTGTGACGGAATCGCCTTGGACCGATAACGGAGGTACGCTATAGAGAACGAGTCTTCTTCCCTAATATTTTATTTGACTAGGGTGTCAGTATGGGTGGACTTTAGAGGACTCATGGGACTTGCATTGCTATTTGTACGTTAAAGGAGCACTGGATTGGGCCTCGGCGAATTCGTTTTGCAAGGCAAGCAAGCTCCACGTCTTGGGGCACACTCTAACTTGCATGGTCATTTAAATTATTAGGCTCAGAGATCGGAGCTTGGTTCTATCCACGATGCGTCCGTAACTAAGTTTTTGAATGGCCTTGTTCCCCGTCCTCCTGCGTCGCTTACAAGCGCGGGAGCGTGGGTTGGACTCCGACACGACGGGAACGTATGGTGGTGGTCCGACGCATCGGACTTTGACTACGGAAGCGTTAACGGAGGAAAAGCCGGAGACTGCTTGAAATTGACATCGGCAGGATGGGAAATCGAGGATTGCAGTACACGTCTTCCGTTTTTCTGTAGCGAACTACCAGCGGGGGGTACGTTTTCGTTGGTTTTGCGCAATTTTTTGTATATTTTTTTTGATATTCAGACCAATGTCCGAATGCTTGCTCGCGGCATGGACAGTGTGACAATGCTACTCGTACTTGTTCGTGTTTCAAGGGATGGCAAGGCGAAGACTGCAGCGACTTTCACTGCACCGACGTCAACGACTGTTCCGGTTATGGAACGTGCGTGGGGCCGAATCAATGTCGTTGCCGAGCTGGCTGGAAGGCATGGAACATATAACTGGTATTTTTTTAATTAGATATTCTGCCGTTTCCAGGGTCGCGCTTGTACGACGACCTATTGCAATCTGTACACGACGTGTTACGCCTGCAGTCGACAGCGGGGCTGTGGTTGGTGCGACAGTCAAGCCGCCTGCATTCCTGGTCTAAGTAGTCGCCCAGATAAGCAGCAATGCAACACGTGGTTCTACTACAGCTGCTACAGCCCACGGAGAGAAGGTTGTTCAGATCGAATAAAGGTATTTAATAAAGAATCGGGTCTTGCTAATTGATAACCATAGAGTTTTTGCATAGGACATTGGGTGCTCCTCTCCGTGCGACTGGTCTGTGGCAACAAGCAGCTACGAAACTTGCCAGCATTGTCACGACATAGGCCACTGCTACAACGAAGCAAATGTGAGTCTAATTAGATTCTTGGCAGACAGTCTTGTATCGTCGCATCTTTTTAGTTGTCTTGTCTCAATTGGGACGAATCACGATGTCCCTATGGAAGGGTTACGCCCGACTACGGTCTCGGTGCGAATGCGCCTAAAATTCCGAGTCATCTGCCTAACGGAGAGTCAGACTTTCGCGACAAGAGATCTTCGGGTGGATCGTCGTCTGATCGCCGTCAAAAGTACGTCGATCTTTACCCTAACGTACGAGTTGATCCCGGAAGCTCGACCATCTACCGTCTACTGGGCGCTAGCAACTACAATTATTACATCACAACACCGTCGCTGAAAGACGTGTACACTGGCCACATACTTTCCAGTCGTCAAAGTGGAGGAATACTCGACAAGATACTCGCTACGACCAAATGGGGGGCATATCAACTAATCAAGGCCTCTCCAGCCTACTTGGAGGAGGCGATAAAATACGCCGACTTTATCGACCCTGTTGACCTGGAAGACATCTACGACGAAGCAGCTATAGAAATTATTCCGAATGTGACAGCTCTTGAGGCGATTGCAGCCTCCTCCACCCCGCAGCTTCCCGGAGCCTCACAAACAATAGTTTTGTCGCCGTCTGTTTCTGTTTACAAGTGTCGGCGAACGTCTGGCGGAGATGTCGTCATAGCGTTGTCGTCGGTGGAATCGGAGAAGCTGGGCTTGAATCCCAGCAGCAATCAAGGCATTGTCAGTGCGCACGGAAGCAGACGTTTCGAAGAAGTCGAATCGATTGTCGGTGCCGGACCGCATACAATTGTTCATACGTCCCTAGCAAGTTGTTCTCCAAATCCACGCCCTCCATCTGTAAAATTACAAGTGAAGACGACTGGACCATCTCCGGTCAATAAGTCTCCGCTTATTACGGGTGTTGGCGGCACGGGCCTCAAAGGTGTTCTCATATTTGACAACGTTTCTCCATCGGGTCTTGATCTATCAGTTGGTGACGTGATCGTCGGTCGTCCCAGTGGCCCAGCCGCTGGTTTTCTTACTGTGTTCTATGGGTCGCTGATTGACGGCACAACCTTCTTGGAACTGAATCCATCCAGCGGTGTCGGAACTTCGTGCAGTGAGAACATGGGCGATGATGCGTCACGCAACGTTGGAAATAGTCTTGGAAATATGAAATGGTGCGATGCAAACGAGACCATGTTCTTTCATCACGAAGTATTGAAAACCAATGTAAGTCTTAATGCAGAGCGTTAATTTTTCTTCCTCAGCTAAATGGTTTTTTTTTCAGTTAGGAAATTCCGATCGAGAAGTAATCTCAACTGAGACGCTGGTCAGTTACGATCCTCAAGTGGAGATGACGTTCCGATCCAACCACACGTCGCCTTTCGTAACGAAGGTCGGATTTTCATTCAAAGGACCTCTGCATATTGGAACCAGCGCTAATTTAATGATATTGCCGAGCTTGTGAGTTTGATTAAGCTTTCCTTCTGTCGATTCTTGGCTCACTTTTCTTCCCGCAGAAAAGGAAGTTCTTCTCCGCCTGCAGTATCTGTTACTGTCCCTTCAAAGCCTTTTTGCATTTCTATCGGCTCAATCTGCGTTCGTGGTGAAACGAAGATGTCCGCATCGTATTCGTTTTCTTTTGATTACGACGTAGGTTACTCGCATTCCTGTGTTCTCTCTGAACGCCTTGTTTTTGCAGGTGACCGGTCCTAGTAGCATTTCCTTTTCGTATCTTTCTCAGTCCCGTGGAAATGCTAAATTTGGTGCAGTATGGAGAAACGGAGTTGGAACCGAATACGTAAAAGAGGTAAGTATCCTTTAAGAAGTGCAAAGAATTCGATTGTAGAGTACATTTGTCTTTTTAGGCTCAGTTGAAAGGAGATCAAGATTTGGCTGATCATCCACAGTATACGTCGACGTTTGAGTCTTCCCTGACTCCGACATTCGGAATTTCGTGGCCCTCGTCGTACAAAGCTCCGGACTACGTGGCCAAGTCATCAATACATGCGATTGTGGCGTCTGCTTTCTCAGCATCACCTAGTCTCTATCCCCAGTCTTCCTTTACTGTGGAAATTTCTCCGTCACTGAAAGGTCAGTTTGAAACAACGCGATGCTCTAGAGGTTGTAATTTTGGCAAGGTACGCTGGCGACTTCAGTAGATATTAATTAATTAAGAATACTTGAGTTGTTGTCTAGAAATTACTTTTATCATCACGCACCGGAGTTGATCAAATAGAGGGAACGTCATCTATAGATCTGCTCTACTACAATTCTTCGCAGGTGTTCGATTCGTGGCAACAAGCTTCGTTTATCGACGTAACAACGGGTCTCTGTTTGCCCTTGACGAACGAGACGGAATGTCTGTGTGAGTGTCCCGGGGCCGCCTCGTGCATCGACAAAGGCAACGGAATTAAACTTTGTCTGCCTTACATTTGCATCGGCTTGCCTGGCTGCTTAAGCACACAAGCGTGTCCGGCTGGGTTAATTGAAATTTTCAATTCGTTCTTGCCGAAGCCGATATGTCAATGTCAGTGCTCGGATTTTGACCTCGCAGATGTTGGTGGCGATGGAACGTGCCAGGTAAGGCGACTTTGGTTGGACTCCATGATTGTCGGTTATTTTTAGTGTGATTGTACTTGCAACGACGGTAGTGTGAGCGTTTTTGGACCAGACGGCTGGTGTCAGTGCGGGTGTAAGTGTAACAACTGCATGGACTCAGTTCTTGGTCCAAGCGGATGCATTTGTCCTGATGATAAGTAGGTCTCACACTGACACGCTGAGACTGCTGTGCATTCCGTCTACTCTAGATGTCCTACATGTCCGGAAGACCTTGAACCAGTGTGGCAGGACTGCACTTGTAGCTGTCAATCAAAGCAAGGTCGCGGTGGTTTGCCACCGGTTTGTGCAGATGGATGGCAAGGGCCTTTCTGTGACGTGCCTGACTGCAGTCCTTGGCCGTGTGAGTTGACAATTGCTACCTTATTGTCGTGTGTGCAACGTCATTGTTTTAGTTTGTTCTGATAACGGCATCTGCACCATACCAATGGGAAGTGAGGCAGACAGAAAACCGTACTGCGTATGCGACGAGCAGTGGATTGGTCCTGGTTGTCAGTTCGCCAGGCCTCGTCCAGGCGGTGGAGATCCGCATTTGCAGACTTTAGATGGTAAGGTAAATCTGTGGTGCCGGAAAGTTGTATCGAACGTGGTTTTACAGGATTTAGCTACGACTTCTTTGATATTGGCGAATTTTGGTATTGCAAGAGCGTTGCCAACGACTTTGGAGTGGACACTCGTTTCTTCAAGTACGCCAGAGCGTCTCTGATTGGCGCCGTTGCAATAAAAGCCGGTCCGAGTGTCGTTGCCATTTCAACGCTTCACCAGCCTAAGCCTTCAGACTTACCCACTCTAAGGTTTGTCAGTCGATTTAACGATATGATAATAATATTTTCTTTTAGACTCAACGGTGTTGTGACGTTCTTATCGGATGGTCTCGGGCTCAACTTGGCTAAGGACACAGTTCGCGTTGACGTATCCTTGATGTCTTCGCCTGAAAGCATAGCTTTGATGTCATTTCATTTTGCAAACGACGTGTCTTTGTCTGTTGACGTCCGGTACAGTTCAGCGATGGAGCGTCAATTTATCAACATTCTTTTCGCTCCCGTTGCATCGTTCAAATTATTGACCGAAGGATTGTGTGGACTGATGGACGGAAATGCGACAAACGACTTAGTTGGATCCGACGGTGTCACCTACGCCCCTGAAAAAGTGTTAGACTTTGCTAAGTCATGTAAGGTTCACTGTTCAGTTTGGTTTTTTTTTCTGATTGGGTGGTATGCAGGGAAAATTGCCAAGTCGTTTGATGGCTCCGGCTTGAATGGCACGTGGTCATGGAATCATTCGAATTTTCACAAAGACGACACTTTGGACTTTTCCTACACCGATCCTAGATTCGTTCCACTCTACTCAATCAACGATATCGACTCTTCGACCAGGATGGTAAGGCCACATACGTCCGCGTACCATTTTTACTATTTCCTTTCACTAAAGATGGCCGAAAGTCTTTGCAAACAACAAGGTCTCGACGGCGTCCGCTTACAGGAGTGCATATTTGACGTAGCTATCACAAATGACACAACTTTGGCTCAGCAAGAAACGTATCTGACAGGTATGACGTCTGAATGGTAAATTCCTCAGTTTCGTATGGATGAGTCTAGGCTGTCCTACCCAATGCTCTGGAAAGGGTCGCTGCGTAAATAGCACCTGCATCTGTCTTCCCGGTTGGTTCGGAGAAGACTGTAGACTTGGTTAGTTTGATCCTCGCTTTGACACGATTACGACTTAAAGCAATATCTTTAGGATCGTGTGAAAACTGTAGTTTGAATGGCGATTGCGTGTCTGGATTCTGCAAGTGTCACTTCGGATGGGACGGAAGTCTTTGTGACGAACCAGGTAAGTCTCAGTTTGTACCTGTGACGTAGCCAGGTCTTTTCATTGATGAGCACTGAATGGTATGGGGGCCCCACCAGGCATGTACATCTACAATTAAATCTTTTAGACCTGCTATGAAAGGGAGCAGGTAACACATCCCAAGCTTTGCTCTTTTCATAGTAACAAAAAGAACAAAAATATGATACTTAGGGAAGGACACGTGCTCACACAGGACCCCTCTAACTGTTAGCCCCACCAAATCCCAGAGAGTTTGCATGGTTTTTAGAAACCGATGTCTAATGAATTGCTTTGTAGCTACTTGTTACGGAGTATTCAACTGTACGAGTCCATCTCAAGGTCAATGCAAATCTCACGAATTGTGTGCATGCTCCGTCGGGTTTACTGGCTTGTTTTGTAACGAGAAAGCCAACTGCAGTCGCATCAGCGATTGCTCGAGCCACGGAGCGTGCATCGATCACGACAAATGTAAATGCGACTTCGGCTGGGCGGGAGTCAGCTGCGATCGCCACTCGTGCGAAGCCGTCGGCTATTGCAGCAATCACGGCTCGTGCGTCGGCTTTGACAAATGCGTCTGCGATGAAGGTTGGGGAGGATCGAGCTGCGCGTTTCCCACGTGCACTAATGTCGGAGATTGCTCTGGAAACGGTGATTGCGTTGCACCGAATATCTGCTCTTGCTCCGGTGGATTTTCCGGCGTCGACTGTGCGACGCCGACCGATTGTCCGGAGTTGGACGATTGCTCGGGAAACGGTGTCTGTTTGGCTGAGAACGGGAAGAAATACTGTTCGTGCTACGCGGGTTACAAGGGGTCAAATTGCAGCGTCGCGTCGTGCGCCGGTAGGAGAGATTGCTCTGGGAACGGAGCCTGCATCGAAGTCGATTTGTGTGACTGCAAGTACGGCTACGCGGGTTCTGACTGCAGCAAGTTTTCTTGCGAAGCAAAGAAGTTTTGTTCAGGTGCAACTGATGCCGCAGAGTTTCTTTTGGGTTTATATCTTTTCCTTGTCTTTAGGCCATGGAAAGTGTCTTGCTCTAGACACGTGCACTTGCGATTCCAAATGGACGGGACCGGAGTGCCGTACACCCGACTGCTCAGCGGTGAATAACTGCGGCAATGTGTCTACAGGAGTGTGCATTGGGCCAGATACCTGTCAATGCACTGCACACTACGACGGACCTCGCTGTGATCAGTTAGGTGGAATTAATCAACACTCCCCCGCCTTCAATGTTTCGTCTATCGACGTCGCTCTTCCGCTGACGGCAGCCATCGGATTTGTCGTCGTGTCTGAGCCCGCTTTAGACATGGATAGTGGAAAAAACGGTCGCATCACGTACAGTCTTACAAGCTCAGATGGCCGTCACTCCCTGTTCAAAGTTGACGCTCAAACGGGTGTTATAGTCACGGCAGCGTCATTGCGCAGCTACGTTGGCGACGTTTTCTTGTTTACTCTCTCTGCAACCGACAGCGGCGTGCCATCGTTGACCGGTAATCTTCAAATATCTCTGACCGTCACTCAACCGAATTTGCACTGTCCCGTTTTTGTCGGCCTTCTCTCGTCTGTCGACGTCGATGAGATGGCTCCTCCAGGAACGAACGTTGTTCAATTGAGTGCAACTGATAAAGACGGCAAAGCTTCACCAAATGGAAGAGTGAAGTATTCTCTGGATGCATTGGCCTCAGATCGGTTCAAAATCGATTCCCAAAGTGGACTGGTTACTCTAACTCGATCTCTTTCAGACGAAGCTTACATTCTAAATGTCGTTGCATCTGATCACGGTCAGCCTCAGTGTCACACGATGGGAAAGGTCGACGTAAAAGTCATCTCGCTCAATCACGCTCCACAATGTATACCAGGAAGTCTAACAACTTTTGTTCCGTATACGACTAATGCTAGCACGGCGTTATTTACTCTGGAAGCAACTGACATCGATAGTGGTGCAGCTGGTAGACTATCTTACAATCTGACAAACTTCCAGTCAACTTCTCTATCAAGAAACCTTTTCGATGTGGTGACGAACGACTCGACAGGAGCAGACGTGATTCTCCGCTCTTCTCCGCCAAAGCCGTCTGGCCTGTTTAACTTGGCAACATTTTCTGTAGCAGTTCGAGATCAGTCGTCAAGTCCGAAATCTTGCACCTTTCGTCTGACCGTCACTATCGCTGATAATTTTGAGTTTGTCAGTTCGAAAGCAATTGCACGTCTTGCCGAAGATGCTCCAGTTCAGTCTATTGTTCCCGTCACACCGCGTCTGTCTCTACGCACGAATCAGCTCAATGCTAGTCGCATTTCGTACAGTCTTTACTACGCCGAATCGTTGCCTTTCAGTGTACATGCGAAAACCGGCGTGCTCTCCTTGAGCAAAGCATTAGATTACGAGCAACAGAAGGAGTACAATATCAACATTCTTGCACAGACGTCTGAAGTTCCTGGTGCCGTCACTGTCGCCACGGTCAGGATATCTGTCACGAACGTCAACGATAACGCTCCAGAATTTGAACAGCGTCAGTATGCCTTTCTTGTCGCAGAGCAAACAAAAGGAGGCGCGATGCTGTTGTCTTTGACAGCCACTGATTCAGATGTCGGTTCAGATCGCACCCAAATTGAATACCAGCTTGTGTCAGTTGTGCCCAGTGACTCGGAAGACGTATTTGAGATTAAACGTTCTTCCGCCGGTGGCGTTGGAATCTATCTGTCAGATGATGCTGTGCTCAACTATTTTTCCACAGACAAGTACACTCTCGTTATCAGAGCTCTGGATAAACAGAACCCAAGCCTTTATGGCGAAGTGACCGTTCTCGTTTTTGTAAACAAATCGAATGCCAAGGGGCCACTATTTGATCAAGGACAATACAGCATTACTTTAAAAGAGAACTCACCCGACGGCTCTTCTGTTTTGAGTGTCAAAGCTCTTGTTGACGGAAAGCCTAGCACCAACGTGATGTATTCGATAAGAAGTCAGGAATTCAAATCGGGTAGCCGTGCAAATGCGTTTACCATAACCAACTCCGGAGTCCTCCAAGTAGCAAATTCTGTCCAGTTGGATTACGAAAATGTCAGGGAAATCGCGGTTGTCATTGTAGCAAGTCTGACTGAGCCAGTTCTCCGGACGTCTGAAACAACCGCAGTTATATCTCTGAGTGACGTCAACGACAATTCGCCTATGTTCAGCAAAGAGGTATATGCTCCATCGGACGTTGTTGTCGGATTGCCTCGCGGTTTCAGCGTCGTCAACACCAGTGCAATCGACGCCGACTCAGGTAAAGCTTTTTTTCGTTGAATTATGCGCGTATCACTTTGCTATTGTTTTCTAGGAAGCAACGGAGAGGTGATGTACAGCATGGAAATGACTCAGGAATATTTCACCATTGACTCGTTGACTGGCGAAGTATCCTTAGCTAAAGAGTTGGATTCGAATGCTGACTCCTCGTACGAGCTTAAAGTATCAGCGAAGGATGGTGGAGAACCTTCCCTACGTGGATTGGCAACGATTTCATTCACGGTGCAGTGTTCTCCAACAGGCATATGTCCTCAAATTAGTTCCGATGGTAGAGGAATAGTTTAGTTAATTTTAAGTAAAGTCTAATTCTGTCTCTTCTCAGGTTCAAAGTGGATCATAATTGGTAGTGCTGCAGGAGGTGGCGTTGTTTTGTTGCTGGTGATTGTTATCGTGGTTGTTGTGGTTGTGAAAAGGAACAGCAAGCATACGAAACCGACCAGGTTATTGTATAACATTTTTTCTGAATATACCATATAATTATGTAAGTAGGTACTCTGATCGCACACCGGCGTCTATGAAACCGAATATCGTTCCTGTCGTGGACAATCCTGCTTACGATCGCGGAAACAATGAGCCTATTTTTCCCAGTGATGAAGAAGTTGTGTATGAATATATAGAAAACGAAAAAGCGGCTGACAAGGATAAAGAGTACGCAGAAATTGCATCTTCACAAGAAAAAGACCTTGAAGTATTGTACGAAGCGGCTGATTGGTAACAGGTCAGACTCACCTATGTGTTGCTGTACGTGCGTGTCTTACAGGTTGGAATGTGTTCCAGTGGATATTTTTTGCTTGATTTTTGCCCGGTTTGTTTATTGATTTGCGCTGAAAAGCATTTTGTGATCGCTACACTTTACCTTGTCTTAGCTTTCGAACTTGCCTCACCCGACTTATGTCAGTTTTCAGTTATCCGTTGTATGCATGACTTTTGTATTTACATGTTTTTTCATTGCAATTCCTGATCACCGTGTTGTAGCGCACGCTAGTGCTTTTCATCGCCAGGAGCCAGTCACTTTCGACGCTAGGGAATAGCGTCCTACTCATGCTTCGCGGAGATGCTGAAGTCTTTGCAATGCCAATGCATCGTTTTGTCGACTGGTGACCAGTAGGTCCTACAAGCAAAGAAACAGTTATACAAGACATAAACAAGAACGAATTTGAAAGTCAGTTCCGCGTTCGATCTCTTGATACTGGGAGACCAACTTGTTGGTTCTTCGAGCGCACTCGTTGGAAGCTCCGACATGATTACATCGCCGGAACTGAACTGAATCTCTGTATGAAGGAGAAAATTGTTCTTTTAAAATTATATACAATTGCGTCTAGGCTGTGATAGAATTTCCAATTGGGGATCGTTTTGAATCAACTTTTGCTTATGGAAAAAATTGGAGGAATTTTCATTTCAGCTTTTGTGAAATCCTATTATGAAAATGGTTTCTCAAGTAGAATGATGCATAGAATCAATGAGATACGTTTCTCTCTATTTGTGCAGAAAGACGGCGCATGGCGCTGTAAGCGCTGGAGATTGGATTAATGGGCGGAGACACGATGAGGCTAAACGAAGCGCGAGAACCATTGCGGAAATAGTAATTGCAGAAATATTCTTTCCAATTTGAAAATATGTGCAGTACAAAGAGAAGTCCCCCAATCATTTTCTTCGTGCCTTTGCGGTTATACAAGATTGGGTGCAGGACAAGGGCCGCGAATCAACGGTAGATGTTCTGATTAAAGTTTGTAAGGAGTGTGGTATTCATCCCGATAACGTCGTAGCTGCTTACAGGGAGCAAATCGATATTCAGTAGCGGTTTCATTCCATATTGTCATAGCGCCCGCAAAAATTTTACCCGTTTTATAATTTTGTACATCATCTATATACCTAGTGGAATACGTCTTCAACTGTAACTGGATCAAATCATTTGTGAGTTCAATTTACTAGCTACTATACTACTACATTTAGTCTATATGCTACAACCTTTTATATGCATGTCTCCTTGTTGTTTTGGGCCCTATGCAACCCCGACCGGGCAGACTATTGTGTATTGTATTTTTTAGGTATTCCGCAGTTAGCTGTTTTATTTTTGCTATCTTTTTTATTGTTTATTTGTAATTGATAATTTATTTTTCTGTAATCTTTTAGCCTGGTTGGTAGCGTACGCTAGTGAGCTTCCATCAGTTTGTCGTCGGTCGCTTTTTACAGCGGGGAAGCCGAGCAGCGCCAACTCATGCACGCTGAAGCATTTGCAATGCAGCCAGATGTGCCGTTTCTTTGACAGCAAACAAGTACAAGAACCGAAGTAGACGAGAAAAAACTATACCGTCTAATCGTTAGATGAGCGTAAGCATTCGAAGCGCCCTCTTCTGTCCTTAGACTCGTTTTGGGTCCCTCGTTTTTTCTTTGCGCTTCACACAGACGCAAGGCCGGTCCGTTGAACGATGCTTTTTTTTCTGCGGAAGTATTCCCGCCACTTTCTCTCACTGCATCTGCTCCCTCGTAAGCAATCGCGCGTCTATCGCCCCGTCGCCCCGTCTCTCCTTCGAAAAAAAATTGACTGTTTCTGTCCAGCGACTTAGTGAAGTCGTATTCGGGGGTCCCTATTTCGAACCCGCTCTCCATTCGGGCTTGCATCACGCACTTTGCATACTGTTTGGGCGTTTGGTAGATTATACGTCAACGTGATTGCTGAAAGAAGAATCAGTGGATCCTAAGGTTCGTCTCATTCGTTTGGGTCCCACATGGTGTACTTAGGGGGGGGGGGGGGGGGGGGGGGGGTCGAAACTCCCATGTTATATACGATGCTGAGAGTGTAGACGGGACAACATCTCGTCTTAAAGTATGTAGTTGAGAGCTTATCTGTACTTGTTTCAGTACGATAGTGTGCACGGGTCCTTGTCTTAATGCATTAGTTGGCGGCTGCTAGTAGGTAGGACGGTCTAGAGATTAGTACGTTGTAGCTCCTTTCCCCCGAACGTTAGCTAGCAGCCGCCACGTATACTTTAGACCATTTGTCAATGGGTTAACAGGTAATGTAAGACGTTGTCTCCTTCTTTTATACCAGTGTGAGTCTGTTTCTTTGACAAGTGCCCACTGTTGCCTTTTAAGCCGTTTCTTGCCGTCTTACTCCCAGGCTTCTTTCCATTGTTTCGTCGCGTTGACAACGTGCGCGATGAGATAGCAGCTGGCCAAAGTTAGCGCTTAACAATTCGGCTAGTTGTACTTTATACGAATCAAAAGTCATCACATAGAAACCGCTGTTCAACGTGCAACACGAATACAATACTTGGCCTGTCTAAAAAAGGACCTCAGACAAAACAACTTTGTGGCGGCGATTCTCTCCCTCTCCTCCAAACTTTCCCTTTACCAGTCTATTGACGAGCGGAATGTCCCGTTTTAGCAGTTCTGTTATCTCGCTTCTTAGAACTGTTAGACATTCGCCACTCTTTAGGACGACGTTCTATTCTTTCTTCACCTGCAATCTTTCTTGAGCAGATTTGGTGCAACTGAGCACGATTGAGGCGGCATAGGTGCGGGGGATTTGAGCCGAGGAGGCGTCTTGCACTTTCGGCAACTCATCGAGTGCATTTAAATAATCCGCAATACCCACGACTTCTAATAATAGTTCGGGCCCCCAGGGAAATACCCTTGGCTGTCTTTCTTAATTTTGGCCCGCCCTTCTTCGAGTTCGTTTCTCCAGCTGCAGCTTAGTCGTCGAGCTGCCACTGAACCATGGGGCCAGGAAATCGTCCACCTTGAAATGTCTTTGTCTTCTCTTTCTTCCTACATGTGACGTACGTACTTGAGAGAGCGCCTTATTTTCGAAAAAAAGTGGGCAAATAAATAATAGTGGAAAAATAAATATTAGGAAGCATTCTTCGCGCTAAGTCTATCGCTCTCTTCCGCCTTTCTTTTGGCACTTCGTCGCTGTTAATCCGGGTTTGGAGACACCGACGCCGAGCGATAAAATCGAACACCCATCGCGTTTGCTTCGAGAAGCAGCGCTTACGAGCCATTATCATAGAGTTTTACAACAGTTTTAATTGATACAAGAAAGAAAAAAACGCTGCATGCACTCGATCGCTGGCAAACTCCTTCCGATCGTTCCTTCTTCGATTTGATCGTTTCGTCTTCGTTTTCTTGAGCCTTCTCGCCCATATTTCTACCTAAAAAACATCCCGTCGTTCCGTCGTCGATTTCTTGAGCTCTTTCTTTCACGTTTCTGTCGAAAAAAGAAGAAGATTCGTCTCTGTCGTTCCATCTTCGTCTTCTTGAGCCTTCTCGTCCACATATCGATCTAAAAACAAAACATATTGCTCTCCGTCGTTCCGTCTTTGATTTCTTGAGCTCTCTCGTCCACGCTTCCACCTAAAAAAAGAAAAAAGTTAGTATATGTCAAAAAATCGTTGTACGTACCTTTTTGCTGCGTCCGTATTCGCGCTATCCAGGCTACACCGCGCGGAGGTTCGGACGCTTCGTAGCCCAAGGCAGCCACCGCAAAAGCAATGGCCACCCGTTCCAAAAATTGTCGGGCGAGCCACGACGTCATCAGCCACCCCACCGGTACCCGCCTGGATGAGAGACGGCCCCTAATACCGTAGTCTCCCGGCGCGGTGGTACCAAAAAACCCTTCGGTATGTGTTCCTGAGAAGAACCGGGGCTACTGGAAGTGGAGAGCGGCCGACCACCGTTTGTAGGAGTCGACAGTAAAGACAGTGCATGCCGGAATCGAAGTCTCCTGGGTCGGATTATCATTGGTCTAATCGCACTGTCGGGTGAGAAAAGTGCCGGCAACCAGGCCATGGTTGAACACCCCCTCTGAGCCGTTTCTCACTCGAGCCTAACGTGAGTCGTGCCCATTAGCGACAATAAGACCGCAGTAATCGCGAATCCCAGTGCGTAGACCGAGGCCGAAGCCCCCCATTGCCCTGCCTACAGGCTCCGGCACGGCATTATACCGTGGGCCACGCTGAGTCAACTATCCAGACTTGCCTTTTGCCAAATCTCCCGGGTCGATCCGTCAAGGACGAGACGCAGATTGCTCCGCTACCCATCCACCCTCAGCCGCGACTGAAGGAAATTGGGGGCGCGCTCTGCTTATATACTGTGGCCCCGCCCATCGCTCTTATTGGCTTGCTGGTTTCCGCTCTTCGTGATCATTGGCCCTTTGGAAAGAAGGTGTCAAAAGGCAAACCGGTTTCGATTCCGGTTTGACGTAATATTGCATAACGATTTCGGTTAGAGGCGACAGATATCGCACCTGCATCGAACAAGATGGCGAAGAAAACGTGGCCGCGACGAAACGAAAACGCTGTTAGGTACGTCTTTTCGTTGTTTTTCGCCGCTCATTTCGTCGCACGAAGATACGGGCGTACGATTCACGTGATACGGAATGATCGATGGGGAAGAAGTTCGTTTCGAGGCCATTCTCGACCGAATTCGAGCGCAACGCGGCGTCTACTACGATTAATCTGCAGAGAAGTAGGAGCGCAACTCGTCGTTCGCTTGGAAAAGCGAAGGAGAACGTCGAATATCTTTCCTAGCGCCTCGAGCGAACTTTCCGAGCTAAGTATAAGGCCTAAAACGCTATTTTTTCTGTAAGGCGAACGCAGTTTTGTCAGCGGAATAGGCAGTCGTTTCGAAAAGCCAAACAATCTCGTCAAAACGGCGAAAATCGAATGCGAGGACGTTCGTCTCGCCTTCAATCATCTCAAAGACGCAATCTGAGCCAAAGAGGCTTAGGACAGGTGGAGGGATTCTCGTCAGGAATTGAACGTTTTATCGATAGTCTCAAGTCTACGAGATAACCGGAATCGTCTCAAGGAGAAGAAAATGACGTAAGGGCTGAAACGATCGGAAGCGTTTGCTGGTTTGTTGGACGAGCTGAGGCCGTGGATACACGAGAGACAGGGAGACTGGATAAGGCGTACCCTGTAATGGCTACGCCCGATACGGTGAAAAACGGATCGACGTTCACACGGTAAAACATATTGATACTAATAAGTTTTTTTTAATTTTTGGTTTTGTTGCAGCCTTTGTGTGCCGAAGTTGTTCGATTCCAGGATAAGTTTGGCGATTCTTTACTCGAGCTCATCCCCGACGTAAGTGCCGGCGTGAATGTGGTGAAAAGTCAGGTCGCTGATACAAAGGAGAAATACGATCGCCTAACGACGTCGGCTCACGAGCGAAAAACGATCCTAAAGGGAAAAGTCCCAGCGAAACCCGAAGTCATAAAGAAGAAAACGGAACAAGTCCAGGTGAGGCGAATTGAGAAAGGAGCCCCCCCCCCCCCCCCCCCCTCTCACTCACGAATAATATATTTAGGCGGTTTCGGTTCGGTAAGCGGCAATATCAATATCAGAATCAATCAGTGAATCGCGCGCGATACATGCCACTGAATTCTTATATCATTGGCACAAAGACGCCTGGATCGGATGTTCTCGTTTTCGATATTTCCAAGCACCCGTCAAATCCAGGCATGACAATGGATTACAATTTAGTCAACGTCTCGGACTTCGAATCCGCAGCTGAGACTGAAGGGTCATACGAAAGAAGGGTAGGGGTCACGTAACGATTTTAGTACATTTTAATTAATCGAGATTTTTGTGTATGGAATGTCTTGGATTTCGGAAGAGGCGTGCTTACTGCTAAGTTCATCGTATGGTCACGTGAGTTGCTTCAAAGATTTTCTATTTTTAGACTGTCTGTCTGTGGGACGTCCTGTCTGCTCCACAGGTATTTTTTAGTTTGCATTTGTGAGTGGATGGGCGTGTGAGTAAATTACGTAGGAACAGAAAACGCTTGAGGCAAAGAACATTTACATGGCCACACTTCTGTAGGCGAGGTAAATGAAAAATTAATAAAATTAATATATGATAAAGTACACCTAATTATAGAATGTGTCATGGCATTTGCTTCACGACAGTTTGTTTGGATCTGTCGTAGATGATCACAAGCTGATGATGTATGGATCTGCTACGTTACGCTACGTATCATTTCACGGTTGCCTTTCAGCTATCGAACACATCGAAACCTGTCCACTGAAACGATGCTCACACAGTTGAGGTGATGAAAATGGTAATGATTTTTGGAGAGAGAAATAGTATTGTTCTTCCAGATCAACTGCTTAACTTTTAATCGGTTTAGTGAATGCGTTTTAGCCACGGGATCAGCAGATAAGGTACAGTCAGAATGCTACTACCATGCTTACACAATAGACCGTTGCGTAATCTGATATGCATCGTCCTATGTTTCTATAGAACGATGAGCGATGCATCGCCCCTTGGCTTCTATAGAACGATGTGCAGCTTCAGATAATGTCTTGGTGACGAAGTTTCTCCTAAGGCTTTTATTTCTCCACGAATGTTTTTGGTTGGCACATGTATACAGTTACGAATTGAAATACATCATGTTTATTTAGGTCTCCAAGAAAGTTCCCGGCGTTTATTGAAGTTTTCGTTCGGATGTCGTCCATCACCTCTGGGCCCCGAGGTGACTAAATTAAACCGGCCCAACTCTTGAGCCAGAGAGGTTAAACGTGGCTTGAACGCAGGGGATTCAATCCCCTACTCCCGTGGCACGAGTGATAAACTGCCACCCCACTTAGGAAGACGCGGTGGGTCACAATAGCGGTCCCCCTGGAACCAGGCCGGCAGAACTCACATCCGAGGGCTGCCGGTCCCAGGCGTCCGAGCCGGGAGACTAAACAGGCTCTAACTCCGACGGGGGAGTAGGGAGGATGACCCCCACCCAACCGAAGCCTGTGCGGACCCCTCGCGGTCCGTGCAGGTGGACAGCGAAACAGAGAAGATCCATGCGCAATTTTTTTCAGAATTTCCGGTTTACTTCCGGGATTTATTAAATAAAATATTATGAACATGCCTACGTCTACGCTATTGTCTGTGTTCGACGCGACGTGCCGGACGAGACCTCTTCGAGAAGGTCTCGGAGCAGTTTCAAATCTAATGCAGGGTCATGCTCAGGACCCTGTCACCACTACTGCTACAACTATCTAGACTAGCACTACGGCAACCTAACTAACTATAAAAAAGCTGCTGTTTAATTAATTAAAAATACTTCGTTTCTGTTTTTCTTTTGTTCTTTGAGTTTCCCCTTGACTGACGGGAAGAAAAGACTTCGAGATGTAGCAACACCTCAACAGATATACCACCTTACCTAAAATAAGACCAGAATTAATATTGCACGGCGGAAGAAAGCTATAGAAATAATTTACATTCGTTTGCGACGGAAAGTTGGCGGTAAAGTTGAAGTGGAGCAACTCCTGAAGCCTCACAAGATTCACTAAAGAATACATGTGACCATCTAAATGCACCAGAAACCTTTTTTGTGGCGAATATCACTCACTATAAGAGACCTCACCGACTTCAAATGGTGTTCGGATTGCCGATGCCTGAAATCGCTTGTAGACGTGTTCTGCATTGAAGAAAACGCCGTGCACACGTGTTGCCATGGTCACCACAGACCTGGGCAACAAACGCTCGGCATGGGTGAAATCACTGCAGTTTTCGTCGTCGTCATGGTAACACACTTTGGTCTTTTCCTTGATGAGCAAAGCGATATGCTTCCAACTAATATTTTGACTGAAAATTCAACGTGAGAACGATTTCCAGATAGAGACCCTCTTCCTCTTACGTTTTCAAATTCATTATCATTAGAATGTTGATGAGTTGTAATAGGCACCCGTCAGGCCTGGAAGCGGAAAGACATCCAATCGAGCAGCCGTTACAAAGATCTTATAAGAGTCAGAAAGATTTGACTACGCAGAAAAATATTCACGTGATATTTACCTTGGAGAGGAAATGCTTCAATGTGAGGCGTGACTGTGTACGCTTACGTTGGTTCCAACTCTCCCGTTCAAACACTCAAGGGTACTACTAACAGGAATATTTGAGTTTTGGCCGCTACATACTGCTCTAGATTGACAGTCAGACCTTGCTCTTGAGTCTTCTCCCATGGAGTTGGATCAATCGAGCGGAAAACCGTACGTGTCGTAGAGACGCCAAGCGACATCGCCTTGAGAAAACGGTTAGCTCATTTTATTAATCAACGTATTTTCCCATACCGGGTATGACTTTGTCCTTCAAGCCAGTGGTTGCTCTCTCGAAGAGACGTCGACCGCGGGCAAGCGTCTTCAAAAAACTGAGCCTCTTCGTCGTCAATAATGTCTATCACTTCCTGCGGATCCCGAGCTATTTCCGGAAAGGAATCGCCCTGAAAAAAATAGAGACTTTTCAAAAATAAAACGCGCTGACCAAAATTTCCACAACCGTGTGCACCAAACTGCCAAACATGCCCGGCGAAGCGTTCATCTTCTCGGAAGCAAATCGAACAGCGCGACGCAAAATTCGTCTCATAAACGTAGCTACACAATAATCTCATAATTCCCTACGCACTCCCCGTCCTTTTCCCCTCTCCTACCCTCGGCCTGTATTGTCCGTGCGCGCGATCAGCCAACACGCGATAAGCCATGTCAATGACGTCGACCGTCGACGTCATTGAGGCCCACTTTACCCATGTAGGGTCTCATACTAGTTTTCTATATAAAATATGTAGTCATGTACAGTACTTCTATAGCAAGATGACAACTAACCTGCTCAATGGCTTTGAAGAGGGAAGTGAAGAGATCGGTGTGCCATAGTTGGACATGGAATGTTATTAATTAATAAATTAATTATTCACGTTGCTTACCAGTCTAACTGTAAACAAAGAATCGGTGCTCTTTATTTTCAGACAAATCCACGTCATCAATGGCTTTTTAATTGTATGTGCTGCTCATATTCACTTCCCGGCTGATGGTAGTCTATTGAAACGCTCACACTCACACAAAAGTGTTCATCACTTCCAGACCCAACTTCGCCGAAAACTTGTGCTTTGGCAACAGTTCCTGCATGAAACCAGTGTATTTCTATTCAAGTTAGCCGGCAAATGCGTTACCTTGACTTCTGAAAGTAAGGCTCGAGCTAAGGAAAATTTCTTCACTTGCATCGCAGCCCGAATGAGAGTGATTACAAAGGTGTGCCTCTGCCCTGAACTCCAGCGGGGAGCACAGCATTTGGAAGAATCAAAGAAACAGCCTACCAAACGAAAGTTCTACGTGGAAGTTTATAACATTAATTATTTGATATAAAAATACCTTTTCGTATTCTTCGCTTCCGAAGGCAAGGAGTGCTTCACACAAGGGAATTCCAACCTAAGGAGCAAACGCTGAGAGAAGACATGATAATCATTAAAAAGAGTCCCTTTGAACCTCATTTGTCGCCCAAGCATTGTGGCTCTTCACCGATCCACACTGACTATTTAGAGATAGATGCTAGCAAAAAGATTTCACTCCAACGACTTACTGTACCTGTAAGAGATTTCGTTCCAGAAGAAGTCTCCTTTGCCATACCTAAGAAAAAGAAACGCCTGAAAAAAACCTCTTATCTCTACCTAATTAATTGTTCGATATTTACTCACCATGCCGTTGAATGTCTATTGGAATATTCATTTACTTTTTCTATCAATCCAGCCCAACGCTCTTCACCAACGTCAATGCCAGTACACTGCAATAGCCGTATACAATACGTAATCGTTGAAATTGAAGGTACCTCAATTCGCCACAGAAGAGAAACAGCATCGACAAAGGCTGCCACATCGTTCACTGTTAGTTTCAAGACAGTATCATACTCTTTCAGAGCTGCGTCCAAATCGCCAGCGTCTGAAACACAGACAAGAACTATATAGTTCAAGGTCATTGTCTGATTTTGAATCAGGGGCTGTTGACGTTGTCTTCGAATGTCCTCTAAACGCGCCTTTTTAACCTCTCACTCACCAAGATAACATAGTCATGTGGACGCAGAGTCCTCCTTCTACCCAGTGTTTCCTCGACTTGATCAATAGGTCAATTTCCCTTTCGGGCGACTCCGTCGCACCGTAGACGTGGCTCAGGGCGTGAAAGGCCCAAGGCAAAGCGGGATTGAGCGAGAGAGAGCGTTCAGCTACCTCAATCGCCTTGCTCATCAAACCTGACTCTTCCAGCCCAAAAGAATACCTAAAAATAAAGCAATTACTTTCAGCTATCCGTCTACCTGAGACTCACATGCTAAGAAGGTGAGGATAGCGATTCATCCCATGCTGGAAGTATTCCAGCAATGCAGCCTCATTTATTTTTTTCCGGTTCTCACAGGAAGATGTAGGCCTCATTGACACCTCGAATGGCAAATATGTCTGGAGATACAGTAATAGAACAAATACATATACAAATTTCAACTGTACAAACAAAAGTTGACTTCATCTAACTGTACCTCTTGGAAACTTCAGAAGAATGTCTTCCCAGATGTCAACGGCAGCCTTTTTGACATTGACCAATTTGCGTTCCATCGTCTCGACGTGTCGCCTTTCTCTCCACGTGAGATCGTTTTGATCTTCACTATTGATTGCTTTCGCCGATTCTTGCACTAGAGTCTAATTGACCGTTTTCGTCTGCACCGATGCCGCCGACCGTCAGAAGAAGAATAGCCTGAATATAGAAACAGAGATGGTAACCGTGATCGCGTCAATTTGGAATTCGCTTTCACTTTGAAGACGTTGGCCAACACGAAGTGGGGATCGAGCTCCAGAGCTTTCTGCAGGTGGCGGACTCGGACTGACGTTGTACGTCAACAGAGCGACGAATGCGTCGTGCAGACAAGCGACCGCGTCAGGATCGGTCGTCGTGTACGTAAGACCAAGCGGACAAAGGAACCTCTGGGCCATAGCCTCTGAGCTCCCGGGCGCGGCCTAGAGCTCGCGTTACAAATGTTCCCCCCACCTGAATTCTCTCTCCCCTTCAAAGCTTTTAGATTATGTTAGTGCTTAGCTTACTGTCATAAAGCTCAGAAGAAGAAGAAGACATCCAACCATACGTTTTTCTCGTTCAAGCGTGCAAAGCGGTGCTCGCCACTTTTGACTACCTTCTGAGATCGGCCCACTGATGATGCGCCAGCCAAATCCTTCCCCTTTCTCTTTTGCGCCTAGAAAAACTCCCAAGTTCAAAAAGACACATTCAACGTAGTCGAACGAAAAATACCCTGGGAGATGCGGTTTCTTTTTTATTTCCCTTCTCTTCTATTAGCGTTACAAGATTGTTGCAACGACGCTGAAGTTCCTAATAAGACAATAGCCAAATGCAGTTGGTTCTACTGTAGTACAGGTCATCCGCGAGAGAACTTACGGCAGCAGTGCGAGCTTTTATAAACCAATCGAAAAGAAATTGAGGCGCGTTTCAAACGCACAGCCGTTCTCTATTCGTCATAGGCGTTCTCCTTCTCCAGGCCAAGTTTGTAGAGCATGCAAATCTAAGAAACGCCACATCAAATATACTAGTAAGAGTGGTCAATTAGCTAAAGAGAAGTAGGTGCTTCGGAGCTAACTTCCGGTAATTGGGTGGATAGTGAGAGAGATCGCAAATGCTTACAAGGAATCTATCTTCGTCTTCAACGTAATTCTTTCAATTGTTGGTACCGTATTGAATTTTGGGCTGCTGGAAGAGAGACCGATATCTAGCCATCTGAAAACGAAAGGATATTCAGAATGGGCGTTCTCATCAGGTCTACTGCACGAGTGGCGTTCCATGCGCCTGCACCGTGAGCGCCGCTCGCGCGCAACGAATTGCAGACACTTGCATCCCATAAATGGCGTTCCCGTCAACTCTACGTTTATGCGCGAGTGGCATTCCATGCGCCTGCACCGTGAGCGCCGCTCGCGCGCAACGAATTGCAGACACTTGCACCCCATAAATGGGCGTTCCCGTCAACTCTACATTTATGCGCGAGTGGCGTTCCATGCGCCTGCACCGTGAGCGCCGCTCGCGCGCAACGAATTGCAGACACTTGTAGGTCAAAAATTTGATTAAAATATACTTTAACAGACCTTTTCTTTTCTAACTGTTACCTATCTTAATTAATAACAGCTGTGCATATTTGAGTAGGTCTTGGGTGCCTCTACTTGATCTGTAACTTGGGGCAATTTTAAATACTTTAATTAAAAGGCCTTGACTTTTTCTAACTGTTACCGATCTCAAATACCTGACTCGCTCTAAGGGGCCACTTCTAATACTTGAGAAGGTTTTGAGTGATTCTACTTCCACTGACACTTGTCTTCTAAGGGAAGAGAACATCGGTTCTAATATCCGCCTACTAAGGGAGGCAACTTCGATTTTAATTTATATCAGTCTTCGGAGTCAAATTAAACCCTCAAAGAAAAAATATTCACACTTTCTAATCACCGTGACTGAATTATTTTCAAACGGCGGAGCTCCGTTGATGAGCTCGTGCAGCGTCCGATGCAACAGCTGAGAGACCCGTTCGTATTTCCGTCGCTCTTCAACGTTGTCAATGCACTGCATCAGACCGAGGACCGTTTCTGCACTCGAGAGAGTTCGTCGAGCTGTCGCTTCTTCTTTCCATCCGTTTCGCGCGTGGATGCCTTACAGTCCTATCAGCAACCACGTAGACGATATCGAGAATCTTCTGAAGACTCCATCGGAAGTGAAGAAGCGACGTTGTACAGCGAAAATGAACGAAGAAAATCTCCACAGTCGCGTGCGCTGTTGTGCAAACGCCCGTATCGCCTTTGTGTGAAGTCGCCTTAGAACACGCACTTTCGAGTGTCTTTCGCAGTCTCGCGCAAGGAAACGTGGTCAAGAGGATGTCGCGTTCGCGTACTGAGTGGGTAGCGCATGAGGAGCCCACGCACTCTCTTGCACGCACGCTCGCATCTTGTGTGCGACTGCTTGCATCTTGCATCGAGCCAGTGCATCTCTGAAAGCCGTTTAGTAAGTGTACGCACCGAGAGAGCATAGATAGAACTTCGACTTCCCTTTGCATGCACTGTGTAGAGTCGTTCGCCTACAGGTGCAGCCTTTCGTAATGCCCAATATTTTTTTCCAGAGCTTTATTCGAGAGTAGCTGTCTTCAGGGATCCATGGCGTTGACATGGCTCCTCGTGGTGGCAGGAATTTGTGCGACCCTCTTTCCTTCTCAAATCTGTAAGTTTCCACGCCTTTTTTTTCCCGGTGACTAGTTTAAGCTGCTCTCCTAGTGAGTATTGAAACGGAAGTCGGGGGTGTGTACTCATCAGATACGCTGTTGACGTTAGCCAAGAGTCCCTACGCAGTCACCAGCGACCTGACTGTGTCAAAAGGAACGACGCTAACTATCGAGTCTGGCGTGGATTTGAATTTTCAGGCTCGAGTTAGTCTCGTCGTGAATGGAACCCTCAAAGCCGTCGCGAGTTCACGTGATCGTATAATCATCATGCGTCACAACGCGACTGTGGGAGTTGATTCGACCGTTTTGCGTCTTGTGGACGGCGCAACTCCTCGCGAAGGCCGAATCGAAGTGTACGATGCGTCAAGCATGAAGTGGGGAACGGTGTGCGACGATTATTGGAACCGAAACAACGCTAAAGTAGTCTGCCGTCATCTTGGATTCAATGATCCAATAGGGTCTGACTATGGCACGAAGCGATTTGGAGTTGGATCGGGAGACATCGGGCTATCGAATGTTGACTGTGACGGCGTCGAAAATTCTCTTTTGGATTGCCGCGCTCAGAGGTGGAACAATAACAAGTGTAAGCACACAGAGGACATTGGTGTTGTCTGCGGTGACGGAAGCGTGGGATTTTGGGGCGGAATCACGTTCGAAAGTGAAGGTGCCAATGTGACAACTTCGTCATATGGAGTGATGGACTACTCGACATCGAGTGTGATGCAAAATGTTCAGATTTTGAATGCAGGCATTGTGCCTGATACGGTTCGTAGATCAACTCCAGATGCAAACGTGGCGGCCATCAGAGCGACGTCAGCAGTGGCCAAAATGACCAACGTCACAATTTTGGACAGTCGATTATCAGGGATTCAGCTCAATAATATCCACGCAGACATAAACTTTGAAGCCGTTACTGTTCTTAACTGCAGTGGCACGGGCTTGACTGGTCAGTCATCTCGCCGTCTTACGTGCTTGCGATGTCATTTTGAGAACTGTGCTCAAGGCGGTATTAGTATTACCAGAATTCCCTTTCCTATTGGTCGACCAACTGTTAGCGTTCCCTCGCATGATTTTAGTTATTCGGGAAGTATGAATGGTGACAAAATGTCATATTTTGTTGATGACGAGGGCGTCTACTTTAACTTTACAACAGCATCTACTAACTATTACCGCATTTTGGAGACTTCACCTGGTTACGGGTTGTCTGTTTCTTTTGACCGCTTTTGGATCAACGGTCGGGGGTGTCTTCGTGTGATGAATGGAGATACGGGGTACTCGCATTTTCGTCGTTGCGGTCCATCGTCAAACGCAGACATGACAGCTGACTCTCATCAATTGGTTATTAACTTTGATCATTACTGGCACAATTCTGGCTTTACTGGCGACATCAAAGCGTACGTTTCTCGTCATCGATTGGACTCAAGACAAGTGAACCTTCTGGATTGCTCAACAATTCGTTCAGTTTCAAGTTACGGACTTCGTGTTCAAGGGCCTCTTGGATCTCTTCTCGTTGCTGGACATAAAGCAATTGACAACGGACATGGTGGCATACAGATCTCAGGAAACGGTTATTCCGTTCAGATAGACACCTCTGTAGTTCAATATGGCGTACGTGATTACAATGACAACTACGGAATTTACTTTAATGGCTATTTTTCATTGATGACGCTCTCTAAATCACGCGTCAGTGACCATCGCTATGGTGTCTACTTGTATAGCTACGGAGCTGGTAATATGTCCATGTTGAATAACGTCTTCAATGGATCTCGCACTGATTCTGGAATGAGGTACATCTACAGAGGCCTCTACCTAAGATGTTATGATTTGAACACGTACAACTGGAGGACTAACGGCAGAGCGATTTCGTTTGAGGGAAATGTTGTTACTCGCGTGGGAGCCTCTCAGCAAAGCTCCTATGCGATGGAATTCAATGTGAATTATCAATATGGATTGGTGAGCTTGGTTAGCGTGAAAAACAACGTCTTTATTCAAAACGGAGGTCGTTTTTATTATAATCAGAATTTTTACCAAGTGGCTCAAAGCGCTATTTTTTCTGGGAACAGGTTCGAAGAGAACGACGTTGGATCCGACTCGAACGTTGTTGAGCTGAGTACCTCAAATGCAAATGACAAGGGTCGCATAATTGTAGAAGGAAACACGTTTGTTCGTAACAAGGGGAAGTCAATCGTTTGGTTGTCTCCTGTAGCGTACTTCAACAGCGGAGTGCAAGTTCAGAACATCGTCTTCTTCAGAAATAATACGTTGAAAAATAACGTTGTTTACAATGGAACGATCTCCTATAAAACGTTGCCAAACTGCGTTCTTGAAGTCGCAAGAAGTGTCAACGTAGAAGTCTATCATAACGTATTTGACAATCCAGGTTCTTCATATGATGTTGGCAATGCAGTCGAAGGAACATCCTCTTTTGACAGAATCAATGCCACACTTAACTATTGGGGAACAGATAACGAACTGATTATTCAGAACAGAATTTTTGATTTCGACGATTCGAGCTTCTTGGCTACAATCGAATACTTTCCCTTTCTGCTATCGGCAGACCCATCTGACGTGGCAGGATTAAGTCATCCTAGACAGTACCCACTCTTTGTTACTCCTTCTGGTGAAGTAGGAGGTCAATTGAACGACTCTGTGACGTTGACAGCGGCTGGTTCTCCTTACCTGATCACGAGAGACGTCACGATTCTTCCAACAGGCTCACTTTATATTGAAGCTGGCGTCGTTATTGAAGTCAAGGCGAGTACAGGCATTTTAGTTGAAGGCAGCATGATGTCACTAGGAAGTTCAATCAGTCCTGTTACATTTCGTGGACAATCTATTGCTCGAGGACAACGCAATAATATTGAATTTCGTGTCGTAGATGGCTATTATTCTGGAGACGATGAATATGGAACATTACAAGTTAATTTTGATCAATTGTGGCGGAAAATTTGCCTACCATCTAATATCAGCAGAGACTACACTTCTTTAAACAAGCTGGCTGATTTAGCGTGTAAAAGGCTTGGCTACACCCGCGGCTACCATTCTACCCGATATTGGTTTCCGTCTTTGGGAACACCTATCATTACAAAATTCAGCTGTCCGGGGATTGCCACCGATGTCAATCACTGCACATTTAGTTCAGGGAAGTATTCCGCACAAAGTCGTTGCCTTTTGGTTTATTATGTCAACTGCTATGATCTTGTATCTGTATATAACAGAGAGTTTGGAGGATGGGCAGGAATTCGATTTTCTCCAACGTCAACCGTCCCCGTTTCAGGAAGCAGTCATTCATTGCCTTCGTCGGTGCTCCGGCATACATTGATTCAAGGGGCTGGAAAATGGACAACGAGAAATGTACCTTCCGTGCGAGCCATACTGACGTCACCTACATTTCTTAATGTGACTATCAGAGATTCTGCGTCAACCGCTTTATCTTTCGAGTACGTTCACGAAGAAGGGAATATTACGGGAGTGACTGTTGATGGAGGGCGGGGTGACGGAATATCATTTTATGGTCCGAGGACACGAAATTTGACATTTCACGGGATTACAGTCAGAAACATAACGGGCTCAGGAATTCGCATGTATCCTAGCTCTAGCTCACTGCCGGGATTGACAAACTATCAGTCAATTTGTTCCGTGTCAGCTGTTTTAGACGTGAGAATGGATAAAGGAACGTACTTCGGTTTACATCAGGACGATCATTTGGCTGGAATTTACTGCTCTGTCGAGCTTCGAGGTCCTCCCAATACCGTCTTGTCTCTGACGCTCGTTTCCGTTCAGCTCTATAATGACGACAGTCTTGTGTTAAGAAATGGACCATTAAGCTCTTCGCCAACAATCAGAACGTACAGTGGTCAAAATACGAATTCGATTGACGACAGCCTATTGTCATCTGGCAATTCCGTCTTTGTTGAGATCACTACAGGAAGCAAGAGTAGTGCTCCTGGATTTGCTCTGTATTCTGTTGCTCTTTCAACCAAACCGGGTCGTCCCATTACTCGAGTCAATGATGTTAGTATGTTCTCAGTCGGCACTGGCATTTCCTTTTCAAGCACCAATGACGACGTCTTTATCAGTAACGCAAGAGTAGAAAATTCTTTGAATAACGGAATCTACAGTAGTTCCCACTACGGATTTTACTCCTTACGAAACAGCGTCATACGGCACTCTCGTAGCAGAGGATTGTACATGTCGTCTTTGCGAGGACACATCGAAATTTTGAACAACGAGATAACTGACAGCCGTTCAAATGGAATCTACATTTATGGCTACGATCGACATAACAATGGACAGCGCACACGCGTGATCGATTCTAATCGCGTGTCCAATAGTGGCAACAGTGGTCTTTATTTGTACAGTTACGACTACAATCAACAATCGCGATTTGTGAAGTGGAACGTGACTAGAAACGTCTTTGATTCTAACCAAGACGGTGTTAGCGTTTATTCGGACAACTCAAATTTTGGAGTGACTGATCTAACGATTTCCGAAAATTTATTTTCAGCCCAGACACGATATGGGCTGATCTTTGACCGCACGTTGAACGCACATGCTAGCATTGACGGAAACACATTTGTCGGCCACCGTGGAAGTACAGGTGGAGCAATGCTTTTGCAGGGAACTGCTCAAAGCCTCAGCGTGACGCGAAATGTTTTTCACAGCAATAGTGGAAAGTACGTCGTCAAACTATCTCCTTACGATTTTACAACGTCACCATTTTTGTTTCATAACAATCGTCTTCTGAACAACACTGTGAATTCTACTGAATTGTACGCTGTGGATTACGGCTATCCTGCTGTGGCTGTTGTATCTATGTCGTCTCGGATTACCATGGCAAACAATGAGTTTAGCAATCCAGAAACACAGTTTGAACTCGGTATCCAACTTCCAGTTCAAAGTTCGTCAGAGTTGTCGGTAAACGTCAGCAGAAACTATTGGGGAACGGCGGATGAAGCTGCTATTCGTGACCGCATCGTGGACTTTGGATACTGTTCTCGACTTGCCAATGCTGAATATTTTCCGTATCTTACGTCTCCATCGGGCCCGGCTGTGTCACTCCTCGCATTCAGAGATACTTCCGTACTGAGACCGAATTCGATCCTTCGAGGACGTGTTTCTACAAGCACGACTATTTCCATGTCTGGTAGTCCGTATACAGTTGTGGGTGATATTACTGTTCTTCCTGGCAAAACTCTTACAATAGAAGCAGGCGTCGAGCTTCGATTCACTGCAAACACAGGAATAATGGTCGAAGGTCGTCTTCTTGCTCAAGGAACGCAAAATCTGCCAATAAAATTTGTTGACAACAGCTTAGTTATACGTTCTTCGTCGTCCGTGGGAAGCAGTGTAGGAAACATACGTCTCGTTGGAGCAGCACAACACGAAGGAGTTGCTGAAATGTACTACAATGGGACGTGGGGAACTCTTTGCGCTCTGCAGGATGACGAAGATAGATTCTATCGCACCAGTCACAATTACTACTTGTCAGACGTTGTATGCCGAGAACTCGGCTACAGCCAGGCCAGTTGGGGGTGGCACTATGTGAATTCTTCTTACCCACGAGACGCATGGCTGAAGCATTTGATCTGCCGAGGCTCGGAGTCAGTACTGGCGCAATGCGTTAACTACGTGTTCGAAAGGTCAAAATGTCATCTCGGAGCGTTGCATGTTATCTGTTGGACGGGCAATAATAATCAAGGTCATTTGAAACAGCAGCAGTCGTGGCTTCATTGGTCCGGCGTTCGATTCTCGCAATCTTTGCAGCATCCGTCAGTTATGAGTAACGTTTTCCTGTCTGGTGCAGGATACGCGAATGCGGAAAAAATTGCAGCTATTCAAGTAGTGGGACACAGACTTGTTCTTACGGATGTAAGTGTGACCAAAAACGCTTGGACGGGCGTAGAATTTCTAAACTCGCCAGCCCCCAATATTACCAAACTTGACTTGTCATTAAATGAAGGCACAGGATTAAGATTATCAAATACCCTTTCGAGTTTATTGGAAGAAGTAACGGCTATTGACAACCGCGGTCATGGGCTGGCGTTGACAAGTGGCGGCTTTTTGCAGAGTTCTTGGAATTACCCCATCGTATCGCCTCTGGACATTTGCTCTCAATCTGGAATATTGTCGGCGTCGATTCCTTTCTACTTGAGATACGTACCGAAATTAGTGAATCGGAATGGTTATAGTTATCAGAACTGTAGGGTCAACATTGAAGCTGACCCAAACCACGTATTGTCTTTTGGTATCTTGGCAATTCAATTTCAATACTGGTGGAGCCACACGGTCATTGATGGCAAAACAGTTTTCCGCTCGGGAAGAGTTCAGTCCGTGGGTGATTCTCTTCATTACGTAACAAAAGGTAACTCGTCGTATGTGTCTGTTTACGCGCCACAGTATTACTCCAGTTTTGATCCGCGGAAAGACTTTGTTCTGATATACGTTCAGCAACATTCTATGGGTAATGGTAGTTATTTGCATTAGTTATCAAACTCAATTCTATTTATTCTTTTACAGCCTCTCCTTCTCATTGGTTGCATACTGTGTCCGGTGGACACTTTGCTTCGAACTTTCTGTCTGGCATTGCTTTCAATTCTAGTCAGAGTACATACGACCGTTCAAGCGTATCGATCGAGAGTTCTGTGATTTCAAACAACAGCTGGAATGGAATTGATGGCAATGTCACAAATGGTGGAAATTCGGGCTACGGCTCAGTCGTTCGCGACATCAAAATCAGGAGAAGCACCATATCAAACAACGGTCGTTTTACGACAGCGTCATACAAAGACCGTGCCGCCGGAATCGCTGTCTCAGCAGACCATGCAAGCATCGTCATTCAGAATAACGGACTAACAGACAACAGTGGCGGAGCTGTGAGCGTAAATCTTGATGCGAGTCGAAGTGAATCAACATCAATTGACATATTTGACAATCGCATCGTTAGAAACAGGGAAGGTGGTACTATTAGCATTACTGGCTCTTCCAATTCAGCAGGGCCTCGAGCGAGCATTCGTAGCAACAAGATTAATCACAATTCTGCAGGAGTTCTTTACGACACTTTGTCAATCAACGGAATTGCTACTAGCGTCGTTGACAACTCATTTCACAACAATACCGGACGTTATGCAGTCTATTGGGAAACTGGCCAAAGATCGTCGATTTCTGGGCAACAATTTGCTAACAACACGTTGTATCTAAATGTTGGGCAAGCGCCGAACGAACGATGGACGGTGTATGCCGTTGGCGTAGGGCCGTCGTACACTGGAAACGTCTTCACTAATCCGGCGAATCGATACGAGTTTGCCGCAGGATCTGACTTAGGTCAAGGGCATCATAATGCTGTCGACAATTGGTGGGGAAGTCGGCATTTGAGTGAAGCCGAGAAGCGAGTGAGAGATAAGGACGACGTTTTGAGCCTGGCAGCGGCTGACATTGCACCGGTTGTGAAGGAATCGCCTTGGACCGATAACGGAGGTACGCTGTAAAGAACAGGTCTTCTTCCTTAATATTATATGTGACTAGGGTGTCAGTATGGGTGGACTTTAGAGGACTTTTGGGACTTTTATTGCTACTTGTACGTCAAAGGAGCACTGGATTGGGCCTCGGCAAATTCGTTTTGCAAGGCAAGCAAGCTCCACGTCTTGGGACACACTCTAACTTGGTCATTTTAATTTTTAGGCTCAGGGATCGGAGCTTGGGTCTATCCACGATGCGTCCGTAGCTAAATTTTTGAATGGCCTTGTTCCCCGTTCTCCTGCGTCGCTTACAAGCGCGGGAGCGTGGGTTGGACTCCGACACGACGGGAACGTATGGTCGTGGTCCGACGGATCGGACTTTGACTACGGAAGCGCTAATGGAGGAAAAGCCGGAGAATGCTTGAAATTGACATCGGCTGGATGGGAAATCGAGGATTGCAGTACACGTCTTCCGTTTCTCTGTAGCAAATTACCAGCCGGTACGTTTTTGTTGGTTTTGTGCTAAGTTGTCTTTATATTTCTTTTGGTATTCATGCAGACGAATGTCCAAATGCTTGCTCGCGGCATGGACAGTGTGACAGGGCTACTCGTACTTGTTCGTGTTTCAAGGGATGGCATGGCGAAGACTGCAACGACTTTCACTGCAACGACGTCAACGACTGTTCCGTTTATGGAACGTGCGTGGGGCCGAATCAATGTCGTTGCCGAGTTGGCTGGAAGGCATGAGACATATAACTTGTTTTTTGATTTAAATTAAATTATTTATCGTTTCTAGGGACGCGCTTGTACGACGACCTACTGCAATCTGTACACGACGTGTGACGCCTGCAGTCGCCAGCCAGGCTGTGGTTGGTGTGATAGTCAAAGCTCCTGCATTCCTGGTCTAGGTAGTCGCCCAGATAAGCAGCAATGCAACACGTGGTTCTACTACAGCTGCTACAGCCCACGGAGAGAAGGTTGTTCAGATAAAATAAAGGTAATTGATAAAGATTTGGTTCTTGCCAGTATATAACTATAGAGTTTTTGCATAGGACATTGGGTGCTCCTCTCCGTGCGACTTGTCTGTGGCAACAAGCAGCTACGAAACTTGCCAGCATTGTCACGACATAGGCCGCTGCTACAACGAAGCAAAGGTAAATCTTAGTAGACTCTTTGCGGAAAGACTTGCATTGTCAACTGTTTAGTCATCTTGCCTCAATTGGGACGAGTCACGATGTCCCTATGGAAGAGTTACGCCTGACTACGGTCTCGGTGCGAATGCGCAAAAAATTCCGAGTCATCTTCCTAACGGAGAGTCAGACTTTCGTGACAAGAGATCTTCGGGTGGATCGTCGTCTGATCGGCGTCAAAAGTATGTCGATCTTTACCCTGACGTACGAGTTGATCCCGGAAACTCGGCCATCTACCGTCTACTGGGCGCCAGCAACTACAATTATTACATCACAACGCCATCGCTGAAAGACGTGTACACTGGCCACATACTTTCCAGTCGTCAAAGTGGAGGAATACTCGACAAGATACTTGCTATGACCAAATGGGGTGCCTATCAACTGATCAAGGCTTCTCCAGCCTACCTAGAGGAAACGATAAAGTACGCTGACTTCATTGACACTGTTGACCTGGAAGACATCTACGATGAAGCAGCCATAGAAATTTTTCCAAATATGACAGCTCTTGAGGCGATTGCAGCCTCCTCCACCCCGCAGCTTCCCGGAGCCTCACAAACAATAGTTTTGTCGCCATCTGTTTCCGTTTACAAGTGTCGGCGAACGTCTGACGGAGATATTGTCATAGCGCTGTCGTCGGTGGAATCAGAGAAGCTGGGCTTGAATCCCATCAGCAATCAAGGCATTGTCAGTGCGCACGGAAGCAGATTTTTTGAAGAAGTCGAATCTATTGTCAGTGCCGGACCGCATACAATCGTTCATACGTCCCTGGCAAGTTGTTCTCGAAATCCACTTCCTCCACCTGTAAAATTGCAGGTAAAGACGACTGGGCCATCTCCGGTCCATAAGGCTCCGATTGTTACGGGTGTTGGCGGCACGGGCGTCAAAGGTGTGCTTATGTTTGACAATGTTTCTCCATCGGGCCTTGATCTATCGGTTGGTGACGTGATCGTCGGTCGTCCCAGCGGCCCAGCCGCTGGTGTTCTTGCTGATTTCTATGGATCGTGGGATGACAGCACAACCTTCTTGGAACTCAATCCCTCCAGCGGTGTCGGAACTTCGTGCAGTGAGCGGGATGGTCTCGTGAGTGTGAACATTGGCGGTGATGCGCCAGGTGCCCCACGCAACGGCGGAAATAGTGGTAGCTATATGAAATGGTGCGATGCAAACGAGACAATGTTCTTTCATCACGAAATATTGAAAACCAAAGTGAGTCGATGTAGAAGGGTAAGTTTGCACCTAATTGTTATTTTAAGATTGGAAATTCCGATCGAGAAGTAATCTCGACTGAGACGCTTGTCAGTTACGATCCTCAAGTAGAGATGACGTTTCGATCGAACCACACGTCGCCTTTCGTAACGAAGGTCGGGTTTTCATTCAAAGGACCTTTGCATATTGGAACCAGTGCTAATTTGGAGATTTTGCCGAGCTCGTGAGTTTGAAAAAGCTCTCTTTCTGTCGATTATATATATCTTGGCTCGCTTTTTTTTCTGCAGAAAAGGAAGTTCATCTCCGCCTACAGTATCTGTTACTGCCCCTTCAAAGCCTTTTTGCATTTCTATCGGTTCAATCTGCGTTCGTGGTGAAGCGAAACTGTCAGCATCGTATTCGTTTTCTTTTGATTACGACGTAGGCTTACTCGCAATTTTGTGTTGTCTCTGAGCGCCTTGTTTTTGCAGGTGACCGGTCCTAGTAGCATATTCTTTTCCTATCTTTCTCAATCCCGTGGAAATGCTGAATTGGGTGCAGTATGGAGAAACGGAGTTGGGACCGAATACATAAAAGAGGTAACTATCATTCAAGAAACGCAAAAAAGTTTCGAGTGTAGACTACTGGTCTTATTAGGCTCAGTTGAAGGGAGATCAAGATTTGGCTGATCATCCACAGTACACGTCAACGTTTGAGTCTTCCCTGACTCCGACATTCGGAATTTCGTGGCCCTCGTCGTATAAAACTCTGGACCACGTGGCCCAGTCATCGATACCTGCGATCGTGACGTCAGCTTTCTCAGCATCACCCAGTCTCTATCCCCAGTCTTCATTTACTGTGGAAATTTCTCCGTCACTGAAAGGTCATTTTGAAACGACAAGATGCTCTAGAGGATGTGATTTTGGCAAGGTATGCTAGCGACTTCTCAATAGATACCGTATTGAGAATATTTGAGTTGTTGTCTAGAAATTACTTTCGTCATCTCGTGCCGGGGTTCATCAAATAGAAGGAATGTCATTCATAGATCTGCTGTACTACAATTCTTCGCAGATATTTGATTCGTGGCAACAGGCTTCGTTTATCAACGTCACCTCGGGCCTCTGTTTGCCCTTGACGGACGAGACGGACTGCCCCTGTGAGTGTCCCGGGGCCGCCTCCTGCATCGACAACGGCAACGGAATTAAACTTTGTCAGCCTTGCAGCTGCAGCGGATCGCCTGGCTGCTCATGCACACAGGCGTGCTCAGCTGGGTCGATTGAAATTTTTAATTCGTTCTTGCCTCAGCCGATATGCCGATGTCAGTGTTCGGATTTTGACCACGCAGACGTCGGTGGCGATGGAACGTGCCAAGTAAGGCGATTTCGGTTGGCCTACATATTGATGCTGGAATCGTTGGTTCTATTGCTTAGTGTGAGTGTACTTGCAACGACGGCACTGCGAGCGTTTTTGGACCAGACGGCCAGTGTCAGTGCGGCTGTAAGTGCAACAACTGCATGGACTCTGTTATTAGTCCAAGCGGATGCGTTTGTCCTGATGATAAGTAGGTCACACGCTGACACGCTGAGACTACTGTGCATTCCGTTTACTCTAGATGTCCTGCGTGTCCGGAAGGCCTTGAACCAGTGTGGCAAGACTGCACTTGTAGCTGTCAATCAAAGCAAGGTCGCGGCGGTCTGCCACCGGTTTGTGCAGATGGATGGAAAGGGCCTTTCTGTGACGTGCCTGACTGCAGTCCTTGGCCGTGTAAGTTGACAATTGCTACCTTATTGTCGTGTGTGTGCAGCGTCATTGTTTTAGTTTGCTCTGATAACGGCATCTGCACCATACCAATGGGAAGTGAGGCAGACAGAAAACCGTACTGCGTATGCGACGAGCAGTGGATTGGTCCTGGTTGTCAGTTCGCCAGGCCTCGTCCAGGCGGTGGAGATCCGCATTTGCAGACTTTAGATGGTAAGGTAAATCCGTGGTGCCGGAAAGTTGTATCGCACGTGGTTTTACAGGATTTAGCTACGACTTCTTTGATATTGGCGAATTTTGGTATTGCAAGAGCGTTGCCAACGACTTCGGAGTGGACACTCGTTTCTTCAAGTACGCTAGAGCGTCTCTAATTGGCGCCGTTGCAATAAAAGCCGGTCCGAGTGTCGTTGCCATTTCAACGCTTCACCAGCCTAAGCCTTCAGACTTACCCACTCTAAGGTTTGTCAGTCGATTTAACGATATGATAATAATAGTTTCTTTTAGACTCAACGGTGTGGTGACGTCCTTATCGGACGGTCTCAGGCTCAACTTGGCTAAGGACACAGTTCACGTTGAAGTATCCTTGATGTCGTCGCCTGAAAGCATAGCTTTGATTTCATTCCAATTTTCCAATGGCGTCTCTTTGTCTGTTGACGTCCGGTACAGTGCAGCGATGGAGCGTCAATTTATCAACATACTTTTCGCTCCCGTTGCATCGTTCAAACGATCAACCGAAGGATTGTGCGGACTGATGGACGGAAATGTGACAAACGACTTGGTGGGATCCGATGGTGTCACCTACGCCCCTGCCAAAGTGTTGGACTTTGCTAAGTCATGTAAGGTTCACTGTTCAGTTTTGGGTTTTTTCTGATTGGTTGGTATGCAGGGAAAATTGCCAAGTCGTTTGATGGCTCCGGCTTGAATGGTACGTGGTCGTGGAATCATTCGAATTTTCACAAAGACGACACGATGGACTCCTCCTACACCGATCCTAAATTCGTTCCGCTCTACTCAATCAACGACATCGACTCTTCGACCAGGATGGTAAGGTCACATACGTCCGCGTGCCATTTTACTACTTCCTTTTACTAAAGATTGCCGAAAGTCTTTGCAAACAACAAGGTCTCGACGGCGTCCGCTTGCAGGAGTGCATATTTGACGTATCTATCACAAATGACACAACTTTGGCTCAGCAGGAAACGTATCAAACGGGTATGACGTCTAAATGCTAAATTTCTCAGTTTGCATGGATGAGTCTAGGCTGTCCTACCCAATGCTCTGGAAAGGGTCGCTGCGCAAATAGCACCTGCATCTGTCTTCCCGGTTGGTTCGGAGAAGACTGTAATCTCGGTTAGTTTGATCCTCGCTTTGACACGATTACGACTTAAAGCAATTTCTTTAGGATCGTGTGAAAACTGTAGTTTGAATGGCGATTGCGTGTCTGGATTCTGCAAGTGTCACTTCGGATGGGACGGTATTCTTTGCGACGAACCAGGTACGTATCAGTGTCGTAGCCAGAATTTTTCAGTGGTGGGGCACTAAAAAGGTCTGGAGGCGCACTCAGCTCGTACATCTACAATTATAGTTCTCAGAGCTGGGATAGAAGGGAGCAGGTAACTCACCCCAAGCAAGTCTTCGTTCTTTTCTAGCGTGACGAAAGCACAAACAATAGTATGCTTTCGCAATTTTGGGGAAGCACGCGTACTCACACAGTACCCCTCTAACTGTTAGCCCCACCTGACAGTGTGTGTATGGTTTTGGAAAACCGATGTCTAACGAATTGCTTTGTAGCTACTTGTTACGGAGTGTCCAACTGTACGAGTCTATCTCAAGGTCGATGTAAGTCTCACGATGTGTGTGCATGCTCCGTCGAGTTTACTGGCTCGTCTTGTAATGAGAAAGCCAACTGCAGTCGCATCAGCGATTGCTCGAACCACGGAGCATGCATTGATCACGACAAGTGTAAATGCGACTACGGTTGGGCGGGAGTCAGCTGCGATCGCCACTCGTGCGAAACCGTCGGCTACTGCAGCAATCACGGCTCGTGCGTCGGCTTTGACAAATGCGTCTGCAAGGACGGTTGGGGAGGATCGAGCTGCGCATTTCCGACGTGCACTAAAGTCGGAGATTGCTCTGGAAACGGTGATTGCGTTGCACCGAATACCTGCTCTTGTTCCGGTGGATTTTCCGGCGTCGACTGTGCGACGCCGACCGATTGTCCGGAATTGGACGATTGCTCGGGAAACGGCGTCTGTCTTGCTCAGAACGAGAAGAAATACTGTTCGTGCTACGCCGGTTACAAGGGGTCGAACTGCAGCGTGACGTCGTGCGCCGGTCAGAGCGATTGTTCTGGCAACGGAGTCTGCATTGAAATTGATTTGTGTGACTGCAAGAAAGGCTACACTGGTTCTGACTGCAGCAAGTTTTCATGCGAAGCAAAGGAATTTTGTTCACGTACGACTGATTCTGCAGAGTTTCTTTTGGATTTATATCATTTTTTTCTTTAGACCATGGACAGTGTCTGGCTCTAGATACGTGCACTTGCGATTTCAAATGGAAGGGACCGGAATGTAATACACCCGACTGCTCATCGGTGAATAACTGCGGCAATGTGTCTACAGGAGTGTGCATTGGACCAGATAACTGTCAATGCACTGCACACTACGACGGACCTCGCTGTGATCAGTTAGCTGGAATTAATCAATACTCGCCCACCTTCAATGTTTCGTCTGTCGACGTCGCTCTTCCGCTGACGGCAGACATCGGATTTGTCGTCGTGTCTGAGCCCGCTTTAGACATGGATAGTGGAAAGAACGGTCGCATTACGTACAGTCTTGCAAGCTCGGGTGGCCGTCATTCGCTGTTCAAAGTTGACACTCAAACGGGTGTTATAGTTACGGCAGCATCGTTGCGTAGCTCTGCTGGCGACGTTTTCTTGTTTACTCTCTCTGCAACCGACAGCGGCGTGCCATCGTTGACCGGTTATCTTCAAATATCTCTGACCGTCTCCCAACCGAATATTCACTGTCCCGTTTTCGTCGGCCTTCCCTCGTCTGTCGATGTCCGTGAAATGGCTCCTCTAGGAACGAACGTTGTTCGATTCAGTGCAATCGATAGAGACGGTAAAGCTTCACCAAATGGAATAGTGAAGTATTCTCTGGATGCGTTGGCCTCGGATCCGTTCAAAATCAATTCCCAAAGTGGATTGGTTACTCTATCTCGATCCCTTGCAGGCGAAAGTTACATTCTAAATGTCGTTGCATCTGATCTCGGTCAGCCTCAGTGCCACACGAGAGGAAAGATCGACGTAAATGTCATCTCGCTCAATCACGCTCCACAATGTATACCAGGAAGTCTAACAACTTCTATTCCGTATACGACTAATGCAAGCACGGCATTATTTACACTGAAAGCAACTGACGTCGATAGCGGTGCAGCTGGCCGACTATCTTACACTCTGACGAACTTCCGGTCAACTTCTCTATCAAGAAACCTCTTCGATGTGGTGACGAACGATTCGACAGGGGCAGACGTGATTCTCCGCTCTTCTCCGCCAAAGCCGTCCGGCCCGTTTAACTTGGCAACGTTTTCCTTAGCAGTTCGAGATCAATCGTCAAGTCCGAAATCTTGCACCTTTCGTCTGACCGTCACTATCGCTGATGAGTTTGAGTTTGTCAGTTCGAAAGCGGTTGCACGTCTTGCCGAAGATGCTCGGGTTCAATCTGTTGTGCCCGTCACGCCGCGTCTGTCTGTTCGCACGACTCAGCTCAATGCCAGCCGCATTTCGTACAGTCTCTACTACGCCGAATCTCTGCCTTTCAGTATACACGCGAAAACCGGCGTCCTCTCCTTGAGCCAATCATTAGATTACGAGCAACAGAAGGAATACAACGTCAACATTCTTGCACAGACGTCCGAAGTTCCTGGTGCCGTCACTGTCGCCACGGTCAGGATATCCGTCACGAACGTCAACGATAACGCTCCAGAATTCGATCAACGTCAGTATGCCGTTTTTGTCGGAGAGCAAACGAAAGGAGGCGAGATGCTGTTGTCTTTGACAGCCACTGATTCAGATGTCGGTTCAGATCGCTCCCAGATTGAATACCAGCTCGTGTCAGTTGTGCCCAGTGAATCGGAAGACGTATTTGAGATTAAGCGTTTTGCCGCCGGTGCTGTTGGAATCTATCTCACAGATGATGCTGTGCTCAACTATTACGTAACAGACAAGTACAGTGTCTTTATCAGAGCTCTGGATACACAGAACCCAAGCCTATCTGGCCAAGTCACCGTTCTCGTTTTTGTGAACAAAACGAGTGCCAAGAGGCCACTATTTGATCAAGAACATTACAGCACAACTTTACAAGAGAACTCACCCGACGGCTCGTCTGTTTTGAGTGTCAAGGCTCTTGTTGACGGAAAGCCTAGCACCAACGTCATGTATTCGATAAGAAGCCAGGAATTCAAATCGGGTAGCCGTGCAAATGCGTTTACCATAACCAACTCCGGAGTTCTCCAAGTAGCGAATTCTGTCCAGTTGGATTACGAAAAGGTCAGGGAAATCGCGGTTGTCATTGTAGCAAGTCTGACTCAGCCAGTTCTCCGGACGTCTGAAACAATCGCCGTTATTTCTTTGAGTGACGTTAACGACAATTCGCCTATGTTCAGCAAAGAGGTATATACTCCATCGGACGTTGTTGTCGGATTGCCTCGCGGTTTCAGCGTCGTCAACACCAGTGCAATCGACGCCGACTCAGGTAAAGTTTTTTCGGTGGATTATGCGCGTATCACTTAGCTATTGTTTTCTAGGAAGCAACGGAGAGGTGACGTACAGCATAGAAATGACTCAGGAATATTTCACCATTGACTCGTTGACTGGCGAAGTATCCTTAGCTAAAGAGTTGGATTCGAATGCTGACTCCTCGTACGAGCTTCAAGTATCAGCGAAGGATGGTGGAAAACCTTCCCTAACTGGATTGGCAACGATTTCAATAACGGTGCACTGTTCTCCAACAGGCCAATGTCGTCAAATTAGTTCCGATGGTAGAGGAATAGTTTAGGTAATTAAGTAAAGTCTAATTTCTGTCTCTTCTCAGCTTCAAAGTGGATCATAATCGGTAGTGCTGCAGGAGGTGGCGTTGTTTTGTTGCTGGTGATTGTTATAGTGGTTGTTGTGGTTGTGAAAAGGAACAGCAAGCATACGAAACCGACCAGGTTATTGTAGAATATTTTTTCTGAATGTACCATATAATTATGTAAGTAGGTACTCTGATCGCACACCGAGCGGTCTTGACGTAGTCAATCCTGCTTTCAATCCCGAAAACGACATGCCCAGTGATGAAGAAAGAGTATATGAAAAGATAGAAAGCGGGAAAGCAGCTGCCGAGGAAAACGAGTACACGGAGATTACATCTTCATAAAGAAGGGACGTTGAAGTACTGTATTGTACGACGCGGCTGATTAGTAAGGGGTCGAACAGGTCTGATTAACCTATATTATGAATGTTGCTGTACGTGCGTGTCTTGCAGGATGGAATGCGTTCCAGTGGGTATTTTTCGCATGATTTTTGTCCGGTTTGTTTATTGATTTGCGCTGAAAAGCATTTTGTGATTTCTACACTTTACCCTTTTGTATATTTCTTATTTTCGAATTTGTCTCACCCGACTTATGTCATTTTTCAGTTATCCGTCTTATGCATGACTTTTGTAATTGCCTATTTTTGCATTGCAATCCCTGATCATTTTTTCAGCTTTGATAAACGAGAACGAATTTAATGAAGTGGTGACCAGATCCTGTTCAAAGGAAAGCAGGCTGATGCAACTAAGCGGAACACTGCAGTAAATAAGCCAAGAAAAGGGACAAGACTCCTTAGATTTCAATTCAACTTGGCAATACTTTTCATGTATTCCCCCATACTCGGCCACGCTGATTCAAATTCAATCCGCTCACCTTCCGCACTTGACAGACTTTCCATCTTCCAGCGATTGACAAAGTAGAGAAAGTGCTTTGAAATCACACTGAAACGACACAAATCTCTGAACGGCCTGAAAAAAAAACACTCATCCCAAACGGCGGAGCTCCGGCGAGAACGTCGACGTTCGCTTGAGCTGGAGCTCGAGCAGCATTCGATGAAATCGCTGAGAGATCCGATCGTGAATCCGACGTCGTCGATGCGCTGCATCAGACCGAGATCCGTTCTGCACTCGAAAAAGTTCGTCGAGCTGTCGCTTCTTTCTTTCTATCCGTTTCGCTCGTCAGCGACCACTGAATTTTAATGAAAATCGTCTGAAGACAACCCTCGGCCGTACAGACCATGAAGAAGCGACGAAAATGAACGAAGGAACAGTCGCGTGCGCTGTGGTCAAACGCCCGTATCGCCTTTTTTGAGGGGGTGAAGTCGCCTTCGAATACGCACGTTTTCGAATGTCTTTCGAAGTCTCGCACAAGGACATGTTGTCAAGAAGATGTTGCGTTTGCGTACTGAGTGGGTGGAATCTCACATGAGGAGCCCACGCACTCGCTTGCACGCACGCTCGCATCTTGTGTGACTGCTCGCATTTTGCGTCGAGCCGGTGCATCTTTAGCCGTATTTGAAAGCCGTTCGGTAAGTTTACGCACGGAGAGAGCATAGATAGAAGAGAAAAAATACGATCTCGGATACCGGCTGTTGTCAACTGTAGCCACGCCCAGATTTTTTTACTTTTAGTTCCCTTTGCGTAAACTGTGTATAGTCGTTCGTCTACAGGTGCAGCTTTTCGTAACGCCCAACGTTTCTCTATAGGAGCTGCCTTTAGGGATCCATGGCTGTGACGTGGCTCCTCGTGGTGGTGGTGGCAGGCATTTGTGTGACCCTCTTTCCGTCTCAAATCTGTAAGTTCCCGCGCCTTTTTGGACTCCTGTGACTAATCTAAGCTTCTCACCTAGCGAGCATTGAAACTGAAATTGGGGGTGTGTACTCATCAGATACGCTGTTGACATTAGCCAAGAGTCCCTACGCAGTCACCAGCGACCTGACTGTGTCGAAGGGAACGGTGCTCACCATTGATTCAGGCGTGTATTCGAATTTTCAGGCTCGAGTTAGTCTCGTCGTGCAGCTTTTCGTAATGCAATGTTTTTTTTCCAGAGCTTTATTCGAGAGGAGCTGTCTTCAGGGATCCATTGCGTCGACGTCGTTGATGCGCTGCATCAGACCGAGAACCGTTTCGACGTCCGAAACGACGACGAAGAGCTGCGAGACGATTTCGGTCGAGTGCAGGTGAGCCACGTGGGCGTCGGCCGGATGTTGGCAGGGTTCGAGCAAACGCGATTGGGACGTCTCCTTGCACTGATCGATCTATTCGCGTCGCGGTCAACTATTTCCGATTTTTTTGGCTTGTTTTTCCCTTACCTGGCACGGAAGTATAGGCTTATGCGTTCGAGTTTCTGCACTCGAGAAAGTTCATCGAGCTGTCGCTTCTTCCTTTCCATCCGTTTCGCGCGATGCTGCCTTACAGTTCCATCAGCGACCAGGTACGATATCGAATTTTGATAAAAGTCGTCTGAAGACTCTATTGACCGTGCAGAACCTGAAGAAGCGACGTCGTACAGCGAAAATGAGCGAAGAAAATCTCAACAGTCCCGCTGTTCCGAATGTGTTTCGAACTCTCGCGCAGGGAAATGTTGTCAAGAGGATGTTGCGTTTGCGTACTGGGTGGGTGGCATCTCACATGAGGGGCCCACGCACTGTCTTGCACGCACGCTCGCATCTTGTGTGACTGCTCGCATCGTTTGTCGAGCCGATGCATCTTTAGTCGTCTTTGAAAGTCATTTGGTAAGCGTACGTACCGAGAGGGCATACATAGAAGGGAAATAAAGCAAGCATACCGTGTCACTGTAGCCACGCCCAGATTTTACTTCGAGTTTCCTTTGCGAGCGTACGCAGTGTAGAGTCGTTCGCCGAGAGAGATTAAGCACACGGTTTGCAGCTGCAGCATTTCGTAACGCCTAATGTTTCTCTAGAGCTTTATTCGAGAGGAGCTGTCTTGAGGGATCAATGGCGTTGACATGGCTCCTCGTGGTGGCAGGCATTTGTGCGACCCTCTTTTCTTCTCAAACCTGTAAGTTTCCACGCCTTTTTTTTTTTACCCTGTGACCAGTTTAAGCTGCTCTCCTAGTGAGTATTGAAACGGAAATCGGGGGTGTGTACTCATCAGATACGCTGTTGACGTCAGCCAAGAGTCCCTACGCAGTCACCAGCGACCTGACTGTGTCGAAAGGAACGACGCTAACCATCGAGTCTGGCGTGGATATGAATTTTCAGGCTCGAGTTCGTCTTGTCGTAAATGGAACCCTGAAAACCGTCGCGGGTTCACGTGATCGTTTAATCATTATGCGTCACAACGCGACTGTGGGAGTCGATTCGGCGGTTTTGCGTCTTGTGGGCGGCGCAACTCCTCGCGAAGGCCGAATCGAAGTATACGATGCGTCGAGCATGAAGTGGGGAACAGTGTGCAAATGATTCTTGGAACCAAAACAACGCCAAAGTCGTCTGCCGTCATCTTGGATTCAATGATCCAATAGGGTCTAACTATAGCACGAAGCTCTTTGGAGCTGGAACGGGAGACATTGGGCTTTCGAATGTTGACTGCGATGGCGTCGAGAATTCTCTTTTGGATTGCCGCGCTCAGAAGTGGAACAATAAATATTGGTGTTGTCTGCGGTGAAGGAAGCGTAGGATATTGGGGCGGAATCACGTTTGAAAGTGGAGGTGCCAAAGTGACAACTTCGTCATATGGAGTGATCTACTCGACATTGAGTGTGATGCAAAATGTTCAGATTTCGAATGCAGGCATTGTGCCTGATACGGTTCGTAGATCAACTCCAGATGCAAACGTGGCGGCCATCAGAGCGACGTCAGCTGTGGCCAAAATGACCAACGTGACAATTTTGGACAGTCGATTATCAGGGATTCAGCTCAATGATATCCACGCAGACATTGACTTTGAAGCAGTTACTGTTCTTAACTGCAGTGGAACGGGCTTGAATGGTCAGTCATCTCGCCGTCTTACGTGCTTGCGATGTCATTTTGAGAACTGTACTCAAGGCGGTATTAGTATTACCAGAATTCCCTTTCCTATTGGTCGACCGACTGTTAGCGTTCCCTCGCATGATTTTAGTTATTCGGGGAGTATGAATGGTGACAAAAAGTCATATTTTGTTGATGACGAGGGCGTCTACTTTAACTTTACAACAGCATCTACTAACTATTACCGCATTTTGGAGACTTCACCTGGTTACGGGTTGTCTGTTTCTTTTGACCGCTTATGGATCAACGGTTGGGGGTGTCTTCATGTGATGAATGGAGATACAGGGTACTCGCATTTAGATCGTTGCGCTACGTCGTCAATCGCAGACATAATAGCTGATTATCATCAATTGGTGATGTACTTTGATACATATCATTACTAGTACAATTCTGGCTTTACTGGCGACATCAAAGCGTACGTTTCTCGTTATCGATTGGACTCAAGACAAGTGAACCTTCTGAATTGCTCAACAATTCATTCAGTTTCTGGTTACGGACTTCGAGTTCAAGGGCCTCTTGGATCTCTTCTCGTTGCTGGACATAAAGCAATTGACAACGGACAAGGTGGCATACAGATCTCAGGAAACGGTTATTCCGTTCAGATAGACACCTCTGTAGTTCAATATGGCGTACGTGATTACAATTACAACCCCGGAATTGACTTGAATGGTTTTTTTTCACTGATGACACTTTCTAAATCACTCGTCAGTGACCATTACTATGGTGTCTTTTGGTATAGCAACGGAGCTGGTAATATGACCATGTTGAATAACATTCTCACCGGATCACGCACGGATTCTGGAAGGAGGTACATCTACGCAGGTCTCTACCTACGAAGTTATGAACCGTACACGTACGGCTGGAGATTGACTAAGGGTAAGGCAATTTCGTTTGAGGGAAATGTTGTTACTCGCATTGGAACCTCTCAGCAAAGCTCCTATGCAATGCATTTCTACGCGCATCACCAATACGGATATGTGGGGTCGTTTAACGTGAGAAACAACGTGTTTAGTCAAAACGGAGGCGGTTTCTATTATCATCAAGACTTTTACCTGGCGGACGAGAGTGCGATTTTTTCTGGAAACAGGTTTGAAGAGAACGACGTTGGATCCATCTCAAACGTTGTTGAGCTGAGTGCAAATGACAAGGGTCGCGTGATCATAGAAGGAAACACGTTTGTTCGTAACAAGGGAAAGTCCGTCGTTTTGTTGTCTCCTGAAACGTACTTCAATAGTGGAGTGCAAGTTCGAAACATCGCCTTATTCAGAAATAATACGTTGAAAAATAACGTTGTTTACAATGGAACAATAGCCTCTAAAACGTTTCCCAACTGCGTTCTTGAAGTGACAAGAAGTGTGAACGTAGAAGTCTATCACAACGTATTTGACAATCCAGGTTCTTCATATGATGTTGGAAATGGCGTCGAAGTAACGTCCTCCTTGGAGAGAATGAATTTTACACTTAACTATTGGAGTACAGATAACGAACTGATTATTCAGAACAGAATTTTTGATTTCGACGATTCGAGCTTCTTGGCTACAATCGACTACTTTCCCTTTCTGCTCTCTGCCGACCCATCTGACGTGGCAGGATCAAGTCATCCTAGAAACTACCCACTCTTCGTTACTCCATCTGGAGAGGTAGGAGGTCAGCTGAACGACTCTGTGACGTTGACAGCGGCTGGTTCTCCGTACCTGATCACGAGAGACGTCACGATTCTTCCAACAGGCTCACTTTCTATTGAAGCTGGCGTCGTCATCGAAGTCAAGGCCAATACAGGCATTTTGGTTGAAGGCAGTATGATGTCACTAGGAAGTTCAGTTAGTCCTGTTACATTTCGTGAACAATCTGTTGCGTCTGACGAGCGCAATGACGGCATATTTCGTATCTCTGACGGTTATGTTTCTGAAAACTACGAGTATGGGACGTTACAAATTAATTTTGATCAAGCGTGGCGATCAATTTGCCTACCCTCTAATGTCAGCAGAGATTACACGTCTTTATTCAAGCTTGCTAATTTAGCGTGTAAAAGGCTTGGCTACAAAGGAGGTTATGATTATTATGATGACTGGTATCCTTCTTTGGGAACTCTTATCATTACGAGGTTTAGCTGTCCGGGGAATGCCACCGATGTTTATAACTGCACCTTTAGTTCAGGACAATATTCGGCTTCAACTCGTTGCCTTGCAGTTTATCAGATCGAATGCTATGATTTGGTTGCACTGGACGATGACAGACAGTTTGGAGGATGGGCCGGAATTCGATTTTCTCCGACGTCAACAGTTCCCGTTTCAGGAAGCAGTCATGCATTGCCTTCGTCGGTGCTCCAGCATACATTGATTCAAGGGGCGGGAAGATGGAGAAGGCGAAATGTTCCTTCCGTGCGAGCCATACTGAAGTCACCCACGTTCGTTAACGTGACTATCAAAGATTCTGCGTCGACTGCTTTATCTTTCGAGTACCTTCACGAAGAAGTGAATATTACGGGATTGACTGTTGATGGAGGGCGTGGTGATGGAATAGCATTTTATGGTCCGAGGACACGAAATTTGACATTTCACGGGACTACAGTCAGAAACGTAACGGGTTCAGGAATTCGCATGTATCCTAGCTCTAGCTCACTGGGGGGATTGACGAACTATCAGTCAATTTGTTCTGTGCCAGCTGTTTTGAGCGTGAACATTGAGAATGGAACGTACTTCGGTTTACATCAGGACGATCATTTGGCTGGAATTTACTGCTCTGTCGAGCTTCGGGGTCCTCCCAATACCGTCTTGTCTCTGACGCTCGTTTCCGTTCAGCTCTATAATGACGATAGGCTTGTGTTAAGAAATGGACCATCAAGCTCTTCACCAATAATCACAAAGTACAGTGGTCACGATACGAATTCGATTGACGACAGCCTTTTGTCATCTGGCAATTCCGTCTTCGTTGACATCACTACAGGAAACAAAAGTAGTGCTCCTGGATTTGCTCTGTATTCTGTTGCCCTTTCAACCAAACCGGGTCGTCCCTTTACTCGTGTTAATGATCCTAATCTGTTCTCAGTCGGCACTGGAATTTACTTTCAAGCACCAATGACGACGTCTTTATCAGTAACGCAAGAATAGCAAATTGTTCGAATAACGGGATCTACAGTAGTTCCCATAACGGATTTTTTTCCTTGCGAAACAGCGTCATACGGCACTCTCATAGCAGAGGACTGTACATGTCGTATTTGCAAGGACACATCGAAATTTTGAATAACGAGGTAACTGGAAGCCTTGATCACGGAATCTACATCGATGGCTACGATCTATATAATAGTGGACAGCGCGTGATCGACTCTAATCGCGTGTCCAATAGTGGCAACATCGGTCTTTATTTGTACGGTTTCTTCTCCAGTCAATGGAACGTCACTAGAAACGTCTTTGATTCTAACAAAGATGGCGTTAGCGTTTATTCACTTGCAGGATTGAGTCGTCTGACGATTTCCGAAAATTTGTTTTCAGGCCAGACACGATATGGGCTGATTTTTGACCGCTCGTTGAACGCACTTGCTAGCATTGACGGAAACACGTTCGTCGGCCACCGTGGAAGTACGGGTGGAGCTATGCTTTTGCAGGGAACTGCTGAAAGTCTCAGCGTGACGCGAAATGTTTTTCACAGCAATAGTGGAAAGTACGTTGTCAAACTATCTCCTTACGAATTTACAACGTCACCATTTTTGTTTCAAAACAATCGTCTTCTGAACAATACTGTGAATTCTACTGAATTATACGCTGTGGATTACGGCCATCCTGCTGGGGCTGTTGTATCTATGTCGTCTCAGATTACCATGGCAAACAATGAGTTTAACAATCCAGAATCACAGTTTGAACTCGGTATCCAACTTCCAGTTCAAAGTTCGTCAGAGTTGTCGGTAAACGTCAGCAGAAACTATTGGGGAACGGCGAATGAAGCTGCTATTCGTGACCGTATCGTGGACTTTGGATACTGCTCTCGACTTGCCAATGCTGAATTTTTTCCTTATCTTACGTCTCCATTTGGCCCGGCTGTGTCACTCTTTGCATCCAGAGATACTTCCATACTGAGACCGAATTCGATCCTTCGAGGACGTGTTTCTACTAGCACGACTATTTCCATGTCTGGTAGTCCGTATACAGTTGTGGGCGATATCACAGTTCTTCCTGGACAAACTTTGAAAGTAGAAGCTGGTGTTGAGCTTAGATTCACTGCTAACACAGGAATATTGGTCGAAGGTCGTCTAAGGCCTGATATAAGAGTTCTTGCTCGATTTCGTTGGTGTCCCAAAGTCCATTCGCAACCAAAGTCAGAAAAAAAATCCTTCCTTTTTTACAGTAGCCTAAATCATCGTCGTCTATTTTGTATAAAATAGGCCTTTGAAAGAGCTTTCGAATGGTATATAGTTTGTAGGGGTTTATGTCAAGGGAAAAGGTAGTAAAAAATCCCGTCCCAAAAGCAGACCCGACCACGAGTAGACGAGGTCTAATCGAATTAGTGCCTCTAGCGTCCGTGCAATCGTCGTACCTGTCCTTTTACCTGCGTTTCTCTTTTGGATAGCCCACTCCTTCCAGCCTGTCCGCGGTTTGTTCCATTGCCGCGTTTCTCTGGGACAGCTGTCCCAAACCCAATGTCGTGACTCTACGTTTGCGATGCAGCTAGTGCGATGAATCGCGGCGCGATCGAGTCTCCACGAGATGCACTCGTAGTGAAGATAACAACATGCGAAAGGCAAAGAGAACTTTCACTATGGCGTTTTCGCCAGACAACTTTCTCGAGAATATTACACGCGTGCTAAGTTCTTTAGGGAACGATAGTAGGTGCAAGTAGTAAAGCGTTGGTTCGCTAGTATTTTTTTCTATACGAGGGGCCCCGCTCTATAGTCTTTTATCCAAACCCGGTTTTGAGAATCATACTAAAAACCTGTCTACTCTCTTTCTTAGCACCATGCACCCCAGCACTCTTTTTGCATCATAAAATATATTTGACTAGAGCAAACAAGACATTGAACAGAGACTTTAACTAAAAGACAGAGATAATGTTTAGCCACCCTTAGCCACAGCGTTCTGGATTCTCAGATTTGGATGCCTTTAATTTCGGTTTTGGCACGGTCTCCCAACTTTGCGCGGACTTGTTCGCGGACTCCGCCATATATATCTTCATTCAACTCGAATTGACTGACACTCATGTACATAGACATAGAGCTAGAGTCGAATTTGATACCCAATACGTCTAGAATCTCTCTCTTCCCATTGAATTGAGAGGCAAGGAAGTGCATGGCAGCACCTCCTCTGGTACCTATGTAGGCGTCGCTGATTTGAAAGGTTGCGTTCGTGCCACTTGCCGCCTTTTTGTTGAAGAGAAAATTTGATTCGACATTCTGGGGATCCTTCAAAGAATTCAGAATGATTTCTAAATCTTTTATCTGCTCCGCGCTCAGAATAGATGAAAGAAGATTCAAAATAATTTCAGACAGCTTTTGTCCTAATTTGCCGTGAATTTCGGAGAAATCGAGCTTCTCTGATCGCCAGCCAATCAATGACATAACACGCATGTACTCGCGGTACCATTCTACCGAGTGTCCTTTGTCTTTAGAATCAGCTGCCAGTTGAGCAAGAAGAGTTGAATATGCAACGTCAGTCTGTTGCTGCGGTGACAAGGACTTTTCTTGGCGCATGACAGAACCTCCAATAACCTTGCCTTCAGTATCACCTTCGGAGTACCGCACTTCTCTTTCGTCGGGTGCAGTATGATGCTCTACCGGAGGTAGTTCGATTTGATCAATAAGATCACAACGCTCAGCAATGCCCAAAGATGCCATTTCTTCAAGTAACAAGAAACTGCAATGATTAGGCTCTAGATGGGTTCTCTTTATATAGAGAAACGGTAGGTACGTGCGCTAAGGAAGTGGTAACAGGAGACACGTCACCTTTTCTCATCCACGTATGCGGAAGCGACGGCATCTTGCGTGAATATTCCAAGAAGTGCTTCCACAATAACAGCTGTCGCGAGGAAGAGGGTGGGCCCGGAGAGAGGGAAGATATCATGAGCGCCATCTGACGCATCGCATGAGGGATTCACGCCACCAATGGCACGTTTTCTCTTCCTCTTTTTAGAATTCTTTTCGCTAATAAACGCGGCGGTGTTAGTGCGTTTGTCTTGTGTAAAGCAAGCTGGAATTGACACGACGTAGCCTCGGTTCCAGACCCCCTCTCCCCCGGATGTTACCGATCCTTGGAGAGAGGGTCTGGTACGGTACCGCCCCTTTTACACCTGTAACTCCGCCTATTATGACGTATGGGAACAGTATCTTCCCATAATTTACGGAGCTTCGTACGGGGCCTGCGTTTCCAATACGGGACGTCGCGTTTTCGCCTTCAAATTTCGCCGCCGGACGCAGCCGAAACCGCGCGTCGATCGCGCCGATGCGCTCCGAACGCCCTTCCGCGCAATCGATTGAACGCGCGATCGTCGGGACCCCCGCCGCGGATCCTCCTCCGCCGCCGCTTTCCCGATCCGCCGATCGCGCCCGAATTCCGAACGCGACGTCTCGCGCGGGTTCTCCATCGGTCCGCATCGACCGATCGCCGCCGCGAAGTCGCGTTTCGTCTCAATGCGTGTCGCCTTAGAGTGCGCTATGCATATTTTTTCCGCCGCCATCTTCCTTTGTCTTTCCGTTTTTCGATGGCTTCTTCTGCGCGAAAGCGGCCTCGCAGCGAGCTTCCAGCGACTCCTGGTAGAGTGCACTGCCCTTGCAATAGGTGCACTGGCTAATTAACGGGCATCCTTAGAACGCCACTCTCCCTCTATACGGGCGAAACCGAGTGACGATCACAATTACGCAGCGACAGGATTTTTTGTTGGGCCATTGCGTTTGGGCGATCATAACTACGTTCGTAACTACGTTCGGAGGACTGCCAGATATCTCAATTTTGGCCGGCGCGCGCGTGCTCCGTCTCCTCAATTTCCCGCTCTGCTTTCTTCTGCTTCACCCGCTTTGTGAGCGTGCATTATCTAATCACACCACGCAATATTAACAGGTTTTTTTTCTCCCCAATGAATGATTTGCATTAGGCCACCCCTTGGGTCTCCGTCGTCCGGTCTGTCTCCATCAAGTCTTTCCTGCGCTTCTTCGTAGGGAATTCATAAAAGTTTAGTCGAAATGTCCACCAGATCTGTTTTTGCCCAGTGTCGACATCGCGCAATCATTTCCGCCGACGTCCAGTCTGCAGCCACCTATCGCTAATCCTTTCCCCAGGCAAACCCGGCACTTTTGCCAAGTCCAAAGCTCATCTTATTTTGCAGTTTTTTTGCACGAAGGTTTTCGATTTTCTCTCCCGCGCGCTTGCAAATTTTCCAATCCCTACCTCGCCTGCCTTCTCGCGTTCATTCCGAGCCAGTGAGAATGTCGCCCGTCTTTCGTTCGTCGTCCGCCATTCCGGCCCAGTCGCAGACACTGAACTCTACCTCCTCTGCACGTGACACGTACGCGGCAATTGTCCTCACGATTTTAATTGAAAGTTATCATATAGTGTACATTCTGCGTCTGCAACCGTCGTCGCACGCCCGGTCCCGCGCGCGGTTGTCCGTCCCGAAATGCCGAATAGACCTGCAGCAAGCTACTCTCCCCAAAATTCTCCTTCTCCTAATTTTGTCGGTACTTTGAGTGTTTCCTGCTCATTCTGCGGAGCAATGAGATGGCCTGCTGAAAGAGCAACGTTGTGTTGCAAAAATGGGAAGGTTAAGTTGCCTCTTCTCGCTGATCCTCCAGAGGACTACGAAGGTCTCTTTTCTTCCGAGACGGAAGAAAGTCGTCATTTTTTAAATGACATCCGGCAGTACAACTGCGCATTTCAGATGACGTCCATGGGAGGATACGCCCCGTTTCGCCAAACAGGCTGGAATCCCTCTTTTGTCGTCAAAGGACAGATCTATCATCGAATAGGCAGCCTTTTGCCGGCTCCAGGCCAGACTCCGCAATTTGCCCAAATTTATTTTGTCCAAAATGATCGAGAACAAACGACGTTGCGGCAGCAGATAGTTCCTACTCTTCGCGAAGATATACTTGACTTTCTTCAAAATAAGCTTCACCATTTGAACACTTACGTTAGGACTTTCAGACAAATGGATCTCTCTGCCGTGGAAAACTACGTCATTGTCATAGACGCCGACAAAAGGCCGTCAGCCGAACATCGTAGAAGATTCAATTTGCCTGAATGCAGCGAAATCGCCGTTGTGCTTACGGAATCCGAACGCGGCTACCGAGATATCGTTCTGACGCGCCACGATGGAACTTTACACCGAATAAACGAATGCCACCGAAGTTACGACGCCTTGCAGTATCCCCTTCTCCATCTCTTTGGAGAGGACGGCTATCATCAAGAGGAGTGCGAGCAGCACCAAACGCCAATGACGTTCTACTGTCATCGAATTATGTACAGGCCGCACCACTCTTCCAATATACTTTTAAAAGGCAAGATTCTATTTCAGCAATACGTCGTCGACATGTACTGTAAGGTCGAAACGCAACGATTGAGGTTCATACGGCGCGAACAAACGCTCCTGCGCGCAGAATCGTACACGACACTACGAGACAGCCTCGCTTCCGGTAAGATGCCCGTGCACGTCCATTAGACGTCCCACAAGAAAACACCTTTTTAGAAGTCGACGCGGCACAGCTCGGTCGAAGAGTCGTTCTGCCTTCCTCATTTACGGGCAGTCCGCGCTATCTGCACGAAAGGGTTCAAGACGCCATGACATACGTTCGGAAGTACCACAAGCCGGACATCTTTACAACTTTTACCTGCAATCCCAAGTGGCGAGAGATTTCAGAAACTTTACTTCCTAATCAATCCAGTCACGACCGCCCAGACTTAGTATCGCGCGTCTTTCACATGAAACTGAAAGATTTCATCAAAGACTTGACAAAGAATGCGGTTTTCGGCAAACCGAAAGCGCACCTCTATTCCGTTGAATACCAAAAGCGAGGCCTTCCCCACGCCCACGTCCTCCTCTGGCTCGAGGAAAGGATTCACTTACAGGAAATCGATTCGATTATTTCTGCAGAAATTGCCAGTAAAGACGACGACCCTGAATTGCACAGAATCATTCTCAGTCATATGGTCCACGGTCCCTGCGGCCCGCAGAATCCTCGCTCCCCCTGCATGCAGAACGGACTTTGCTCCAAGCACTACCCGAGAGAATTTCTTTCTGAAACTCTTTGCGGCAACGACGGCTACCCTGAATATCGCAGACGATCGAAAGAAGAAGGAGGCTTCGAAGAAGAGAAGCGAACCCAAAACGGCTCTTTCGTTATCGACAATCGGTGGGTTGTTCCCCATAATCGTTATCTCTGCAAGAAATACGACGCTCACATCAACGTCGAATACTGTTCGAGCATCAGAAGTATTCAATACGTTCTGAAGTACGTGCACAAGGGCTGCGACATGGCTTCATTCGCACTCCAAAGACCTAACCCGCGAGATGAAATTGACGTTTTTCGCGCAGCGCGCTACATTGGCCCGTCCGAAGCCTGCTGGCGTTTGTTCGACTTTCCAATCCACGAGAGATATCCTCCAGTTCAAACTCTCCATGTTCACACCAGCGACGACCGACAAATAGTCTTCACACCGGAAAACGCTCGCCAGCGAGCTGAAGACCCTCCCGACACAACACTCACCGCATTTTTTAAACTGTGCGCCACCTACTACAGTAACGACAACGCTCAGTTCACCGACATCGATCGACAGTTCGTTGCTAACCTGTTATATTCCGAAGTTCCACAGTATTTTACTTGGAATTCCGGCAAGCATCAATGGATGAAACGGAAAAAAGGTGCCGAAATCCGTCACAACGGTGCAACGACTTCTTTTCTCCAAACGCAAATGATCGGTCGCATCTACACCGTCCACCCCAAGCAAGAAGAAAGATTCTTCGTGAGGCTGCTCCTGAACACCGTCAAGGGTCCTAAAAGCTTTACAGACCTCAGAACTGTTCGCGGAAACGTCGCCTCTTCCTTCAAGCAAGCATGCAAAGATCTCCACCTCTTAGAAGACGACAATCACTGGATTATGTGCATGAGTGAAGCGAGCGAGAGCCGTCATTCATCGGCGCTTCGTGTTCTTTTTGCCGTTCTACTCGCCTCCTGCCAATTAACAGACGCTCTTCAAATGTGGATGCGCTTTCGAAATGACATGGCAGACGACATACGCTATCAGTTCGAAACCGGATCTGCCAACGGCCCCATACAGCCACCTCCGGCGGCGACTCGGCGCCCCGCCGCGCCGCGTACCCCGATGCCGTTTACCGACCAAATCTACAATCACGCACTCCTCCTCCTTCAAAAGACGCTCAATTCAATGGGAGGAAATCTTCTTTCAGCCTACGGTCTACCTACTCCCGACAACACACACTCCCAAGGTTTTTACATTCTCTTATTAGCGTAGGGGTTAAGTAATGATGAACTTCTTTCTCATCCAGACCATTCCTCTTCCCGCTACCTTGAGGAAATCTCCTACGACCTACCCCAACTCGACGAGCACATACTCCTACACGAACCTATGCTCAACACCGAACAACGACAGCTCTACACTACCATCTTGGCTAAACTTCAAAGCAACGAAAGCGGAATACTATTCATCGACGCGCCCGGTGGAACGGGAAAAACATTTCTCATAAACCTCATCCTCGCCAAAGTTCGCTCTTTCCGGCAAATCGCCTTAGCTACCGCCAGCAGCGGCATAGCAGCGCAATTGCTTGCGGGAGGCCGAACTGCCCATTCCACGTTTCACATTCCTTTAAATTTAAACTCGACTGACCTCCCCGTCTGCAACGTCTCGCGATCTTCTGGCCTGGCACGGCTATTTCAAGAAGCGAAAATTGCTTTTTGGGACGAAGCGTCGATGATACACAAAAAAGCGCTTGAAGCCGTAGACCGAACGCTACGCGACGTTCGCCAAAATGATGACATAATGGGTGGGCTCCTATTCGTCCTATCCGGCGACTTCCGCCAAATATTGCCTGTCATTCCAAGAGGAACGAGAGCCAATGAAGTGCACAGCTGCCTCAAATCGTCCGTTCTATGGTGTTCCGTCGAAACCCACTATCTCACTACCAACATGAGAGCGAGAACCAGTTCACTCGACACCGAAACGACACAGCATTTTTCCGAACAGCTACTCCGAATTGGCAACGGCGACACCCAGACAGCGGATAACAAAGACATACAGATAACACCCGAACTCGCCGTCCTCGCCGAAACACCACAGCAGCTCATAGACGAAATCTATCCGGAGTTGTCGGCTCACGCAACAGACTCTGACTGGTTGTGCCAACGAGCAATTCTCGCTCCGCACAACGAAACCGTCAATGCCATCAACAATCGGCTTCTCGACGAATTTCCCGGCGAGCATTCGCAATTCCTCTCAATCGACACGGCCCTATCCGATGAAGAATCTACCATGTATCCCACAGAATTTCTCAACACGATCGAAGTATCAGGATTTCCTCCCTACGTTCTTAACCTCAAAATAGGAGCGCCCGTCATCCTAATACGAAACATCAGTCCTCCTCAATTGTGCAACGGAACTCGATGCGTCGTCCGCCGCCTCACCACAAACTGCGTGGAACTGAACGTCGTCACAGGACCCGCTAAAGGCACTACTGCCTTTCTTCCCCGCATTCCTCTTACGACATCGAACGTCGACGACCCTACTACGGCATTTCAATTTCGCCGACTGCAATTTCCGTGTAAATTGTCATTCGCTATGACGGTAAACAAAAGTCAAGGACAAACCTTACAGAAAGCCGGTTTACACTTGGAACATCCGTGCTTTTCGCACGGGCAGTTTTACGTCGCCGTATCCAGAGTAGGATCAAAAGAAAACCTCTCTATTTTTTGCTGCGGTGGCGTCACTCACAATGTTGTATATAAAGAAGTGTTATGAACGTCATTGACTTTTCCGGGCTTTCCGTAGCATACCATCGTAACGCGCGCTTCCCCTTTGTTCTACAACGTCTACATTCTTCGCCGAACATTCTTTCGCTGCTTCTTTCGCCCAAACGTCCTCCATGTCCCGAAAGCGTCTACACCCAACCACGATCACACCAAAAGAAGTGCAAGCTCTCTCGCAAGGGACAGTCGCCGACGTCGAAGGACAAGTCGTCGCCCTGTCACCGAAGAAGCAAGGGCCCGCCAAGACGTACTACCGAGCCTCCGTCGCCGACAACCACTCGCGCGTCTCACTCACCTTATTTTCCGACAAGACTGCGGACGTTCTCAGCAAAATGAAAGAACAAAAAGCTTCCGTCCTCCTCAAAAACGTAACCGTATCGCAATCAACATCTTCCGATACAAAACACCTTCTCTTCGATCGCAAAAGCGAAGTCCAACCGTCGACTAAAACCTTTTCTCCTCAACCGTTCGACGACGCGTCCTTCGGATCGACTCCCGTCCCGAAACAAATCACTCTTGACCAGCTACCCGCACAAGCCACCTGGCAACGAATCACGACGAAAATCAAAGTGTTGGACGTCTCGCCCAAAACGAACGTCGGCCAATCGAAAGTCCTTCAAAACGTCGCCGTTAGCGATAGCACCGGCACTGCCTCACTCACCCTATGGTCGGCCTTTCTCGAAACGTTGGTTGTCGGAAAATCGTACGAGCTTAAGAATTTCATTGTGTCCACGTTCGACGACGAGAAAACAATTTCATCTCCATTCAAGCACGGCGTTGTCAACGAAATCAACGAAGTGGAAGACGCCCTGCCCCTCGAAGAACCAATCACTAAAACCACCGAAATAACAAACGTCACCATCACCAACATCTCCCACTACTCCTACAATCTCAAGTGCCCAAAATGCAAGAAAGGGAACGTCGACGTTCTTGAGCAAAACCCGGTGTTAGGCAAATGCACCACTTTCGCTTGCAAAACTCTTTCAAAAATCGAAAAATGTGCCATCCAAATTTCAGCTACCATCGACGTCGACGTTGACGACAAGCCCTTTCCCAACTCTCTCAACGTCTATGACGACGTTGTCAGAGTCATCGCCGACGTTCCTTCGGGACACTTCGACGACGAACGCCTCATCACCGCGTCTGCCTTCAACGCTAAGTACAACGACAGATTCATCATCACCGAGGCCTCTCGCGACTAACTCAATCAACATTCTTGCTTTGCCCGTTGGCCTTTTCGGAGTTCATTCTAATTCAAGTTCGCTGCCCGTTCGCAGCCGATTTCAAATATCTTTCACTGCCCCTTTCTGGCAGCCATTCTCAAGTTCAAAAATAGTATCAGCCAACCGTTCAGCTGACACTATTATATATTAATAATTAACAAACAAAAAAGTTTCTTTTGCTTTCTTTTCTTCTTCTGTTTCAAATAAAGAACGCACGACAAACACTACACACACATATCACAAAAACCCGTTCATAGAACGGGTAAATCAGCTAGTAGAGCTTATGCACAACGTCACAGACCAATGGTAGCGCGCGCAACTGAGTGGCAGAAACGTAAGAGCGGCGTATGGCCGCACCCACAGAAACCCTCGTCGCAGCTTAACTGCGCTAAAGAAGGGTTTTGTACTTTTGTAAAGTGAAGTTAATAAGACAACAGACATTTTAAAGCGTGCTTCGTTTTTCGGGGACCCTTGTGAAGTTTTCGCGTCTCAGCTCGTTGCAAACAAAACTTGTTGCTTGATTTAGAGGATGTAACATTAGAAACTTGAATTCGAACTGATAGTTGTCTGAAAGGGCGATTGGTTTAGCGTCTAAGGCGCAGTAAGCTACTTTTTCATCTGAATGAGCTAGTAAAGCCTTCAGAATTAGTGTTTTCACACCGGTAGGTACGCCAGAATGTTGAACATGTCATTACACTACGCGGTGCTTCAAGTCGCTTCGCTAGAGAAACCTTCACGCGTTTCGCGGGTCTCTACACCGCGAAGCTCAAAATCTCTACGAAAACGCTTTAAATCGCGTCTAGCTACCGCGACACTTTTGGGCAATGGTAATCTAACCTACTAGAAGCTGCCAAGGCAGCTAGGTCAGAACAAATGAGGCTTCGCTTAGATGCTACGGCCTTTTTTATTTTGAGTGGCACGCTTTCTGCCACTCAGAGGTCATGCACGTGATCAAGTGACGTCACATGCATAAGCTCTATGGCGGACGAGCTCCACTAAGATCGTTCGTTCGCACCCGTTTCGCACGTCCTACAGCTATCCGATTAACTGATCTGTTTCGACTGCTTACTCTTTTCTAAAAGCCACTTCTATTCGACCGAGGAACCGATCTGTTTCGATCGCGTACTAAGTTCTATTCCGAAGACCTCGGTCGAATAGAAGTGGATTTTAGGAAAGAGTAAGCAGTCAAAACAGATCGTTTAATCGGACAGCTGTAGGACGTGCGAAACGGGTGCGAACGAACGATCTTAGCAGAGCTCGTCCGCCATACTGTTCCCATACGTCATAATAGGCGGAGTTACAGGGGTAAAAGGGGGCGGTACCGTACCAGACCCTCTCTCCAAGGATCGGTAACATCCGGGGGAGAGAGGGTCTGGAACCGAGGCTAGACACGACGTCATTCAAACCCCACCACGCCTAAGTATAAGACTCTAATCAAATTAGGGTGTTGTTTCCAGCTGACTCTTAAAATCTCCTTCGGCGAAACAATTACAGCAGTGTCAGCACAGTTCTTTTCAATAATAGGAGAAGCTAAACGAGGTGCTGTACTCGAAAAGAGATTTTTCCTAAAATACTTTTCCTGTTCCATAATTGAGTCAAGCAGAGACATTAGAACATTGTGGGTTTTGGTCAGGTGTTCCAGAGAAAAAACGCAGCGATATGGAACAAAGTTCAACAAACTAAAGACACTCTGAAGAGAGTCCATTTATTAATCGTGAAAATAGTTAGAAAGTCGAGCTATGATTGGCCTCTTCCTAAGGGAACCGTGGTGCTGTGACTGCACCCTTTTGAAGAGCAATAGTTGAGTATGTGCAAATTGAAGGGAATGAGTTTCGCTATGATGAATGGGCAACTTCTTTACAATAATGACCAGATGTGTAGGAAACCGGATGTCTGCAAGCTCAAACGAATTTTTATTAGTACACATGAAAAAGGATACATAATTAAAAATTATAAAGTTTTGATATGCTTTTCAACCAATAAAAAGTCGTAACATCGTATTTCGTGAGACGACTTTCCAAAAAGACGACTTTCAACAAAGTCAATTTTATCTGATTTTGCGTGTTTTGTTGTGGAAAGTAAGGTGCTGAGGTTATGGAGTGTAATTAAGACGAATAGGCTTCCATAATCGTCGGTACGTAGAAAGGTGGTCACTGTACGATCGGATGAAAACATTCCTTCGAGTATAAAAACTGATCGAGCTAGTCATTTATGCCGTGACGTTACGTAGACGAAAAGGCACAAAAAATCTGCAAATATTGGTTTCCCGTCGTATTTGGCGTTATTGTAGAGGGTAATTAATTTTTTAACCATTACTAGAAGACACTAGAAACACTTTGTGCCTAAACAAGTGGTCGCAAACACGGGTTTGTTGGCACTTGGAGAGTCGCCAATAAAAGAACGAGGAAAAGCTTCCTTACTTTCTACTCAACACATACAGACTCACTGTAACAGTAGAGTATCAGCCTAATAGGTCACATGACTAGACCTCTTCGTAGTTCTTCTCAACGAAATGGTTAGTAACTAGACTTAGTGGATCCAAAGTGAGCTTTTTACCAATTTAGTGTATTCTTATGTCTATGGGACGGCCGTAAAGCCAGAATAAACGTCGTCCGGCTGTTCGAGGTAATTTTTTTGACGACGTTAGCCGACGAACCGCTTTCTCTCTATCGCATTCGTTCATTAGATTTTGGCAATAGTTCTCCGATGAGAAAGGAAGCGGGGGAACGACTGAAAGCTTGATAACCTAGTAGGCGTTCCCTATGCGCGAGAAGTTCGATCGAAAACCGCTAGTAGCAGCAGGTAATTATGTTCAGCCATATCACTGTTAATGGTAGAAAAGGAAAGAAAGAGGTAACTTTAAAAAAAGAGATGAATTCTATTGCAGTGCTATGGACTTTATTACGAGACCGTCTAACTAGGATGCCCGTTCCTAAGGAACAGCATGGAAAATCTCTACCATATATTCTATGAGGCTCAACTTCCCATATTATAGGCTCTGAAGGTGAGCCGTTCAATTCCATTGATGGTAGAGCCCATCAATTGAAGTGAGAAGCTCATTGGCGGCGGTCTCTATACACAAGATTGTCAGGAATTTCTTCGTTTATAGAGTTCCTTTCTCTGATCAAGATACCAAAAATTCTTAGGAATTTGTTTTTTTCAGGGAGCTCCTTTCTCTGCTCAAGATTCTAAGGAATTTGCCCCCCCCCCCCCCCCCCCCCCTCTCTCTACTCACGATTCTTAAGAAATGAATAATTTGTTCATAGAGCTCCTTTCCCTACCCAAAATTCTGAGGGATTCGTTTCTTTCGTAGAGATCCTTTTTCTACTCAAGATTTTTTCGTTCATAGAGCTCCTTTCTCTACTAAAGATTCTTAAAAAGGGATTGTTCGTTTATACATGCAGGTCCTTTTTTCTACATAAGATTCTTAGGGATTTGATCGTTCAAAGAGCTTTTTTTCTACTAACGATTTGCCCTTTTTCTCTTCCCAAGATTCTTAGGGATTTGTTTTTTCTAGTGCCCCTTTCTCTACTCTTTTTGCATCAACACATATATTTGACTAGAACAGGCAAAACATAGAACACAGACGTTGAAAGACAGAGACATATTTCAGAAGTTTAGCCACCTTCATGTAGCCACTGCGTTTGGGATTCTCAGATTTGGATGTCTTTAATTTCGGCTTTGGCACGGTCTCCCAACTTTGCGCGGACTTGTTCGCGGACTGTGCTGTATAGATCTTCATTCAACTCGAATTTATTGACACTCTTGTACATAGACATGGAGCTTGAATCGAACGTGAGACCCAGTACGTCTAGAACGTCTCGTTCTCCATTGAATTGAGATGCAACGAAATCCATGGCAACGAAATTTCCGCTATCTACGTAGGAGTCGCTGACTTGAAAGGTTGCTTTCGTGCCACTTGCCGCTTTTTTGTTGAAGAGAAAATTTGATTCGACATTCTGGGGATCCTTCAAAGAATTCAGAATTATTTTTAGATCTTTTAACTGCTCCGCGCTCAGAACAGATGAAAGAAGACGCAAAATGATATCAGACATCTTGCTTCCTACGCCGCCGTGATATTCGGTAAAATCGAGCTTCTGTGTTCGCCAGCCAATCAATGACATAACACGCATGTACTCGTCGTACCATGTTAACGAGTGTCTTTCGTCTTTATGATCAGCTGCCAGTTGAGCAAGAAGAGTTGAATATGCAACGTCAGTCTGTTGCTGCGGTGACAAGGACGGTTCTTGGCGCATGACAGAACCTCCAATGACCTTGCCTTTAGTATCACCTTCGGAGTACATCGTTCCTCTTTCGTCGGGTGCAGTATGATGCTCTACCGGAGGTAGTTCGATTTTGTCAATAAGTTCACAACGCTCAGCAATGCTCAAAGATGCCATTTCTTCAAGTAACAAGAAACTGCAATGATTTGATTCTAGATGGGTTCTCTTTATATAATGAAGCGGTAGGCACGTGCGTTAAGGAAGTGGTGACAAGAGGCACGTCACCCAATTAAGTTGTAATGTCTTGCAGATTGTTGAGCCCACGCATGCGGAAGCGACGGCATCTTGCGTGAATAATCCAGCAAGTACTTCCGCAATGAACAAACGCAGCTCTGGAAGCGGTAAAGCAATTTGCTATTTCTGTTTTTGCGTTTTTCATTTGTGTGCTTTGTGCAAGGATGCGGGAGAGGACCTATCCAGCTGTCGCAAAGAGTGGGACGACATAATTTGCATTACGCATCTGACGGACGCTTTTCAGGAGGCATTCACGTCAGCAGTCGCACATTATCTCTTCCTCTTCTCCGAATTCCAGATTTGAGACGTCATTCTGCGGTAACGAAGGCATCCTTCGGAAACTGCAGGCATTCAGCGGATAATTAATCCGTCAGCTGTTGAAATAAGGTAGGTGAACGAGGGATCGGGATCGGGTTACTCTGTGTCGCATGCAGTACATGCAGTAAGATCTGTCTTCTTGACTTGGATCACCTTTGGTTATAGAAAGGTGGTCAGGGTACTAACGAAAGAAGAATTTTTTTCAAATGTACAGTATGTTTAAGCAACCTGTTAATGCGCTCACTTTACGTTGGGGCACAGCAAACATGCATGCTCCTTGCATGCAATAATTATTTAAAGAAATAGTGGTCGTTTGCATGTCGCAGTAGGCGGATGACCGAGTTTCTGCATGTTCACCGCGTACGGTTGAGAATACGCTAGAAATTCAATCATTTAGTGAGTAAGCGATTGTACTATAGACACGTAATTGGAGCATAAACGCCAAAAGAAGTAGTGGGAATAAGTTGGCTTAAATTGGTTCAACTCACAATTTATTAACGCCATTGTAGAATAAAGTAGCTGCTTCCGACATTTCGATAGGTATAAGTAAGCTTTACTTTCGCAGACCTATACTATAGGTCTAACTATTATTCGCCACTATACTGTACTTTTGCGTGAGAGTTTTTAAACCGTGCATGTATTGAACATGGGTACAATAGCATTCGCGACGCGTTCCCTATATATTAGACTTTATTATGCAGACAGCTTTATTGACGTTCAGCGCAGATAATTTTTGACAAAGATATTGAGGTACAAAGAAACGAAATGCATGCATACAATCTCAAACTTCATGCAAACAGTATATAGTAGTCATTCTGTTACGGCAACAACGTCTTGATCCAAATGAAAATCCAACGTCGAAGCAATTTGATGAGCAAGTGTGTTATACAAGGTTTCGTTTAGGCTGTACTCACACAAAGACTGATCAATGCGTATCGTTTTGCTGTCGAATTTATTGTAGAGGAAACCCAAATAACTCTCACTTGATTGAAAGTAGAAGGACAGAATCTTTAAGCCAAGTGATTGCTCTTCTGTTATGTAGACGTATAGAAACTGGTATGCAACAGACGAATCTGAAACGCCGATAAAGTTGAGAAGCGAGCGAGCTTGAAGATTCGTTCGCCTATTCAGGTAATCCAGCATCTTAACAAAGTTTTTTTTTGCCGCTGCTGGAAGATAAGGCGAAAATAGGCTGACAGAAACTTCATTCAGTTGAACCACTGTAGACGACGGCTGGTACTGCTGAAATGAGGTAAACTTTTTCGTTATCCACCCACACTTCGCTAAAAGACTTTGAAAGTTGACGTACCAATCGGCAGAGTGAGCAGGCTTAGCGGTGTTGGAAGCCAACTGAGCTAGAAGAATTGTGTTCTTGACAGCGACCCTTTGAGCGGAGCTCACGGCTTCGTCGTAGAGGACGCCGGCGCATCCGACAACAAAAGAGTTTATCTCTTGTTCTTTCTGACTCATTTTCGGCGAAAATAAATGCGGCGGTGCGAGTGCGCTTTGCTTCTAAAAAGCAAGCTTCCGAACCCGACCACGCCCAAGTAAACAATAGACTCTCTCTAATCAAATCATGGTTACGTTGTTCCAGCTGACTCATAAAATCTTTTACGGCAAAGAAATTACGGCATTGTAAGTGCACATTTCTTCTAATGAGGAGGAGCTACGCGAGGTGCTTTTCTATGGCGCGCGATCAGTGCCAAAAATCCTGTGCAAGCGCATAACGCTTTTTGATTTAGCCGCTTGAGGATTATATTAAGCCGCTTTTGGATCCAGCCGCTCTTGGATTAAGCCGCTTTTGGATTAAGCCGCTCTTGGATTAAGCCGCTTTTGGATTAAGCCGCTCTTGGATTAAGCCGCTTTTGGATTAAGCCGCTTTTGGATTAAGCCGCTCTTGGATTAAGCCGCTCTTGGATTAAGCCGCTCTTGGATTAAGCCGCTTGTGGATTAGGCTGCTTTTGGATTAAGCCGCTCTTGGATTAAGCCGCTTTTGGATTAAGCCGCTCTTGGATTAAGCTGCTCTTGGATTAAGCCGCTCTTGGATTAAGCCGCTTTTGGATTAAGCCGCTTTTGGATTAAGCCGCTCTTGGATTAAGATTCTTCAAAAATCTTACACTTGGCTTCCTCAGCCATTCCTTCTTTGGTCAGGCTTGAAGTACGTCGAGAGATCGACGACACGTAATGAGCAATCTAAAACTTTCCATGTTGACCGCAAGTTGTTCTTGGTAAAATAATGATATTCGACCGTTCATTTTGGTCATCATCCGTTTATTTTAAATGAAAGCAGTTCAAATTAATATTAAGTGCATTTTCCACTGAGCTATGCAATGCAATGCCGATCATACAATCATACGGGCACTTTGCTTGTGAAATGGCGGATGTGCGCAGAACCGTTGTAAACCTTCTTTCGTCCGTTTTGTCGGACTTGCAGCGGTCTCATGAAGCAGCATCGCTAACAACAGATGCCTTAGAATCGTGCATCTTTCGGCTAGATCAACTGAGTGCTCACATCGTGGCTTTGGCACAAATACTTTCTCCAGCTCTGGCAAATGAGCTGAAAGACCTCATTGGCACCGCAATTGAGTGCCTAAGTGAGGTACTATTGCGTCAGAATGAGGATAGATCTCGCGCGACAACTGATGTTGCCGGGTATGCCGCTCCACTAGAAATTGGCTCTAACAATCGCGGTCGTCCTCGTTATGCTATCTCCCAACAACAACTTGAATACTTTCTTGATCTTGGATTCGATTGCCCGACTATTGCGAGCATGTTAGGCGTCCACTTACGAACGGTCAGAAGGCGAATGAGTGACTATGGTCTTCATGTCGGTACCTATTACAGCGGCATAACAGATGACGCTCTTGATGGCGCTATACAAGAAATCAAAAGTGATTTTCCCGCCGTTGGTTACCGGATGACACACGGAATTCTCATTGGAAGAGGTATTAGAGTGCAAGTATCAAGAGTGCGGGAAGCCATGCGTCGCTGCGATCCTGAAGGCGTTGCATTGAGATGGCTACGAGGAATGCATAGCCGACGCGTTTACTCCGTTCACGGTCCCCAAGCGCTATGGCACATCGATGGCAATCATAAGCTAATAAGGTATTCATTAACGGCACAATTTTCTGCTGTTGATAGCGTATCTACCAAATGTTTTACAGGTGGAGATTTGTTGTCCATGGTGGCGTGGACGGTTTTTCTAGGTTGCCCGTTTACCTTCGCTGCAGCACAGACAATAAGGCTTCTACAGTTCTACAGTATTTTCTTTCGGCCATCAATGAGTACGGATTGCCGGCTAGGGTTAGATGTGACCAAGGAGGCGAAAATTACGACGTTGCATGGTACATGCTAACTCATCCACTAAGGGGCCTTGGTCGTGGAAGTGTTATTGCTGGAAGGAGCGTCCATAACCAGCGCATCGAAAGACTGTGGCGAGACGTATTTGCCGGAGTCTTATCGTTTTACTATCAATTGTTCGTCCATATGGAAAACAGCGGAGAACTGAACCCAATTAGCGAAATTGATCTCTATGCTTTGCACTACACGTATGTTCCAAGAATCAACAATCATCTAAGCCGATGGGTTAATGGCTGGCAGCATCATAAATTGAGCGGAATGGGCAGAAGTCCTAAGCAGCTCTGGGTGGAAGGTCTTCAGCAAATGGCCAACTCAACCCATCGTTTTGCTTTGGAGCATTTTGGATCGGAAGACGTTAGTGTCTAATTTCACAGTAATCAGTTTTAGTAAATCACACCTTTTTTGTCATAGGCTAGCGCTAGCAATTGGGAGGAATATGGCATTGACTACGATGGTCCCGTTCCGTTTAATGAGAACGAAACAAATGTGCATGTGCCAGCAATAGAGCTTCCATTGACGCAAGAGAATCTTCAACGTTTGCAAGTAGAAGTAGTCCCTTCCGAACAGAGCTCAAACTTTGGGATGGACATATACGTACGAGCACGGTCTTTTATAATCAGTCACTTACAAAATTAACAAGAAATCTTCTCCTTATCGAAAATACAATCAACTATGAGGAATTGGGCGTCACGTGAGCATTTTCTTTCCTATTGTCTCGTATATTTTCCGAAAGTGCCTTCCTTTCTTGGCAATAGCTTGCTCCCCAACGCCGTCGCTGCCATCAACCTACTGCGATATCCTTCTCTCGCTAAGCGGTAGACATTTTCATCTTAAACCGGCATAATCTAAAAGCGGCTTAATCCAAGAGCGGCTTAATCCAAAAGCGGCTTAATCTAAACGCGGCTTAATCCAAGAGCGGCTTCATCTTAAACCGGCATAATCTAAAAGCGGCTTAATCCAAGAGCGGCTTAATCCAAGAGCGGCTTCATCTTAAACCGGCATAATCCAAGAGCGGCTTAATCCAAGAGCGGCTTAATCCAAGAGCGGCTTAATCCAAGAGCGGCTTAATCCAAGAGCGGCTTAATCCAAGAGCGGCTTAATCCAAGAGCGGCTTAATCCAAAAGCGGCTTAATCCAAGAGCGGCTTAATCCAAAAGCGGCTTAATCCAAGAGCGGCTTAATCCAAAAGCAGCCTAATCCACAAGCAGCTTAATCCAAGAGCGGCTTAATCCAAGAGCGGCTTAATCCAAAAGCGGCTTAATCCAAGAGCGGCTTAATCTAAAAGCGGCTTAATCCAAGAGCGGCTTAATCTAAAAGCGGCTTAATCCAAGAGCGGCTTAATATAATCCACAAGCGGCTAAATCTAAAAGCGTTATGCGCTTGCACGGGATTTTTGGCACTGATCGCGCGCCATACTTTTCTCGAAAATAGCTTTTTTCCTACAGGCTTTCTGTCACAGATGATAGCATTACCGTACTTGCCAACGTCAGAGAACATCTAATGACATTAGCCAGCGTCAGATGTTGTTCAGTCTGACTCATTCCCGTCAGGCGGAGACGGCAGCATAAGACTAAAGTGCACATGCAGTTCTTCGAATTAAGAGGAGCTAAGCGTGGTGATTTACTCGAAACTAGCATCTTTTCTTCAGCTAAGGCTTTCTCTCAAAGGTGACAGCGAAACCGCACCGGCCGACCTTTACGTCATCTAATTCGATTAATTTCACGCCCTCTATACCAGTGTCAGACGTTCTTCAGTCTGACTAGTTCTCGTCAGGCGAGGAACTAGGGCTGTGTAAGTGCACAGTGCTCTTAATTAATAGGAGAAGCTGCGTGGTTCCTTACTCAAAACTAGCTATTTCTCTAAAGGATCCGCTTCGCAGATGATAGAGAAACCGCATGATCTCAAACGACATCTAATTAACTTTGGCGGATGCAATTAGCCTCCAGCCTGCCAAACAAATAGGTGAGGCAGACGCACCCGATTTCTCAGTTGCAGCTTTTCCATCAATGACTCAGGAAGAGAAAGATCCGATTGAGATATTGGTGCGGACACCAATTCAACCTTCAGAAAAATGTATTAACCTAGCTCTCCATTCCGAATATTATGCGTTAGCCGGGAACGCTGCTTTTGCCTTCAAGAAAACGGTGAGCTCTCAGCTAATGACGGACATCAAAGCAAGCTTTTTCTACTCGCAAGTCGTTGCGACAAAGGCAGATCCAAGTCTCTCGATGAAATGGCACAAAACGTATGAAGAGACCCTCGCGAAAGTGGGTTGGAAAAACATGAAATTCAACTTTTCGCCTTACATATCTAAGACTTCTTACGTCAACGTCGTCGATGCCTTAATTGATGCCTACTCTTCAAAGCTATTAGACGACGAAGAGTGCTCCTTTCGATTGTTGGCCTACAGCTTGACGAAAAGAGCCAATGTCACGACTCATGCTTGCCTTGATTTCTTGAGCACTTCGTCAACAAACGTCAGCTTTCAGCTAGGTTGCTGTTTTCCTTATTATGACCGACCTGTAGTCAAAATGTTGGCAGCCAATTTCGTATCTGAATCTCCGTCGCTTGACTACATTTCGTGCCTGTTTCAAGCAGACGGCATTACTCTTCAGACGGCGTTCGTGGAAGCCGAGTTTGACGAAAAAAAATATGCCAACGTTCGGGAGAGCGTTCAAAAGGAAATTCATCTGCGTCAAGAGCACCAAATAAGAAACATATCTGTTTGACGTCAAACGCAGAATTGCGTTGTATGAAACATTGCTACTTTTCTGTAGAATTGATTTTTCGTAATGTGTTTGAGTTCTCTTCAATTTATTTCTACTTCTTTTGTGTGATTTTGTGCCTATAACTCTGATTTATTCAACACTCTGCGGTAGGTGTTATTGGGAGGGTCTCTCAAACGTGATCGCCCAAAAACCAAACTGTGTACATTAAAAATGACAATCGATCAAACGCTAGACGGTAAAAAATTACCGAGCCATGGTCTTCCCTCCGAGGGGCTCAGCACTCTTATCCGATATTCATGCTGTCCGAATCCGAAAACACCTATGTACGCGTGGTAACAGTAAATATGACCCGTACACACTTCCGTACACATACCTACGCAGACAATAAACTATCAGAGAACGCCTAATTGGGATCTGTATAGAGTATAGGACTGAGCTCCAGGACTGCGATATATGTACAACAGCGTAAATACATGTGAAATTTTAAGACGTCACATTATCTAAGGTGCTCGCGTACTGTAAGCAGTGGGAAGCCGGCTATACATGATGGCCAACAACCAGGCCATCATTCTCTAGTTTTATATCAGGTGAGCGCTCTGCAATAGCGCACGCTAATTGTCGCCAACCTAATACTCAACCTAATCGTTCCGAGCACCAGGCTGTTCTTCATAAGCTGCTAATGAGCGTACGATTATGCCTAATGCAGAGTGCTTGAGCTTAATTCGGCGTTAGTCGAACTCGTAAATTTGCTGTAGGACGAGCAAGAGACCCCGAAAGAGGAAGAGACTCCTCAGATCACTACCCAATAAGTTCAGTACACACCTTGGAGATGTCCTAAGCTTTAAACTGACAAATCGTATCAGTGGCGTGAATACCACTGGCAGCGGATTGCAAATAGCCGCCGCTGCAACGCAAAGCTAAGATTTCTCTTCTTATCTCAGTCGTGCGTGAAGGCAAGTCACTTCGTTATTAGTATTCCACTCACACGTTATTTAATTGTGCTTCAGATCTGCTAGCTTCACATGATTCGCCGTCGGACCGCTGCTGTTTCCTTGACGACGAACAGCAATTGCTTACAGACGTACGAAGTATACTTGGCAGGTTGTCGTGGCAACGACGACTTTTATTGTTGCACATTAATTGTCGAACAGCTCCGTTGTCACGGCAACAGCTGTGCATGCCGTTTTCTTCAATTCAAACCGAATCTCGTCTGCAACGTAACGTTTTGCGGTGATTACGTAAGCCCGAGCCGGAATTTTTCCCCAGACAAACGTGTACTCGAACAACTGACGTCAGGGAACGGCTCATCGATAAATGGCGTTAGGGGGTCGCACAACTCTGCGACTTTTTTTGGCGAAATGGTTAGCAAATCTTCAAATCAATAAGTGCGTTTGCTGCCAATGCGATCGTCGTCAGGAAATAATCCATGTGTGCTCGAGAGTCATCTTTTTTTCTAGGTCAGCAGACGTGGCGCTTTTTCGAGAACACATTTTTTCGTTAGATCTTTGCCATAGTTCTTCGGCGACGACTGAAAGACTTGAAAATTTGGCGCGTCTATCGAGTAGGCGTTCTCTACCCAAGACGAAAACGCGAATGGATTCTCTGTTTACAGAGCCGTAAATTTCTTTTAGGTTAGAAATAAATCAGAATGGACTTCGCCTATATCTTCTCATTTTCTTTTTTCGTGTTTTTATGTTATGCTTGAACTCGAACTTGGGCCAAGAATCGAAAGGAGCTCCGACACAAATGGAGAACATCTGGAAACATTACGTGGCCAAGAATCACAGTTGAAACCTTCCTAGGCGTTCAACATTCTACTCCCAAAGACCTCCGAGGCCGACGAGGTTTTTAAAGTGGCCGTACCTCTATAGCAGGGGCCGATAGAGTTGGCCTCCCCACTATGGCGAGACGCGGTGGGTCACAATAGCGGTCCCCTTGGATAAAAGGGTGGCGGACTCACATCCGAGGACGCTTCACTCCCAAGGCCCATCTCCGAGGCCAATCGAGGATAAAGAGGCTGCACCCCGCGTCTCGTGGGTCAACCGAGGCTCCGGGCTCCGTGTCCACCAGGGGGCGTGGGTGAATCGCCCCCCTCCAGTAAAAAGACTCCGAGATTATATTTTATTGTTATGCAACTTCCGGGTTACTTCCGGGTTTATTTAATAAATATGAACATGACTACACGTGCATTTTAGTTTTATCGCGGGCCTAGCTATAATGACGCGCGCGCGATACTCTCCACTTCCCTACGCCTATGTGCGTCTATGCAAAACATACTCATGCAGCAGTTAATATCAAAACAATCAACTCGATCACTCCATCCTCCCACAAGATAAATGTTCCCATTGTGTCCAATTGCTGATCGGAGTTGATATTCATCTGGTATTTTAGTTAATAATTCCAAATTTTTCGTTTCACTTTTCCATTCATAAATACTCGAGCATCGATCCCATTCATTGATATCCATGACATATCCTTTCCCTTCACATTCAAAGACACTCCCTATGTATTGAATCTTTGGCAGATGATGCTCCTCTCCCTCCCACGCTCCCTTCTTAAACTGAAACATTCTATCCCCATAACCAACATGTAGCATTCCATTGATTTCAGCCACACGTCCAAATGGCCGACAGTCAATGAGCATGTTTGGTATGTTTGTCTCCCATTTAAGACTGGGAATTCCCATAGAAAACTAAATGTATCCAATTACAAACCCTAAATTGGATTACTATTTAGACGCGCCCTTACCTTAGTTCTAAAACCGATGTTCGTCACTCTTTCCTTGTTTTCTCTCGTCTCTCTTTCTTCAATTGTCGTTCCAATTCTTTGAATTCTTCTTCACTTCTCGGCGAAATGCCCGTACGCTCATCGTGTTTATTTTCCTCAATCATTTGTGCGACGTGTTCCTGTCCTTTAGTTTTTCTCAAAACATTCAAAAATGAGTCAAACGAAGTGGGGCCTCTTTTGGGCAAAATCGAAACAAGAAGTGTACCCGATCTTTTCTGGTCATCAATAGAATCAAGAGAGAGCCGCTCATATTCTTGAGCAGTGATGAGTTCTTCGGCGAGAAGACGACTCAGGAAAGTGAGAGGCATCAGAATTTCAATCAGAATCGAATGCACACGCGTTTTCCATCTCTGATCCATTTCAAAGAGAGCAGAAGAACGAACGAAGCGACGTCAAAGCGAGATAAACAAAAGTGGGGACTTCGGGGACTGGAAAGATGACGTCACAGATATCGCGACTGCGCAGAAACTTCGCAGAAATCAGAAGAGATCGAATCGTTTTCGTGGTCCCTAAGACGTCGAATCTGTACTAGAACGCTCTTATATCAAGGTTTTCTTCTAGCTAGATGATCTTGTTCACGTTAATTCGCCTTCCCTTTGCCTGTGCCCGATTACAACGCGAATTTCGATTTATTTAGGCTTTGCGGAGACAATTTCTGTTGCGAATTTGGCTACGTTTTGACCGTAAAGTCGCTGTGAAGTCAAGTCTCGAGATTATACACTATTTTAGGTACTACTTATTGATTATTTTTTGTTTCAATTTTGAAGTATAATTGTGTGCAGAAATGACGTCACGAGGACAATGTAGAGGTATTCTTCTTGTATATTGAGTGTGTCTGTATTATATAAGATATATCCATAGAATATTGTTTGTTTCCACTTGGGACTTTGAGAGTCAAATTGAATATTTTCTTTGTACAAATACAACTCTAAAGGAAAACTTCTTTTCACTGTGGACTGTGACGTAGCTGTGCCGCGTTTGATATTCTTGATGTCTTCTCTCTGCCTTCTCCACTTCCTTCATCAGCGGTCAAGCAAAAAGAGTCCTCCTTCTCAACGGCAACTTATTAAATTGGAGGCAATAAAAATGGCGAGAAATCTGTAATGCCAGATTATTTCTGTATTTACATATTGGTTCACAAACCCAATTGAATTTTGAAGAAAGTCAATAATTAAAGCCTCCTTATTTGTCTACGTATTTGTTTTCTAAAACAAATAATTATTTTACTTTATTTAAGATGACGTTTTGATTGATTCATTCAAACTCGTAGGAAGGATAATATTATTCATTATATTTAACCTAGGCTGATCTTGTGAAAGAGAGTCCCATACTACGCTCACTTACTTGTGTATAACCTGTAGCATTAGAAAGCGTTTTTCGAGATTTTGTAAAAGTCACGTGCTACGATGAATTAAGGATCTATATACGTTCAAATATTTAGGAGTCATGTGCTAAGATTGAGGAGGATCTATACAAGTTCAAATACCTATGAGATATGTGTAGGATTAATTGTTGTTCTGAACTCGCTCTACAAATACAGAGTACACTCAGACATGACAGACGTAGAAATTAGTAAAATTACTAAACAACGAAGTCCTTGTACGGGGCCTCGATCACGTGATAATATTCGGGCAGGATTTGCGTCTGGAGACAAGCGCAAATAACCGAGAGCTTCTATACAACGGATTCACAATCTGGGTTGGTCCGAATCGATAGTGAAAATCGGGACCCCTTTCGGGGGAATCGCAATTCTAGGCAAATCGAAAGATGATATCAGAACGTTGCCTTTGGAAAGTAATGTTACCGAAGGCGCAAAGGCTGTCAGAATGTAGAAGAAGCTCAATTAGCGCTGACATCAGCCGTTCTCTGATTCACCGCTCGCCAGCTTATCGAATTCTCCTCTTCCAGATCGTTGCGCTAATCTACAACGATCTTTTGTACAGATCGAACGCCTTTTGGGCTCACGCTGACTTGATAGCGCTCAATTCGAAAGCCAAAATAATCTATTCAGAGGGTTGGCGAAGCAGGTCCCTTTTCTCGAGACATTCTGCCCTTTTTCTCCAAAGACTCCACAAACACTCACCTATTCAATTGCCCTAAGCGTTGCGGCTGCATGCATCCCAGTCCAAACAGATTTCCTTTGAAGAAATTGGCAAGAACGATGTAATTGGGGTCGGATGATTTCACCAAGTAGGGTCATATGCGGGCTCATGCATAGAATAGCCGTAACGCTCTGTTTCTATCTTCGAACAAACTTTTATTAGCTGAGCACCAAATCTACAACAGGCAGTCTGCAAGAGCGGATTGCTAAAGAAAAGTGGCACCAAACACATTGAGGTATATGTGCTATCTATGCAAACATGGACGTATGAACTGGGTGCATGAGTTTGGCCTTCTGTGGAAAAGTGTTTCCTGCATGAGGCAGGCCATCATCGGAAGTGGTGACGTCAGCGCGAAAGATCCTTGCGCAATTTCTAGTTGACCTTTAAGGATATTGATTGTCACGTTTAGATTCGCCGTATATATAATTTCGAACACGAGTTGCTTTTCGTAACGTGCTCCTTTTCGAGCACTTATTTGATCTTCATCTCAAATCAATCCTCTATCTCTGATGGAACAAACGGTTCGGGACGGCTGTGGTTCGGTGGACTTAATGAGGTCATTAGTGCAAAATCATCACTTAATGACGTGGCGCTAGTCCGGGCAAACGCTGTTATCACGTGATTGGCGCTAGTTAGACTCATTCAAGATATTTTCTAAAGACAGTTAACCGCATACGAAGCCTGGCTCAAGGAACGAAAAATCTGCCAATAAAGTTTGTTGACAACAGCTTAGTTATACGTTCTTCGTCGTCCGTTGGAAGCAGTGTAGGAAACACACGTCTCGTTGGAGCTGTAGCACACGAAGGAGTTGCTGAAGTATTCTACAATGGGACGTGGGGAACCCTTTGCGCTTTACAGGATGACGACGATGTCTATTACACCGATCACAATTACCACTTGTCAGACGTTGTATGCCGAGAACTCGGCTACAGCGGAGTCAATTTGTGGTGGCAGTCTTCACGCTATGTGAATTCTTCATACCCACGAGACGCATGGCTGGAGCATTTGATCTGCCGAGGCTCGGAATCAGTGCTCGCGCAATGCGTCAACTACGTGTTCCAAAGGTCAAAATGTCATCTCGGAGCGTTGCATGTAAGCTGTTGGACGGGCAATAATAACAATCAAGTTCTGTTGAAACAGAGACAGTCTTGGCTGCATTGGTCCGGCGTTCGATTTTCTCAATCTTTGCAGCAGCCTTCAGTTATGAGTCACGTGTTCCTTTCTAGTGCGGGATACGCGAACGCGGAGAAAATTGCAGCAATTCAAGTAGTGGGACACAGACTTGTTCTTACGGATGTAGCTGTGACCAAAAACGCTTGGACAGGCGTAGAATTTCTTAACTCGCCAGCCCCCAATATTACCAAACTTGACTTGTCACTAAATGAAGGCACAGGATTAAGATTATCCAATACCCTTTCAAGTTCATTGGAAGGAGTAACGGCTATTGAAAACCGCGGTCACGGGCTGGCGTTGACAAGTGGCGGCTTTTTGCAGAGTGCTTGGAATTATCCTATCGTATCACCTGTGGACATTTGCTCTCAATCTGGGGTATTGTCGGCGTCGACTCCTTTTTATCTGAGATTCGTACCAAAACTAATGAATCAGTATGGTTATAGCTATCACAACTGTAGAGTCAACATTGAAGCAGACCCAAATCACGTATTGTCTTTTGACATCCTGGCAATTCAATTTCAAGACTGGTGGAGCAACACTGTCATTGATGGCAAAACAGTTTTTAGCTCGGGAAGAATTCAGTCCCTGGACGATTCTCTTCATTACGTAACAAAGGGCAACTCGTCCTATGTGTCTACTTATTCTGAGCACTATTACTCCCGTTATGATCAGTGGAAGGACTTTGTCCTGATATATGTTCAGCAACATTCTATCGGTAAGAGTAGTTTTTTTCATTAATTATCAAACTCGGTTATGTTCTTTTACAGCCTCTCCTTCTCATTTGTTGCATACTGTGTCCGGTGGACATTTCGCTTCGAACTCTCTGTCTGGCGTTGCTTTCAATTCGAGTCAGAGTACATATGATCGTTCAAGCGTATTGATCGAGGGTTCCGTGATTTCAAACAACAGCTGGAATGGAATCGATGGCAATGTCACAAACGGTGGAGATTCAGGCTACGGTTCAGTCATTCGTGACATCAAAATTAGGAGAAGTACCATATCAAACAACGGTCGTTTTACGACAGCGTCATACAAAGGCCGTGCCGCCGGAATCGCCGTCTCAGCAGACCATGCGAATATCGTCATTCAGAATAACGGACTGACGGACAACAGCGGCGGAGCTGTGAGCCTAAATCTTGATACGAGTCGAAATGAATCAACATCGCTTGACCTTTTTGACAATCACATCGTCAGAAACAAGGAAGGCGGTACTATTAGCATTTCTGGCTCTGCTCATTCAACAGGGCCTCGAGCGAGCATTCGCAGCAACAAGATTAACCATAATTCTGCTGGAATTCTTCACGACACTTTGTCAATCAACAGAATCGCTGCTAGCGTCATTGGCAACACATTTTATAACGATACTGGACGGCACGCTGTCTATTGGGAGACCGGCCAAAGATCGTCGATTTCTGGGCAACAATTTGCTAACAACACGTTGTATCTCATTATTGGGCAAACGCCGAACCAGCGATGGACAGTGTATGCTGTTGGCGTAGGGCCGTCGTACACTAGAAACGTCTTCACGAATCCGGCGAATCGATACGAGTTTGCTGCGGGATCTGATTTGAGTCAAGGGCATCATAATGCCGTCGACAATTGGTGGGGAAGTCGGTCTTTGAGTGAAGCCAAGAAGCGCGTGAGAGATAAGGACGACGATTCGAGCTTGGCAGCGGCGGACATTGCACCAGTTGTGAAGGAATCGCCTTGGACTGATAACGGAGGTACGCATAGAGAACGAGTCTTCTTCCCTAAAATTTTATTTGACTAGGGTGTCAGTATGGGTGGACTTTAGAAGACTATTGGGACTTTAATTGCTACTTGTACGTCAAAGGAGCAGTGGATTGGGCCTCGGCGAATTCTTTTTGCAAGGCAAGCAAGCAGTTCACGTCTTTGGACGCACTCTAAATTGGTTATTTATTTTTTAGGCTCAGGGATCGGAGCTTGGGTCTATCCACGATGCAGCCGTAACTACATTTTTGAATAGCCTTGTTCCTCGTCCTCCCCCGTCGCTTACAAGCGCAGGAGCGTGGGTTGGACTCCAACACAACGGGAACGTATGGTCGTGGTCCGACGGATCGGACTTTGACTACGGAAGCGTTAAAGGAGGAAAAGCCGGAGACTGTTTGAAATTGACATCGGCAGGATGGGCAATCGAGGATTGCAGTACGCGTCTTCCGTTTTTCTGTAGCAAATTACCAGCCGGTACGTTGTCGTTGGTTTTGTGCCAAGTTTTTTTTTGTATATTTTCTCTTGATATTCAGACGAATGTCCAAGTGCTTGCTCGCAGCATGGACAGTGTGACAGTGCTACGCGTACTTGCTCGTGTTTCAAGGGATGGCAAGGCGAAGACTGCGGCGACTTTCACTGCAACGACGTCAACGACTGCTCCGGTTATGGAACGTGCGTGGGGCCAAATCAATGTCGCTGTCGAGTTGGCTGGAAGGCATGAAACATATATCTGGTAATTTATTTAAATTATTTGCCATTTCTAGGGTCGCGCCTGTACGACGACCTACTGCAATCTGTACACTACTTGTGACGCCTGCAGTCGACAGCCGGGCTGTGGGTGGTGCGATAGTCAAGCCGCCTGCATTCCGGGTCTCGGTAGTCGCCCAGATAAGCAGCAATGCAACACGTGGTTCTACTACAGCTGCTACAGTCCACGGAGAGAGGGCTTTTCAGATCGAATAAAGGTAACTAATAAAGATTCGGTTCTTGCTAGTTTATAACTATAGATGCATAGGACATTGGGTGCTCCTCTCCGTGCGACTGGTCTGTTGCAACAAGCAGCTACGAAACGTGCCAGCATTGTCACGACATAGGCCACTGCTACAACAAAGCAAATGTAAGTCTTAGTAGACTCCTTGCAGACAGTCTTGCATTGTCATCTGTTCAGTCATCTTGCCTCAATTGGGACGAGTCAAGATGTCCCTATGGAAGAGTTACGCCCGACTACGGTCTCGGTGCGAATGCGCCTAAAATTCCGAGTCATCTGCCTAACGGAGAGTCAGACTTTCGTGACAAGAGATCTTCGAGTGGATCGTCGTCTGATCGTCGTCTAAAGTACGTCGATCTTTACCCTGACGTTCGAGTCGATCCCGGAACCTCAACCATCTACCGTCTACTGGGCACTAGCAGCTACAATTATTACATCACAACGCCGTCGCTGAAAGACGTGTACACTGGTCACATACTTTCCAGTCGTCAAAGTGGAGGAATACTCGACAAGATACTTGCTATGACCAAATGGGGTGCCTATCAACTGATCAAGGCTTCTCCAGCCTACCTGGAAGAGTTGATAAAGTACGCCGACTTCATTGATACTGTTGACCTGGAAGACATCTACGACGAAGCAGCTATAGAAATTGTTCCGAATGTGACAGCTCTTGAGGCGATTGCAGCCTCCTCCACCCCGCAGCTTCCCGGAGCTTCACAAACAATAGTTTTTTCGCCATCTGTTTCCGTTTACAAGTGTCGGCGAACGTCTGACGGAGATATTGTCATAGCGCTGTCGTCGGTGGAATCAGAGAAGCTGGGCTTGAATCCCATCAGCAATCAAGGCTTTGTCAGTGCGCACGGAAGCAGACGTTTTGAAGAAGTCGAATCTATTGTCAGTGCCGGACCGCATACAATCGTTCATACGTCCCTAGCAAGTTGTTCTCCAAATCCACTCCCTCCATCTGTAAAATTACAAGTAAAGACGACTGGACCATCTCCGGTCAATAAGGCTCCGCTTGTTACGGGTCTTGGCGGCACGGGCCTCAAAGGTGTTCTCATATTTGACAACGTTTCTCCATCTAGCCTTGATCTATCAGTTGGTGACGTGATCGTCGGTCGTCCCAGCGGCCCAGCTGCTGGTTTTCTTACTGATTTCTATGGATCTTGGGATGACAGTACAACCTTCTTGGAACTCAATCCATCCAGCGGTGTCGGAACTTCGTGCAGTGAGAGGGATGGTCTCGTGAGTGCGCCAGGTGCGCCACGCAACGGTGGAAATAGTGTTGGAAATATGAAATGGTGCGATGCAAACGAGACAACGTTCTTTCATCACGAAGTATTGAAAACCAAAGTAAGTCTCAATGTAGAGCGTTAAGTTTTCTTCCTCAGCTAAATGGTTTTTACAGTTTGGAAATTCCGATCGAGAAGTAATCTCAACTGAGACGCTTGTCAGTTACGATCCTCAAGTGGAGATGACGCTCCGATCCAACCACACGTCGCCTTTCGTAACCAAGGTCGGATTTTCATTCAAAGGACCTTTGCATATTGGAACCAGTGCTAATTTAATGATATTGCCGAGCTCGTGAGTTTGATTGAGCTTTCCTTCTGTCGATTCTTGGCTCACTTTTTTTCTACAGAAAGGGAAGTTCATCTCCGCCTGCAGTCTCTGTTACTGCCCCTTCAAAGCCTTTTTGCATTTCTATCGGTTCAATCTGCGTTCGTGGTGAAACGAAGCTGTCAGCATCGTATTCGTTTTCTTTTGATTACGACGTAGGTTACTTGGATTTCTGTGTTCTCTCTGAACGCCTTGTTTTTGCAGGTGACCGGCCCTAGTAGCGTTTCCTTTTCGTATCTTTCTCAGTCCCGTGGAAATGCTAAATTGGGTGCAGTATGGAGAAACGGAGTTGGAACCGAATACATAAAAGAGGTAACTATCGTTTAAGAAGTGCAAAGATTTCGGGTGTAGACTATTTGTCTTTTTAGGCTCAGTTGAAGGGAGATCAAGATTTGGCTGATCATCCACAGTATACGTCGACGTTTGAGTCTTCCCTGACTCCGACATTCGGAATTTCGTGGCCCTCGTCGTACAAAGCTCCGGACCACGTGGCCAAGTCACCAATACCTACGATCGTGACGTCTGCTTTCTCAGCATCACCTAGTCTCTATCCCCAGTCTTCATTTACTGTGGAAATTTCTCCGTCACTGAAAGGTCACTTTGAAACGACAAGATGCTCTAGAGGATGTGATTTTGGCAAGGTACGCTAGCGACTTCAATAGATATTGAGAATATTTGAGTTGCTGTCTAGAAATTACTTTCATCATCTCGCGCCGGAGTTGATCAAATAAATGGAATGTCATTCATAGATCTGCTGTACTACAATTCTTCGCAGGTGTTCGATTCGTGGCAGCAGGCTTCGTTTATCGACGTCACCTCGGGTCTCTGTTTGCCCATGGTGAACGAGACGGATTGCCCCTGTGAGTGTCCCGGGGCAGCCTCCTGCATCGACAACGGCCACGGAATTAAACTTTGTCAGCTTTGCGGTTGCAGCGGATCGCCTGACTGCTTATGCACACAAGCGTGTCCAGCTGGGTCAATTGAAATTTTCAATTCGTTCTTGCCTCAGCCGATATGCCAATGTCAGTGTTCGGATTTTGACCACGCAGATGTCGGTGGCGATGGAACTTGCCATGTAAGGCGACTTTGGTTGGACTCCATGTTGATGCTGGAATGTCGTTTTTTTAGTGTGATTGTACTTGCAACGACGGTAGTGCGAGCGTTTTTGGACCGGACGGCCAGTGTCAGTGCGGCTGTAAGTGTAACAACTGCATCGACTCAGTTCTTGGTCCAAGCGGATGCATTTGTCCTGATGATAAGTAGGTCTCACGCTGACACGTTGAGACTACTATGCATTCCGTTTACTCTAGATGTCCTACGTGTCCGGAAGGCCTTGAACCAGTGTGGCAGGACTGCACTTGTAGCTGTCAATCAAAGCAAGGTCGCGGTGGTTTGCCACCGGTTTGTGCAGATGGATGGAAAGGGCCTTTCTGTGACGTGCCTGACTGCAGTCCTTGGCCGTGTAAGTTTACAATTGCTACCTTATTGTCATGTGAGCAGCGTCATTGTTTTAGTTTGTTCTGATAACAACGGCATCTGCACCATACCAATGGGAAGTGAGGCAGACAGAAAACCGTACTGCGTATGCGACGAGCAGTGGATTGGTCCTGGTTGTCAATTCGCCAGGCCTCGTCCAGGCGGCGGAGATCCTCATTTGGAGACTTTAGATGGTAAGTTGAATTTGTGCTGTCGGAAAGTCGTATTGCACGTGGTTTTACAGGATTTAGCTATGACTTCTTTGATATTGGCGAATTTTGGTATTGCAAGAGCGTTGCCAACGACTTTGGAGTGGACACTCGTTTCTTCAAGTACGCCAGAGCGTCTCTGATTGGCGCCGTTGCAATAAAAGCCGGTCCGAGTGTCGTTGCCATTTCAACGCTTCACCAGCCTAAGCCTTCAGACTTACCCACTCTAAGGTTTGTCAGTCGATGTAACAATATGATAATAATATTTTCTTTTAGACTCAACGGTGTTGTGACGTCCCTATCGGACGGTCTCAAGCTCAACCTGGCCAAGGACACAGTTCACGTTGAAGTATCCTTGATGTCGTCGCCTGAAAGCATAGCTTTAATTTCATTCCAATTTGCCAACGGCGTCTCTTTGTCTGTTGACGTGCGGTACAGTACAGCGATGGAGCGTCAATTTATCAACATACTTTTCGCTCCCGTTGCATCGTTCAAACGATCAACGGAAGGATTGTGTGGACTGATGGACGGAAATGTGACAAACGACTTGGTCGGATCCGACGGTGTCACCTACGTTCCTAAAAAAGTGTTGGACTTCGCTAAGTCATGTAAGGTTCACTGTTCAGTTGTGGTTTTTTTCTGATTGGTTGGTATGCAGGGAAAATTGCCAAGTCGTTTGATGGCTCCGGCTTGAATGGCACGTGGTCGTGGAATCATTCGAATTTTCACAAAGACGACACGATGGACTCCTCCTACACCGATCCTAAATTCGTTCCGCTCTACTCAATCAACGACATCGACTCGTCGACCAGGATGGTAAGGTCACATACGTCCGCGTGCCATTTTTACTACTTCCTTTTACTAAAGATTGCCGAAAGTCTTTGCAAGCAACAAGGTCTCGACGGCGTCCGCTTGCAGGAGTGCATATTTGACGTAGCTATCACAAATGACACAACTTTGGCTCAGCAGGAAACGTATCAAACGGGTATGACGTCTAAATGCAAAATTTCTCAATTTCGTATGGATGAGTCTAGGCTGTCCTACCCAATGCTCTGGAAAGGGTCGCTGCGTAAATAGCACCTGCATCTGTCTTCCCGGTTGGTTCGGAGAAGACTGTAATCTCGGTTAGTTTGATCCTCGTTTTGACGCGATTTTGACTTAGAGCAATTTCTTTAGGATCGTGTGAAAACTGTAGTTTGAATGGCGATTGCGTGTCTGGATTCTGCAAGTGTCACTTCGGATGGGACGGTATTCTTTGCGACGAATCAGGTAAGTATCAGTTTGTACCAGTGACGTAGCCAGATCTTTTCAGTTGTGGGCACTGAAAAGGTATGGGGGCCCCACCCAGCTTGTACATCTACAATGAAAGGTTTTAGACCTGGGATGGAAGCGAGGAGGTAACACTTTCTAAGCTTTGTTCTTTTTCATCGTAACAAAAAGAACAAAAATATTATGCTTGGGGATGCACACGTGCGCACACAGGACCCCTCTTACTGTTAGCCCCACCAAATCCCAGAGAGTTTGTATGGTTTTGAAAAACCGATGTCTAATGAATTGCTTTGTAGCTACTTGTTACGGAGTGTTCAACTGTACGAGTCCATCTCAAGGTCAATGCAAATCTCACGATGTGTGTGCATGCTCCGTCGGGTTTACTGGCTTGTCTTGTAACGAGAAAGCCAACTGCAGTCGCATCAGTGATTGCTCGAACCACGGAGCATGCATCGATCACGACAAGTGTAAATGCGACTACGGCTGGGCGGGAGTCAGCTGCGATCGCCACTCATGCGAAGCCGTCGGCTACTGCAGCAATCACGGCTCGTGCGTCGGCTTTGACAAATGCGTCTGCAAGGACGGTTGGGGAGGATCGAGCTGCGCGTTTCCTACGTGCACTAAAGTCAGAGAGTGCTCTGGAAACGGCGATTGCGTTGCACCGAATACCTGCTCTTGTTCCGGTGGATTTTCCGGCGTCGACTGTGCGACGCCGACATTTTGTCCGGAGTTGGACGATTGCTCGGGAAACGGTGTCTGTCTGGCTCAGAACGGGAAGAAATACTGTTCGTGCTACGCGGGTTACAAGGGGTCGAATTGCAGCGTCGCGTCGTGCGCCGGTCAGAGTAATTGCTCTGGCAATGGCGTCTGCATCGAAATTGATTTGTGTGACTGCAACAAAGGCTACGCCGGTTCTGACTGCGGCAAGTTTTCTTGCGAAGCAAATAAGTTTTGCTCAGGTGCAACTGATGCTGGAGAGTTTCTTTTGGATTTATATCATTTCTTGTCTTTAGGTAATGGAAAGTGTCTGGCTCTAGATACGTGCACTTGCGATTCCAAATGGACGGGACCGGAGTGCAATACACCCGACTGCTCAACGGTGAACAACTGCGGCAATGTGTCTACGGGAGTGTGCATTGGACCAGATACCTGTCAATGCACTGCACACTACGACGGACCTCGCTGTGATCAGTTAGCTGGAATGAATCAATACTCGCCCACCTTCAATGTTTTGTCTGTTGACGTCGCTGTTCCGCTGACGGCAGTCATCGGATTTGTCGTCGTGTCTGAGCCCGCTTTAGACATGGATAGTGGAAAGAATGGTCGCATTACGTACAGTCTTGCAAGCTCGGGTGGCCGTCATTCCCTGTTCAAAGTTGACACTCAAACGGGCGTTATAGTCACGGCAGCATCGTTGCGTAGCTATGTAGGCGACGTTTTCTTGTTAACTCTCTCTGCAGCGGACAGCGGCGTGCCATCGTTGACCGGTAATCTTCAAATATCTCTTACCGTCATTCAACCGAATTTGCACTGTCCCGTTTTCGTCGGCCTTCCCTCGTCTGTCAATGTCGATGAGATGGCTTCTCTAGGAACGAACGTTGTTCAATTGAGTGCAACTGATAAAGACGGCAGAGCGTCACCGAACGGAATAGTGAAGTATTCTCTGGATGCATTGGCCTCAGATCGGTTCAAAATCAATTCCCAAAGTGGATTGGTTACTCTAGCTCGATCTCTTGCAAGCGACAATTACGTTCTGAATGTGGTTGCATCTGATCTCGGTCAGCCTCAGTGCCACACGAAAGGAAAGATCGACGTAAAAGTCATCTCACTCAATCACGCTCCACAATGTGTACCAGGAAGTCTAACAACGTCTATTCCGTATACAACTAATGCAAGCTCGGCATTATTTACACTGAAAGCAACTGACGTCGATAGCGGCGCAGCTGGCCGACTATCTTACACTCTGACGAACTTCCGGTCAGCTTCTCTATCAAGAAACCTCTTCGATGTGGTGACGAACAATTCGACAGGAGCAGACGTGATGCTCCGCTCTTCTCCGCCAAAGCCGTTCGGCCCGTTTAACTTGGCAACGTTTTCTGCAACAGTTCGAGATCAATCGTCAAGACCGAAATCTTGCACCTTTCGCCTGACCGTCACTATCGCTGATCAGTTTGAGTTTGTCAGTTCGAAAGCAGTTGCACGTCTTGCCGAAGATGCTCCAGTTCAGTCTCTTGTTTCCGTCACCCCGCGTTTGTCTCTTCGCACGACTCAGCTCAATGCCAGCCGCATTTCGTACAGTCTCTACAACGCCGAATCTTTGCCTTTCAGTGTACACGCGGAAACCGGCGTGCTCTCCTTGAGCCAAGCATTAGATTACGAGCAACAGAAGGAATACAACGTCAACATTCTTGCACAGACGTCCGAAGTTCCTGGTGCCGTCACTGTCGCCACGGTCAGGATATCCGTCACGAACGTCAACGATAACGCTCCAGAATTCGATCAACGTCAGTATGCCGTTTTTGTCGGAGAGCAAACGAAAGGAGGCGAGATGCTGTTGTCTTTGACAGCCACTGATTCAGATGTCGGTTCAGATCGCTCCCAGATTGAATACCAGCTCGTGTCAGTTGTGCCCAGTGAATCGGAAGACGTATTTGAGATTAAGCGTTTTGCCGCCGGTGCTGTTGGAATCTATCTCACAGATGATGCTGTGCTCAACTATTACGTAACAGACAAGTACCGTGTCTTTATCAGAGCTCTGGATACACAGAACCCAAGCTTATCTGGCCAAGTGACCGTTCTCGTTTTTGTGAACAAAACGAATGCCAAGAGGCCACTATTTGATCAAGAACATTACAGCACAACTTTACAAGAGAACTCCCCCGACGGCTCGTCTGTTTTGAGTGTCAAGGCTCTTGTTGACGGAAAGCCTAGCACCAATGTGATGTATTCAATAAGAAGCCAGGAATTCAAATCGGGTAGCCGTGCCAATGCGTTTACCATAACCAACTCCGGAGTTCTCCAAGTAGCGAATTCTGTCTAGTTGGATTACGAAAAGGTCAGGGAAATCGCTGTCGTCATTGTGGCAAGTCTGACTCAGCCAGTTCTCCGGACGTCTGAAACAACAGCCGTTATTTCTCTGAGTGACGTTAATGACAATTCACCTATTTTCAGCAAAGAGGTATATACTCCATCGGACGTTGTTGTCGGATTGCCTCGCGGTTTCAGCGTCGTCAACACCAATGCAATCGACGCCGACTCAGGTGGAGTTCTTTTCGTTGGCTCATGCGCGTATGACTTTGCTATTGTTTTCTAGGTAGCAACGGAGAGGTGATGTACAGCATGGAAATGACTCAGGAATATTTCACCATTGACTCATTGACTGGCGAAGTATCCTTAGCTAAAGAGTTGGATTCGAATGCTTACTCCTCGTACGAGCTTCAAGTATCAGCGAAGGATGGTGGAAAACCTTCCCTAAGTGGTTTGGCAGCGATTTCATTAACGGTGCAGTGTTCTCCAACAGGCCAATGTCCTCAAATTAGTTCCGATGGTAGAGGAATAGTTTAGGTAATTGAGTAAAGTCTAATTCTGTCTCTTCTCAGCCTCAAAGTTGATCATAATCGGTAGTGCTGCAGGAGGTGGCGTTGTTTTGTTGCTGGTTATTGTTATCGTGGTTGTTGTGGTTGTAAAAAGGAACAACAAGCACACGAAACCGACCAGGTTATTGCAGAATATTTTTTCCTGAATGTACCATATAATTATGTAAGTAGGTACTCTGATTCTTATCGCACACCGGCGTCCATGAAAGCGACTAGCGGGCTTGACATAGTCAATCCTGCTTTCGATCACGAAAACGACAAGCCCATCTTTTCCAGTGATGAATATGAAAAGATATTAAGCGTGAAAGCAGCTGCCGAGGAAAACGAGTACGTGGAGATTACATCTTCATAAAGAAAAGTCGTCGAAGTATTGTACGCGGCTGATTAGTAAGGGGTCGAACAGGACTGATTAACCTATATTATGAATATTGCTGTACTTGAGTGTCTTGCAGGTTGGAATGCGTTTCAGTGGCTGTTTTTTGCATGATTTTTGTCCGGTTTGTTTATTGATTTGCGCTGAAAAGCATTTTGGGATCTCTACACTTTACCTATTCTTAACTTTCGAACTTTTCTCACCCGACTTATGTCATTTTTCAGTTATCCGTCTTATGCATGATTTTTGTAATTGCATGTTTTTTCATTGCAATTCCTGATCACAGTGTTGTAGCGCACGCTAGTGCTTTTCATCGCCAGTGCTTTCGACGCTACGGAATCGCGCCCTACTCATGCTTCGCGGAGATGCCGAAGTATTTGCAATGCCAATGCATCGTTTTGTCGACTGCAAACAAGCACAAGCAAAGAAACAGTTATACAAGACATAAACAAGAACGAATTTGAAAGTCAGTTCTGCGTTCGATCTCTTAATACTGGGAGACCAACTTGTTGGCTCTTCGAGCGCACTCGTTGGAAGCTCCGACATGATTACATCGCCGGAACTGAACTGAATCTCTGTCTGAAGGAGAAAATTGCCCTTTTAAGATTATATACAATTGCGTCTAGGCTGTGATAGAATTTCCAATTGGGGATTGTTTTGAATCAACTTTCGCTTATGAAAAAAATTGGAGGAATTTTCATTTCAGCTTTTGTGAAATCCTAATATGAAAATGGTTTCTCAAGTAGAATGATGCATAGAATCAATGAGATACGTTTCTCTCTATTTGTGCAGAAAGACGGCGCATGGCGCTGTAAACGCTGGAGATTGGATTAATGGGCGGAGACACGATGAGGCGAACCATTGCGGAAATAGTAATTGTAGAAATATTGTTTTCAATTTGAAAATATGTGCAGTTCGGTTTCTATAGAAACACGGAATGGAGAATGCGACATCTCTCGATAAAACAGCCGACGATTGCTCAAAATGAATTTTGAAAATGAATTTATTCTCTAAGGCTTTAAGGCTAAAGGCTGTGGCTCAAAGTTTATCAAAGTATTTGCATATTCCTGTCGCGTGATGCTTGACCTTTGTCTCACCCCGTGACTCTATAGCCGCCGATACGTGCTATACCTCCCGTTCGAGCCGTTTGAGTCGTTGCCGGCGTGATTGTGTCTTACTGCAAAGGTTGCTGCCTTGACAAAGAACGATTTCGGTTTAGATCAATAATCATTGTTCTCCAAATACGTGTATATACATACATATAGACTCTTTTGGATCTTTCGTCCGTGACGCACTCGAATCCATCCTCTCAAAACGTTTTTTCTTCTCGAAAATGTCATTTGCGTGCCCGTCATCTCGAATTGGACACGTCGCCGCAGTTGTCAATGATGAAATGCTTCTGTGGGGAGGAGTATCGGTGAAATCGACGGGAGACGAATACGAGTGCTCTCCCGATGTGATTGAGTGCTTCAATTTGTTGACAAGACGATGGTATCAACGACAAGCAACGTCAAACAGCCCATCCGACATGCCTCATCCATGTTCCGATTCACGAATCGGCGTCGTTCAAAATCGGGACATTTATCAATTCGGTGGTTCCTACCCCTCTTTCGGCCGTCGCGCCTTTTCGAACGCTCTCCACAAATTAGATGGTTTGACGCTCGAATGGGAACGAATCGTTCCCAAAAACCAATCGACGCCCACCGGGAGATCGCACCATGGAGTGTGCGTGTTAGGAAAGGAAGGAGATGAACACCTTGTCCTGATGGGAGGATTAGGAGCAAAAGTTTCCCCAAAATCGAAGGAAGTTCAATTCCTTCCTAATCCTGATGATCCCTCCGAGGGGTGGAATAATGAAGTTTGGTTGTTTTCTCTCCGAAAGAGTAAGTGACGTTTAGACTGTCTTTAATTTGATGTAGTAGTCATTTGTTTGAAGGGACTGCGATTCTAGCTCAGTGCACAGGAAATAAACCATGTCCTCGGCAGGGACATTCCTTTACTGCAGTTGATGTTAATCAAGCAATTCTTATTGGCGGTACTAATCGTTTGCAAGTTTTTTATGATGCTTTTCTATTCGTGCTCAACTCACTGGTATAATGAGATAGGTTTGTCATTAATTATATAAATAGTGTGTATTTTGCGTAGGAGTGGATTGAAATGAAATTGGATAATCCTCTCATTCCTCGATTCCTCCATTCGACGGTCGTTGTTAATATTCTCGCATTGGGGGGGCCAGTTGCGTTTGTCTTATGGGGATACGGGGAAGAAAGGTTTCCTCTGTCTCGCGCCCAAATGATTATAATTCGCTATCAAAAGTGCGATATGGTAATATAATTCTTTTTATATAACATTTTAATTAACATGAAGTTTATTTGACAGGTGGAAATATCAGGTGAGCCCATTCCAACTCCAACAGGGTTTCAGTCGGTCTGCTCCGTCGTTAAAAGAGGTCTTTTGTTTTTCCTGCGATTTGGAGGATCACTCCATCAATTGGTTGGGGCACCGCCAAAGGCGCTATTAGACATTTTGAAATACGGTAAAGTTATAACTGACTTATTCAAATGGAATTCATAAGTTACATAGATTTGAAAGACGTTAGTGGAATACTTTTTCGGCACGATTTGAACGAACCAATCGAACAAGATGCTTGCAGATTTCATAGAAATGAGCCTTTTTGTTCTAGCTCTTCAACAATGGTACGGATATATGTTTAAACGGGTATAAAAACATTTTCTTTTTTGCAGAATCGTGAAGAGCTCTCTCTGAAAGAAAACGAATATTTGAATTCGACTCCCCAACGAGTGGAAGACGTGATTACCGTCGTAGCGACTGAAGGCGTTCTCGTCTTCACTCGATGGAGAAAATTCTCTTCTCCAGTCTCATTAGACAAAGGAGCGGAGATCTCCATTCCCAATACGGGATCGACCCTTCGACTTCATCTTCGCGACGGGGGCGTGGCAGTTTCGACGACTCCAAAAACGTCAATGAGCTTTACCGTCTTTACATTTGACGCCAAACAATCGGAGGGTGTCCGTGACGACGAATTCGTTAGCGATCTCATTCAATTGTCGTTTTCTTCCGGCTTAACCGACGATGACTTTCACATTGAAATGTGTCACGAGCACGGCCTCAATCTCGATCCAACGTCGCCGACAAAAAGTGCTTCCAAGGTCGTTTTTTTCTGTCTATCGAGCGGTTCGAAGCCGAAGACGGATTGCCCAATTAAATTCGACGAGAAAATCGTCATTGATAGAGCGGGAGAGAGGAAAATCACCGCTCTTCTTCAATCGTCTGTTGTTAAAGTCGTCGTCTCTCCTTCTACTGCGGCCGCCGCCGTTGCCTCCTCCAACGTCGACGTGAGTTTCAGTTTCTTCACTCATTTTTACGGCTTGGGTCGTCAGGCATCTTCATTCCGAGTTCTTTCTTTCGAAAAAATCAAAATTCCTGACGCTTGGCAATTTGATCTTTGCATCATCTCGACGCGTCCCGAACATCGGGATCGTTTTCTGGCTTATCGCAACGACCACCTTCGTCAGCCTCTTCTTCTCGATCGACTCGTTCATAATGTTCTCTCGCCCACGGAATCGATCATTGTCGAAGTGGACGACATTGAAGGATGGATCAACGAGAGTCTTCGCAAAAAAGTGCTAGTCAGCATGCAGCAGTTGTTAGCGGCGAGACGTAGTCTCATTGACGCGTGGGTCGAAACGTTCTCTTTCGCCTACAACATTGCAGAACTTGTACAGCGACTTCCGACGTTGTCCGCTTACGTCACGATCGAATCTGGCGATCGACGTCAACGCCTTCACATTCAAGACTCTTCACGCTTTTTTCAAGAATTTTATGACAAGGCTCTACAACGCGGCTTTGTGTCAATCGATCGGTCTCGTGTAATTGTTGTCGGCCAAGACGGAGCTGGAAAGTCGTGCCTCGTCGACTCTCTTCTAAACCGACCGTTTGAGAGCGGGAAAGCGAGCACGGAAGGGGCGGCAATCACCATGACTCATACAGCGGCCAGCGGGTGGATAGCTACTAACAGCAAAGACTTCTTGGATCGTTTTATTGCGGAGGGTTGCTATTGCAATCTACAACAGTCGTCGTTAAAGGAAAGCGCTTCTGAGCCGACTACCTTTTCCGAGGCGAAAAATTTTCCTTTCCAACTGGAGGAAGCTCCAGAAGCCGATCATCTTGCTTCTCTGGTCGAAGCAGAAACAGTACATCTAGCGAAAAAATTTAAAGGCGATAATTTGAATTCGGTTGGCATAGAGGCGAAAACCCTCACACCTAATCAGCAGCTCCTGGTGACTAATTTCCTAGCAGATAAACCGAGCGAGGAAGATCTCCGCGAAGGAACGCTCAGCGTTCGCGACATCTGGGATTTAGGTGGCCAAGAAGTTTATCTTGCCACTCACTCAGCCCTCATGCCAAGCAGTGACACCTTTGGGTTGTCTATATACATGGTTGTAATGGATATCTCTAAGTCGCTATCTGATAACGCTGAGTCGTTTCATCGATCAACGGTTGGTGAGATGATTAACCTATCAAGTGATATGGGCTGGATTCGAACGAATAAGGACTTTCCACTCTACTGGTTCGGCTCAATAACGGTAGCTCACGAGGAAATGACACAAGGCGAATATTGGTTAGGCGAGGATGAGGAGGTAAAGCCTCCGCCAGTTTTTGCGATTGGTTCTCACCGAGACGTCGTGGAGAAGGACAAGCAAAAGTTTCCTGATTCAGCCGCTGTACGAAAATGGCTAAGCGAGCAAGGAGACCGCTTTGAAGAACTTCTAAGTGACAGTGATTTTGTCAGGCACATCGTCTTGCCGCAATGGGGCGATGACAGGAAAGACGATGAAGACTTTCGCGAAGGAATTCATTTCATTCAGCGAATTTTTCTAATAGACAATTCCGTATCAGGCTCGGGCTCTCCGTGCAGAACTGTTGAGGAGATTCGACGCAGAGTAGACCGCATGGCGTCTACGTATTGCAGGCGAATGCAGAAACAGCCCCTATTTTGGGTTTATCTTGAACGTCTTCTTTTCCGTTGGCACAAAAGCATGAAAACGGTTGTGGCTAGAGTGAACGAAATAGCAGACATAGCTCAGGAGCCGAACATCTGTGCTATATCAAGTCGCGAGGAAGTCGTCGCGGCGCTGAAGTTTCTTGCTAATGTTGGAGCAATTCTCTTTTACCCGGAAGTAGAAGCCGTGAAAGACTTTGTTTTCACCAGTCCCACGTGGGTAATCAAAGCTCTGTCGGCGTTTGTAACTGCTGCTAAACCGGGTCCCAATCTGGAACCGGAGTGGAGAAGGCTCAAAGAAAAAGGTGTTATGTCGATCGAACTGATGAAGTACCGCCTTAAGCAAATGAGACAAGGAGCCAACTCAGTTAGCGATGCGTCCGGCTCCTCAGAAGACGACAACGCAGATGTAATTAAAAATGAAAACAAGCTCATTGTTCGGCTTTTGCAACTACTTGACGTCATCGCACCCCTTGCTGAAGCATCTGAAAACGAATTTTATGTTCCGGCGATGCTGAGAAAGTCGTTTATTTACACGCGAACTTGCTGGGAGGGGCACACCTTCTCTTCCCCTTTCCCTGCTCCTCTTATCGTCATTCCTACGAAGCTGAAGTTTGTTCCGGAATGTATCTACTTCCGTCTTGTAACCCGTTTTCTGAAATTGTATCCGATAAAACCGCGACTTTCTCGTCATCAGTGTATCTTTTTCGTGAAAGATGAGGAATCGACAGTGCTAGGTACGCAGTTTATTGTCTTAGAATTATATATATGCAATGATTCGTGTTCCTCTCTTGGCAGTTGAAGTTGAATTGTTGTATCACAGCCGAGGCAAATGGATAGCTCTAACAATTCGCTTCATCAATGAAGAAGACCCATATAAGATTGGCTGCAAGTTCTTGGCATCGATCAAAAACGAGCTTCGGCGGCAAATGAAATCTATTTGTCAACAGGGCATGCGGGGTTTTAAATACAACATATGCTGCCAAATAAGAGAAGCCAGCCACATCGACAAGGTGTTGGTTATTGATCTCAGTAATCTTCCTGTGATTTATAGTGGCGAGGAGGAATATTCTCCAAACGTTACCCATCTTTTCAATTCGCTTGATGAGCCAGTGACTGCGAATCGTGAAGATTTTCTTCAAATCAACTTTTGGTTTGGGCAACTACCAGCTCGTGGTTCTACTTTAATTAACCCTTTCGTTAATCTTCTGCCGTCTGTCTCTCAAATTAGTGATCTCGCATACGAAATTGGTTCTCAATGGAAAGACGTTGCACGTCGACTGAAGCGTTGTCCGTTTAGTCACAACGACATTGTGTGCTTTGAGGAAAAATTCCCTAGAGATTTGCGAAATCAAGCTCAATGTATGCTCGACGCTTGGCTTCAAAAATACGGCTCTGAAGCTACCGTAAAAGCTTTGCGCGAATCTCTTATTCAAGCGGGATTACGGATGGTAGCAGAAAAGATTTTGTCGTAGATAAATGTGTAACCTAGGCAACAAGTTCAGTATAGGTGCTTCCACGCGTAAACACATTTCATGCGCTGTATGCCTATTTCTTATCGCTCTCCTGGATTTTCAAGTGAAGACGATGTATCTCGATCCATCGCTTTTCTACTTTTTGGTCGTTCTACATTGCCAGAGTCGCTCTTTTCTTTTCATTTTTTTATCTGAGACGTCTTTTACCTCGGTTTTGTAAATGTTTTATATCTTCTTAGGTTTACACGATTTTTTGTTTTGTATTTTTTTACAATTGGCGACACGTTTGGAACCGTACACGGGTTTTCAGATTTTTTCTTACAGCGATACACTGCCATAAATTTGTTGTGATTTTTCATCTTTTCTCGGTTTGTAAATCCTTTTCAATTTTTTAGAATAGCATCTTTTGTGCCTGCTGAAAACGTACAATGACAGACTACTACATGTATTAATCACGTGAACGCTTTCATCTCATGGCCGGTTGCGTTTCTTTCCTCCTGGGAGCTAGAAGCCGCGGAAGCCCGCAGAAACCCACTCTTTAATTTATTGAGGTGCGTTTCTGGTCGTTCGCAATCGCGTCGGCTCAGTGGGTCCCCTTACCGTTACAGCGTTGTTTATCATCTCAGCTCGCGCTACTCTCATGCGGCGACTCGTAGCGACATTTGACTGCATCTTTTCTCTCATTTCATCGTTGAAGAGTCGAACAAGAAGCTCTGCGATCGATTTCGCTAGTCGAAAGCCACGGTTGTCCTCTTTGTCTGCACTGAACTGTATTTAATGTAGTTTTAATGATACAGGCAATTGCGTCTAGGCTGTGATGGAGACCGTTCTGAAATTTTTCAACGGAAAAATTGAAGGAATTTTTATTTTGACTTCAAGATATGAAGGAAGTTACTTGGGTGGAATGATGCATAGAATCAATGAGGCGTTTTGGTTTGTAGTAGATCTAGACTTCATGCATACATACGCAAACAACTCTTTATACAGGTATGGGTCGATGCTTATTGAGAGAGAAGAAATGACGCCAGGAAATGTTCTCACGGTAAGAAATAAATATATAGCATTTATCTACATACGTTTTTTGTGTTCTATAGACTTTCTATGCTCTCTTGATTGGAACGTTTATCATACTGCTCCGAATTTTTTTCAAGTGAAAGTCACGTGAACAAAGAATTTTTTATGAATAACGCGTTTCCTTCTCTAGGTCAAATTGGATGGTCACAACATTCGAAAATTAAATATCCAATGGCTGCGACGTCAGATAGGCGTGGTCAGTCAGGAGCCCATCCTCTTCGATGTCACAATCGAAGAGACCATTATGTACAGAAAAGAGGACGCCACGAAGAAGGAAGTCGTGCGAGCGGCGAAACTCGCAAACGCGCACTCATTTATAACGAAACTACCCAAAGCAAGAGAGAGAGAAAAAGACCACGTGGTATTTCCTAATAATCATTTTTCCTCATATGGTTATCATACTCTCGTGGGAGAAAGGGGGACCCAGTGTTCGGGTGGAGAGAAACGACGCATCGCAATAGCAAGAGCAGTTATCCGCGATCCAAAAATCCTCCTATTAGACGAAGCAACGTCGGCTCTCGACTCGCACAACGAACACATAGTCCAAGAAGCATTAGACAAAGTCACAAAGAAAAAGTCAATAATTAAATAAATAATTAATATATTTAGGCGAGAGCAGAACGAACGACAATCATTGTCGCCCATCAATTGACCACCGTACAGAACGCCAACCTCATCATCGCAATCGAACACGGTCGCGTTGCAGAAAACGGCAAGCATGCGCAGCTCATCAACTTGGGAGGCGTCTATCAACAATTAGTCAATGCCCAAGTAAAAGAATATAAAAATTTATTATCGTATTATATTATTGTTTCTTTCAAAGAGTCTTCTTGGTGACGTCAAAGATGATGACGTTGATGATTCGGGCGTGGACGATTTGATGGGACCCCGCCCAAGTGGTTGGGTCTTCGAAAGAATCCTCTCATCGCCGTACAATCGAAAGTCCAAGGACGCAATTCGTCGTCGCTTCGTTCCGTTCGTTCGATGCGCGCACTTCGGCGCACGGCGTCCCAAGTGAGCTGTCTCTCCCTCAAGGGGATTGCGTGGGGGCGGAGTCACTCCGTAACCGATTTTGCTAATGATGGGATTACGGATACCATCGTTGATATGAATGAGGATGAGGATAGTTTGTGTGAAGAGCGTCTTGGAGGTGACGATTCGGATGCGATTGTCAAGAAGATGCAAGAGGCAAATGAATTCGCCAGAAATGAAAATTATTCTATTGGGTACCTTCATGTGAGCGGGGGAACGTGACCCGTATTCGCTGTTTTACCAGGAGAAGTCTTTAAGGTAATCTCAAAATAATTTTCTATTTATTTTTCTATTTATTTGTTGTCTTTAGACGTATGGTTTGAAAGAGGATGAGTTGCTGGATAAAGCCGTCGTCTATTCGGTTGCTTTCGTTGCCGTTGGCGCTCTCTCCGGCGTTTCGCACATGTTGCAGGTAATATTAGGTCACGTGTCATTAATTTCTATTCATTAATATTTTCTCAGACCGGTTTCTTTGCCGCTTCCGGCGAGAAGTTGACGATGCGATTGCGAACCTTAACCCACGCTTAATTTATTGAGGTACGTTTCTGGTTGTTCGCTCTCGCGTCGGCTCAATGGACCCCCTTACCGTTTCACCGTTCTTTATCATCTCAGCTCGCGCGGTGTAGCGACATTTCGCTGCATCGATTCACTCATTCCATCGTCGAAGACTCGAACAAGAAGCTTCTCCGCAATCGATTTACGGATAGATATAAAATTATTTTTATTTGTGTAGAATTGCGAAGAGCTGTCGCAAAAAGAACGCGAGTAGTTGCATCCGGCTCCCCAAGAGTGGAAGATGTGATTAGCGTTGTGACGCCTCGAAGCGTTCTCATCTTCACTCGATGGAAGAAATTCTTCGCTCTTATCTCATTGAACAAAGGAGCCGAGATCTCTATTCCAAACAATCGCGGGGGGGGGGAGGAGGCCTCACCGATCAATTAGACAAGCGAACGAAATGAAATGCGAACGCCCTTACTTCGGACGTTTTTTGGAACCGGCAAACGCGTACAGACAAGACAAACCAAAAGAAAAAGACAAATTTGAAGTCAGTTCAACGTCGGGCTCACAGACTCAGTGCAGTTTGACGCTCTTAATGGCGTCGTTTCTCATGCCCAAGTCGTCGGGAGTCGGGTATTCGCCGCTGTCTTTCGTCGAATTGGGACCCGTCTGTTGAACGCCTTCATAGAACGTCCACCTGCCATCCGTGTTGATGATAGCCGAACTCCAGTCCGACCTTCCAAGTTCGTCGACCGAGTCGCTGCAGCCCTGGCATATGCCTCCGTAGTGATAGTGGTCGAAAAGGGTAAGGTGTTTCTCCGAAGAATTGAGTGGTCTTACGGACAGTATGTCACCAAAATCGCTGACCTTGCCCATGGTCGCATCAATGATACGAACGTTGACTTTGCTTGTCGATTGGCTTGGGTTGCCGTTGCAATTGCTATAGCGGTATATGAGCCATTTTCGGTGGTCATTGACTTCAGCCGCCACCCCCTTTTCCGGCATATTCTTTTCCTCTGAGAATTCCTCATGGCCCCTAGAGAAATAAACGGTAATCGTCATGTTGAATTATCGAGTTAGTCGGAGTTGTGAGCTTCGTTCGCTTGGGCCTCCTTTTTTATAGGCAGCGCCGCGGACCTGCATGGCCGGCTGACGCGGTTTGTTTTTCCGTTAGTGTCAGCTGCCGTTAGTGTCAGCGGTTGACGTATCCCCCATGCGGCTGTGCCACAACTTGGTCCTTGGAGTTTCTTAGTTATGGACGTCTTTGAAAGTAGGACAGATATTAACGATTCAGCTGTGTATTTGATTTATGTGCTTGGCTTCCACCGTGGCAGAGCCTTGGCGTGGCGCGGCGTTTCCCGCGTTGCCACAGTCAGCTGTGCTAGCTGTGTGTCACCTGTTGCTGCGGTTGTCTCGCTTCCTCGCGCGGACGCGGTTTTTGAGCAATATAGAAGAGCGTCACCTGTTTCCATCATCTCACTCTTTCTAATTAGAATTCATGAGTCGAGGCAAAGTTCCGAGAGTTCTAGAATTGGATGCTATATTCCGTAGTTTTTCACAATAATGACGTACTAAAGTGTACATATAACGGGACACATTATCGAGAGAACCCAGTACAGGAGCAGCTTGGGTTTGCGTGCTGCGAGCTGATAATGTGCCTCATGACACAGTCACCTGAGGAGGTATAGCTAACCAGCAGGTCGTGCAAGCTGATAAATTTCCCCTGACACGTTGCATGCACAATTACTCGATGGGGCAGAGATGTTGGGTAGCTCTGTGTCATCCTCACATGACATATCAAATAGTAAATTTTTTCGTGCAGATAAATTCTGTATAAGCACGCCGTGGTTAGACAATCTGATGCCCATAATTGCACATACTGTAGGCACTAATGGAGTAAAGAAGTGGTCATCATGCTAAGGGTGTTCTGGGATCACATGATGGCCAACAACGGGCCATCATTATCTAAAATTTTAGTTTAGTGTACATCTAGGTTATTGATTGAATCAATCACGTGATCGCTTCCATCTCCTGAGGCTAGTTGCGTTTCTTTCCTCCTGGGAGAAGCCGCGGAAGCTCGCAAGAAGCCCCACCCTTAAATTTATTGAGGTACGTTTCGGGTCGAGCGCATTCGCGTCGACTCGGCGGGTCCCCTTACCGGTACGTCGTCTCAGCTCGCGCTATCTCTCCCACGGCGATTCGTCGCGACGTTTCGCTACATCGAGCCACTCGTTTGGTCATCGAAGAGTCGAACGAGAAGCTCAGGGATCGATTTCGCTCGTAGAAAGCCGTTGTTCGACGAGACCACGCCTATTCGCCTCCTCCGGGTTTGCGGGCGACATCGAACGGGGTCCCCAACGGGGAAGCGAAACGAAGGAAAACGACGACACATCGCTCAAGCGAAGTATCAGACAGGTAAGAAGAAGAAGCAAAGAAACCCTACGATGTTTTTATAAGGTAACGTATGATTTCTCGTAATTCGAGTCCCGTTGAACCGAAACTAAAGCCAGTCTCTTATCACACTTTGGTAACCAAGGGGTTCACAGATTGAGAGAAGGGCTTAGGCATCACGAAAAAACGACTTACCTACCTAATTAGATTATATTGTGTTAAGATGTAGCTATTTATATTTGAATTAAATATTTATTTAAACTTACTTCTCCTAAGTTAAGTTAATAACTATTTATTTTTTATTTTCTAGTATCGATTTGCTGATAGAATCGACGTCATTTTTATCAATCATTTCCAAGGCAACAACGTCACAATACCCGACGCGACGTTCGATCTCATCGAAGGTCCCAACGCGTTGGATAGTAGTCGGTCACGTGTCATGTTTTGTAATGAATCAATGACGTCGACTTCCTTGCCTAAAACCTAAATGTCTTGACTTTGAATCGGAGATGGCGAAGAGGGCGATTTATTTCGCTATTATTGGAGCGATTACGCTTGTCTTTGCCTTCTTTCAAATTTCTCTCTGGGTGATGGCTTTGCAGAGGCAAATTACTCGAATGAGAAAGGCTGTTTCTTAAGGCCATTTTGGCGCAGGAAGTTGGCTGGTTTGATTTGCATAATCACGCGGAAATAATTAGCCAATTGGTTGAGTAAGCCATCAATAATAAATAATTCTTCCTAATGATTATTCTATTAGTGGTATTGAGAAAGTTCATGAGGGGATTGGTGACAAAGTGGGCGTGTTCATTCAAGGGCTCGCCTCCTTTGTTGCCGGTCTCGGAATAGCGTTTTGGAAGAGCTGGGAAATGACACTCGTAGTCCTATCTCTCGTTCCCTTACTCGTCATAAGTCTGGCATTCACATCGAAGGTGAAAAACTCATTACTTTAATTAATCGGTATTTATTTATGTATTGTCTTAGTTGGTGGCGAGGTTTTCGACTCAAGTTCAAACGGCCTACGGAAGAGCCGGAGTCATAGCTGAAGAAGTTCTGGCCGCAATTCGAACAGTGAAGCATTTAGAGGCCAAAACAAAGCAGCTACAAAGTATATATAATTAATTAATTAATTTAAATAATTATTTATTATTTAGATATGAAGCTTGTTTGGATGATGCACGTCGTTTGGGAAGGAAGAAGGGCGTGTCATCGGGCGTGGCAGTGGGCTGTGTCTATTTCGTATTATTCAGCATGTTTGCATTAGCGTTTTGGTTAGCAGAAGGCCTACGTAAATCTAGACTTCATGCATACACGACTTTGTATATAGGTATGGGTCAAAGCTTATTGAGAGAGAAGAAATGACGCCAGGAAATGTCCTCACAGTAAGAAATGAATATAGAGCAATTATCTACATACGTGTGCGTTATACAGACTTTCTATGCTCTCTTGATTGGAACGTTTATGCTAGGTTATGCTGCTCCGAATTTTTTCAAGTAATAGTCACGTGGAAAAGGAGTTTAATAGACTTATATATTTTCTTTAGGTTTGCTACTGCTACTGGAGCAGCAGCCGGTCTTTTTGCAATACTAAATCACGTACGTGTCCTCATGTCCACGTTCTCCTCAATGACTCTCTTTCCACAGAAACCCAAAATTGATTCTTCTGCTGAAACGGGAATGCGATTACGTAGCGTTCAAGGTCTCATCGAATTTATTGACGTTGACTTCTCCTATCCTTCGAGACCAGGCATCAAGGTCAATAGTGTTTCACATATATTTAATTCGTTGTTACAGATATTAAACAGCATCACGTTCAGTGTAAATAGTGGGGAAACGAAAGCGCTCGTGGGCGCAAATGGATGTGAGAAAAGCACGCTGATACAACTCCTACAAAGATTCTATGACCCAACAGCAGGAAGAGTATATAAAAAATATTCTTTACTCTCCAATGTTATGATCACGTTTCCTTCTCTAGGTCAAATTGGATGGCCACGACATTCGAAGATTAAATTTCCAATGGCTGCGACGTCAGATAGGCGTGGTCAGTCAGGAGCCCATCCTCTTTGACGTCACAATCGAAGAGAACATTATGTACGGAAAAGAGGACGCCACGAAGGCGGAAGTCGTGCGAGCGGCGAAACTCGCAAACGCGCACTCATTATAACGAAACTACCGAAGGCAAGAGAGAGAGAGAGAGAGAGAGAGAAAGACCACGTGGTATTTCCTAATAATCATTTTTCCTCATAGGGTTATCATACTCTCGTGGGAGAAAGGGGGACCCAGTGTTCGGGTGGAGAGAAACGACGCATCGCAATAGCAAGAGCAGTTATCCGCGATCCAAAAATCCTCCTATTAGACGAAGCAACGTCGGCTCTCGACTCGCACAACGAACACATAGTCCGAGAAGCATTAGACAAAGTCGTCACAAAGAAAAAGTCAATAATTAAATTAATATATTTAGGCGAGAGCAGGACGAACGACAATCATTGTCGCCCATCGATTGACCACCGTACAGAACGCCAACCTCATCATCGCAATCGAACACGGTCGCGTTGCAGAAAACGGCAAGCATGCGCAGCTCATCACCTTGGAGGCGTCTATCAACAATTAGTCAATGCCCAAGTAAAAGAATATAAAAATTTATTATCGTATTATATTATTGTTTTTTTTCAAAGAGTCTTCTTGGTGACGTCAAAGACTGCAATTCCTTGAACACCGTGTAGCGCACGCTAGTGCTTTTCATCGCCAGGAGCCAGTCGCTTTCGACGCTAAGGAATCGCGTCCTACTCATGCTTCGCGGAGATGCCGAAGTATTTGCAATTCCAATGCATCGTTTTGTCGACTGCAAACAAGTACAAGCAAAGAAACAGTTATACAAGACATGAAACAAGAACGAATTTGAAAGTCAGTTCCTCGTTCGATTTCTTGATACTGGTAGACCAACTTGTTGGTTCTTCGAGCGCGCTCGTTGGCAGCTCCGACATGATTACGTCGCCGGAACTGAACTGAATCTCTGTATGAAGGAGAAAATTGCCCTTTTAAAATTATATACAATTGCGTCTAGGCTGTGATAGAATTTCCAATTGGGGATCGTTATGAATCAACTTTCGCTTATGGAAAACAATTGGAGGAATTTTCATTTCAGCTTTTGTGAAATCCTAATATGAAAATGGTGTCTCTAGTAGAATGATGCACAGAATCAATGAGATGCATATCTCTCTATTAGTGCAGAAAGACGGCGCATGGCGCTGCAAACGCTGGAGATTGGATTAATGGGTGGAGACACAATGAGGCTAAACGAAGCGCAAGAACCATTGCGGAAATAGTAATTGTAGAAATATTGTTTTTAATTTAAAAATATGTACAGTTCAGTTTCTATAGAAACACGGAATAGAGAAAGCGACATCTCTCGATCAGACTGCCGACGATTGCTCAAAATGAATTTTGAAAATGAATTTATTCTCTAATGCTCTAAGGCTAAAGGATGTGGCTCAAAGTTTATCAAAGTATTTGCATATTCCTGTCGCGTGATGCTTTGTTTCACCCCGTGACTCTATAGCCGCCGATACGTGCTATACCTCCCGTTCGAGCCGTTTGAGTCGTCGCCGGCGTGATTGTGTCGTACTGCAAAGGTTGCTGCCTCGACAAAGAACGATTTCGGTTTAGATCAATCATCATTGTTCTCCCTGGACCAAGTATAGACTCTTTGTGATCTCTCGTCCTTGACGCACTCGATTCCATTTTCTCTATTCTATCCTCCTTCTCGACAATGTCTTCTGCGTGTCCGCCATCTCGAATTGGACACGTCGCCGCAGTTGTCAATGATGTGATGCTTCTGTGGGGAGGAATATCGGTGAAATCGACGGGAGACGAGTACGAGTGCTCTCCCGATGTGATCGAGTGCTTTGATTTGTTGACAAGACAATGGTATCGACGACAAGCAAAGTCAAACAGCCCATCCGACATGCCTCATCCATGTTCCGATTCACGAATCGGCGTCGTTCAAAATCGGGACATATATCAATTCGGTGGTTCCTACTCCTCTTTCGGCCGTCGCGCCTTTTCGAACGCTCTCCACAAATTAGATGGTTTGACGCTCGAATGGGAACGAATCGTTCCCGAAAACCAATCGACGCCCACCGGGAGATCGCATCATGGAGTGTGCGTGTTAGGAAAGGAAGGAGATGAACGCCTTGTCCTGATGGGAGGATTAGGAGCAAACGTTTCCTCAAAACCGAAGGAAGCTCAATTCTTTCCTAATCCTGTTGATCCCTCCGAGGGGTGGAATAATGAAGTTTGGTTGTTTTCTCCCCAAAAGAGTGAGTGACGTTTAAACTGTCTTTAATTTGATGTAGTCATTTGTTTGAAGGGACTGCGATTCTAGCTCAGTGCACAGGAAATAAACCATGTCCTCGGCAGGGGCATTCCTTTACTGCAGTTGATGTTAATCAAGCAATTCTTATTGGCGGTAATAATGGTATGCCAGTATTTTGTGATGTTTTTCTATTCGGGCTCAACTCACTGGTATAATGAGATAGGTTTGTCATTAATTATATAAATAGTGTGTATTTTGCGTAGGAGTGGATTGAACTGAAATTGGATCATCCTCTCATACCTCGATTCCTCCATTCGACGGTCGTTGTTAATATTCCCGCATTGGGGGGGCCAGTTGCGTTTGTCTTATGGGGATACGGGGAAGAAAGGTTTCCTCTGTCTCGCGCCCAAATGATTATAATTCGCTCTCAAAAGTGCAATATGGTAATATAATTCTTTTTATATAACATTTTAACAAGACGTTTATTTGACAGGTGGAAATATCAGGTGAGCCAGCTCCAACAGGGTTTCAGTCGGTCTGCTCCGTCGTTAATAAAAGAGGTTTTTTGTATTTCTTTCGATTTGGAGGATCACCCCATCAATTGGATGGGGCACCGCCAGAGGCGCTGTTAGACATTTTGAAATACGGTAAAGTTATAACAGACTTTTTCAAATGGAATTCATAGGTTGCATAGATTTAAAAGACGATAGTGGAAAACTGTTTTGCCATGGTTTGAGCGGACCATATGAACAAGAAGTGAGTAAATGACGAATTTTTTTTTCTTTGGAACCGTACATTTGTTTTCCGTTTTTGTCTTACAACAGTCCCCAATCTCTGCTTTTATGAATTTTTTAGCTTTCAGCTTTTCTCGGTATGCGTAGCAATTTCAATTTTTACTATTGGTATCTTTTCAAGTTTTGTGCGTTCATATTGAGTAATCACGTCATCGCTTTCACCTCTTGACGCCAGTTGAGTTTCTTTCCTCGTGGAGAAGCGACATGAAAGCAATTGAAACCATGGGTAATTAATTAAAACTTGAATTATACATACCTATAAGGTAGCCTCGGTACCAGAAGGTCTGGTCTAAGGCAATTTAGTCTAACCTTGAAGTAACCTCGTAACCCAGAAGCACGGCTAAAGAAATTACTGCATTTTCTACGCGTCATCATTAGCGCGCTTGAAAAGAATCCTGTGTGGCTGTACTGTAGGTACTATCATCAGTATGGGCATAGATACAAGAGTATCGGAGAAACCGCTCAGTCATGAGGATTGTCGACGTTTGTCCTTCTCTCCTACGCCGTTGCCAGGAGCAAATGTGGGTCGCCGGACCAAAGGAGTCGAGAAGAAAACGACGTATAATCGTTAGATGAACATAAGCATTCGAAGCGCCCTCTTCTGTCCTTAGACTCGTTTTTTCTTCTCAAAGACGCAAGGCCGGTCCGTTGAGCGAGAACGATGTTTTCTTTCCTGCGGAAGCAGCCCCGCCCCTTCCTCATCGCCCAATGGCCGCGACGCATCCGCTCCCTCGTAAGCAATCGCGCGTCTATCGCTCCGTCGCTCCTTTGAATTTTGTTCAAATTGACTATTTCTGTCAGCGACTTAGTGAAGTCGTATTCGGGGGCCCCTATTTCGGACCCGCTGTCCATTCGTACTTGCTTCACGCGCTTTGCATATCAGAAAGTGAAATTTAGTACTATTTGCGTGACTAAATGCGTGTGGTAGATGCTGAAAGAAGAATCAATGGATCCTAAGGTCTGTCTTTCGGTCCCAAATGGTGTAAACGATAAGTGATATGACCCCTAAGGTATACATATTTTTGCAAATGATGCCAATGACGTCACGCAGCTGCTCACTACAGGCCCTTGCTGGTGTGGCCTTTGCAAGTGCTTCAACGATGCTGAATTTCAAGTACGAGCGGGTTTTTATAGAATTATTTAATCGCCCTCTCCTTTTCTTTAGATTTTGAGTGGTGATGGGACTTCGCCGGTTGGCAAAATCGTTTCTCAGTGGTCGAACGTCAGACGGAACGCGAGCGAATCGTGAAACTGACACGTTATCAGGGGAAGGAGCTACGAGATTTCCATGCTCTCTCAGAGAAACAGATGCAGGAATTGAAAGAAGAACGGATAATAGAATTAGGCAAAAAAAAGTAAGTCTTTGGCATGAGAACTCCTAGAATGGATGCCGAGGCTAAACGAGCGTTTTTGTATCAAGTTTCTCGCAACCAAGAGCTAATCAACTCCCCACTTCCTAGATATACTGTATTGTTAGCTGGTCCTCCAACTTGTCTGTACATGGTTGGGGCTTATGAGTAGCAGCTCTTGTAGGCTCCCTTTTCTGCTATATCGTTATCCACGATGTTTTAGCTATACATTTTAATTAAATTAAAATCTTTTTGGGTTATGTATTCTACGTAAAATTACAAAGTTCAAAATTATGTTATTTTGAATAGCAAAATGCGATGTTGCTAATTCTTGCTCTTTCCCGCATGACTTGACAAATTTTTATTTTCTAATTTCTCAAACAATAGTTATCGTTGTTTGAGACCAATTGAGCTCAATGGAGCAAAAACCGTGAGCTAGTTTTGTATCTCACAGTTTTTCCAAATTGAACTCTCTTTCACCCTTCTTATAAAACAGAAGGGCATTTAATTTTCATATGACGTCACGGTATTTAACTATTTCTAAACAATTTATTTTATCTAATAGTTGGCATTTCTTTCTGCAGTCCATTGAAGTGACGAAGAGGTAGACCGCAGTCCCAACGTCCTCAGCATGACGGGTCGGTCCATCTGCCGGACTGCGGAGATTCGCATCTTTATTCCATAGATGCGGTCTCCTAAACTGCTTGTATGCCTCCTGGATAACGAGGCCATAGCGTCTAAACTGTCCCATCTCCTGGGCAGGCCTACATCAACCGCTGAAGCGGTTGTGCGGCCCCGAGCTGGAAAACTGCCCACTCACAAGGCGTGTATCTCCGGACGAGGCTACTATCTATATTGGTAGTCTCTCTTGGAGAATGACGTCTACAGCAAAATATGCCTGACTGCCTATTGATCTAATGAGGGCAGCTGGCATACATTTTCCCTGTGCCTTTGGGATGTATAATAAAAGGCACCCCTCGGAACAGACGGGTGAACTGTTCCTCCTTAGGGGGGCTTGGGTCAAAGCCCCCTCCCCGCATGGAAAAGCCAAGAGAAATTTTTATTTCGTCTCTGAGCTACTTCCGGGTTATTTCCGAGTATATGAAATAAAAACGTCATCTCTCTGTATGTGCTATGAGTCGTCGTGACGTGCGTGCCGTAGACGTTTATTGTATTCATGTGATACGGTTACAGTTCTGCGGCGTAAGAAAAACATTCAGCTTCACGTGCAGGAAACGAAAAAGTAAAAAAAAAACAAAAGAACTATCTAACTACAAATACGAAGAGCACACAGCTTGCAGATTTTCTCTCAGGCCCCAATGGGCTTTGGAGCTTCTAGTATAGTTGTCATTGATACCACAAAGACAATCAATCTAAAATGAATAAAATGGAGATCATGCATTATTGATAAACAGATCGCTTACCATGACATCCTGTGCAGCGACACGGTCTCAAAATTGCAATTCTCCACGGAGAAATAAAAGCGCCAGACGTACGTACGTACGTACGTACGACCTAAGAAAAAATCAACATCAAAATACTCTTCATATCCCAAGCATACCAGAATCGTGAGTCCGTCTGACGCCGCGCAGATTTTTTGCCAATCCGCTTTGGAGCTTCTGTTGTGATCGTTGGACACCACCTCGATTCTTCATCGATGTTTCCGAACGACTCTTTCTCTTGTGGCTAGAGAGCGCCCTAGTGATGCCAATCAATCTGAAATCGATAAAATTGAGATCGTATTATTGATAAAGTGATCACTTACCATGACATTCTTTGCTGTGACACGGTCTCAAAATCACAATTCTCCACGGAGAAATAAAAGCGTCTGACGTACATACAACCTAAGAAAAAAATCAGCATCCAAATACTCTTCAAATCCCAAGCATACAGGCTGGAATCGTGGGTCCGTCTGAACGCCGTGCAGATTTTCGCCAATCGGCTCTGGAGCTTCTATTGTGAACGTTGACACCACCTCGATTCTTCATCAATCTTTCCGAACGACTCTTTCCCTTTTGGCTAGGAAATTGAATGACAATCAATCTAAAATCGATAAAATTGAGATCGTATATGCATTACTGATAAAGAGATCACTTACCATGACATTCTTTGCTGTGACACGGTCTCAAAATCCCCACGGAGAAATAAAAGCGTCAGACATACGTACGACCTAAGAAAAAGAATCAGCATCCAAATACTCTTCATGTCCCAAGCATACCCGATATCAAGTCAGAACGCCGTAACGTTTCTTCTCTCCGTCTCAATCAGCTTCTCTTCGGCACGACGATCGGCTTCTGCGACGTCTTCGGTTTCAAACGTAACTGCTTTTCAGGCGTCGTCATGGTCACGGCGACGGAATTTCTACGACGGTGCGGACGTAAACGACGTCATTGTCGTCGCCACGGAAACGGAAAACTGACTTCCGGCGAGGTGGCGACAGACGGCACGAATTGCGGTGGATACTCGTTGCTAGAGGCAACGGAGCGGTGAAAATTTGCGATGATTTTTTATTGTTTTCGTGGCGTTTTTCTTTCTCCTAGGAAAGAACGGATGAAATAGAAGTCGCTCTTTTCCTTATCGCTCACCGTTCGCTTTGACGTATGTAGCCTTCTATCGCTCCTCTTTGCCTACACAAGAGAGTGAGAGCTACGAAGAGATCGAGATCGAGAAGAACGTTACTTGATCGAATACTTGCACCGTTTCTCCGATCTTGAGCACGACTTCTCGATCGATTCTTGCTTCTTAGATGTGGATCGCTGCAAAAAAACAAGGAGAAAGTGATCGGCGAAGGCCGCGTGGAGAGATCGCTTTTTTTTGTCGCGAAAAAAGGGCACCCGATCGACCGAACGTTTGCCTACGTCGTCGTTTGCATTCTTCTTTAGCTCCGACGCCATCGCGGCGCCGAAGTCGAGCGCTTTCGGCTTCTACGCCACGATTTCTTCTTCATCGATTAGACGAAATCACGTGTTCGTTCGTTCTACGATGTCCCGTTCGATGACGAGCCGGCGAATGCCCGTTCTACGATAATCTACGCGAAACGTAAGAAAAGAAACCATGTAGAAGAGCAAGGCGACCACGAGGCATCTTCCACAATCTTGAACTTGAGGCGAGAAAGCTTACATCATTCGTTGCTAAAAATAGAATTGCTGACCATAATCGTTGTGTAATCAACAGTCAAACCGGTTTTTATTTTCGCACCTATTCAGAGAAACCAATGACAGCTCTAGGTGAAACCACGTGACTTTGACGGACCAATGAGAGCAATGGGTGGGGCTACGCTGTTCAAAAGCAACGCGCACACCGATTTCTCTTCAGTTGAGGCCTAGGGTGGGTGCGGCGTGGAGCAATCTGCGTCTCATCCTTGACGGACTGGCTCGGGAGATTGGCAAAAGGACAGTCAGGATTGTTGGATCAGCGTGGCCCACGGATTAATCCCGTGCCGGAGCCTGTAAGCAGGGCGATGGGGGGCTTCGGCCTCGGTTCACGCACTGAGCGGAAAGATCGCTTATACGTCTTATTGTTGCCAAACGAGCACGGCCTGCGTTAGGCAGAGTGGGCACGGCTGTATTCTGTTAAACACAAAAGAAAGAACAGACAGACACGGCTCGGAGGGGGTGTCGCAAGCGGTCTGGTTGCCGGCACTTATCTCACCAATTGGCGCGATTAGATTGCTGATGATCTGGCTCAGGAGACTTCGATTCAGGCATTGCACGTCCTTTCCTGTCGACTCCTACAAACTGTGGTCAGCCGCTCTCCTCCTCAGAAGCCCTGGTTCTTAGCTATATGCTTACCAATGTGGTCAGGTATCGTCGCGCCGGGGGATTCGGTATTAGGGGCCGACTACTCATCCAGGCGGATACTGATTGAGGGGGCCTATGAGGTCAATATACTCGCCCGACACTTTTTGGAACCGGTGGTCATCGCTTGCGGTGGCTGCCATGAGCTACGTAGCGTTCGAACCTCCCCGTGGTGTAGCTCGGGTAATGCTAATACGAACGCATTCAGAAAAGGTACGTACCGCGATTATTTTAAAACAGTGACTAATAGGAGTTTGATTTTTAGGTGGTGCGTTGAAGAGCGATGAACGAAATCAAAGACAGACGAATGAAAACGATTCGCGAAGGCATATAGAAGGCCTGGAGGAAGGAACCAGAACGAAAGGACAAAGGAAGAATCGAAACATACTGTAGACATCTATATTATAGGTTTTGCATGAGCTCGTGTATGAAATAAAATGTGCGCAACGTATTCTCTCCTTCACACTTGATCCTCGCTCAGCCTGCGATCTAATGGACGATTTTCTGAACGTGGAATCCAGAGGCAAGCGTGTTTATGCGATATTCGTCAATGAAATGCGCTTGTAGCTGATTCGCGACTCGCGATTTCGATTTCGTTTTCGGACCTAAAGGAGGCTTCGAAAATACAGCAGAACGTTGATCGGGACATCAGCAAAGACGAAGTGTAGCTAAACGAGGATTTTATGTACATATCTAGGGACAATGGGAAAGGGGGAGATGGAATCTGTCGCTATTAAAAAAAGGAGGCACTGCGAAGCCTTTCTTGTACATTGGACAGGCGGAGAGACATCCGTCTTTCGTCTGCGCCGCGTTCTAAGCAAGTAGAGGCCCTGGACGGCAAGCAAAGGGAGATTTCTTCTAAGTAGCTGTGTCCAGACGACCCGTATAATATAATCAATAAAATCAATAGAAAAGTTGAGCTAAAGATATTCGAAAAGTTGAACAGCACAACAGAGTCGTTTAGGCGTCTCAGCTGAAAAGAGAAATAGAACGTGCGCTAGAAAGGAACGCTCAAGAAGGCTCAAACGTTTACAAAATACCATCTATATGCATGACGTCACATATGTATGAAACATTTTATAATGACAGTCAATAGAATGTCCACGCTAGAGGATATCGTATAAAGAGAGCAGCCGCACTTCCCAATATCTAATAATTAATTAATTAATTAATCATAATCGATTTCTCTAAGGCGTCATAATCTTGCCTGTATTGCAAGCATGCACTTGGTCAATTTATCTTCACGAATTGGTCCCACGATCTTAATGACAAAATTGATGAGAGTCAGATTGCTTACTCGAATTTCCGTGCCGTCTTCCCCCTTTCCTCTCTGAACGTCAGCCAAGTGAAATGTGCTAAGAATGTGAAGGAGTATGTGACCAATGCGAGACAAGTCATTGGACTTGAATTGAGAGTAGCTCATATGTAGCAACCCACTCTCAGGATGAAACCTTGAAAAACATTCAAATACGACATCCAATAAATTATTATAATCTCACTTCGGAAGACGATGTCTTGGACATGGAATAATTTTAAAAAGCTGCGGCACAGAATAGAGAAAATTGACAATTTGTGGCAGGAAAAATAGAAGTAGGGTTTTTCCAAAGTGTCCAAGAATTCCCACAACGGCAAACGTCATTCCAGCGAAATAGCAGAACGTGTCGCCAACGAAAACGGCAGACGGATACCAATTATGATGGAGAAGAGCGAGAGACACGCCCAGAAAGGGTATAAGAAAATAGAGAGAGAACAAATGAAACCAGCCAGCCTCTTGAAAGATCAGCTCCATGATATTGAAAATGACAACAGACGCTGCTATGACAACGGATTGACCACACTCCACGCCGTTGATACCAGCGAGAATGTTGATGGAATTGGTACAGAAAACAGCCAACATGCCCATATAAATATAGTAGAGCAAACCTAGATATAATGTACATATTTTATTTATTTATTTATTAGGACTCTGTACCTAGATCTATGTTGTTTCCTAGAAGGAATCGTAGTGGAAGTGGAACGACGATAATTGTTCTCTGGATTGTCACGAGATATGCCATGAGAAGAGGAAGCGACGCCACGGTGGGTAATATCAATCGGTGTCGCCATGGCAAATCGAGAACGTCGTCGCCGAAGCCGAGAAGAATCATGCAGCAGATTGATAGCAATGCAGAAAGAAAAACGACAAACTAATAACGATAAATTAATTAATTTATTTAACTGATGACGTGCCCTTCGCTAATTCGATTTACTTGTTCGTGTGGAAAGGGGTGTGGTCCGCTTTGTAGCCAAGCGAAAAGAAATGGAAATGGTATGAATGCGAACATTGCGACGAGATAGACCGTTCCGCATACGACTCCCAGGCCTTCTGGTCTAGAAAACGATATGCGGTGCAAGGTGAGACGGGCGCGGGGTCCCCTTTCTTTCGTACGTACACGGGATCGTTCGACGTCTTGTTCAGATCGCGTCCGAAGAGTTTCGCGCGAATGAAATGGGACGACATCGATGGGATGAGGCGTTTGGCGATGAGAAAGGCGAGGAAGGATAAGAGGAGGTTGCAGGCGAGTGGGCCGGCCGCATTTCCAACTTCGTTCGCCATTTTGCACGAAAGCTATGTTTGATAGCGCGCGCAGCTGTGACGAATTTGTGGTGACGTAAAACACGCCGTCACTAATCCGGCATTAATTAATTGAGCACTCTCTATATACGGCTCAGGCTTTAGTTGTTGAAAGGAAGACTCGGCCAAAATTATATTGCACGAATGGGACCTTCGGTTATCTGTATAGCGCGCAGTCGTGACGAATTTGTTGTGACGTACAACTGTATTGTAGAAGGCGCAAGGCCACTTACCTTGCCAGCTGGTCTACGATGAGGAAGGAAGAACCGGCCGCAACGTCGTCACCAATAAGCACTGGCATAATTGATTAATTAATTAATAGCGCCCGCAGACGAAACTGAAGTGACGTAACGACACTGCCACTAAATTTGAACCTTGTTTATGGAATGAGGATTCGATTAGAACTCCCATGCTCTTGATGTATTGGAAACAGGCTGCATGCCCAACGAAAATTCTTCCATATCTTCCCTTGTAATTTCTTGGCAATTGGCGTCGCGTACAGAGACAAGGCGCAATGGACGGAGAAAGAAGTGTATTTATAGAATTAGAGTGTTGTAATTTTTATGTACTGCACCCTTTCTTGGCCTTTGTTGCGTCATAGAATCTTCGAAGGAGTTGCATCGTGCAGCACGGAATTGTACTATACAATGATTACAGTTGGCCTTGATGTGGTGATGCCTGGTCTTGAAGGATACGCAATACGAAAAGTCGACATCAAATAAAATTCAACAAGACCTTGAACGCTCCTTAGTCTCATTCACGTGCTTGAATTAGAATTGCAAAAAAGAGCGACAGCCGGCCCATATGCCTGGAAACGAGGAAGAAAGAACCGCGGCCGCATTTCGTTCACCAACTCGACCTTTAGTAGCGCACGCAGTCGTGACGCTGTGACGTAGCAATGGCACACTGTACTGTAAATAAGATTGACCTATCCATCTATGAGAGCTAGCCCATTTAGGCATGCAACTGATTATTTTCTGTTCTTGTTCGCATTATCCCATAGTAATGACCCACTCTCGCCGGCGTAATCGAATTTCAGTCTAAACGTATTCAGGGTTTTCGAGGTCCTGTTGCAGCATTCTTTTGGTAGCTCAAAAATGCGATTAGAGCGGTCGTGGTTTGTCTATCGCGACATCGTTACGACGCCTGGGCGTCCGCTCGGGTGGCGGGGTACAAGGACAGACGTCATTGATGAATACATTAGGATCGCAAGTGGGATGCCCCTCCCGCCTTGGAGAGTGAGATCAACACGGAAGGACGACCATGGACACGGTAGGAAACACAAATACAAACGTCAATATATGCAGACCCACTGGACCGAATATAGAAAAACGGACCACACGGAAGATCGAGCCAAGAGGTCACGCAACCCCGACTAATCGGACTAAGAGCCCATAATGATTCATTTCCTCCACGCCTCCCTGACATTGTATTGCCCGAGGCGAGACCTATAGGGGTTCAGTCATGGGTGGAGCAATCGATTCGCCGAATAACTCCATCGCGTGAGTCGGCTTTCACCGAAACGTGACTCCTAATTACTCATTCTATTTTGAAACGCGTTATCCCCTGTTGGTCGGTAGGCGCGTCACGGTGCATCCTCACAAAGCCGCGTACGGCCGCTACTGACCGATTTCCTCAGTACCCGTGCATAGTGCGGTGGACAAGGGTCACGACCCACTTACCCAATGAAACGAACACGCCCCGACGCGAAGAACACAATAAATAGAGCGCCGATTCGAGAGAAGACTCACAGACAACAACCACACAGTGGAACATGATGAGTACAAGCCCTATACTCGCTCTACTATCCCTTCTCCTGATCGGCTCGACTTCGCGAGCCATTCGACTCGATCGAAACGGTTACAAAGACGTTCTCATAGCGATCAACGACGAAGTGCCGCACGACGCGACGCTCGTCAAAACGATAACGGACGCGTTTACGAAAGCATCGGACTATCTCTACAAGGCGACGAAACAGCGAGCCTATTTCGACGAAATAACGATCGTCGTTCCGGAGACGTGGCCCGACGACAAAACGTACGCTTCGGCGACGGCGACGGAGACGTTCGACGTCGCCAAAGTGCGAATCAATCCGGCGGAGGAATTTTTTGGATTTGTCAGCGATCGCGCCTACGTCGAAGCGGCGACGACGGCGTGCGGCTCCGAGGGATCGTATATGCATATTACGCCCGGACGATTGACGGACCCCAGAGTGCGTCGTAAAATTCTATTTATTTATTTAACTTTAATGCGGATGCTGTTTAGTGGGTTAAGGCGAGTCCGCCCTATCGGATGATCGTTCACGAATGGGCTCATCTTCGCTGGGGCGTCTTTGATGAGTACTTGCAGTACGGACTCGATTTGGATGGTCGACCGGCGCGGTGTCCCCAGCGAGTACGTAATGAAATTAGGGACCACGAGGGAGGTTATTAATAGAGTTCGATCTATAGATCAATGCGGAGCGACAGAACAATCGCTGGAAGTACGATTTGAAGGGGTCGACGGGATCGATCACGTGGAAACAATACTACAACGATGTATGTATATAGTCTCTCTCATACTGTAGTACACGTGGAGTGACGTAGATATATATATATAGGTTATCAACTTTTGCGACGACGACGACGACTCGCGCACGAAACACTACAGGGAAGCGTCGAACGCTCAAAATCGTTTTTGCAACATGCAGTCCGTGTGGACGGTCATGAAGACGAACGAGGACTTTCTAAACGGGGCCAATCCGCCGCGCAACGTCACGTCAACAACGCCAACATTCCGAGTAAGAAATTCTCACAAAAGTGACGACATCAATTAATCTAATTAAAATTTAATGACGTAATTAATTAATTAATTAATCGGCAAAGAGTATCGTTGTAATTTAATGAAATTAATTTTCATACTACGACGTCATAAATTAATTCAATTAATTTTTTAGATTGTTCGTAAGAAATCGTCGGAAGCCGTCGTGCTCGTGCTCGACGTTTCCAAGGCGATGGCCCAGGACAATCGCTTGACTCATCTACGTCAAGCGACGAAGAATTACATTGATACGGTCGAGAGCGGAACGTACATCGGTATGATATTCTTCAAGAATAAGGCCGGCACGCGACGACGTCTCTTTCAATTGACCAATCAAAAGAGGAGAGACCGCGTTACGAAATCGCTTCCAACGCAGGCTTTCGTCGAGAAGGCTTCGTTTAAGAAGAGCGTCGCCGCGGGGATTACCAAGGCTTTGGCTATGCTGAAGAAAGCCAAGGTTGAACGACAGCAGATTGTCGTTATTACGGATGGGGACGAGAATATGAGACCGTTTTTGAATGATTCGGCTTTTTTGAAAAAAGTCCGGAAAGCGAACGTGAAGATTAATACCATCGAGATCGGGTCCTCTAATCCTGATCTATCGAGCATCGCTCTCATGACCGGCGGGAAAACGTTCATGAACGCGGAAATGGTGAAGAGGAAATAGAAATGGGCCCCACTTAATTAACTAAATCTTACATTTTCTAGTCTTTCGAGCCGTCCGTTTTCGACGACGCTTTGATTGAGATCCAGAGAAGTGCCGTTCGGCTCACAGAAAGGCAGTACTTCACTTCATCGAGCGTCGTCGCAGTTTCGGCGCGATCGACGAAGACGATCGACGCTTACGTTGATCAGGGACTCGGATTGGAGACCAAATTCCGCTTTGCGTGGACTCCCGGATCCATACGAGAGACTGCCGTGACGATACGCGTTCGAGATCCCAAGGCGAAGGAACACGGGAATATTGAGTGCGCTAGAGATTACGCCATGTGCACGCTGGTCGTGTCCGGATCTGCACCGGTAAAAAAATAATTTCCAAACCTGATTATAATTTTATTCCTGCCTTTCGCTTCATATAGGTTGGAAAATGGCAGATAACTGTTGTAAGTAAATCGGACGCCGACATGATGTTCACCTACTCGGTGACGTCAAAAAAGCAATCTAAACAAACGCCTATACGCCTCGAGACGTTCATGACGTCACGCGATGTGGTTTACCCGACAACGCCCATAATCACAGCCGTTCTGACGAAGGGAAGTCTTCCGATCATAGAAGCCACAATCGTTGCCGTGGTAACGACACCGACAGGCGAAGTATTGAATATCTCGTTGAACGACAACGGAATGGGCACCGATCTATTCGTCGACGACGGTTCCTATTCGGCGCGCTTTACCCAATTCACGAGCGACGGAAACTACAACGTGAAAATCATCGCCACAGCCGATCACACGATCAATCGACCGGTCGTCGCGAACATTCAAAGGGAAGAGTGGACGGCTAAGAAAGCGAAATTGGGAAAGCCGGTTATACGAGACGATTTGGATTTGACCGATTTAACTCTGTCGGAACAAATGCCACCTCCATCGCGAAGTTTCGAAGATACCATCACCGTCGAAACGCCTATGTTTTGCCGAACGGAATCGGCTGGAGCGTTCCGAGTGCGCGGTTTCGTTAAAGGCGAGAATAAGATTCCGCCCGGAATGGTGACCGATCTGAAAGCGACTCTTGAAGAAGACGGTGCCGTTCGACTCAATTGGACAGCTTCCGGTTCTGATATGGAAGACGGACAAGGTAAAAATAGTGAAACTAGTTTCATTATACCTTATTTTATCAATATTCTTTTCCTTTAGCTGATCGATATATCGTCAGTGTGAGCCAGTCTTTTGACGATTTGGTCGACAAGTTTTCCAAGCAGATCAAACTCACGCGAGTGCTGTCCGGATCGAGAACGAATCTTCGTTCTCCTCGACAGTCGGGATTGAGTGAATCTATTAAATTTCGTAAACCCATATCGAGCAACGTCATCTACGTCGCCTTGAAAGTGCGCGATCAACACGGCCTCTTTTCCAACATATCAAACGTCGTCAAAGTGACGTTTGATGACGAATGCGAATGTCCCGTAAACCCGCCCATATGCAAAAACCCGATAGGTAAGAAAAATAAAATACACGTAATAATAATTTCTAATATAATTATTTTATAGTGATTTACGGAACGGTGGAAAAAAATGCCGGTAACACGGTTAGACTTGGTTCCAGTTTGGAATATTTAAAAACGGGATTCGGTTTGTCCGGAGGAAGCTTTGCTCTTCCGAGCTTCAGCGAGTTGAGCGTCAACGCGCCCAACGAAGCCCCGGATGGATGCGATTGTGATAACGTCATCGCCGAAGGCGAATCGTACATTCTCACCGCGTCGTTAAACCCGAAAACGTTTCAATTAGAAGTGAATAGCAAGAGCTACGTTAGAAAAGTCAGTGCTGACGACGTTACGAGAGCCAAGCAAGAGGCTCGTGACTTGATAAAGAGCTGCTAAAATATTTATACGTATTCGTTTGTGAAATAACTTTTTTTGAAGACGACCAATAAATTATTGCATACAATCTACGAACTCGTGGTGCGATATCTAATCATAACACCTAACATTTGAAAAATTAAAACCTTCGCATTAGTAGAAACTATGGTTTAAGTAAAACTATGATAACCTTCGCCGTCCCTAAGTTATTTAGATATCGGAAACGGGCTGACCGTCTTCGGTCCAACGTATTTTCTCCCATATTTCCCTATGTAATTTCATTTCTTCGACGTAACGTCGCGTTCGCTCGTGTAAATTCGCGCCCGTTAGTCTATAGTATACGCCCTGTTTTGATAACAATTCCTCGTGGTTACCCATCTCGACGACGCGTCCGTTTCGTATGACGGCAATTGAATCGGCGTCGCGTATCGTCGAGAGACGATGCGCAATGACGATGCAAGTGCGACCCTCACGCGCCATATCGAGTGCATCTTGAACGACCTGGGTGGGGGAGCCTCTATTATATTTTATTATTTTAATTAGATTTCTTTTTTATGCCTTTTCGTTTTCCGCGTCCAATGCGGATGTTGCTTCGTCGAGAAGCAATATTTGAGGGTCGCGTAGCAAGGCTCGCGCTATGGCAACGCGCTGCCTTTGCCCACCGGATAACTGGACCCCATGTTCCCCAACAACAGTCCCATATCCCTAGGGGATAGAGACTCTCCATAGAGACAAGGACCCTATATTACCGTTCCTTCTTACTCTTGGAAGCGACGTTATGAATCGATGTATGTTCGCTGCGACGGCCGCTTCGACGATGTCGTCCATGATCTCGGCGACGGGAGGCGAGTCGTCATCATCATTGATTCCATAGGCGATGTTTTCAGCGATCGAACAATTGAAGAGCGTCGGCTCTTGATTCACTATACCAATGTTCGATCGAAGCCACGCTAAATCGTAATCCTTGACGTCACGACCATCAAGAACCTCAAAAAAATTAATTATTTAAATTTAAAAAATATACGTTTTTCTTTTTATTTACCACTTGTCCGTCTGCGACGTCGTAGAATCGTTCAAGTAGCGACACGAGCGTGCTCTTGCCGCATCCGCTTGCGCCGACTACGGCGACCGTTTGCCCGGGTCGCACGAGCAGGCGAAAGCCTCGCAGAACGCGCCGCTGGGGACGCGTCGGATACGAAAAAACGACGTCGCGAAATTCGACTTGCCCGTGTATCGTCGGCGGCGCGCGTCCGCCTTCGCTCGCGTCGATCGCCGGCGTACGATCGAGAATGTGAAAAATGTGCGTCGCCGCCGCCTTCGCCTTCGCGTAATCGGGAGCGAACGTATTGGCATTTCCGGCCGTCAGAGCGCAGAAAACGATCGCATTAAAAACACTATTAATTCAATTAGTTAATTCAATTAGATAATTCAATTAATTATTTAATTAGGTTATTTAATTGAATAATATACTTACGTAAAAACGTCGAAGTAGTACTATTAATTCAATTAGTTAATTAAATTAATTATTTAATTAGGCTATTTAATTGAATAATTAATTGTTTGAAATACTTACGTGAAAACGTCGAAGTAGTGGAGTTCGCCGTTGGCGACGAGATAGCCGCCGAAGCGAAAGGCGACGGCGTACGTCCAAAAGAGCGTCGCTTGCGTGAGGGCGAACGTGATGCCGTAGACGAAACTGTTCTTCATAGCAGCGCTAAATACAAAGACTATATAGATCCTTAATAAATGTGGTGTTTATTGTTTAATTACGTGTGTGGTACTTTGAGTTGTTTGCTGTACATTTCGTAGAATGTTTGCTCTTTGGTGAGCGCCGCCACGGTGCGAATATTGTCCGTTGCACCGGTAGCGATTTTACCTAATTCTTCGGCGTATTTACGATGTTTCTTCGCGTGACCCGTATAGGCTTTCATCTGAAGCGTTCCCGCGATCGTGATGATTGGCATGCAGGCGAGAATGACGAGAGCGAGTTTCCAGCCGAACACGAAGGCGACGATGAGACCGGCCGTCATGTTCGTACTCATATCCACACCCACACCAATTTGAATACCAGACGCCTTAATAAAATAAAATCGATTATATATAATTATTAATTTTTTTGTCCTTTACTCCTTGGACTAGAGACGCGTCGGATGAGAGACGTGTTGTTAGAGCGCCTGTTGAATTCTTTGGATGATCAAACCAGCCAATTTCCTAATAAGGTTTAACTTAGTTTTTTTTTCTTTCCTCTCCCCTTATGTTGTGTAGTCACCTGTCTCAATATGGCTCGAAATGATAAGGCTCGCAATCGCATCGTCAACTTCTCGCCGGAAGCAGCAAAGAAACCGGTCTAAGAAAATATTAATCAATAGAAATTAATGACACGTGACCTAATAATACCTGCAACATGTGCGAAACGCCGGAGAGAGCGCCAACGGCAACAAAAGCAACGGAATAGACGACAGCTTCATCCAACAACTCATCCCCCTTCAAACCATACGTCTAAAGAAAACGGATAAATAAATCAATGAATCAATAATTATTTGATTTTACTTTTAAGACTTCTCCTAGTAGAACGGCGAATACGGGCCACGTTCCCCCGCTCACAATCGCCATGACAGTACCCAAGAGAATAATCTTCATTTCCGGCGAATTCATTCGCATGATTCTCATGAAGGACGCCTCTTCCATCTTCTCCACAACCGCATCCGAATCGTCACCTTCGAGACGCTCTTCACACAAACTATCCTCATCATCATTCATATCAACAATGGTATCCGTAATTCCATCATTAGCAAAATCGGTTACGGAGTGACTCCGCCCCCACGCAATCCCCTTGAGGGAGAGACAGCTCACTTGGGACGCCGTGCGCCGAAGTGCGCGCATCGAACGAACGGAACGAAGCGACGACGAATTGCGTCCTTGGACTTTCGATCGTACGGCGATGAGAGGATTCTTTCGAAGACCCAACCACTTGGGAGGGGGCCCCATCAGATCGTCAACACCAGAATCGTTGACGTCATCATCTTTGACGTCGCCAAGAAGACTCTTTGAAAAAACAATAAATAAATAAATAAAAAGTCTATATCTATGTTTGCATTCAGATCTAATTTTTAAAAAAATAAATCTCTACCTCTATCTCTATATACATATATTGAGATCTTACTTGGGCATTGACTAATTGTTGATAGACGCCTCCTAAATTGATGAGCTGCGCATGTGTGCCGTGTTCTGCGACGCGACCATGTTCGATTGCGATGATGAGATCAGCGTTTTGTACTGTAGTCAATCGATGAGCGACAATGATTGTTGTTCGTCCAGCTCTCGCCTAAATATGTACATTATTTATTTAATTATTGATTATTTCTTTGTGACTTTGTCTAATGCTTCTTGGACTATATGTTCGTTGTGGGAATCGAGAGCTGATGTTGCTTCGTCTAATAAGAGAATTTTTGGATCGCGGATTACTGCTCTTGCTATTGCGATGCGTTGTTTCTCGCCACCAGACAACTGGGTCCCCCTTTCGCCCACGAGAGTATGATAACCCTATAAGGAAAAAAGATTAATAAGAAGAACCACGTGCTTTTTTCTCTCTCTTGCTTTAGGCAGTTTCGTTATGAATGAGTGCGCATTTGCGAGTTTCGCCGCTCGCACCACTTCCGTCTTTGTCGCGTCCTCTTTCCCATACATAATATTCTCTTCGATCGTGACGTCAAAGAGGATGGGCTCCTGACTGACCACGCCTATCTGACGTCGTAGCCATTGGATATTTAATTTTCGGATGTCGTGGCCATCCAATTTGACCTAGAGAAGAAAACGTGATCATAATATTAGAGAGTAAAGAATATTCTTTATATACTCTTCCTGCCGTTGGATCATAGAATCTTTGTAGGAGTTGTATCAGCGTGCTTTTGCCGCATCCACTTGCGCCCACGAGCGCTATCGTTTCCCCGCTATTTACACTGAACGTGATGCTGTTTAATATCTGTAACAACGAATTAAATATGTGTTAAACATTATTGATTATTATTTACCTTGATGCCCGGTCTCGAAGGATAGGAGAAGTCGACGTCTATAAATTCAATGAGACCTTGAACGCTTCGTAGCCGCATTCCCGTTTCATCAGAAGAATCAATTTTCGGTTTCTGTGCAAAGCGATTTATTGATGAGAACGTGGTCATGAGAACGCGTACGTGATTCAGTATGGCAAAAAGACCGGCTGCTGCTCCAGTAGCAGTAGCAAACCTAAAGAAAATATATAAGTCTATTAATTAATTAAATTCTATGTGATTCTTTACTTGAAAAAATTCGGAGCAGCATAACCCAGCATAAACGTTCCAATCAAGAGAGCATAGAAAGTCTGTAGAACACAAAAACGTATGTAGATAAATGCTACATATTTATTTCTCACCGTGAGAACATTTCCTGGCGTCATTTCTTCTCTCTCAATGAGTTTCGACCCATACCTATATAAAGAGTGGTTTGCGTATGTATGCATGCATGAAGTCTAGATCTATTACAAACCAAAATGCCAATGCAAACATGCTGAATAATACAAAATATACACAGCCAACTGCCACGCCCGATGACACGCCCTTCTTCCTTCCCAAACGACGTGCATCATCCAAACAAGCTTCATATCTAAAAGAAATAATTAATTATTTTTATTAATTAATTAGGGATACATGCTTTGTAGCTGCTTTGTTTTGGCCTCCAAATGCAGTCACTGTTCGAATTGCGGCCAGAACTTCTTCAGCTATGACTCCGGCTCTTCCGTAGGCCGTTTGAACTTGAGTCGAAAACCTCGCCACCATCTAAGAAAATACATAAATAAATACGGATTAAAATGATGAGTGTTTCTCTTTTCACCTTGGATATGAATGCCAGACTTATGATGAGTAAAGGAACAAGAGATAGGACTACGAGAGTCATTTCCCAGCTTTTCCAAAACGCTATTCCGAGACCGGCAACAAAGGAGGCAAGCCCTTGAATGAACACGCCCACTTTGTCACCAATCCCCTCATGAACTTTTTCAATACCACTAATAGAATAATCATTAGGAAGAATTATTTATTTATGATGGCTTACTCGACCAATTGACTCGTTATTTCCGCATGATTATGCAAATCAAACCAGCCAACTTCCTGTGCCAAAATGGCTTTAAAAACAGCCTTTTTCATTCGAGTAATTTGCCTCTGCGAAGCCATAACCCAAAGAGAAATTTGAAAGAAGGCAAAGACAAGCGTAATCGCTCCAATAATAGCGAAATAAATCGCCCTCTTTGCCATCTCCGATTCAAAGGGAAGACAATCAGGTTTACGCATTGATCCATTACAAAACATGACACGTGACCGACTACTATCCAAGGCGTTGGGACCTTGGATGAGATCGAACGTCGCGTCGGGTATGGTGACGTTGTTGCCTTGGAAATGATTGATAAACGTGTCGATGAGCTGTCCGAGATTGATGCAGACGAGCGGCCAGCCGAGACCGTGAATAATAGCGGAAACGCTTCCGAGAAGAATAAATATGACGTCAATCCCATCAGCGAATTGATACTAGAAAAATAAATAATTATTAGGAGAAGTAAGTTTAAAAAAATACAAATATAAATAACCACAGTATATAAATATATAATCTAATTAGGTAGGTAAGTGGTTTTCCTTGCGGTGAGACTTCGTGATGCGTAAGGGACTTCTTTCCCCCCTCTCTCAATATGTGAGACCTCCTTGTTACAATCTTACCAAAGTGTGATAAGAGACTGGCTTTAGTTTCGGTTCCACGCGACTCGAACTACGAGAAATCATACGTTACCTTATAAAAACATCGTAGGGCTTCCCTTTTTCTTCTTCGTACCTGTCTGATACTTTGCTGGAGCGATGTGTTGTCGTTTTCCTTCGTTTCGCTTCCCCGTTGGGGACCCCGTTCGACGTCGACGTCGTTTTCGCGCGCCACGACGCTTTGTGGACGTCGTATTGGCGTTGGCTTCGGTCTGCGGCGCTCATTTCCATCTCTTTAGGCGCCCGCAAACCCGGAAGAGGCGAATAGGCGTGGTCTCGTCGAACAACGGCTTTCTACGAGCGAAATCGATCGCTGAGCGTCTCGTTCGACTCTTCGATGACCGAACGAGTGGCTCGATGTAGCGAAACGTCGCGACGAAGCGCCGTGGGGGAGATAGCGCGAGCTGAGATGATAAACAACGACGTTATACCGGTAAGGGGACCCACCGAGTCGACGCGAGTGCGTTCGACCAGAAACGTACCTCAATAAATTAAAGGGTGAGGTTTCTTGCGGGCTTCCGCGGCTTCTCCCAGGAGGAAAGAAAACGCAACTGGCCTCAGGAGATGAAAGCGATCACGTGATTGACTAAATCAATAACCTACACATGTATGTTTCAGCATACCACGGTACTGTAAAGGCGAACGACCAGAAACCAGAAACGAACCTCAATAAATAAAGGGTGATTTTTCTTGCGGGCTTCCGCTGCTTAATTCTCCCCCAGGAGGTAAGAAAACGCAGCTGGCATCATGAGATAAAAGCGATCACGTGATTACTACAATCATGTATGTTGAGCGTACAGGCGCAAAACTATTCCAAAAATTGAAAAGACTATACAAACCGAGAAAAGAATCAAAACTGGGTATTGCTGTAAGACAAAATCTGAAAACTAATGTACCGTTCCAAAGAAAACGTGTAGCCAATTGCAAAAAAATACAAAAAAACAAAAATCGTGTAAACCAAGGATAACTAAAAGTAAAATAAAAGAACTAGAAAGCCGAAGTAAAAGGAGATCTCAGATAAAAAATGAAAAAGAAAATAGCGACTCTAGCCATGTAAAACGGCTTAGGCCGTAGAAAAGTGATGGAAACACCGCGTCTTCACTTGCAAATACAGGACAGAGATGAGAAACAGGCTTACAGCGCATGAAATGTGTTCACGCGCTAGAGCACCTATTGTACATTACGTTTCACATTTATCTACGACAAACTTTGTGAAGATCTTTTCCGCTACCATTCGAAATCCCGCTCGAATAAGAGATTCGCACAAAGCTGCTACGGTAGCTTCAGAGCCGTGTTTTTGAAGCCAAGCGTCGAGCATACATTGAGCTTGATCTCGCACATCTCTTGGGTATTTTCCCTCAAATCGCACAACGTCGCTGTAGCGAAACTTCAGTTCATATGCAACATCTTTCCATCGATAACCGATTTCGTTTGCGAGACAATTAATTTGAGAGACAAACCGAGAAAGATCCATTGATTGATTAATTAAAATAGAACCCCTAGCTTGTAGTTGTCCAAACCAAAAGTTGATTTGAAGAAAATCTTCACGATTCGGAGTCACAAGTTCATTAAACGGATTGAAGAGATAGGTATCGTTTGGAGAATATTCTTCCTCGCCACTATAAATCACAGGAAGATCACTGAGATCAATACCCAACTCCTTGCCAATGTGGCTGGTTTCTCTTATTTGACAGCATATGTTGTATTCGAAGCCTCGCATGCCCTGCTGACAAACAAATTTCATTTGCCGCCGAAGCTCGTTTTTTATCGAGACCAAGAACTTGCAGCCAATCTTATATTGGTCCTCTTCATTGATAAAGCGAATTGTTAGAGCTATCCATTTGCCTCGGCTTTGATACAACAATTCAACTTCAACTGCCAATTAAAAGAGGAAAACAAATCATTGCAAAGAATTCTAAGACAATAAACTGCGTACCTAGCACTGACGATTCCTCATCTTTCACGAAAAAGATACACTGATGACGAGAAAGTCGCGGTTTTATCGGATACAATTTTAGAAAACGGGTTACAAGACGGAAGTAGATACATTCCGGAACAAACTTCAGCTTCGTAGGAATGACAATAAGAAGAGCAGGGAATAAAGACGAGTAAGTGTGCTGCTCCCAGCGAGTTGGCGAGAAAAGAAGCAACTGTCTTAGCATTGACGGAACATAAAATTCATTTGCAGACAATTCAGCCAGGGGTGCGATGACGTCAAGAAGTTTCAAAAGCCGAACGATCAGTTCATTTTCATTTTCAATTTCGTCCAGGCTGTTGACCTCTGAAGAGCCGGCCTCATCGCTAACTGAGTTCGCTGCTTGTCTCATTTGCTTGAGGCGATACTTCATTAGTCCGATAGACATTATTCCTGTTTTTTTGAGCCTATTCCACTGCCGTTCCAGGATTGGACCTGGCTTAGCAGCCGTCACAAACGCCGAAAGAGCTTTGATTACCCAAGTAGGACTCGTGAAAACAAAGTCTTTCAAGCTGTCTACTTCCGGGTAGAAGAGTATTGTTCCAACATTGGCAAGAAACTTTAGCGCCGCCAGGATTTCGTCGCGATTCGATATAGCACAGATGCTCGGCTTCTGGGCGATCTCTGCTATTTCGTCCACTCTAGCAACAACTGTTTTCATGCTTTTCTGCCAGCGGAAAAGAAGACGTTCGAGGTACACCCAAAATAAAGGCTGTTTTTGAATTCTCCTGCAATACGTCGACGCCATGCGGTCCACTCTGCGTCGAATCTCCTCAACACCTCTGCAAGGAGAACCTGACCCAGATACGGAATTGTCTATTAGGAAAATTCGCTCAATGAAATGAATCATCTGGCAAAAGTCTTCATCGTCTTTCCTATCTTCGCCTCTTTTTGGAACGACGATGTGCTGGACAAAATCGCTGTCACTAAGAAGTTCTTCCAAACGCTGTCCTTGCCGGCTTAACCATTTACTTACAGCGGCTGAATCAGGAAACCTTTGCTTGTCGTTCTCCACGACGTCTCGGTGTGAACCAACAGCAAATACTGGTGGAGGCTCCACCTCCTCGTCCTCGCCCAGCCAATAATCGCCTCGCACCGTTTCCTCGTGACACGCTGCGATTGATCCAAACCAGTACAGTGGAAAGTCTTCATTCCTTCGTATCCAGCCCAAATCGCTCGAAAGGTTAATTACCTGACCATCAGGTGAGCGATAAAATGACTCAGCCTCATCCGATAGAGACTTAGAGATGTCCATTACAACCATATATATAGTTAAATCAAAAGTGCTACTGTTCGGCATGAGAGCAGAATGAGTGGCGGGATAAACTTCTTGTCCGCCTAAATCCCATAAATCGCGAACGCTTATCGTTCGTTCGCGGAGATCGCTTTCACTCAGTTTGTCTGCTAGGAAATCGGTCACCAATGCCTGTTGATTATGAGTGAGCGTTTTTGCCTCTATGCACACCACTTCCGCTCGACGTTCCGATTTCGTTTTGACCCGAGAAGCGCGATGATGGGCTTTTAGAGCTTCCTTCAGTTGGGAAAGAGGCTTTTTGACTTCGGCAGAAGAAATCGGCTTAGAAGCGCTCGCGGTCAACGCCGTCTGCTGAAGATTACTACGATAGCAACCTTCTGCAATAAGGGGATCCAAGTACTCTTTGTTTTCGGTGGCTTTCCATCCGCTGGCCGCTGTGTGGGACATTGTGACAGCGGCACCTTCTGTGCTTGCTTTCTCCCTCTCAAACGGTCGGTTTAGAAGAGAGTCGACGAGGCACGACTTACCAGCTCCATCTTGTCCAACAACTATTACACGAGATCGATTAATTGACACGAAGCCGCGCTGTAGAGCTTTGTCATAAATTTTTTGAAAATTGCTTGAAGAGTCTTCAATGCGAAGGCAATGACGAAGATCGCCGGATATAATAGTGACGTAAGCGGTCACCGTCGAAACTTGTTAATTGTCTAATTCGAATTCAAAGCTATTTTTGCTGGTCAGTCGCTCCGGATTGATTTTTTTTGCAAACCACGACCACGTTTCTTACCTGTTCAATTAATCTTCATCATGACGTTCTAGAAGTCTCCTTCCCTTTTCTTTGTTCCTATAGAAACCAAATTAGAAAAAATTTGGTACCATTCTTTTTTGCCTTTCCCATGCCTCCGTGGCCATTGCGCAATATGCACTTCTTAGCTACGAAAAAGAGTCAAGCACTAGATTGTATACGTAGCTCATTGATTCTATTCCAGTGACTCATTTTACCATTTTACGGAGTAACATCGTTCATATCTTGGATTTTATATAAGTGAAAAATGAAAATTCCTTCAATTTTCTTCCATCAAACGGTCTCCATTCACAGCCTAGACGTAATTGCCTGTTTTATAAAAGTAAATTATTTCTGTTGACGATGTGATCATGCAGACAAGAGGCCAGCCGTGCTACGAGCAAAATCGATCGCCGAGCAGCTTCTTTTTGAAGGCTTCGGCGATGGAATAAGTGAATTGATGCAGCGAAATGTCGCTAAGCTGAGATGATAAAGACGGTGTAACGGTAAGGGGCACCGAGCCGACACGAGTGCGAACAACGATAGACTTACCTCAATAAATTAAAGCGTGGGGTTTCTTGCGGGCTTCCACGGCTTCTCCACGAGGAAAGAAAACGCAACCGGGAGATGAAAGCGATCACGTGATTACTCATTAACCTTCACGTGTTCTGTTTTGAGCGTACAGTAAGTGCACAAAAAATACTATTCCAAAAATTTAAAAAGCTATGCATACCTTTAAATTGAAATATAAAAAAGTTCACAAAGCAGTGCTGGGTTATTGTTGTAAAACAAAATCTAATGTACTGTTCCAAAGAAAACATATAGTCAAATGTAAAAAATAGGATGACTAAAAAGGCGTAAAATGACTGTAAAAGCCGACGTAAAAGGTGATTTCAGATAAATAATGAAAATAAGAGTACACGAAAAGCGACTCTGGTACATTTAGATCGGCTACAACACTTTGAAAAGCAACCGAAACGCTACGTCTTCACTTGCAAATGTATGAGAGGGGTGAGAAACAGGCTTCCAGAACGTGAAATGCAAAACCACAACCTGCTAATTACGTTACAGAGGATACACATTTATCTACAACAAATTTCGTGAACACCCTTTCTGCTTGATGTCGTAATTCCGCTTTTACTAGAGCTTGACACAGAACAGGTATCGTAGCTTTAGAGCCATATTTCCTTTTCCAAGCGTCAAGCATACTTTGAGATTGACCTCGCAAATCTCTTGGATTTTCGTACTCGATGGAAACAACGTCGCTGTGACTAAATGGCTCAGGTTTCAGTCGATATGCAACCTCTTTCCATTTGAAACGAATTTCGTATGCGAGATCATTTATTTGACGAACAGACGGGCGATCATGAACGATAGGTCTAAGTTGATGAGGAGCCTGCGAAGGTTCATGACAAATCATATCGACATAGACTGTATTAACAATTTTCCCTGTATCTATGGTTTCCTTATCAAACTCTTGCAGTTCAAACGGAATCTCAGCACCGGCTTCATTATTAAGACAAAGATGAAAATTTCGACTTTCTTTTTTAAAGTGGTCTTCTCCAATCAAACTTCGAAGCAGTCCTGTTTTAAAATCAAAACAGTTTGGTTCCTGTATCTTATAGCCGACGCCTTCGAATATGCAGATGCGAATTTTCTCTAGTATGTCGACGTTAAAGCCAGCACTAAACAGCTTTCGGAATACCATGCCTTGTCGACGCAATTCCTCATCAATTTCTTCCGTCACGTCCCTGCACTGACACGATACAGTTACGCAAACGCTCTCGCGCTTTGATTGACGAAGTCTAATTGGCGAATAGATGCGTACGGATAGGGAAAAGTAGCCCTCCTTCACCAGGCAAATACGACAAAATCCGCAGCAAGAAATCTCGACAAAATCCTCAGCTACTTTGATTTCTCTTTTGCTGTCAATAGTCGAGGAGTGACCAGGACAAAGGTCGGCAATGACGCGATACTGTTCATGTAGATTTGTACCGCTTTGATACAAAACTCTGACTCGATACGGCTTATCAAGACAGATATGATGCTTTATGCGAATGGTGGATCTTTCTCTGAGAGTCAAACCGTGAGGCAAAACTTCTGTAATGCTCATTACAGCAGACGAACCAGACGGCTCTTCAGGAAAATACGATGATAAGGTAATTAGAGTTTCCTCAGCTAAGGCGTCTTTAGGTAAGGTCAATTGTACGTCTGACTCTTTAAGCCTGAGCTCTCCACCGCTATTCGGCAGGACTACCTCTTTATGTGTGTCGCGCTTCACAAACGTGCGAACAACGCCAAAGATCTCTTCACAAATTGTCTTTAGTTCCTTTGAAGTGCTTAGGTGTGACGAAGTGATCTTCGGCGCCATCGTCATCGACCTACTTGCCGTCAAAGAGGATACACCTTTATCTAAAACAAATTTCGGGAAAACAGTTTCTGCTTGATTTCGTAAGCCCGCTTTTATTAGAGCTTCACACAGAACAGATATCGTAGCTTTAGAGCCGTATTTCCTAATCCAAGCGTCAAGCATACTCTGAGATTGACCTCGCAAATCTCTTGGATTTTCGTACTCGATGCACCGAACGTCGCTGCGACTAAATGGCTCAGGCTTTAGTCCATATGCGACCAATTTCCATTGCAAGCGAATTTCGTAAGCGAGATCATTAATTTGAGAATCAGACGGCAGATTATGAACGATAGGGCTCCGTTGATGAGGTACTTGCCCAAACCAAAAGTTGATTCGAAGAAAATCTTCACGATTCGCAGTCACACATTCATCAAACGGATTGAAGAGATGGCTATCGTTTGGAGAATATTCTTCTTCCTCGCCACTATAAATCACAGGAAGATTACTGATATCAATACCCAACTCCTTGCCAATGTGGCTGGTTTCTCTTATTTGACAGCATATGTTGTATTTGAAGCCTCGCATGCCCTGCTGACAAATAGATTTCATTTGCCGCCGAAGCTCGTATTTGATCGAGACCAAGAACTTGCACCCAATCTTATATTGGTCTTCTTCATTGATAAAGCGAATTGTTAGAGCTATCCATTTGCCTCGGCTTTGATACAACAATTCAACTTCAACTGCCAAGAGAGGAACACGAATCATTGCATAGAATTCTAAGACAATAAACTGCGTACCTAGCACTGACGATTCCTCATCTTTCACGAAAAAGATACACTGATGACGAGAAAGTCGCGGTTTTTTCGGATACAATTTTAGAAAACGGGTTACAAGACGGAAGTAGATACACTCCGGAACAAACTTCAGCTTCGTAGGAATGACAATAAGAGGAGCCGGGAATAAAGACGAGTAAGTGTGCTGCTCCCAGCAAGTTGGCGAGAAAAGAAGCAACTTTCTTAGCATCGACGGAACATAAAATTCATTTGTGGGCGATTCCGAGAGGGGTGCGATGACGTCAAGAATTTCCAAAAGCCGAACAATCAGTCTATCTTCATTATCAATTCTGTCCGGGTTTCTGTCCTCTGAGAAGCCAGCCACATCGCTAACTGTGTTAGCTCCTTGCCTCATTTGCTTGAGGCGATACTTCATTAGTTCGAAAGACATTATTCCTGTTTTTTTGAGCGTACTCCACTCCGGTTCCAAAAGTGGACCCGGCTTAGCAGCCGTCACAAACGCCGAAAGAGCTTTGATTACCCAAGTAGGACTAGTGAAAACAAAGTCTTTCAAGCCCTCTACTTCCGGGTAGTAGAGTATTGCTCCAACATTGGCAAGAAACTTTAGCGCCGCGAGGATTTCGTCGCGACTTGATATAGCACAGATGTTAGGCTTCTGGGCGATCTCTGCTATTTCGTCCACTCTAGCAACAACCGTTTTCATGCTTTTCTGCCAGTGGAAAAGCAGACGTTCAAGGTACACCCAAAATAGGGGCTGTTTTTGTATTCGCCTGCAGTACGCCGACACCATGCGGTCTACTCTGAGTCGAACTTCCTCAACACCTCTGCAAGGAGAACGCGAGCCAGATACGGAATTGTCTATTAGGAAAATTCGCTCAATGAAATGACTCATTTCGTGAAAGTCTTCATCGACTTTGCTGTCTTCGCTTCTTTTAGGCCGGACGATGTGCTTGACAAAATCGCTGTTACTGAGAAGTTCTTCAAAACGTTTTCCTTGCTGGTTTAGCCATTTTCCTACAGCGGCTGAATCAGGAAACCTTTGCTTGTCGTTCTCCACGACGTCTTTGTGGGAACCAATCGCGAATACTGGTGGAGGCTTCACCTCCTCGTCCTCGCCCAGCCAATAATCGCCTCGAACCGTTTCCTCGTGACACGCTGCGATCGAGCCAAACCAGTACAGTGGAAAGTCTTCATTCCTTCGTATCCAGCCCAAATCGCTCGAAATGTTAATTACCTGACCATCAGTTGAACGATAAAATGACTCAGCCTCATTAGATAGAGACTTAGAGATGTCCAATACAACCATGTATATGGTTAAATCAAAAGTGCTACTGTTCGGCATGAGGGCAGAATGAGTGGCGAGATAAACTTCTTGTCCGCCTAAATCCCATATATCGCGAACGCTTATCGTTCTTTCGCGGAGATCGCTTTCACTCGGTTTATCTGCTAGGAAATCAGTCACTAATACCTGCTGATTATGAGTGAGCGTTTTCGCCTCTATGCACACCACTTCCGCTCGACGTACCGATTTTGTTTTGACCTGAGAAGCGTGATGATGGGCTTTTGGAGCTTCCTTCGTTTGGGAAAGAGACTTTTTGACTTTGGCCGAAGAATTCGGCTTAGAAGCGCTCTCGGTCAACGCCGTCTGCTGAAGATTACTACGATAGCAACCTTCTGCAATAAGGGGATCCAAGTATTCTTTGTTTTCGGTGGCCTTCCATCCGCTGGCCGCTGTGTGGGACATTGTGACAGCAGCCCCTTCTGTGCTTGCTTTCTCTCTCTCAAACGGTCGGTTTAGAAGAGAGTCGACGAGGCACGACTTACCAGCTCCATCTTGTCCAACAACTATTACACGAGATCGATTAATTGACACGAAGCCGCGTTGTAGAGCTTTGTCATAAATTTTTTGAAAATTGCTTGAAGAGTCTTCAATGCGAAGGCAATGACGTCGATCGCCGGATATAATAGTGACGTAAGCGGTCACCGTCGGAACTTGTTGCAGAAGCTCTCTATAGTTGCAGACAAAAGAGAAGGTTTCGACCCAAGCGTCCTTGGGACTATCTCTCGCTGCCAACAACTGTTGCATGTTGATAAACACTTTTTTGCGACTCTCGTTAATCCAGCCTTCAATGTCGTCCACTTCGACGACGTTCGTCTCCGTAGGCCAGAGAAGAAGATGGATACACTGATCGAGGAGAGGAAGAGGTTGACGAAGGCCATCGCTGCGATTAGCGATCAAACGATCCCGATGTTCGGGACGGGTTGAGAGGATGCAAAGATCAATTTTCCAAGCGTCGGGAAGTTTGATTATTTCAAAAGAGAGAGCGCGGAATAAAAATGCCTGACGACCCACGCCGTAGAAATGAGTAAAGAAACTGACAGTCACATCAGAGTTGGACGACGAAACGGCGGCAGCCGCAGTAGAAGGAAAGACGACGACTTTGACAACAGACGATTGAAGAAGAGCGGCGATTTTTCTCTCTCCCGCCTTATCAATGACGATCTTCTCGTCAAATACAAGAGGGTGCTCCGTCTTTGCCAAAGAGTCGTGAGGTTGATGAAAAAAGATGACTTTGGAAGCGTTCGTCGCAGGCGCGGTTGGATCGACATTAAGACCGTATTCGTGACACATTTCAATGTGCACGTCATCGTCGGTTAAGCCGGAGGGAAGAGACAATTGAATGAGATCGCTAACGAATTCGTCGTCATGGACACCCTGCGATTGTTTGGCGTCAAACGTAAAGACGGTCAAGCTCATTGACGTTGTTGAAGCCGTCGAAACTGCCGCACCGCCGTCGCGAGGATGAATTCGAAGGGTCGATCCCGTATTAGGAATGGAAATCTCCGCTCCTTTGTCCACTGAGACAGGAGTGGAGAATTTTTTCCATCGAGTAAATAGAAGAGCGCTTTGAGCCGTTACAACTGAAATGGCGGCTTGTGTCACTGGCTCGCAAAAATCGTGGCGAAGAAGTTTCTCGCTTACATTGCTTAAATCTACGAAAGAAAATTCAATAAAAGAACGCCATTTATAATAATTTACCATATTTCAAAACATCTAATAGTGCCACTGGTCTGCTCTCACCCATTTCAGAGGGTGAGCCTCCATATCGCAGAATAAACAGAAGACCTCGTTTAATAATAGAGCAGACTGATTGGCGCCCTGTTGGAACCGGCTCGTCTGATATTGATACCTGTCAAATGACCGTCATTGTAGAATGTCGTGTCAAAAAAATTCAATTACCATTTTGCACTTTTGAAAGTCAATTAAAATCATTTGGACCACAGACAGAGGAAATTCGTCTTTCCCATATCCCCACAAGACAAAAGCAACTGGCCCCCCTAATGCGGGAATATCAACTACAACTGCCGAATGGAAGAATCGAGGAATTAGATGATCATCCAATTTCATTTCAATCCACTCCTACAAAAATAAAAATCAATAATAATTAACAATAAGAAACCTATTTTGTTACCAGTGAACTGAATACAAACAGAAAAGCATCATTCAGCACCTTGTGTAGACTATTTCCCCCAATAAGAATTGCTCGATTATTATCAATTGCAGTGAAGGAATGCGCACATCGAGGATGCGGCTTTTTCCCTGTGCATTGAGCTGGAATCCAATTCCCTTCAAACAAATGCCTACATCAAATTCAAAAACAATTGATGACGACACTCACTCTTTTGGATGGAAAACAACCAAACTTCGTTGCTCAACCCCACTTCAGGATTCTGTGGATGAGGAATGAACTGAGATCCGTCCGGTACTGGTGAAACAATCTTTGTTCCTAATCCTCCCATCATGACGAGATGTTCGTCTCCTTTCTTCCCTAAGACGCATAATCCATGTTGCGATCTCCCGTTAGGCGTGGATTCGCCATTGGGATGAATTCTCTGCCATTCGAGCGTCAATCCATCCAATTTGTGAAGATCATTCAAAAGGATATTGCGGCCATCAGTCAATTTGTAGATACCACCACCACCAAATTGATAAATGTCCCGATTTTGGACGACACCGATTCGTGCGCCGGCACCTGGATGAGGAAGGTCGGATGGGCTGTTCGATGTTGTTCGTCGTTCATTCCATTGACTTGTCAACAGATTGAAGCAATGAATCAGATCGTGAGAGCACACGTACAGTTCTCCCGTCGATTCTCTCGCCGCTGTTCCTCCCCAGAAAAGCATGTCATCGTTGATGACGGCGGCGAGGTGCTCTATTCGAGATGACGGACACCTGGATGCCATTTTTTGAAAAGGAGAAACGGTTCGAGAGAAAGGAATCGAGTGCTCCGATCGCGACGAGTCTAAAAGAAAGGAAAATGACGATGGATCGAAACGCCCAATCGCTGGTTGTGTCACAACTACGATCTTTACATGTCAATCACGCCGGCAACGACGAAAACGACTTAGAAAGGAGAAGTGAACGACGCACGGAACAAGTTACGTGATGGGAGAAAGGTCAATCATCACATGACGAAATATGTAAACATACAAGAAGAGTAGAGGGACGTCTTTTATTTCGAAGCTTCATTTTGAGCAATCGTCGGCAGTCTCAATAAGAGAAGTCGCCTTCCCCAGTCCGTCTTTCTATAGGAACTGAAATGCACCTCTTTTCAAATTGGAAACATTTTTTCATCTAATGATTATCTACTCGTCTCCAAGACTCGCAGCTGAAACCTGGCCACGCTAACTTCGCACAGAAGTCTCACAATCGGATCAATGAGAATTCTTTGGAAAGGACTCGAGTGCCTGATGTCATTTCATCACGTGATTTCATTCACTCACTACGCGTTCCATTATCCTTGACAGGGTGGCACGACGAGCTGAGACGGCGCTTCCGTCTCCTCGTTCTCGTCCCAGGCTTAGAGAGAATCGATATACATCACGGCATGCGTTACTAAGGTTCCGAATTCACGTTTGCCGCCATAAAGCCTAGCCTTTCGTGCGCTGGGTAGTAACTAAAGCGCGGAAATGGTGCTTTGGGTGCTGTTCGTCGATCATTCGCGGTGTGTGAGGCATGCTCGTAGAGGATTTCGAGATGATTGTTCTCTTGACGCCGCTGGCGGTCTAGGAGGGACGACGAACCGCTCTGCCGTACGCAAAGACTTCCGATTGCGACGGTTAGGACATGAAAACGAAGAACAGGCCACGTAGCCCGCCACGTACAAGGAGAACTCTACTCTCTCGAACCCCGTATGCACCCGCGGTCATTGGAAGAAGTATTCAATTAGCAACAGCTTTTTGACAGCCACAACCGCAAATATTGATGATGCAATAAAATGACTAGACTAAGAAAAGATAGACGTTGCACAAAAGTGAGAAACAACAAATAAATTTTTCGCAGAAATATGACGACTACTGAAGAGCGACTTGTTGCCGATAAGCGGCTTCGACGTTATCGCGATGAATACTGCACTGCTCACAAACTTTAGTGAGGACATCAACCGTTGCCTCGCGGCCCTTGGCTCGCATCCAATCTTCTATGACCGCCATTGCTCGAAGAAAGTGACTGTGGTAGTTCTCCCTGTACTGAATCACGCCGGAAGCACCAACTTCCTCTCTTAGCAAGGGAACAAGAAGTTCCCAACCTGCTTTCTCTGCTAGCGTCGCGACAGCGCGAATTAAGGCGGCGTTTAATTCTTTAGGAAGCGCATCTGCACAAGAACGAAGAGTGCGATTCTTTAATTAGGGCTGCTATCTACATAGACTCATTTATCTTACCTCTATCACTCGCTGGTAGTTGCTCAAACCAAAAGTTGATTTGACGAAAATCTTCGCGACTCGCAGCCAGTGGTTCATCAAACGGATTGCAGAGATAGGCAACGTTCGGAGAATACTCGTCCTCGTCACTATAAATCACAGGAAGAGTAGTGAGATCAATAACCAATTCCTTGTCGATGTGAACCGCTTTTCTTATTTGACAGCATATACTGTATTTGAAACCTTTCATGCCCTGTTGACAAATGAATTTCATTTGTCGCCGAAACTCGTTTTTGATCGACGCCAAGAACTTGCAACTAATGTTCTTCGGGTCTTCTTCATTGATGAAACGAATTGTTAGAGCTATCCATTTGCCTCGGCTGTGATACAGCAGTTCAACTTCAACCGCTAAAAGAAAAACTCAAGAATTGCATTGAGGTCTGAGACGAGAAACTGGGTACCTCGTACTGGCGATTCCTTATCGTTCACCAAGAAAATACACTGATGACGAGAAAGCCGCGGTTTTTTCGAATACAATTTTAGAAAACGGGTTACAAGACGGAAGTAGAGACATTCCGGAACCAACTTAAGCTTTGTAGGAATGACAATAAGAGGAGAAGGGAAATTAGACGAGAAAGTGTGCTCTTCCCAGCAAGTTCGCAAGTAAAAAAACGACTTTCTTAGCATCGACGGAACATAAAATTCATTTTCGGACGATTCAGCAAGGGGTGCGATGACGTCAAGAAGTTGCAAAAGCCGAACAACTAGCTTTTCTTCATTCTCAATTCCCTCCAGATTGTCGTCCTCAAAGAAACCGTCCACATCGCTCCTTGAGTTGGCTTCTTGTCTCATTTGCTTGAGTCGATACTTCATTAATTCGCTAGACATTATTCCTGTTTTCTTAAGCTTATTCCATTCCGGTTCCAGCTTTGGACCCGGCATAGCAGCCGTCACAAACGCAGAGAGAGCTTTGATTACCCACGTAGGACTCGTGAAAACAAAGTTTTTCAAGCCTTCCACTTCCGGGTAGTAGAGTATTGCTCCAACATTGGCAAGAAACTTCAGCGCCGCGAGGACTTCGTCGCGACTTGATATATTACAGATGTCCGGCTCCTGAGCTCTCTCTGCTATTACGTCCACTCCAACAACAACCGTTTTCATGCTTTTGTGCCAGTGGAAAAGAAGACGTTCAAGGTACACCCAAAATAAGGGCTGCTTTTGCATTCGCCTGCATAACGTCGACGCCATGCGGTCTACTCTGCGTCGAACCTCCTCAACACCTCTGCAAGGAGAACGCGAGCCAGATACGGAATTGTCTATAAGGAAAATTCGCTCAATGAAATGACTCATTTCGTGAAAGTCTTCATCGACTTTCCTGTCTTCGCTTCTTTTGGGCCGGACGATGTGCCTGACAAAATCGCTGTTACTGAGAAGTTCTTCAAAACGTTTTCCTTGCTGGCTTAGCCATTTTCCTACAGCGGCTGAATCAGGAAACCTTTGCTTGTCGTTCTCCACGACGTCTTTGTGGGAACCAATGGCAAATACTGGAGGAGGCTTCACCTCCTCGTCCTCGCCCAGATAATAATCGCCTCGCACCCTTTCCTCGTGGCACGCTGCGATCGAGCCAATCCAGTACAGTGGAAAGTCTTCATTCCTTCGTATCCAGCCCAAATCGCTCGAAAGGTTAATTACCTGACCATCAGTTGAACGATAAAATGATTCAGCCTCATCAGATAGAGACTTAGAGATGTCCATTACAACCATATATATAGTTAAATCAAAAGTGCTACTGTTCGGCATGAGGGCAGAGTGAGTAGCGAGATAAACCTCTTGTCCGCCTAAATCCCATACATCGCGAACGCTTGTCGTTTCACTCTGTTTATCTGCTAGGAAATCGGTGACCAATACCTGCTGATTATGAGTGAGCGTTTTCGCCTCTATGCACGCCACTTCCGCTCGACGTTCCGATTTCGTTTTGACCCGAGAAGCGCGATGATGGGCTTTTGGAGCATCCTTCAGTTGGGAAAGAGGCTTTTTGACTTCGGCAGAAGAAATCGGCTTAGAAGCGCTCGCGGTCAACGCCGTCTGCTGAAGATTACTACAACCTTCTGCAATAAGGGAATCCAAGTACTCTTTGTTGTCGGTGGCCTTCCACCCGCTGGCCGCTGTGTGAGACATTGTGACAGCGGCCCCTTCTGTGCTTGCTTTCTCTCTCTCAAACGGTCGGTTTAGAAGAGAGTCGACGAGGCACGACTTACCAGCTCCATCTTGTCCAACAACTATTACACGAGATCGATTAATTGACACGAAGCCGCGTTGTAGAGCTTTGTCATAAATTTTTTGAAAATTGCTTGAAGAGTCTTCAATGCGAAGGCAATGACGGCGATCGCCGGATATAATAGTGACGTAAGCGGTCACCGTCGGAACTTGTTGCAGAAGCTCTCTATAGTTGCAGACGAAAGAGAAGGTTTCGACCCAAGCGTCATTGGGACTATCTCTCGCTGCCAACAACTGTTGCATGTTGATAAACACTTTTTTGAGAAGACTCTCGTTGATCCAGCCTTCAATGTCGTCCACTTCGACAACGTTCGTTTCGGTGGGCCAGAGAAAAAGATTGATGCACTGATCGAGAAGAAGAAGAGGCCGACGGAGGCCTTCGCTGCGATTAGCGATCAAACGATCCCGATGTTCGGGACGGGTTGAGATGATGCAAAGATCAATTTTCCAAGCGTCGGGAATTTTGATTTTTTCGAAAGAGAGAGCGCGGAATAAAAATGCCTGACGACCCACGCCGTAGAAATGAGTAAAGAAACTGACAGCCACATCAGAGTTGGAGGAGGAAACGGCGGTCGCCCCAGTGGAAGGAAAGACGGTGACTTTGACGACAGACGATTGAAGAAGAGCGTCGATTTTTCTCTCTCCCGTCTTATCAACGACGGTATTCTCGTCAAATACAAGAGGGTGCTCCGTCTTTGCCAAAGATTTGTGAGGTTGATGAAAAAAGATGACTTTGGAAGCGTTCGTCGCAGGCGCGGTTGGATCGAGATTAAGACCGTGTTCGTGACACATTTCAATGTGCACGTCATCATCGGTTAAGCCGGAGGGAAGAGACAATTGAATGAGATCGCTAACGAATTCGTCATCACGGACACCCTGCGATTGTTTGGCGTCAAATGTAAAGACGATAAAGCCCATCGACGCGGTGGCAGCAGTCGTAACTGCCTTGCCGCCCACGCGGGGTTGAATTCGAAGAACCGAGCTCGTTTTGGGAATTGAGATCTCCTCTCCATTGTTAAATGACAGTGGGGCGGAGAATTGCTTCCATTGAGTGAAGATGAGAACGCTTTGAGGCGTTACAACGGTAATCACATCTTCTCCTCGTTGGGAAGTTGGATGCAACAGGTCGTCCTCTTTGGCCAAATGCGTCACGATGTCGCGGAAAGTCGGTCGATTTTGCGGATTATATTGAACAGACTTCTTCATGAGATCGTCAAAAAATGGCGGAGCTCCCGTCGCTTTGCCTTCAGGAAGTTTCCCTCCACTTTTTACGAGAAAGCGAATTGCATCCCTATCAAGTCCTAAGCAAAGAAATAGCCAACGTCTTATATGTCATAATATGTCATAATAATAAAAATTGACCTCGATAGGGATGACACCTTTCACGTATTTCCCATAGCAAAACTCCGTAGCTATAAACATCTGATTTTTTTGCCAAATCTATCACAACGTCCTCTTCGTCTCCATCACCGTACGGATGATCATTGTATCGCTCTGGAGAAATGTGAGTGACTGTGCCAGACGGAACGGAACCCTCTTTCCGAACTATCGTAATCGAGCTGACGCCAGACATTTTCGAAAGTCCGAAATCGCCAACCTGAGAATAATAATGATTATAATTTTTTTATTTGATTTCTAATATACCTTGCATATAAATTGATCTTCTCTTTCGTCTGGAATGCGCTCGACCAAGACGTTCTCCGCTTTCAAGTCGTAGTGAATGACTGGTGGATGATTTCCGTGGAGATGAAGCATCCCCTTAGCAATTTGCTTCGCAAAAGTGACTCGCGTTTCCCACTTCTCAATCGCTTCTTCGTCTGACTTGAGAAGACAAGACAGATCTCCTCCGCTCACGAACTCTGTTACGAGGGCGTGGAATCTGTGAGCAGTGCAAACGCCGATCAGACGAACAATGAACGGATTTGGTTCAATTCGGAGTAGCACAGAAGCCTCCTTCTTGAACAATTCCCTGCGAAATAAAAACAATATCCCATCAGAAAAACTCGGTATCAGCTAAACACCTTTCTGATTTTCTTCGTATATCGGAAAAAACTTTGACGGCGACGGTGATCTCTTTTCCGTCTTTCTTCAGCGTCGCTTTGAATACATCGCCAAAGCTTCCTTCGCCAACGCAATCGTCCTCCTCATCATAGACGAGATCCTGTCGGTCGATTTGAAGAGACGGATCTGAAAGTGGTTCCTAAAATAATTATGCTAATAACCCGCGGCTTGCACACATAACTAAAACCTCGGTCATCCTTCGTTTCGCTTCCCCGCTGGGAGCCCCGTTCGACGTCGACGTCGTTTTCGCGCGCCGCGACGCCTTCTCGACGACGTATTGGCGTTGGCTTCGGTCGGCGGCGCTCATTTCCCGCAAAACCGGAAGAGGGGAATAGGTCGAACAACGGCTTTCTACGAGCGAAATCGATCGCTGAGCGTCTCGTTCGACTCTTCAATGACCGAACGAGTGGCCCGATGCAGCTAAACGTCGCGACAAAGCGCCGTGAGGGAGATAGAGCGAGCTGATGATAAACAACGACGTTAGGTACACCGGTAAGGGGACTCGACGCGAGTGCGTACGACCAGAAACGTACCTCAATAAATGGACCCAATAAATTAACGGGTGAGGTTTCTTGGGGGCTTCCGCGGCTTCTCCTAGTCTCGCGTAGCCAGACCTCTCTCCAGTGGTGGTTAATATCACCACTGGAGAGGGTCTGGGGAACCTCTTTGATCTTCTTGAGTGCCGCGCGTAGGAGTGGCATGATGTCATCGGGTCGGGTGACTATCCAATTAGTAGCGGCTTGCACGCTGGCGAAGAAAGCGCAGCTGGTCTTTGCGTGCAGATCGATCGAGCCTTTCCTGGCCGTTACCTGTAGTTATACGAATGCCATTTGGAGCTCCTAATTCGTAGAAGAGCGTGCATGAGGAGACGCCAAAGGCTCAAGAAGGACTGTGGGGTCCCCTAACACCGCCTAAACCCAAAGTGTGCTGTTGCTAACCCGCTGCGTCATTCAGTGGCAAGGGAAAGATCGAATGCCGTAACGCTGAGTCTAGTGTAACGGAAAGGACCCTATTTTTAGGGTCCGTGCGTACGGTGACGTCAAGGAGTTACCGTATATGGTCAACATTCCATATATGGTTCCCCCGGAATCCGGGGGAAGCGGCACACAAGAAGATCAAAGAAGTTCCCCAGACCCTTTCCCCTTGGTGAGAGTTAATATCACCAAGGGGGAAGGGTCTGGCTACGCGAGACTAGGCTTCTCCCAGGAGGAAAGAAAACGCAACTGGGGTCAGGGGAGGAAAGCGATCACGTGATGGACTCAATCAATAACCTACGGTCAAGGAAAAAAAAGCACTGGAAACGTAGCCTCGTACCCAGACCTTTCTCTGTGTCCCGTATAACGGTCCCCAGCGAAAGGTCTGGTACGGCTCCGCCCCAAATGTTCCTGAGGACCAATTAGCGAGGGCGTGTCTTTACGCACGCTAGCATCAACTCTTCGAGATCGACGTTCCTGCTTCGATTGGAAATCGATAGAACCGTCTTCGACATTCGCGACGTATGTTTGCATCCTGTTCGTAAGCTTTGTGTAGCCGTGTCGGCGCAGATACCACCCAGAACTGTTGCAATGCTTATGAACGAAATGGGAAATACGTCGAAGACGGTTCTATCGGTTCCAATCGAAGCAGGAACGTCGATCTCGAAGAGTTGATGCTAGCGTGCGTAAAGACACGCCCTCGCTAATTGGTCCACAGGAACATTTGGGGCGGAGCCGTACCAGACCTTTCGCTGGGGGTACGAGGCTACCGGAAACGCTAAGTCTTCGCTTGCAAATTTAGGAGAGGAATGAGCTTAAAAGCGTCATAAAACACTTGCATACAATTTGTACCACCAATTAGAATTGCGCGATTAACATCAACTGCAGTAAAGGAACGCCCATGCCAAGGATGTGGCTTATTTCCTGTGCATTGAGCTTGAATCCCAGCCCCTTTACGCAAAAAATGGCTACATTAATTAACTTCAAAACAATTCTACATGTCACACACTCTTTCTGGGAGAATATAACCAAACTTCGTTGTTGCACCCCACGTGAGGATCATTAGGATCAGGAATGAATTTATGTTAACCAGGAACCCACGTGGTGGTGGTGGTGGTCACCAATAAAACGAATCCACAAATCAAATTTGTTCTCGATTGAAATCGCCAACGCGGAAATTTTATCGAGAAATCCAGCCAAGAGAAACGAAACCTCAATTTGACGCTAAAACCAAAAAGAAATAATTTCTAAGATCACATATAAAATCGTATATAAACTTCGTGTACGAATTTGATAAAGAGTCGCAAAGTCAAATCACTCATTATCTGATCATTAGAAGGTAAGAGAAGACGAAGAAGAACATTCGCACTCGAAGGATTACTTGCTCTCACAGAATTCATCTAGAGAAAAAACCATAGGCTATAAATAAAAATCAATGCTTAAATATTATTTACTTGAGAGCCATAGATCCATGGCCCCAAACAAATGTATCAGCATCAATTTCGAGTCCATAGATAACTCATTAAAAAGAGACGAATTTTCAACTGAGGACATATCTCGAAAGCCATCTAAAAATACTAGTAATTAAATATCTAATAAGAGAGAAATCGATATGACACTAACTAGAGCAAAAGACTTGGAATTTATTCCGCTACTATGAAACAGAATTAAATAATTAAATAATTATTTAATTAATACTGACATTGTTCGCAAATGTTTTCGCTTCCACTTTGCTCTGGATCATAGACGGATTCTAGAAATGTAACAGCTTGGGTGAATGTTTCTATCAACGCCTCAACATTGCTAAAATCAATTATATTAATTATTCGATTCACTTGGAAAAAAAAGGTCTCACTTATATTCAATACGTCTAACCTAAATTCAAAAAATCAAAAAATTAAAAAACTATTAGAAATTTTTTTACCCAGCACACTGCATCCCAGTACGAAAATATTTTCCACTACGTCTTCATTTGACAAAGTAGCTACAGTTTGTGGACACCTAATAAATAATTAGGAAGAAAAAATATTTCAAAATAAATATTTTCGTACTTCGATTGAATTGCAAGAGCGCGCAAAATCACGTCAACTTTTCCAAACGTTCCAATCGGATCAGGCACGTGACCAATGTCTTCAGAGAAAAATTTCAATCAAAAAACGCCTCTATTTGTATCTTTACCGCGCGTTCGCTTCGCTATGCGATCAATGCGTTTCAATAATGCGTTGAGAATGAGTGGATCGAGAGGAATTGATGGCGAAAACGTCGACGGTTCGAAGCGGGTTAACGCGGCGCTAACAGGCGCTGGATCGGACGAAATCGGCGCATACGAATACGATTTGGAGTAGGCTTGATCAAATTGAAGTGTCTAGAATAAAGTATGATCTGCACGAAGTCGAATCGAACGCTCTAGAGTACGATATCAATGATAACTACCTAGACATTTACGTCAAAAAAAAAATAAAGAAACATTGCGCAAATAATTATTTCGCATAATTCGTCTCGATCGTCTGAGGGAGGGGGCGGGGCTCTCTACTTACTAAATTCGATTATTTCGCTGTTTTCGCCAGTTTCCGTCCATCGCTTGCATGCGAATGCGATGCAATGATCTTCCGCTTTTGCTCGATAGACTCGTGCGACGTCGAAATCGGGAAAAAACGGTTTGCGCTCCACCGTTTTCGCCGTGAAGACTCCCTGTTCGGTATTTCTCACTCTTCTCGCTCTTCTCGAGCTAATTCTAGGCGTTCTACGCTTCGCGTTTCGACGTCTTTATCTCCGCCGTTCTTCCGCCATCTTGAGCAAAGTCGATCTTACGTCACTCGCGTGACCGTGACGTCAACGATATTGCATTATGGTTGCATCATTTTTCTTTCCGTTGCCGCCAACCGGTTTTCAAAACCGGTTTACGATTTCGCGCCTATGAGCGGTAGAGCCAATGAACGCGTCAAACGTCACACCACGTGACAGCGCGGACCAATGAGCGCGCTGGGCGGAGCTACACGGTTCAAAAGCGAAGCGCACACCGATCTTCCTTCAGTTGCGGCTGAGGGTGGGTGCGGCGTGGAGCAATCTGCGTCTCATCCTTGAGAGGACTGGCTCGGGAGATTTGGCAGAAGGCAAGTGAGGATAGTTGAATCTCAGCGTGGCCCACGGTTAATTCCGTGCCGGAGCCCGTAAGCGGGGCGATGGGGGGCATCGGCCTCGGTCTACGCACTAGGCAGACGGATCGTTTGAGGTCTTATTGTCGTCAACAAGCACGAACCGCGTTAAGCTGAGTGGTTACGGCTTGGAGGGGGTGTCGCAAGCGGCCTGGTTGCCGGCACTTTTCTCACCCGAACGACGCGATTAGACCGACGATGATCCAGCCCAGGAGCCTTCGATTCCTCCATTGCACTGTCTTCATTGTCAACTCCTACAAACAGAAGTCAGCCTCTCTTCATTCCACAAGGCCCGGTTCTTCTCATGGAAGACATACCGAAGGCTTTGGTACCAGCGCACCGGGGTTTCGGTATTAGGGGCCGATCCTCATCCAGGTGGGTACTGAATGGAGTGGCCGAGGACCCGCAACTCGCCCGACACTTTTTGGAAGGGGATCATCGCTTTGCGAAGATTTCCCTGGGCTACGACGCGTCCGAACCTCCCCGCGGTGTAGCCTGGGTAGCGCGAATACGGACGCAACAAAAAGGTACGTACACGGATTAATTTACAGTAGCTAATCTCTTTTTTTTCGCAGGAGAGAAGTCGGACGAAAGAAAAAACGACGCGACGCGAAGATAACGCGAAGAACGGGACATATTCAAGATAATTTGAGCCAGGTAGAAGTTTTTTCGTTAGTATAGGTTGTGCGTGATTTTGTATGCGCGTTTTTTGCTCGAATAAAAGATTTTTTGAGGATCGATTCGCGCGTTGATCGCAATCACGTGTCCGTTAGAGATCGTGGCCGAAACGCCGCGAATAGGCCCTTCTGCCGTCTCTAATCGCTTCGGCAAGACAGCTAAGCTGTCAATCAACGTCCATTTTATCTGCGCGAAGGAACGTTTGCTCAAATATTCGCTCTCAACGTCAAAGAGTCGAAAGACATCATTGAGAGAAAATACACGCAGTGAAACGCACAGAAAACCGTACAAAGGCGAAAGCCACTTCTAAACTGTTCTGACTACATATGGAAAGAGAAGAGGTGTGTGTATAATACGTTCTACCATGCAATTGAAAGTATTTGCAACCTAATGATCCAGACTTCGTTCGCCTTCCGTTATCATTAGAAGGATGTCGCGAAACATGGGCCTTTTCTGTGGCTCGAATTCGACGCATTGCTCCAATATGCTGTCGAAAAATGGCGGAACATCCGTTGCGAGGCCTCGTGGCAGTTCGCCTCCACTCATGATGTGCAGGCGAATAAGATCGTTTATCATATCTATAAAATCGATTGCATCTAACGGACTGGAAGAATTTAATTTATAAATAGTTAACCTTTATAAGGACTTTCTTTCTCGCGGATTTCCCACAACACCACTCCGTAGCTATAGACGTCGGCTTTCCTGGCCAAGTCCATCTTTGAGCGTTCGTCGCCCTCGCCGCAGGGACGATGGCGGTATCGCTCCGGAGCGATGTGAGTAACCGTTCCGCCTGGCAACGGCGAACTGTCTCGTCGCACCGTCGTAACCGAGCTGACACCAGTCATTTTGGAAAGACCAAAATCAGCCACCTAAAAGTATTGAAAAATAAAAAGGCATGTCTAAGAAAGTCCTGAAACAATTAATTAACCTTGCAAATGAAAGGAAATATAAGATTGGGAAGAATACTGACCAGAACGTTGTGTGCTTTCAAGTCCTGGTGAATTACTGAAGGATGATTGTAGTGAAGATGAAGCATTCCTTCAGCTATTTGCTTTGCAAAAGCAATCCTCGATTGCCATTTTTGGACGATTTCTTCATGCTCGGCCGACTTGAGGAGCGAATGCAAGCTTCCACCGCTCACGAACTCAGTCACGAGAGCATAATGCCGGGGTACGGCGCAGAGCCCAATCAGACTTACGACGTTGTCATTCGCTTTGATTCGAAGAAGAATCGACGCTTCCTTTTTAAACATTTCATATTCTCTGCATGCAAGCCCGAAACATTATAACCAAATTTAAATTAAGATGCTTACTGCTCACTTTTCTGTTCTTCTATTTCTGAAATCGTAGAAGAGTTTCACGGCAACTTGCCTCTCAATGCCTCCCTTCTTCAGCGTCGCTTTGTACACTTCGCCGTAGCCGCCGCCCCCAACGAAATCCTTGTCTTCGTCGTAGACAAGCTCGTTTCGCTCAATTAGAAGATCAGGTTCCAAAAGTGCTTCCTAATCAAAGAATAAGAAACACCCCAACGCTAAATTAATTAAAAGATAAAATATACCTCCTCCGCGTGAATTCGAAGACATTGACGTCGATCGCCGGAAATGATCGTGACGTTCGCCGACATCGTTGGAAGTTCCTGCAGAGGCTGATTGCAGGCGAAGTGGAACGTATCAACCCATGCGTTAACGGGACTATCTCTAGCCGCCAATAACTGCCGCATATTGATTAAATAACTTTTGCGACGACTTTCGTTGATCCAGCCGTCGATGTCGTCCACTTCGACGACGTTTGACTCGGTGGGCGAGAGAAGAAGATTATTGACGCGTCGATCGAGAAGAAGAGGTTGACGGCGGCCGTCGTTGCGATAGGCGAGATAACGATCCCGATGTTCGGGACGCGTTGATATGAGGCAAAGATCAAACTGCCAACCGTCGGGAATTTTGACTTTTTCGAAAGAGAGAGCATGGAATGAAAATGCCTGACGACCCACGCCGTAGAAATGAGTGTAGAAGCTGCAAGTCACGTCGGAATAGGCGACGGCGGAAGGAAAGGACGGAGCGTACGGAGCGACGACGACTTTGACAACGGACGATTGAAGAAGAGCGAAGATTTTTCGCTCTCCCGCTCTATCAATGACGATCTTCTCGTCAAATTTAATTGGGGCTGAGTGGTGGGCCGGCGCCGACGGATCGCAACGCTCATAGCTGAAGACGACTTTAGAAGCGCTCGTTTTCGGCGTCGTTGGATCGAGATTGAGACCGTGCTCGTGGCACATTTCAATGTCAAAGTCATTGTCGGATAAGCCGGAAGAAAAAGACAATAGAATGAAATCGCTGACGAATTCGTCGTCCTGGACACCGTCCGATTGTTTGGCGTCGAATGTGAAGACGGACAAGCCGATTGACGTCTTTGGAGAAACTGCGGCGCGGGGTTGAATTCGAAGGGTTGATCTCGTATTGGGAATGGAGATCTCCGCTTCTTTGTCCACTGAGACGGGAGTGGAGAATTTCTTCCATGGAGTGAAGTTAAGAATGCGTCCATTCGTGTAGACGGTAATCGTATCTTTCACTCGTTGGGGAACTAGATGCAACAATTCGCGCTCGTTTCGAGACGTCCCTTCGCAATTCTAAACAAATAAAAATAGATACCCTACGATAAAATATTTATTTGTACCATCGTTGGAGAGTTGGAACGGAGCGGCGAATTTTCATCGAATTGAGATTTTTCCTGTTCGATCGGTTCACTCAAGTGGTGACGAAGAAGTCTCTCGTCAATACTTTTTAAATCTACGCGACAAATGATATTACTTAAAATGGCTATATTAAAAATAAATTACCGTATTTCAAAATATCTAATAGAGCTTCTGGCGTACTCTTCGCTGATTTATGGGGTGTTCCTCCATATCGCAGAATAAACAGAAGGCCTTCTTTAAGAATAGAGCAGACTGATTGCTTCCCTGTTGGAATAGGCTCATCTGATATTGGCACCTGTAATATGAAGGTGATCGTAGAATATCATGCAAAATAATTCAATTACCGTTTTGCACTGTTGAAAGTCAATTAGAATCATTTGGGCTAGAGAAAGAGCAATGCCGTCTCTCCCATATCCCCACAAGACAAAAGCAACTGGCCCTAATGTAGGAATATTTGCAATAACTGTTGAATGAGAGCTTCGATGAATGAGATGATCAACGGTTTGCATTTTAATCCACTCCTACAAAAAAAAACATTATTGAAGTAATAACATATAGATCTTGTTACCAGTGAGCTGAACATGAACAGAAAGGCATCATGACACAGTCCCTCAAGAGGACTGACCCCGCCAATAAGAATTGCTCTATTATCATCAACTGCAGTGAAGGAATGTGCCTGTCGAGGAGATGGTTTCTGTCCTGTGCAATGAGCCGGAATCCAATTCCCTTCAAACAAAAAATATCTAATTCGAATTCAAAGCCATTTTACGCGTCACTCACTCCGTCGAATGGAAAACAACCAAACTTCATTGTTCCACCCCAAGTCATCACTATTCGGATCAGGAACGAATTGAGATCCGTCCGGTATTGGGGAAACAATCGATGGTCCTGCTCCGCCCATCATGACGAGATGTTCGTCTCCTTCCGTCCCTAACACGCACAGTCCGTGACCGTATCTCCCACTGGGCGTTGATTGGTCTTGGGGAAGAATTCGTTCCCATTCGAGCGTCGATCCATTCAATTTGTGAAAGTCGTTTAAATAAACAGGACGGCCATCAGACAATCTGTGGATACCACCAAATTGATAAATGGCTCGATTTTGGACGACGCCGACTCGTGCGAAGTAAGAGGGCGGAGGAAGGTCAGATGGGCTGTTTGATGTTGCTCGTCGTTGATTCCATTGGCTTGTCGACAGATTGAAGCATTCAATGACATTGGGAGAACACGCGTACTTCTCTCCCGTCGTTTCTCTCAATGCTACTCCTCCCCACAGAAGCATTTCGTCGTCGATGACGGCGGCAACGTGTCCTATTCGAGGTGACGGACACGCTGATGACATTCTTGAAAGAGGAGAAGCGGTTCGAGAGAAAGAAATGCAGTGCTTCGATCACAACGTACGGGTGCAGACAAGAAAAAGGACAACGACCTTTACACGTCAATCACGCCCAGGAATCGACAAAAACGAGATCCGGAACAAGCCGCGTGGCGCGAGAAAGGTTATGCACCACGTGACTAAATTGTTGATAAACTTTCACCCAAAGCCTAAAATTCAATATACAATAGAGGAAAATATTTCTCACTGACGTGAATTCATTTAATAAAGCATTGAAAAAAAGTATACGTACTGTAAATATTTTCTTATTCAATATTTCCTCGTAAAATTCATATGAATTAAAAATTTCGACGCGGGTAGTATCGCCGCCACTTACAAGAATTTTGTCTTTGCCACCTTTGCTGGTCAGTCGCTTCAGATCGATTTTCAAAAACCCCGCCCACGTTTCTCATCATTCAGCCAATTCCTGTTTAATCTTAATCCCTTCCCTTTTTGGTGTTCCTACAAAAAAAACAAATTAAAAAATTCTTTCTGCCTTGTCTATGCCTCCGTGACCATTGCGCAATATGCACTTTTTAGCTACAAATGCACTTCAATTCAACATCCACTGTTTTTCTGCAAAAATAGAGAAATACGTAGCTCATTGATTCTATGCCAGTGCCTCACTTTACCCGAGTAACATCCATATCTTGGATTTTATAGAAGTGAAAATGAAAATTCCTTAAATTTTTTCGATTGAAAAATTCCAAACGGTCTCCATTCACAGCCTAGACGCTGTTGCCTGTTTTTCTAAAACTGCACTATTTCTCGTACGCACCGAGATACAGTTCAGTGAAACCTCAAAGGACTGAAAGGAGGCCAGCCGTGGCTTGCTACAAGCGAAATCGATCGCTGAGCAGCTTCTTGTTCGAGTCTTTGACGATGGAATGAGTGAATTGATGCAGCGAAATGTCGCTACGAGTCGCCGTTGGGAAGTAGCGCGAGCTGAGATGATAAAGAACGGTGTAACGGTAGGGAGACACCCACCGAGCCGACGCAAGTGCGAACATACCTCCACAAATTAAAGCGTGAGGTTTCTTGCGGGCTTCTGCGGCTTCTCTGCGAGAAAAGAAACGCAACTGGCGTAAGGAGATTAAAGCGATCACGTGATCACGCATTAGCCTTCACATATGTTTTGTTTTGAGCGTACCGGCACAAAAATACTATTCAAAAAATTTAAAAGGCTATGCATATCGAGATATAAGAAAAAGTTCACAAAGCAGTTCGTGGAAATTTAGGACAAAAGCTGAAATGTAACGTACTGTTCCAAAAGAAAACATACCGTCAAACAGGATAAATAAAATGCACTGAAAAGACTACAAAAGCCTAGGTGAAAGGTGATATCAAATAATAAAAACAAGAGTACACGAAAAGCGACTCAGGCACATGTAGATCGGCTGCAGCACGTCGCTAAGCGACGGAAACGCCACGTCTTCACTTGCAAAAATATAGGAGAGGGATGAGAAACAAGTTTACAGCAGATGAGATGTGTCCACGTGCAAGACCACCTACCTGCTATTTACGGTAAAGAGGATACACATTTATCTACAACAAATTTCGTGAAAACCCTTTCTGCTTGATTTCGTAAGCCCGCTTTTGTTAGAGCTTCACACAGAACAGGTATCGTAGCTTTAGAGCCGTACTTCCTAGTCCAAGCGTCAAGCATACTTTGAGATTGATCTCGCAAATTTCTTGGATTTTCCAACTCGATGCACCGAACGTCGCTGCGACTAAACGGCTCAGGCTCTAGTCTATATGCAACATCTTTCCAATGCAAACGAAGTTCGTAAGCGAGATCATTAATTTGAGAATCAGACGGTAGATTATGAACGATAGGGCTACGTTGATGAGGTACTTGCCCAAACCAAAAGTTGATTTGAAGAAAATCTTCATGATTCGAAGTCACAAGTTCATCGAACGGATTGAAGAGATGGGTATCGTTTGGAGAATACTCCTCCTCGCCACTATAAATCACAGGAAGATTACTGAGATCAATGCCCAACTCCTCGCCGATGTGGCTGGCTTGTCTTATTTGGCAGCATATGTTGTATTTAAAACCCCGCATGCCCTGTTGACAAATAGATTTCATTTGCCGCCGAAGCTCGTTTTTGATCGAGACCAAGAACTTGCAGCCAATCTTATTTTGGTCTTCTTCATTGATAAAGCGAATTGTTAGAGCTATCCATTTGCCTCGGCTTTGATACAACAATTCAACTTCAACTGCCAAGAGAGGAACACGAATCATTGCATAGAATTCTAAGACAATAAACTGCGTACCTAGCACTGACGATTTCTCATCTTTCACGAAAAAGATACACTGATGACGAGAAAGTCGCGGTTTTTTCGGATACAATTTTAGAAAACGGGTTACAAGACGGAAGTAGATACACTCCGGAACAAACTTCAGCTTCGTAGGAATGACAATAAGAGGAGCCGGGAATAAAGACGAGTAAGTGTGCTGCTCCCAGCGAGTTGGCGAGAAAAGAAGCAACTTTCTTAGCATCGACGGAACATAAAATTCATTTGTAGGCGATTCAGCAAGGGGTGCGATGACGTCAAGAAGTTCTAAAAGCCGAACGATCAGTCTATCTTCATTTTCAATTCTGTCCGGGTTACTGTCCTCTGAGAAGCCCGCCGCATCGCTAACTGTGTTAGCTCCTTGCCTCATTTGCTTGAGGCGATACTTCAATAGTTCGATAGACATTATTCCTTTCTCTTTGAGCGTACTCCACTCCGGTTCCAGAATTGGACCCGGCTGAGCAGCCGTCACAAATGCCGACAGAGCTTTGATTACCCAAGTAGGACTCGTGAAAACAATATCTTTCAAGCCATCTACTTCCGGGTAGTACAGTATTGCTCCAACATTGGCAAGAAACTTCAGCGCCGCGAGGACTTCGTCGCGACTTGATATATCACAGATGTTCGGTTTCTGGGCAATCTCTGCTATTTCGTCAACTCTAGCAATAACCGTTTTCATGCTTTTGTGCCAGTGGAAAAGAAGACGTTCAAGGTACACCCAAAATAAGGGCTGCTTTTGCATTCGCCTGCAAAACGTCGACGCCATGCGGTCTACTCTGCGTCGAACCTCCTCAACACCTCTGCAAGGAGAACGCGAGCCAGATACGGAATTGTCAATAAGAAAAATTCGCTCAATGAAATGACTCATTTCGTGAAAGTCTTCATCGACTTTGCTGTCGTCGCTTCTTTTAGGCCGGACGATGTGCTTGACAAAATCGCTGTTACTGACAAGTTCTTCAAAACGTTTTCCTTGCTGGTTTAGCCATTTTCCTAAAGCGGCTGAATCAGGAAACCTTTGCTTGTTGTTCTTCACGACGTCTTTGTGGGAACCAATCGCAAATACTGGTGGAGGCTTCACCTCCTCGTCCTTGCCCAGCCAATAATTGCCTCGCACCGTTTCCTCGTGACACGCTGCGATTGAGCCAAACCAGTACAGTGGAAAGTCTTCATTCCTTCGTATCCAACCCAAATCGCTCGAAAGGTTAATTACCTGACCATCAGTTGAACGATAAAAGGACTCAGCCTCATCAGATAGAGACTTCGAGATGTCCATCACAACCATGTATATAGTTAAATCAAAAGTGCTACTGTTCGGCATGAGAGCAGAGTGAGTGGCGAGATAAACTTCTTGTCCGCCTAAATCCCATACATCGCGAACGCTTGTCGTTTCACTCGGTTTGTCTGCTAGGAAATCGGTCACCAATGCCTGTTGATTATGAGTGAGCGTTTTCGCCTCTATGCACACAACTTCCGCTCGACGTTCCGATTTCGTTTTGACCCGAGAAGCGCGATGATGGGCTTTTGGAGCTTCCTTCAGTTGGGAAGGAGGCTTTTTGACTTCGGCAGAAGAAATCGGCTTAGAAGCGCTCGCCGTCAGCGCCGTCTGCTGAAGATTACTACGATAGCAACCTTCTGCAATAAGGGGATCCAAGTACTCTTTGTTGTCGGTGGCCTTCCATCCGCTGGCCGCTGTGTGGGACATTGTGACAGCGGCACCTTCTGTGCTTGCTTTCTCCCTCTCAAACGGTCGGTTTAGAAGAGAGTCGACGAGGCACGACTTACCAGCTCCATCTTGTCCAACAACTATTACACGAGATCGATTAATTGACACGAAGCCGCGCTGTAGAGCTTTGTCATAAATTTTTTGAAAATTGCTTGAAGAGTCTTCAATGCGAAGGCAATGACGAAGATCGCCAGATATAATAGTGACGTAAGCGGTCACCGTCGAAACTTGTTGCAGAAGCTCTCTGTAGTTGCAGACGAAAGAGAAGGTTTCGACCCAAGCACCATTGGGACTATCTCTCGCTGCCAACAACTGCTGCATGTTGATAAACACTTTTTTGAGAAGACTCTCGTTGATCCAGCCTTCAATGTCGTCCACTTCGACAACGTTCGTTTCCGTGGGCCAGAGAAGAAGACTGATACACTGATCGAGAAGAAGAAGAGGCCGACGGAGGCCATCGCTGCGATTAACGATCAAACGATCCCGATGTTCGGGACGGGTTGAGATGATGCAAAGATCAATTTTCCAAGCGTCGGGAATTTTCATTTTTTCAAAAAAGAGAGCGCGGAATGAAAATGCCTGACGACCCAAGCCGTAGAAATGAGTAAAGAAACTGACAGCCACATCAGAGTTGGACGACGAAACGGCGGCGGCCGCAGTAGAAGGAAAGACGACGACTTTGACGACAGACGATTGAAGTTGAGCGGCGATTTTTCTCTCTTCCGTCTTATCAATGACGGTCTTCTCGTCAAATACAAGAGGGTGCTCTGTCTTTGCCAAAGAGTCGTGAGGTTGATGAAAAAAGACGACTTTGGAGGCGCTCGTCGCAGGCGCGGTTGGATCGAGATTAAGACCGTGTTCGTGACACATTTCAATGTGCACGTCATCGTCGATTAAGCCGGAGGGAAGAGACAATTGAATGAGATCGCTAACGAATTCGTCATCACGGACACCCTGCGATTGTTTGGCGTCAAATGTAAAGACGGTAAAGCCAATCGACGCCGTTGCAGCAGTCGTAACTGCATTGCCGCCCTCGCGGGGTTGAATTCGAAGAACCGAGCTCGTTTTGGGAATGGAGATCTCCGCTCCATTGTTAAATGAGAGTGGGGCGGAGAATTGCTTCCATCGAGTGAAGACGAGAACGCTTTGAGGCGTTACAACGGCAATCACATCTTCTACTCGTTGAGGAGTCATATCTTCCACTCGCTGAGAAGTTGGAAGAAACAGGTCGTCCACTTCGGCTAAATGCGTCACTACAATGTCGCGGAAAGTCGGTCGATTTTGCGGATTATATTGAACAGACTTCTTCATGAGATCGTCAAAAAAAGGCGGAGATCCCGTCGCGCGGCCTTCAGGTAAAGCCGCTCCACTTTTTACGTGAAGGCGAATTGTATCCTTATCAAGTTCTAAGCAAAGAAATAGCCAACGTCATATAAGTCATAATAATAAAAATTGACCTTGATAGGGATGGCACCTTTCACGTATTTCCCATAGCACAACTCCGTAGCTATAAACATCAGATTTTTTTGCCAAATCTATCACGACGTCCTCTTCGTCTCCATCACCGTACGGATGCTCAGAGTATCGTTCCGGAGCGATGTGAGTGACAGTGCCACACGGCACGGAAACCTCTAACCGATGTATTGAAATCGCGCTGACGCAAGACATTTTTGAAACTTGAAAACCACTAATCTGAAAATATTAATGATTAAATTATTAGTATAGGCTTTTTAACAAACTTTGCAAATAAATTGATTTTTGTTTTCGTCTGAAATGCGTCTAACCAAGACATTTGTCGCTTTCAAGTTGTGGTGAATCACTGGTGGATTGTTTTCGTGGAGATGAAGCATTCCCCTAGCAATTTGCTTCGCAAACGTGACTCGCGTTTCCCACTTTTCAACCGCTACTTCGTCTGACATGAGAAAAGAAAACAAATCTCTTTCGCTCATGAACTCGGTTACGAGGGCGTAGAATCTGGGAACAGCGCAAAGTCCGATTAAACCCAAGACGAAAGGATTCGGTTCAATTTGAAGTAGCACAGATGCCTCCTTCTTAAACATTTCGTATTCCCTGCACAAAAGAAAACAAAATCTCATTAGAGAAAATAGTGAGTGCTAACTAGACACTTTATCGTTCTTCTTCGTACGTCCGTGAAAAGTTTGACGGCGACGATCTTCTCTCTTCCGTCTTTCTTTAGCGTTGCTTTGAATACATCGCCAAAGGCTCCTTGCCCCAAGAAATCGTCAGTCTCATCATAGACGAGATCCTGTCGGTCAATTTGAAGAGACGGATCTGAAAGTCGTTCCTAAAATAATTATGCTAATGACCCGCGGCTTGCACACAAAATTAAAACCTCGATCATCTTCTGCGCATGCTTATCGGGTTTCGAAAATTCGTGTTCGATCGGTTCGCTTAAATTGTGACGGAGGAGTTTTTCGCCAACACTTTTTAAATCTATGCAAACAATAAAATTAGGCTAAAATTAATATAAAATCATTTACCATATTTCAAAATGTCTAAAAGTGCTCCAGGCTTTCTCTCGGTATATTTATAAGGTGATCCTCCACATCGCAGAATAAACAGAAGACCTCTTCTAACAATAGAGCAGACTGATTGATACCCTGTCGGATTGGGCTCATCTGACATTGACACCTGTCAAATGAACTTTGTCATCGTAGAATGTTATGTGAAAATATTTCAATTACCATTTTGCATTTCTGAAAGTCAATTAGAATAATTTGGGCCACAGAAAGAGGAAAGTGGTCTTTCCCATATCCCCACAAGACAAAAGCAACAGACCCCCCTAATGTGGGAATATCAACAACAACCGTCGAATGGAGGAATCGAGGAATGAGAGAATCATCCAATTTCATTTTAATCCATTCCTACAAGAAAAAACGAATCAGTTATTTTATTATTGGCAAAAGCGTATGTCATTGTACCAGTGAGCTAAACAGGAATAGAAAAGCGTCATGAAACACTTGCATACAATTTGTACCGCCAATAAGAATTGCGCGATTAACATCAACTGCAGTAAAGGAATGCCCCTGCCGAGGATGTGGCTTACTTCCTGTGCATCGAGCTTGAATCCCAGTCCCTTTACGCAAATGGCTACATCAACTTCAAAACAATTCTACATGTCACTCACTCTCTCTGGGAGAAAATAACCAAACTTCGTTGTTCCACCCCACGTAAGGATCATTAGGATCAGGAATGAATTGATCTTCCTTGGGTGTCGTAGAATAAAGGTTTTCTCCTAATCCTCCCATGAGGACGAGATGCTCATCTCCTTTCTCTCCTAACACGCACATTCCATGGTGCGATCTCCCGCTGGGCATTGATCGGCTCTTGGGAACGATTCGTTCCCATTCGAACGTCAAACCATCCAATTTGTGAAGATCGCTCGAAAAAGCGCGACGGCCGTCAGTGAAGTAGGAACCGCCAAATTGATAAATGTCCCGATTTGGAACGACACCGATTCGTGAATCAGAACATGGATGAGGCATGTCGGATGGGCTGTTTGACGTTGCTTGTCGTCGATACCATTGTCTTGTCAACAAATCGAAGCTTTCGATCCCATCGGGAGAGCAAAAGTACTCCGCCCCCGTCGATTCCTCCACCGATACTCCTCCCCACAGAAGCATCTCCTCATCGACTACTGCGGCAACGTGTCCAATTCGAGATGACGGACACGCAGAAGACATTGTCGAGAAAGAGAATCGGTTCGAGAGAATGGAATCGAGTGCGTCAAGGACGAAATATCACAACGCGAGTCTATATTAGGAGAACAATGATTATTGATCTGAACCGAAATCGTTCTTTGCCAAGGCAGCAACCTTTGCAGGACGACACAATCACGCCGGCGACGGCTCGAACGGCTCGAACGGGAATGCGATGACGTTACGTATAGCACGGCTCCGCGGCTGAGACAAAGGTCAAACATCACGCGACAGGAATTATGCAAATATTTTTTTGATAAACTTCGAGCCACAGCCTTAGAGAAGTAGAGATCTATTTTATTTTGAAAATTCATTTTGAGCAATCGTCGGCAGTGGACTCCCCACTCAGTATGCCAAGTCCTTGCACGAGAGAGAGCAAAAGACACTCGAAAGTGCGTCTTCGAAGACAACTTCACACAAAGGCGATAGATCTACACAGATGCATCCCTAGGAATCAAAGATAAGGGGCCAATCACTCTAATGTACGCAAAAGCATCCCTTAGAATAAAGCGCCATATCAAAGATAACGGGGAAGGGGCCCATGAAGCTCTCTAATATACGAAGGTCATTCTCGTCAACTCTACTTTTTATGCGAGAGTAGCGTTCCATGCGCCTGAACGGCAAGCCCCGCTCGCGCGCAACGAGTGAGAGACACTTGCACCCCATAAATGGGCGTTCCCAGCAACTCTACTTTTTATGCGCGAGTGGCGTTCCATGCGCCTGAACGGCAAGCCCCGCTCGCGCGCAACGAGTTAGAGACACTTGCACCACATAAATGGGCGTTCCCAGCAACTCTACTTTTATGCGCGAGTGGCGTTCCATTCGCCTGAACGGCAAGCCCCGCTCGCGCGCAACGAGTTGCAGGCACCGGTACTAGTAGGTCAATGAATACGAAACCACGCGACGAGATACGCGAAACAACCCTGTTCGTACCGAACACGATACTGACACTGGGGTAATTTTAGTACTCTGTTAACAGGCACTAACTTTTCCTAACTGCTACCTCTTTCAAATATTTGACAGTTTCTCAGGGGCCCCTTTTTCCTTGAATAATGCAATAATAATTGCAAAGAGAAAGGCCGACTCATATGCCATAAATTTTGCAACAATAATTGCAAAGAGAAAAGCCGAAACATCTGCAATAATTTTTGGAATAATATTTGCCAAGAGTACGGCCAAAAAAATCTGTCATAACTATTGCAATAATCAGTTAAAGCAATAGTAATTGCAAAGGGAAGGCCCGACTCATCTACAGTAAATATTGCACTAATAATTGCAAAGGGAAATGCTACTCATCTTCAACAATTTTTGAAATAATTATTGCAAAGGGAGGAACCGACTCATCTACTATAAATTTTGAAAAAAAACAATAGCAAAGGAAGGGCCAAAAAAGATCTGCACTAATTATTGCAATAATTAATGCAAAGAAAAAGGCAGAAAAATCTGCAATAACCATTGTAATATTTACTATAGCAAAAGACTCCGAGTCGTCTGCAATAATTATTGCAATAATTATGGCAAGGAACGGGCTGACTCATATATTTTACTAGAAGATCACAGGCACATCTGTGGAATTAGAAATTACTCGTGCACCTGTGGCCCTAACTGGTAGCGCGTGGGCCCTAAGAATCATGCAGTGCACTATGGACCCTTTCTACATTTTCTAGCTATGGGCAATCAAAGCTAACCCTTACCTATGCTCTTGCGTGAATGGAAACTGTCTTGATGTCGGTTGCGGCGAGATTGATGCAGCCTTCAGAAAAAAAATTGTCTACGCGAATTGGATAAATAGTTTGATCTGGTGCGCACCTTGTTCTTTCACTTTGAGGAGAGACTATTCATGCATCTCTCTCTCTCTAGTTCGTCCTTTGGAGGCCTTTTCCAACGCCGTAGGATCTTCGTCGTTTTCCGCTTTCTCCTCTTTGTCGCTTGGCGCCCGTTTGGCGTCGATCCTAGCTCCCTCGTCGAAAGACGATTCTGGATCAGCTTTAGAACTGTTTTTTCTGATCGGAGATGCTTTAGTCCGCTGCTTCTGCTTGGGTCTCAGTTCTAAACGCGTAGAGGCGTTCCGTTGCCATTTTTTCACACCGCGTACGATAGTGCGCGCTAGGCACGTGAAGGACGCGCGACAAATTTAAGCTCGCACTACTTTTAGTCCGAGCAAAACATAGGAAAAAGAATAAAAATTTGTAACATACGATAATTGAAAGGTAGCAAATTTTTATAGTTAATAAAAAATTCACATTAAATATTTTCACAAATACAAATTTAATTTCTCGCTTGCTTTGATGGTCCGTCCTATGACGCGTTCGTTCTAAAAGAAAGGCATATCTAAAAGAAATAATTAATTACTTTTATTAATTAATTAGGGATACATACTTTGTAGCTGCTTTGTTTTGGCCTCCAAATGCAGTCACTGTTCGAATTGCGGCCAGAACTTCTTCAGCTATAACCCCAGCTCTTCCGTAGGCCGTTTGAACTTGAGTCGAAAACCTTGCCACCATCTAAGAAAATACATAAAAAATACGGATTAAAATGATGAGTGTTTCTTTTCACCTTGGATATGAATGCCAGACTTATGATGAGTAAGGGAACAAGAGATAGGACTACGAGAGTCATTTCCCAACTCTTCCAAAACGCTATTCCGAGACCGACAACAAAGGAGGCGAGCCCTTGAATGAACACGCCCACTTTGTCACCAATCCCCTCATGAACTTTCTCAATACCACTAAAAGAATAATCATTAGGAAGAATTATTTATTATTGATGGCTTACTCGACTAATTGACTGGTTATTTCCGCGTGATTATGCAAATCAAACCAGCAAACTTCCTGCGCCAAAAATGCTTTAAAAACGGCCTTTCTCATTCGAGTAATTTGCCTCTGCGAAGCCATAACCCAGAGAGAAATTTGAAAGAAAGCAAAGACAAGCGTAATCGCTCCAATAACAGCAAAATACATCACTCTTCTTGCCATCTCCGTTTCAAAGTGAAGACATCCAGGTTTAGTCGAGGGAGTCGGCGTCGACGTCATTGATTCATTGCAAAACATGGCACGTGATCGACTACTATCCAATGCGTTGGGACCTTCGATGAAATCGAACGTTGGGTCGGGTCTCGTGACGTTGTTGCCTTGGAAATGATTGATGAATGTGTCGATGAGCTGTCCGAGATTGATGCAGACGAGTGGCCAGCCGAGACCGTGAATAATAGCGGAAACGCTTCCGAGAAGAATAAAAATGACGTCAATCCCATCAGCGAATTGATACTAGAAAATAAATAAAAATAAATACTTATTAACTTAGGAGAAGTAAGTTCAAACACATAAATATTTAATACGAATATAAATAACCAGAGTATATAAATATATAATCTAATTAGGTAGGTAAGTGGTTTTCCTTGCGGTGAGACTTCGTGATGCGTAAGGGACTTCTTTCCCACCCTCTCTCAATATGTTAACCCCTTTGTTACAATCTTACCAACGTGTGATAAGAGACTGGCTTTAGTTTCGGTTCCACGCGACTCGAACTACGACAAATCATACGTTACCTTATAAAAACATCGTAAGGCTTCCGTTTTTCTTCTTCGTACCTGTCTGATACTTTGCTCGAGCGATGTGTCGTCGTTTTCCTTCGTTTCGCTTCCCCGTTGGGGACCACGTTTGAGGCCGACGTTGTTTTCGCGCGCCACGACGCTTTGTGGACATCGTATTGGCGTTGGCTTCGGTCGGCGGCGCTCATTTCCATCTCCTTAGTCGCCCGCAAACCCGGAAGAGGCGAATAGGCGTGGTCTCGTCGAACACGGCTTTCTTACCAGTGAAATCGATCGCTGAGCGTCTCGTTCGACTCTTCGATGACCGAACGAGTGGCTCGATGCAGCGAAACGTCGCGACGAAGCGCCGTGGGAGAGATAGCGCGAGCTAAGCGTGAACAACGCCGTTATAGACCGGTAAGGGGACCCACCGAGTCGACGCGAGTGCGTTCGACGAGAAACGTACCTCAATAAATTAAAGAGTGGGGTTTCTTGTGGGCTTCCGCGGCTTCTCCACGAGGAAAGAAAACGCAACTGGCCTAAGGAAATGAGGGCGATCACGTGATACTCACTAACCACACCGTAAGTTTTGTTTTGAGCGTACAGGCAAGAAAGATACTATTCCAAAAAATTTAAAAATCTATGCATACCTATAAAGTTGAAATGTAAAAAAGTTCCACAAAGCAGTGCTGGGTATGTTGTAAAACAAAATCTAATGTACTGTTCCAAAAAGAAAACATATAGTCAAATGTCAAAAATAGGATGTCTATAAAAAAGATGTAAAATGACTGAGGTAAAAAGTGATCTCAGATAAATAATGAAAATAAGAGTACACGAAAAGCGACACTGGCACATTTACAACATGTTGAAAAGCAACGGAAACGCCACGACTTCACTTGCACATTTAGCAGATGAATGAGAAACAGGCTTCTAGCACGTGAAATGCAAGACCACCAACCTGCTAATTACGTTACATAGGATACGCATTTATCTACGACATCTTTCGTGAAAACCCTTTCTGCTTGATGTCGCAATTCCGCTTTTATTAGAGCTTTACACAGAACAGGTATTGTAGCTTTAGAACCGTATTTTCTCACCCAAGCGTCAAGCATACTCTGAGATTGACCTCGCAAATCTCTTGGACTTTTTGCCTTGATGCGCACAACATCGCTGTGACTGAACGGGCCAGGCTTCAGATTATATGCAAGATCCTTCCATTTGTCACCGAGTTCGTATGCGAGATCATTTATTTGAGGAAGAGACGGTCGATTATGAACGATAGGGCTAAGTTGATGAGGAGCCTGCGAAGGTTCATGACAAATCATTTCGACGTAGACTGTATCAACAATTTTCCCTGTATCTTTCGTCTTCTTACCAAACTTTCGTAGTTCAAACGGAATGTCAACAGCGGCATCAGTAGCCAGCTGAAGGTGAAAATGTCGACTTTCTTTTTTGTAGTGGTCTTCCCCGATTAAATTTCGAAGCAGTCCTGATTCAATATCATGACAGTTTGTTCCCTGTATCTTATAGCCGTCGCCTTCAAGTAGGCAGATGTGAATTTTCTCTAGTATGTCGACGTTAAAGCCGGCACTAAACAGATTTCGGAGTACCATGCCTTGTCCACGCAATTCCTCATCAATTTCTTTCGTCACGTCCCGGCACTGACACGATACCGTCACGCAAACGCTCTCGCGCTTTGACTGACGCAGTCTAATTGGCGAATAGACGCGTACGGATAGGGAAAAGTAGCCCTCCTTCACCAGGCAAATACGACAAAATCCGCAGCAAGAAATCTCGACAAAATCCTCAGTTACTTTGATTTCTCTTTCGCTGTCAATAGTCGAGGAGTAACCAGGACAAAGGTCGGCAATAAGGCGATACGGTTCATGTAGATTTGTACCGCTTTGATACAAAACTCTGACTCGATACGGCTTATCAAGACAGATATGATGCTTTATGCGAATGGTGGATCTTTCTCTGAGAGTCAAACCGTGAGGCAAAACTTCTGTAATGCTCATTACAGCAGACGAACTAGACGGCTCTTCAGGAAAATACGATGATAAGGTAATTAGAGTTTCCTCAGCTAAGGCGCCTTTAGGTAAGGTCACTTGTACGTCTGACTCTTTAAGCCTGAGCTCTCCACCGCTATGCGGCAGGACTACCTCTTTATGTGTGTCGCGCTTCACAAACGTGCGGGCAACGCCAAAGATCTCTTCACGAATTGCCTTCAGTTCCTTTGAAGTGTTTAGGTCTGACGAAGTGATCTTCGGCGCCATTGTCATCGACTTTGACAACACGTCACCGCCTACGCTTTTCGTCATAGTTTCTACCGATTTGTAGTTAAGTTTTTCTTCGTCTGCAAGTTCTTCAAGTTTTTTGTTTCTGTTTGCGAGTTCTTTGTATTCCATTAGCGTCAGTACAACATCGCGGAACATTGGTCTTTTCTGCGGGTTAAATTGCACGCATTGCTTCAATACGTTGTCGAAAAGTGGCGGAACATTCACTGCTACTCCTCTTGGGAGTTCGCCTCCTTCCTTGACGTGTAGACGAATCATATCGCTAACCATGCCTAACGGTCAACATTACATTTGCTCAACAATTCGGAAATAACTATTTGAATAGATACTACCTTCAAATGGACGTCGTTTCTCGCGGATTTCCCACAAAACCACTCCGTAGCTATAGACGTCGGCTTTCCTTGCCAAATCCATCTTTGAGGGGCTGTCGCCATCGCCATAGGGACGATAACGATATCGCTCGGGAGCAATGTGAGTAACCGTACCTGCCGGAAAACTTTCTCGATCCATCGTCGTCATTGAGATAGCCTCGGCCGTTTCGGAAAGACCAAAATTGGCAACCTAAAAGTATACTCGAATAAAAATTCTTATCTGAAAAAGGACCTGAATAGTCAACCTTGCAAATGAAAGGAAATATCCGATGTGGAATAATATTGATCAAGACGTTCGTCGCTGTCAAGTTTTTGTGAATCACGGAAGGACAATTGTAGTGAAGATGAAGCATTCCCTCAGCGATCTGTTTTGCAAATGCGATTCGCGTTTGCCATTTATCGACGGTTTCCTTGTGCTCGGGTGACTTCAGCAAGGAATATAAGCTTCTTCCGCTTACTAATTCAGTCACGAGAGCATAATGGCGGGGAGCGTTACAGAGCCCAATGAGACGCAAGACATTGTCATGTGGTTTGATTCGGAGAAAAATAGACGCTTCAATTTTAAACTGTTCGTATTCCCTGCTACAAAAAATGATAATCTAATTAAAAGTTTGAAAATATGCACCAACTTTTCTGCTCCTCCGAGTCTCCTTCTGAAATCGCGGAACACTTTCACAGCAACTTGCCTCTCAATGCCTCTCTTCTTCAGTGTCGCTTCGAACACCTCGCTGCGGCTTCCGCCCCCAACGGAATCCTCCTCTTCGTTGTAGACGAGCTCGTCTCGTTCAATTTGAAGATCGGGTTCCAAAAGTGCATCCTAATGGAAAATAGGCTATTTTCAAACATTTTCAAAAATTGAATACTTTGCTCATGTTCTCATAGATTTCAGGAAACACTTCTCTGGCACCCGAGCCGAGGTCAGCAAAAAAAAGAGCGGAGCAAAGCGCTGCTCGAGTTGCTTTGAGACCGTGTTTGTTGATCCAGGCTTGAAGGAAGCAAAGAGGCTGATTTTCTTGTTCCTCTGATTCGATTTTCTGAATTTCAAATTCGCTTAACACGGGCATGATTAATTGAGCAACGACTCTCCATTGAGAGCCCATGGCGTACGCCACAGCATCCATTTCGAGATGAGATGGATTGTATTGGAGATCTATATCGGTAGAGAACAATTCAAACACAGCCGCAAAATAATTAATTAAAATCACCCATCTCTTGACCGAGTTTAACGTCATACGGTTCGAGAGGTGTCAAAGAATCCTAAAATCAAAACCATGCAATATATCAGCCAATATTTATTACCTAACCTCTACGTGATCTAAGATGTTCAAAGACTCGCTTTGAGGCGTTACAACGGCAATCCCTTCTTCCACTCGCTGGGAAGTTGAAAGAAACTGGTCGTCCACTTTGGCTAAATGCGTTACTACGATGTCGCGGAAAGTCGGTCGATTTTGCGGATCAAATTGAACAGACTTCTTCATGAGATCGTCAAAAAAAGGCGGAGCTCCCGTCGCGTGGCCTTCAGGAAGTTGCACTCCACGTTCTACGAGAAGGCGAATTGTACTGCTATTATAACCTAAGAAAAGAAATAACCAACGTCTTATATGTTATAGCAATAAAAAATGACCTTCATAGGGACGCTGCCTTTCACGTATTTCCCATAGCAAAACTCCGTAGCTATAAACATCAGATTTTTTTGCCAAATCTATCACGACGTCCTCTTCGTCTCCATCACCGTACGGATAATCAGAGTATCTTTCCGGAGCGATGTGAGTGACATCGCCACACGGCATGAAATAATCTGCCCGATATATTGACATTTTTGAAAGTCCAAAATCAGTAATCTGAAAATGTTAATGATTAGATTATTAGCATTGGATTTTTAACCAACTTTGCAAATAAATTGAATTTTGTTCTTATCTGAAATGCGCCTAACCAAGACTTTTTCGCTTTCAAGTCGTGGTGAATCATCGGTGGATTATTGTCGTGGAGATGAAGCATTCCCTTAGCAATTTGCTTCGCAAACGTGACTCGCGTTTCCCACTTTTCAACCGCTACTTCGTCTGACATGAGAAAAGAAGACAAATCGCTTTCGCTCATGAACTCGGTTACGAGGACGCAGAATCTGGGAGTAGCGCAAAGTCCGATTAAACCCAAAATGAAAGGATTCGGTTCAATTCGAAGTAGCACAGATGCCTCCTTCTTAAAAATTTCGCATTCCCTGCACAAAAGAAAACAAAATCTCATTAGAGAAAATAGTGAGTGTTAACTAGACACATTTTTGCTCTTCTTCGTGCGACCATGAAACGTTTGACGGCGACGATCTTCTCTCTTCCGTCTTTCTTTAGCGTTGCTTTGAATACTTCGGCACAGGCTCCGCTCCCCAAGAAATCGTCGTCCTCATCATAGACGAGATCCTTTAGGTCGATTTGAAGAGTCGGATCTGAAAGTTTTTTCTAAAATACTTATGCTAATAACCCGTGGCTTGCACACATAATTAAAACCTCGATCATCTTCTGCGCATGCTTATCGGATTTTGAAATTTCGTGTTCGATCGGTTCGCTTAAATTGAGACGGAAGAGTTTTTCGCCAACACTTTTTAAATCTAGGCAATCAATAAAATTACGCTAATAAAAATAGAAATTATTTACTATAATTCAAAATGTCTAAATGCGCTTCTGGTTTGCTCGCGCCATACTCATAGAGTGATCCTCCATATCGCAGAATAAACAGAAGACCTTTTCTAACAATAGAGCCGACTGATTGTTGCCCCGTTGGAATGAGCTCATCTGATATTGACACCTGTCAAATGACCTTCATTGAAGATTGTCACGTGAAAATACTTCAATTACCATTTTGATCTTTTGAAAGTCGATTAGAATCATTTGGGCCACAGACAGAGGAAAGTGGTGTTTTCCATATCCCCACAAGACAAAAGCAACAGCCCCCCCTAATGTGGGACTATCAACAACAACCGTCGAATGCAGGAACCGAGGAATGAGAGAATTATCCAATTTCATTTCAATCCATTCCTACTGGAAAAAAACGAATTAATTATTTTATTAATGGCAAAACGTATCTCATTGTACCAGAGAGCTGAACAGAAATAGAAAAGCGTCATAAAACACTTGCATACAATTTGTACCGCCAATAAGAATTGCGCGATTAGCATCAACTGCAGTAAAGGAATGTCCCTGCCGAGGATGTGGCTTATTTCCTGTGCATTGAGCTTGAATCCCAGTCCCTTCACGCAAATGACTACATCAACTTCAAAAGAATTCTACATGTCACTCACTCTTTCTGGAAGAAAATAACCAAACTTCGTTGTTCCACCCCACGTAAGGATTATTAGGATCAGGAATGAATTCATCTTCCTTGGGTGTCGTGGAATAAACGTTTTCTCCTAATCCTCCCATGAGGACGACATGCTCATCTCCTTCCTTCCCTAACACGCACACTCCATGGTGCGATCTCCCGCTGGGCATTGATTGGCTCTTGGGAACGATTCGTTCCCATTCGAACGTCAAACCATCCAATTTGTGAAGATCGCTCGAAAAAGCGCGACGGCCGTCGGTGAAGTAGGAACCGCCAAACTGATAAATGTCCCGATTTTGAACGACACCGATTCGTGAATCAGAACATGGATGAGGCATGTCGGATGGGCTGTTTGACGTTGCTCGTCGTCGATACCATTCTCTTGTCAACAAATCGAAGCTTTCGATCACATCGGGAGAGCAAAAGTACTCCTCCCCCGTCGATTCCTCCACCGATACTCCTCCCCACAGAAGCATCTCATAATTGACTACTGCGGCAACGTGTCCAATTCGAGGTGACGGACACGCAGAAGACATTGTCGAGAAGGAAAATCGGTTCGAGAGAATGGAATCGAGTGCGTCAAGGACGAAATATCACAACGCGAGTCTATATTAGGAGAACAATGATTATTGATCTAAACCGAAATCGTTCTTTGCCAAGGCAGCGACCTTTGAAGGACGACACAATCACGCCGGCGACGTCTGAAACAGCTCGAACGGGAATGCGATGACGTTACGTATAGCACGGCTCCGCGGCTGAGACAAAGGTCAAACCATCACGCGACAGGAATTATGCAAATACCTTTTTTGATAAACATTGAGCCACAGTCTTAAAGCAGTAGAGAATTATTTCATTTTCAAAATTAATTTTGAGCAATCGTCGGCAGTCTCAACAAGAGAAGTCGCCTTCTCTATTCCGTTTTTCTAAAAGAAGTGAAACGCGCATATTTTCAAATAGGAAACATTTTTTCTACAAGTACTATTTGAGGCCACTTCTTGTGTTGTATTTTCCCGCAACGGTTCTCGCGCTTCGTTTAGCCTGATCGACGTCACCCTGTCTCCGCCCATTAATCCCTTCTCCATCGTTTACAGCGCCATGCGCGCAGTCTTTTTGCACAAATAGAGAGATACGTAGCTCATTGATTCTATGCATAATTTTACCTGAGAATCCATTTTCATAATAGGATTTCACAAAAGTCAAAAATCAATTTTTCCGTAGACAAAAGTTGATTCAAAACAGTCCCAAATTGGAATTCAATCACAGCCTGGACGGAATTGTATATAATTTTAAAAAGGCAATTTTCTCCTTCACACAGAGACTCACTTTAGCTCCGGCAAGTCGGAGCTCACGCGCTCGAAGAACCGAAAAGTTGTTCTCCCAGTATCTAGGAATCGAAGGCGGAACTGATTCGTCCTCGTTTAGGTCTTGTATCTCCGTTTCTTTGCTTGTACTTGTTTGCAGTCGAAAAAACAATAAATTGGCATTGCAAATACTTCGATCTCTCCGCGGAGCATGAGTAGGGCGCGATTCCGTAGCGTCGAAAGCGACCGGTGACAAACTGATGGAAATCACTAGCGTGCGCTACATCAAAGCTGAAAAATATGATCAGGGATAGGGATTGCAATGCAAAAATACGCAATTACATTCAAAAATCATGCATAAGACGGATAATGGGAAAATGACATAAGTCGGGTGAGACAAAATCGAAAGTAAAAATAATAAAAAATAGAAAGGGTAAAGTGTAGAGATCACAAATTCTTTTCAGCGAAAATCAATAAACAAACAGAGCAAAAACAATTCAAAAAATATCCACTAAAACACATGCCAACCTGTAAGACACGCACGTACAGTAACATTCATAATCAGACCTGCTCTTACTAATCAGCCGCGTCGTACAACACTTCGATGTCCTTTCTTTGCGAAGATGGAATTTCCGCGTACTCGTTTTCCTTGTCAGCTGCTTTCCCGCTTTCTGTCTTTTCATATACTCTTTCTTCATCACTGGAAAAGATGGGCCGTAGGGGAGATAGCGCGAGCTGAGATGATAAACAACGACGTACGTTGGGTATACCGGTAAGGGGACTCGACGCGAGTGCGTTCGACCAGAAACGTACCTCAATAAATTAAAGGGTGAGGTTTCTTGCGGGCTTCCGCGGCTTCTCCCAGGAGGAAAGAAAACGCAACTGGGGTCAGGGGAGGAAAGCGATCACGTGATGGACTCAATCAATCAATAACCTACTGTACAGTACAGGAAAAAAAGGACCGGAAACGCTAAGTCGTCGCTTGTAAATTTAGAAGAGGGATAAGAAACAGACTTAAAAGCACTTGCATGCAATTTGTACCACTGGCTACATTAACAGTTCACACATGTCACTCACTCTTTCTGGGAGAAAATAACCAAATTTCGTTCTTGCACCCCACGTGAGGATCATTACGATCAGGAATGAATTTATGTTAACCAGGAACCCACGTGGTGGTGGTGGTGGTGGTCACCAATAAAACGAATCCACAAATCAAATTTGTTCTCGATTGAAATTGCCAAAGCGGAATATTTATTGAGAAATCAAGCCAAGAGAAATGAAACCTCAATTTGACGCTAAAACCAAAAAGAAATAATTTCTAAGATCACATATAAATAAAATCGTATATACACTTCGTGTGGACTGCAACAATTCATCACGTGAACGGATTTGATAAAGAGTCGCAAAGTCAAATCACTTATTCTCTGATCATCAGAAGGTAAGAGAAGACGAAAAAGAACATTCGCACTCGAAGGATCAATTGCTCTCACAGAATTCATCTAGAGAAAAAACCATAGGCTATAAATAAAAATCAATACTTAAATATTATTTACTTAAGAGCCAGAGATCATGGCCCCAAACAAATGAATCAGCATCAATTTCGAGTCCATAGATAACTCAGTAAAAAGCGACGAATTTTCCACTATAAATACTAATAAATAAATATCTAATAGGACAGACATCGATATGACACTAACTAGAGCAAAAGACTTGGATTTTATTCCGCTACTATGAAAGAGAATTAAAATAATTAAAAAACTATTAGAAATTTTTTACCCAGCACGCTGCATTCCATCCCAGTACGGAGAAATATTTTCCACTACGTCTTCATTCGACAAAGTAGCTACATTTTGTGGACACCTAATAAATAATTAGGAAGAAAAAAATATTTTAAAATAAATATTTTTGTACTTCGATTGAATTGCAAGAGCGCGCAAAATCACGGCGACTTTTCCAAACGTTCCAATCGCTTCAGGCGAAAGCGTTCGATCGCCGTTGGACGTATCAGGCACGTGACCAATGTCTTCAGAGAAAAATTTCAGAAATCAATGATAATTCATGTACCTAGACATTTACGTCAAAACTAAAAATAAAGGAACATTGCGCAAAAAATTATTTCGCAGTCGATGTCGTGCAAAAATAATTCGTTTCGATCGTCTGAGGGAGGGGGCGGGGCTCTCTACTTACTAAATTCGATTATTTCGCTGTTTTCGCTAGTTTCCGTCCATCGCTTGCATGCGAATGCGATGCAATGATCTTCCGCTTTTGCTCGATAGACGTTGCGACGTCGGCGTCGACTCGTGCGACGTCGAAATCGGGAAAAAACGGTTTGCGCTCCACCGTTTTCGCCGTGAAGACTCCCTGCTCGCTCTTCTCGCTTTTCGCTAGCTAATCTAGGCGTTGTACGCTTCGCGTTTCGACGTCTTTATCTCGATATCTCCGCAGGCGTCCTTCCGCCATCTTGAGCAAAGTCGATCTTACGTCACTCGCGTGACCGTGACGTCAACGATGTTGTATTATGTTGCATCATTTTTATTTCCGTTGCCGCCAACCGGTTTTCAAAACCGGTTTACGATTTCGCGCCTACGAGCGGTAGAGCCAGTGAACGCGTCAAACGTTCCACCACGTGACAGCGCGGACCAATGAGCGCGCTGGGCGGAGCTACACGGTTCAAAAGCGAAGCGCACACCGATCTTCCTTCAGTTGCGGCTGAGGGAGTGGCTGAGGGTGGGTGCGGCGTGGAGCAATCTGCGTCTCATCCTTGAGAGGACTGGCTCGGGAGATTTGGCAGAAGGCAAGTGAGGATAGTTGGATCTCAGCGTGGCCCACGGTTAATTCCGTGCCGGAGCCCGTAAGCGGGGCGATGGGGGGCTTCGGCCTCGGTCTACGCACTGGGCAGACGGATCGTTTGAGGTCTTATTGTCGTCAACAAGCACGAACCGCGTTAAGCTGAGTGGTTACGGCTTGGAGGGGGTGTCGCAAGCGGCCTGGTTGCCGGCACTTTTCTCACCCGAACGACGCGATTAGACCAACGATGATCCAGCCAAGGAGCCTTCGATTCCTCCATTGCACTGTCTTCATTGTCAACTCCTACAAACAGCAGTCAGCCTCTCTCCATTCCACAAGGCCCGGTTCTTCTCATGGAAGACATACCGAAGGCTTTGGTACCAGCGCACCGGGGTTTCGGTATTAGGGGCCGATCCTCATCCAGGTGGGTACTGAATGGAATGGCCGAGGACCCGCAACTCGCCCGACACTTTTTGGAAGGGGATCATCGCTTTGCGAAGATTTCCCTGGGCTACGACGCGTCCGAACCTCCCCGCGGTGTAGCCTGGGTAGCGCGAATACGGACGCAACAAAAAGGTACGTACACGGATTAATTTACAGTAGCTAATCTCTTTTTTTTTCGCAGGAGAGAAGTCGGACGAAAGAAAAAACGACGCGACGCGAAGATAACGCGAAGAACGGGACATATTCAAGATAATTTGAGCCAGGTAGAAGTTTTTTCGTTAGTATAGGTTGTGCGTGATTTTGTATGCGCGTTTTTTTGCTCGAATAAAAGATTTTTTGCGGATCGATTCGCGCGTTGATCGCAATCACGTGTCCGTTAGGGATCGTGACCGAAACGCCGCGAATAGGCCCTTCTGCCGTCTCTAATCGCTTCGGCAAGACAGCTAAGCTGTCAATCAACGTCCATTTTATCTGCGCGAAAGAACGTTCGCTCAAATATTCGCTCTCAACGTCAAAGAGTCGAAAGACATCATTGAGAGAAAATACACGCAGTGAAACGCACAGAAAACCGTACAAAGGCGAAAGCCACTTCTAAACTGTTCTGACTACATATGGAAAGAGAAGAGGTGTGTGTATAATACGTTCTACCATGCAATTGAAAGTATTTGCAACCTAATGATCCAGACTTCGTTCGCCTTCCGTTATCATTAGAAGGATGTCGCGAAACATGGGCCTTTTCTGTGGCTCGAATTCGACGCATTGCTCCAATATGCTGTCGAAAAATGGCGGAACATCAGTTGCGAGGCCTCGTGGCAGTTCGCCTCCACTCATGATGTGCAGGCGAATAAGATCGTTTATCATATCTATAAAATCGATTGCATCTAACGGACTGGAAGAATTTAATTTATAAATAGTTAACCTTTATAAGGACTTTCTTTCTCGCGGATTTCCCACAACACCACTCCGTAGCTATAGACGTCGGCTTTCCTGGCCAAGTCCATCTTTGAGCGTTCGTCGCCCTCGCCGCAGGGACGATGGCGGTATCGCTCCGGAGCGATGTGAGTAACCGTTCCGCCTGGCAACGGCGAACTGTCTCGTCGCACCGTCGTAACCGAGCTGACACCAGTCATTTTGGAAAGACCAAAATCAGCCACCTAAAAGTATTGAAAAATAAAAAGGCATGTCTAAGAAAGTCCTGAAAAAATTAATTAACCTTGCAAATGAAAGGAAATATAAGATTGGGAAGAATACTGACCAGAACGTTGTGTGCTTTCAAGTCCTGGTGAATTACTGAAGGATGATTGTAGTGAAGATGAAGCATTCCTTCAGCTATTTGCTTTGCAAAAGCAATCCGCGATTGCCATTTTTGGACGATTTCTTCATGCTCGGCCGACTTGAGGAGCGAATGCAAGCTTCCACCGCTCACGAACTCAGTCACGAGAGCATAATGCCGGGGTACGGCGCAGAGCCCAATCAGACTTACGACGTTGTCATTCGCTTTGATTCGAAGAAGAATCGACGCTTCCTTTTTAAACATTTCATATTCTCTGCATGCAAGCCCGAAACATTATAACCAAATTTAAATTAAGATGCTTACTGCTCACTTTTCTGTTCTTCTATTTCTGAAATCGTAGAAGAGTTTCACGGCAACTTGCCTCTCAATGCCTCCCTTCTTCAGCGTCGCTTTGTACACTTCGCCGTAGCCGCCGCCCCCAACGAAATCCTTGTCTTCGTCGTAGACAAGCTCGTTTCGCTCAATTAGAAGATCAGGTTCCAAAAGTGCTTCCTAATCAAAGAATAAGAAACACCCCAACGCTAAATTAATTAAAAGATAAAATATACCTCCTCCGCGTGAATTCGAAGACATTGACGTCGATCGCCGGAAATGATCGTGACGTTCGCCGACATCGTTGGAAGTTCCTGCAGAGGCTGATTGCAGGCGAAGTGGAACGTATCAACCCATGCGTTAACGGGACTATCTCTAGCCGCCAATAACTGCCGCATATTGATTAAATAACTTTTGCGACGACTTTCGTTGATCCAGCCGTCGATGTCGTCCACTTCGACGACGTTTGACTCGGTGGGCGAGAGAAGAAGATTATTGACGCGTCGATCGAGAAGAAGAGGTTGACGGCGGCCGTCGTTGCGATAGGCGAGATAACGATCCCGATGTTCGGGACGCGTTGATATGAGGCAAAGATCAAACTGCCAACCGTCGGGAATTTTGACTTTTTCGAAAGAGAGAGCATGGAATGAAAATGCCTGACGACCCACGCCGTAGAAATGAGTGTAGAAGCTGCAAGTCACGTCGGAATAGGCGACGGCGGAAGCAAAGGACGGAGCGTACGGAGCGACGACGACTTTGACAACGGACGATTGAAGAAGAGCGGAGATTTTTCGCTCTCCCGCTCTATCAATGACGATCTTCTCGTCAAATTTAATTGGGGCTGAGTGGTGGGCCGGCGCCGACGGATCGCAACGCTCATAGCTGAAGACGACTTTAGAAGCGCTCGTTTTCGGCGTCGTTGGATCGAGATTGAGACCGTGCTCGTGGCACATTTCAATGTCAAAGTCATTGTCGGATAAGCCGGAAGAAAAAGACAATAGAATGAAATCGCTGACGAATTCGTCGTCCTGGACACCGTCCGATTGTTTGGCGTCGAATGTGAAGACGGACAAGCCGATTGACGTCTTTGGAGAAACTGCGGCGCGGGGTTGAATTCGAAGGGTTGATCTCGTATTGGGAATGGAGATCTCCGCTTCTTTGTCCACTGAGACGGGAGTGGAGAATTTCTTCCATGGAGTGAAGTTAAGAATGCGTCCATTCGTGTAGACGGTAATCGTATCTTTCACTCGTTGGGGAACTAGATGCAACAATTCGCGCTCGTTTCGAGACGTCCCTTCGCAATTCTAAACAAATAAAAATAGATACCCTACGATAAAATATTTATTTGTACCATCGTTGGAGAGTTGGAACGGAGCGGCGAATTTTCATCGAATTGAGATTTTTCCTGTTCGATCGGTTCACTCAAGTGGTGACGAAGAAGTCTCTCGTCAATACTTTTTAAATCTACGCGACAAATGATATTACTTAAAATGGCTATATTAAAAATAAATTACCGTATTTCAAAATATCTAATAGAGCTTCTGGCGTACTCTTCGCTGATTTATGGGGTGTTCCTCCATATCGCAGAATAAACAGAAGGCCTTCTTTAAGAATAGAGCAGACTGATTGCTTCCCTGTTGGAATAGGCTCATCTGATATTGGCACCTGTAATATGAAGGTGATCGTAGAATATCATGCAAAATAATTCAATTACCGTTTTGCACTGTTGAAAGTCAATTAGAATCATTTGGGCTAGAGAAAGAGCAATGCCGTCTCTCCCATATCCCCACAAGACAAAAGCAACTGGCCCTAATGTAGGAATATTTGCAATAACTGTTGAATGAGAGCTTCGATGAATGAGATGATCAACGGTTTGCATTTTAATCCACTCCTACAAAAAAAAACATTATTGAAGTAATAACATATAGATCTTGTTACCAGTGAGCTGAACATGAACAGAAAGGCATCATGACACAGTCCCTCAAGAGGACTGACCCCGCCAATAAGAATTGCTCTATTATCATCAACTGCAGTGAAGGAATGTGCCTGTCGAGGAGATGGTTTCTGTCCTGTGCAATGAGCCGGAATCCAATTCCCTTCAAACAAAAAATATCTAATTCGAATTCAAAGCCATTTTACGCGTCACTCACTCCGTCGAATGGAAAACAACCAAACTTCATTGTTCCACCCCAAGTCATCACTATTCGGATCAGGAACGAATTGAGATCCGTCCGGTATTGGGGAAACAATCGATGGTCCTGCTCCGCCCATCATGACGAGATGTTCGTCTCCTTCCGTCCCTAACACGCACAGTCCGTGACCGTATCTCCCACTGGGCGTTGATTGGTCTTGGGGAAGAATTCGTTCCCATTCGAGCGTCGATCCATTCAATTTGTGAAAGTCGTTTAAATAAACAGGACGGCCATCAGACAATCTGTGGATACCACCAAATTGATAAATGGCTCGATTTTGGACGACGCCGACTCGTGCGAAGTAAGAGGGCGGAGGAAGGTCAGATGGGCTGTTTGATGTTGCTCGTCGTTGATTCCATTGGCTTGTCGACAGATTGAAGCATTCAATGACATTGAGAGAACACGCGTACTTCTCTCCCGTCGTTTCTCTCAATGCTACTCCTCCCCACAGAAGCATTTCGTCGTCGATGACGGCGGCAACGTGTCCTATTCGAGGTGACGGACACGCCGATGACATTCTTGAAAGAGGAGAAGCGGTTCGAGAGAAAGAAATGCAGTGCTTCGATCACAACGTACGGGTGCAGACAAGAAAAAGGACAACGACCTTTACACGTCAATCACGCCCAGGAATCGACAAAAACGAGATCCGGAACAAGCCGCGTGGCGCGAGAAAGGTTATGCACCACGTGACTAAATTGTTGATAAACTTTCACCCAAAGCCTAAAATTCAATATACAATAGAGGAAAATATTTCTCACTGACGTGAATTCATTTAATAAAGCATTGAAAAAAAGTATACGTACTGTAAATATTTTCTTATTCAATATTTCCTCGTAAAATTCATATGAATTAAAAATTTCGACGCGGGTAGTATCGCCGCCACTTACAAGAATTTTGTCTTTGCCACCTTTGCTGGTCAGTCGCTTCAGATCGATTTTCAAAAACCCCGCCCACGTTTCTCATCATTCAGCCAATTCCTGTTTAATCTTAATCCCTTCCCTTTTTGGTGTTCCTACAAAAAAAACAAATTAAAAAATTCTTTCTGCCTTGTCTATGCCTCCGTGACCATTGCGCAATATGCACTTTTTAGCTACAAATGCACTTCAATTCAACATCCACTGTTTTTCTGCAAAAATAGAGAAATACGTAGCTCATTGATTCTATGCCAGTGCCTCACTTTACCCGAGTAACATCCATATCTTGGATTTTATAGAAGTGAAAATGAAAATTCCTTAAATTTTTTCGATTGAAAAATTCCAAACGGTCTCCATTCACAGCCTAGACGCTGTTGCCTGTTTTTCTAAAACTGCACTATTTCTCGTACGCACCGAGATACAGTTCAGTGAAACCTCAAAGGACTGAAAGGAGGCCAGCCGTGGCTTGCTACAAGCGAAATCGATCGCTGAGCAGCTTCTTGTTCGAGTCTTTGACGATGGAATGAGTGAATTGATGCAGCGAAATGTCGCTACGAGTCGCCGTTGGGAAGTAGCGCGAGCTGAGATGATAAAGAACGGTGTAACGGTAAGGAGACACCCACCGAGCCGACGCGAGTGCGAACATACCTCCATAAATTAAAGCGTGAGGTTCCTGGCGGGCTTCTGCGGCTTCTCTGCGAGAAAAGAAACGCAACTGGCGTAAGGAGATTAAAGCGAACACGTGATCACGCATTAGCCTTCACATATGTTTTGTTTTTGAGCGTACCGGCACAAAAGATACTATTCAAAAAATTTAAAAGGCAATGCATATCGAGAAAAGTTGAAATATAAGAAAAAGTTCACAAAGCAGTGCGTGGAAATTTAGGACAAAAGCTGAAAAGTAACGTACTGTTCCAAAAGAAAACATACCGTCAAACAGGATAAATAAAATGCACTGAAAAGACTACAAAATCCTAGGTAAAAGGTGATATCAAATAATAAAAATAAGAGTACACGAAAAGCGACTCAGGCACATGTAGATCGGCTACAGCACGTCGCTAAGCGACGGAAACGCCACGTCTTCACTTGCAAAAATATAGGAGAGGGATGAGAAACAAGTTTACAGCAGATGAGATGTGTCCACGTGCAAGACCACCTACCTGCTATTTACGGTAAAGAGGATACACATTTATCTACAACAAATTTCGTGAAAACCCTTTCTGCTTGATTTCGTAAGCCCGCTTTTGTTAGAGCTTCACACAGAACAGGTATCGTAGCTTTAGAGCCGTACTTCCTAGTCCAAGCGTCAAGCATACTTTGAGATTGATCTCGCAAATTTCTTGGATTTTCGTACTCGATGCACCGAACGTCGCTGCGACTAAACGGCTCAGGCTCTAGTCTATATGCAACATCTTTCCAATGCAAACGAATTTCGTAAGCGAGATCATTAATTTGAGAATCAGACGGTAGATTATGAACGATAGGGCTACGTTGATGAGGTACTTGCCCAAACCAAAAGTTGATCTGAAGAAAATCTTCATGATTCGCAGTCACAAGTTCATCGAACGGATTAAAGAGATGGGTATCGTTTGGAGAATACTCCTCCTCGCCACTATAAATCACAGGAAGATGACTGAGATCAATGCCCAACTCCTCGCCGATGTGGCTGGCTTGTCTTATTTGGCAGCATATGTTGTATTTAAAACCCCGCATGCCCTGTTGACAAATAGATTTCATTTGCCGCCGAAGCTCGTTTTTGATCGAGACCAAGAACTTGCAGCCAATCTTATTTTGGTCTTCTTCATTGATAAAGCGAATTGTTAGAGCTATCCATTTGCCTCGGCTTTGATACAACAATTCAACTTCAACTGCCAAGAGAGGGACACGAATCATTGCATAGCATTCTAAGACAATAAACTGCGTACCTAGCACTGACGATTCCTCATCTTTCACGAAAAAGATACACTGATGACGAGAAAGTCGCGGTTTTTTCGGATACAATTTTAGAAAACGGGTTACAAGACGGAAGTAGATACATTCCGGAACAAACTTCAGCTTCGTAGGAATGACAATAAGAGGAGCAGGGAACAAAGACGAATAAGTGTGCTGCTCCCAGCGAGTTGGCGAGAAAAGAAGCAACTTTCTTAGCATTGACGGAACATAAAATTCATTTGCAGACAATTCAGCAAGGGGTGCGATGACGTCAAGAAGTTTCAAAAGCCGAACGATCAGTTCATTTTCATTTGCAATTTCGTCCAGGCTGTTGACCTCTGAAGAGCCGGCCTCATCGCTAACTGAGTTCGCTGCTTGTCTCATTTGCTTGAGGCGATACTTCATTAGTCCGATAGACATTATTCCTGTTTTTTTGAGCCTACTCCACTGCCGTTCCAGGATTGGACCTGGCTTAGCAGCCGTCACAAACGCCGAAAGAGCTTTGATTACCCAAGTAGGACTCGTGAAAACAAAGTCTTTCAAGCTGTCTACTTCCGGGTAGAAGAGTATTGTTCCAACATTGGCAAGAAACTTTAGCGCCGCCAGGATTTCGTCGCGACTCGATATACCACAGATGTTCGGCTTCTGGGCGATCTCTGCTATTTCGTCCACTCTAGCAACAACCGTTTTCATGCTTTTCTGCCAGCGGAAAAGAAGACGTTCAAGGTACACCCAAAATAAAGGCTGTTTTTGAATTCTCCTGCAATACGTCGACGCCATGCGGTCCACTCTGCGTCGAATCTCCTCAACACCTCTGCAAGGAGAACCTGACCCAGATACGGAATTGTCTATTAGGAAAATTCGCTCAATGAAATGAATCATCTGGCAAAAGTCTTCATCGTCTTTCCCGTCTTCGCCTCTTTTTGGAACGACTATGTGCTGGACAAAATCGCTGTCACTAAGAAGTTCTTCCAAACGCTGTCCTTGCTGGCTTAACCATTTACCTACAGCGGCTGAATCAGGAAACCTTTGCTTGTCGTTCTCCACGACGTCTCGGTGTGAACCAACAGCAAATACTGGTGGAGGCTCCACCTCCTCGTCCTCGCCCAGCCAATAATCGCCTCGCACCGTTTCCTCGTGACACGCTGCGATCGATCCAAACCAGTACAGTGGAAAGTCTTCATTCCTTCGTATCCAGCCCAAATCGCTCGAAAGGTTAATTACCTGACCATCAGGTGAGCGATAAAATGACTCAGCCTCATCCGATAGAGACTTAGAGATGTCCATTACAACCATATATATATATAGTTAAATCAAAAGTGCTACTGTTCGGCATGAGAGCAGAATGAGTGGCGAGATAAACTTCTTGTCCGCCTAAATCCCATAAATCGCGAACGCTTATCGTTCGTTCGCGGAGATCGCTTTCACTCCGTTTGTCTGCTAGGAAATCGGTCACCAATGCCTGTTGATTATGAGTGAGCGTTTTTGCCTCTATGCACACCACTTCCGCTCGACGTTCCGATTTCGTTTTGACCCGAGAAGCGCGATGATGGGCTTTTAGAGCTTCCTTCAGTTGGGAAAGAGGCTTTTTGACTTCGGCAGAAGAAATCGGCTTAGAAGCGCTCGCGGTCAACGCCGTCTGCTGAAGATTACTACGATAGCAACCTTCTGCAATAAGGGGATCCAAGTACTCTTTGTTTTCGGTGGCCTTCCATCCGCTGGCCGCTGTGTGGGACATTGTGACAGCGGCACCTTCTGTGCTTGCTTTCTCCCTCTCAAACGGTCGGTTTAGAAGAGAGTCGACGAGGCACGACTTACCAGCTCCATCTTGTCCAACAACTATTACACGAGATCGATTAATTGACACGAAGCCGCGCTGTAGAGCTTTGTCATAAATTTTTTGAAAATTGCTTGAAGAGTCTTCAATGCGAAGGCAATGACGAAGATCGCCGGATATAATAGTGACGTAAGCGGTCACCGTCGAAACTTGTTGCAGAAGCTCTCTGTAGTTGCAGACGAAAGAGAAGGTTTCGACCCAAGCACCATCGGGACTATCTCTCGCTGCCAACAACTGCTGCATGTTGATAAAAACTTTTTTGAGAAGACTCTCGTTGATCCAGCCTTCAATGTCGTCCACTTCGACAACGTTCGTTTCGGTGGGCCAGAGAAGAAGATTGATGCACTGATCGAGAAGAAGAAGAGGCCGACGGAGGCCATCGCTGCGATTAACGATCAAACGATCCCGATGTTCGGGACGGGTTGAGATGATGCAAAGATCAATTTTCCAAGCGTCGGGAATTTTGATTTTTTCAAAAGAGAGAGCGCGGAACAAAAAGGCGTTACGACCCACGCCGTAGAAATGAGTAAAGAAACTAACAGCAACATCAGAGTTGGACGACGAAACGGCGGCGGCCGCAGTGGAAGGGAAAACGACGACTTTGATGACAGACGATTGAAGAAGAGCGACGATTTTTCTCTCTCCCGTCTTATCAATGACGGTATTCTCGTCAAATACAAGAGGGTGCTCCGTCTTTGCCAAAGAGTCGTGAGGTTGATGAAAAAAGACGACTTTGGAAGCGTTCGTCGCAGGCGCGGTTGGATCGAGATTAAGACCGTGTTCGTGACACATTTCAATGTGCACGTCATCATCGGTTAAGCCGGAGGGAAGAGACAATTGAATGAGATCGCTAACGAATTCGTCATCATGGACACCCAGCGATTGTGTGGCGTCAAATGTAAAGACGGTGAAGCCCATCGACGCCGTTGCAGCAGTCGTAACTGCCTTGCCGCTCTCGCGAGGTTGAATTCGAAGAACCGAGCTCGTTTTGGGAATGGAGATCTCCGCTCCATTGTTAAATGACAGTGGAGCGGAGAATTGCTTCCATCGAGTGAAGATGAGAACGCCTTGAGGCGTTACAACGGCAATTACATCTTCCAATCGTTGAGGAGTCGCATCTTCCACTCGTTGGGAAGTTGGATGCAACAGGTCGTCCACTTTGGCTAAATGCGTCACTACGATGTCGCGGAAAGTCGGTCGATTTTGCGGATCAAATTGAACAGACTTCTTCATGAGATCGTCAAAAAATGGCGGAGCTCCCGTCGCGTGGCCTTCCGGAAGTTTCTTTCCACTTCTGACAAAAAATCGTATAGTATCTCTATCTTTACCTAAGCGTACATAAATAGTACACAACATCAATGAATCATAAGAATCAATTGACCTTGATAGGGATGCTTCCTTTCACGTATTTCCCATAGCAAAACTCCGTAGCTATAAACATCAGATTTTTTTGCCAAATCTATCCTGACGTCCTTTTCGTCTCCATCACCGTATGGATGCTCAGAGTATCGCTCTGGAGAAATGTGAGTGACTGTGCCAGACGGAACGGAACCCTCTTTCCGAACTATCGTAATCGAGCTGACGCCAGACATTTTCGAAAGTCCGAAATCGCCAACCTGAGAATAATAATGATTATAATTTTTTTAATTGATTTCTAATCTACCTTGCATATAAATTGATCTTCTCTTTCGTCTGGAATGCGCTCGACCAAGACGTTCTCCGCTTTCAAGTCGTAGTGAATCACCGGTGGATTATTGTCGTGGAGGTGTAGCATTCCCCTAGCAATTTGCTTCGCAAAACTGACTCGCGTTTCCCACTTCTCAATCGTTTCTTCGGCTGAAGCGAGAATAGACGACAAATTTCCTCCGCTCACGAACTCGGTCACGAGCGCGTAGAAGCCCGGAACAGCGCAAAGTCCGATTAAACCCAAAACGAAAGGATTCGGTTCAATTCGAAGTAGCACAGATGCCTCCTTCTTAAACATTTCGCATTCCCTGCACAAAAGAAAACAAAATCTCATTAGAGAAAATAGCGAGTGCTAACTAGACACTTTTTCGTTCTTCTTCGTATGTCCGTGAAACGTTTGACGGCGACGATCTTCTCTCTTCCGTCTTTCTTTAGCGTTGCTTTGAATACATCGCCACAGGCTCCGTGCCCCAAGAAATCGTCCTCATCATCATAGACAAGATCCTGTCGGTCGATTTGAAGAGACGGATCTGAAACTGGTTCCTAAAATAATTATGCAAATAACCCGCGGCATGCACACATAATAAAAACCTCGGTCATCGTCTGCGGATGCTGCGGATGCTTATCGGAATTTGAAATTTCGTGTTCGATCGGTTCGCTTAAATTGTGACGGAGGAGTGTCTCGCCAACACTTTTTAAATCTATCCAATCAATAAAATGAGGCTAAAGTATTATAAAAATTATTTACCATATTTAAAAATGTCTAAAAGCGCTCCTGATTTTCTCTCGGTATATTTATAGGGTGATCCACCATATCGCAGAATAAACAGAAGACCTCTTCTAACAATAGAGCAGACGGATTGTTGCCCTGTTGGAATGGGTTCATCTGATATGGACACCTGTCAAATGAACTTTGTCATAGTAGAATGACATGTGAAAATATTTCAATTACCATTTTGCACTGTTGAAAGTCAATTAGAATCATTTGGGCTACAGACAGAGGTAAGTGGTCTTTCCCATATCCCCACAAGACAAAAGCAACAGACCCCCCTAATGTGGGATTATCAACAACAACCGTCGAATGGAGGAATCGAGGAACAAGAGAATCCTCCAATTTCATTTCAATCCATTCCTACAAAAAACTTCTTAATTATTTTATTATAGGCAAACGTATCTCAATATACCAGTGAGCTGAACAGGAATAGAAAAGCGTCATAAAACACTTGCATACAATTTGTACCACCAATAAGAATTGCGCGATTAACATCAACTGCAGTAAAGGAATGCCCCTGCCGAGGATGTGGCTTATTTCCCGTGCATTGAGCTTGAATCCCAGTCCCTTCACGCAAATGGCTATATCAACTTCAAAACAATTCTACATGTCACTCACTCTTTCTGGGAGAAAATAGCCAAACTTCGTTGTTGCACCCTACGCAAGGATCATTAGGATCAGGAATGAATTGATCTTCCTTGGGAGTCGTGGAATAAAGGTTTGCTCCTAATCCTCCCACGAGGACGAGATGCTCATCTCCTTCCTTCCCTAACACGCACATTCCATGGTGCGATCTCCCGCTGGGCATTGATTGGCTCTTGAGAACGATTCGTTCCCATTCGAACGTCAAACCATCCAATTTGTGAAGTTCGCTCGAAAAAGCGCGACGGCCGTCAGTGAAGTAGGAACCACCAAATTGATAAATGTCCCGATCTCGGACGACACCGATTCGTGAATCGGAACATGGATGAGGCATGTCGAATGGGCTGTTTGATGCTGCTTTCCGTTCAATCCATCGTTTTGTCAACAAATTGAAGCACTCGATCACACTGGGAGAGCAAAAGTACTCCTCCCCCGTCGATTCCTCCACCGATACTCCTCCCCACAGAAGCATCTTATGATTGACTACTGCGGCAACGTGTCCTATTCGAGATGACGGACACGCAGAAGACATTGTCGAGAAGAAAAATCGGTTCGAGAGAATGGAAGCGAGTGCGTCAAGGACGAAATATCACAACGCGAGTCTATATTAGGAGAACAATGATTATTGATCTAAACCGAAATCGTTCTTTGCCAAGGCGGCAACCTTTGCAGGACGACACAATCACGCCGGCGACGGCTGAAACGGCTCGAACGGGAATGCGATCACGTTACGGCTCCACAGCTGAGACAAAGGTCAAAACATCACGCGACAGGAATTATGCAAATACTTTTTTTGATAAACATTGAGCCACAGCCTTAAAGCAGTAGAGAATTACTTCATTTTCAAAATTCATTTTGAGCAATCGTCGGCAGTATCAACAAGAGAAGTTGCCTTCTCTATTCCGTTTTTCTATAAGAAGTGAAATGCGCATATTTTCAAATAGGAAACATTTTTTCTACAAGTACTATTTGAGGCCACTTCTTGTATTTTCCCGCAACGGTTCTCGTGCTTCGTTTAGCCTGATCGTCACCGTGTCTCCGCTCATTAATCCCTTCTCCACATCGTTTACAGCGCAATATGCCGTCTTTTTGCACAAATAGAGAGATACGTGTAGCTCATTGATTCTACTGTATGCATCATTTTACCTGAGAATCCATTTTCATTTTAGGATTTCCAAAATCAATTTTTTCCGTAGACAAAATTTGATTCAAAACAGTCCCCAAATTGGAATTCAATCACAGCCTGGACAATAATTTTAAAAAGGCAATTTTCTCCTTCACACTGAGACTCACTTTAGCTCCGGCTTGTCGGAGCTCCCGAAGAGTGCGCTCGAAGAACCGAAAAGTTGTTCTCCCAGTATCTAGGGATCGATGGCTGAACTGATTCGTTCTCGTTTAGGTCTTGTATCTCTGTTCTTTCCTTGTACCTCTTCGCAGTCGAAAGAACAATAAATTAGCACTTCAATCTCTCCGCGGAGCATGAGTAGGGCGCGATTCCGTTCCGTCGAAAGCGACCGGTGGCAAACTGATGGATATCACTAGCGTGCGCTACATCAAAGCTGAAAAATATGATGAGGGCAAAAAATGCGCAATTACATTCAAAAATCATGCATAAAACGGATAATGGGAAAATGACATAAGTCCGGTAAGACAAAATCGAAAGTAAAAATAATAAAAAATATAAGAAAGGGTAAAGTGTAGATATCACAAAATGCTTTTCAGCGCAAATCAATAAACAAACCGAGCAAAAACAAAGCAAAAAATATCCACTAAAACACATGCCAACCTGTAGGACACGCACTTACAGTAACATTCATAATCAGGCTTGTTCTTACTAATCAGCCGCGTCGTACAAACCTTCGATGTCCTTTCTTTGTGAAGATGGAATTTCCGCGTACTCGTTTTCCTCGTCAGCTGCTTTCCCGCTTTCTATCTTTTCACACACTCTTTCTTCATCACTGGAAAAGATGGGCTTGTCGTTTTTGGGATCGAAAGCAGGATTGACTATGTCAACACCGCTAGTCGCTTTCATAGACGCCGGTTTTCGATCGGAGTACCTACTTATACGGTAAATTATATGGTACATTCAGAAGAAATATTCTACAATAACCTGGTCGGTTTCGTATGCTTGTTGTTCCTTTTAACAACCACAACAACCACGATAACAATCACTAGCAACAAAACAACGCCACCTCCTGCAGCACTACCAACTATGATCCACTTTGAGGCTGCGAAGAGCAAAAATTAGGCTATAATCAAATACCTAAACTATCACTTTACCATCGGAACTAATTCGAGGACATTGGGCTGATGGCGAACAGAGCACCGTTAATGAAATCGTCGCCAATCCAGTAAGGGAAGGTTTTCCACCATCCTTCGCCGATACTTGAAGATTGTACGAGGAGTCGGCATTCGAATCCAACTCTTTAGCTAAGGATACTTCGCCAGTCAACGAGTCAATGGTGAAATAATCCTGAGTCATTTCTATGCTGTACATCACCTCTCCGTTGCTTCCTAGAAAAAAATAGCAAAGTGATACGCGCATAATTCAACAAAAAAAAACTTTACCTGAGTCGGCGTCGATTGCACTGGTGTTGACGACGCTGAAACCGCGAGGCAATCCGACAACTACGTCCGATGGAGTATATACCTCTTTGCTGAACTTAGGCGAATTGTCGTTAACGTCACTCAAAGAAATAACGGCGGTTGTTTCAGACGTACGGAGAACTGGCTGAGTCAGACTTGCTACAATGGAAACTGTGATTTCCCTGACATTTTCGTAATCCAACTGGACAGAATTCGCTACTTGGAGAACTCCGGAGTTGGTTATGGTAAACGCATTCGCACGGCTCCCCGATTTGAATTCCTGGCTTCTTATTGAATACATCACGTTGGTGCTAGGCTTTCCGTCAACAAGAGCTTTGACACTCAAAACAGAAGAGCCGTCGGGTGAGTTCTCTTGTAAAGTTGTGCTGTAGTGTTCTTGATTAAATAGTGGCCACTTGGCATTTGTTTTGCTCACAAAAAAGCGAACGGTCACTTGGCCATATAGGCTCGGGTTCTGTGTATCCAGAGCTCTGATCACAAGACTGTACGTGTCCGTTACGTAATAGTTGAGCACCGCATCATCTGACAGATAGATTTCAACAGCACCGGCGGAAGAACGTTTAATCGCAAATACACGTTCGTCTTCTGATTCACTGGGCACAACTGACACAAGCTGGTATTCAATTTGGGTGCGATCTGAACCGACATCTGAATCAGTCGCTGTCAAAGACAACAGCATCGCGCCTCCTTTTGTTTGCTCTCCAACAAGAAAAGCATACTGACGCTGTTCAAATTCTGGAGCGTTATCGTTGACGTTCGTGACGGATATCCTGACCGTGGCAACAGTGACGGAACCAGGAACTTCGGACGTCTGTGCAAGAATGTTGACGTTGTACTCCTTCTGTTGCTCGTAATCTAATGCTTTGCTCAAGGAGAGCACGCCGGTTTTCGCATGTACACTGAAAGGCAAAGATTCGGCGTAGTAAAGACTGTACGAAATGCGACTAGCATTGAGCTGAGTCGTGCGTAGAGACAAACGCGGTGTGACGGGAACAATAGACTGAACTGGAGCATCTTCGGCAAGACGTGCAACTGCTTTCGAATTGACAAACTCAAACTTATCAGCGATAGTGACGGTCAGACGAAAGGTGCAAGATTTCGGACTTGACGTTTGATCTCGAGCTGTTACAGAAAATGTTGCCAAGTTAAACAGGCCAGACGGCTTTGGCGGAGAAGAGCGGAGAATTACGTCTGCTCCTGTCGAATCGTTCGTCACCAAATCGAAGAGGTTTCTCGATAGAGATGTTGACTGGAAGTTCGTCAGATTGTAAGATAGTCTGCCAGCTTCACCAATATCGACGTCAGTTGCTTCCAGACTAAATAACGCCGTGCTTGCATTAGTCGTATACGGAACAGAAGTTGTTAGACTTCCTGGTATACACAGTGGAGCGTGATTGAGCGAGATGATTTTTACGTCAATCTTTTCTCTTGTGTGGCACTGAGGCTGACCGTGATCAGATGCAACGACATTTAGAATGTAAGCTTCGTCTGAAAGATTTCGACGTAGAGTAATCAATCCACTTTGGGAATCGATTTTGAACCGATCTGAGGCCAATGCATCCAGAGAATACTTCACTCTTCCATTTGGTGAAGCTTTGCCGTCTTTATCAGTTGCACTCAATTGAACAACGTTCGTTCCTGGAGGAGCCATCTCATCGACGTCGACAGACGAGGGAAGGCCGACAAAAACGGGACAGTGTAAATTCGGTTGAGTGACGGTCAGAGATATTTGAAGATTACCGGTCAACGATGGCACGCCGCTGTCGGTGGCAGAGAGAGTAAACAAGATAACTTCGCCAACGTAGCTGCGCAATGACGCTGCCGTGGCTATAACACCCGTTTGAGCGTCAACTTTGAACAGGGAATGGCGGCCATCTGAGCTTGCAAGACTGTACGTGACACGACCGTTTTTTCCACTATCCATGTCTAAAGCGGGCTCAGACGCGACGACAAATCCAATGGCGGCCGTCAGCGGGACAGCGACGTCGATAGACGAAGCCTTGAAGGTGGGCGAGTGTTGATTAATTCCAGCTAACTGATCACAGCGAGGTCCGTCGTAGTGTGCAGTGCATTGACAGGTATCTGGCCCAATGCACACTCCTGTAGACACATCGCCGCAGTTATTCACCGCTGAGCAGTCGGGTGTATTGCAATCCTGTCCCGTCCATTTGAAATCGCAAGTGCACGTATCTAGAGCCAGACACTTTCCATGGCCTATAGATAAAAATGATACAAAACCGAAAGAAAGTCTACAGCATGAGTCGCACCTGAGCAAAACTTCTTCGCTTCGCACGAAAACTTGCTGCAGTCAGAACCCGCGTAGCCGTACTTGCAGTCACACAAATCGACTTCGATGCAGACGCCGTTCCCAGAGCAATCGCTCTGACCAGAACACGACGCCACGCTGCAGTTCGAGCCCTTATAACTCGCGTAGCACGAACAGTACTTCTCTCCGTTCCGAGCTAAACAGGCGCCGTTTCCCGAGCAATCGCCCAACTCCGGACAATCGGTCGGCGTCGCACAGTCGACGCCGGAAAATCCACCGGAGCAAGAGCAGATATTCGGTGCAACGCAATCACCGTTTCCAGAGCAATCTCCGACATTAGTGCACGTGGGAAACGCGCAGCTCGATCCTCCCCAACCGTCCTGGCAGACGCATTTGTCAAAGCCAACGCACGAGCCGTGATTGCTGCAGTAGCCGACGGCTTCGCACGAGTGGCGATCGCAGCTGACTCCCGCCCAGCCGTAGTCGCATTTACATTTGTCGTGATCGATGCACGCTCCACGGTTCGAGCAATCGCTGATGCGACTGCAGTTGGCTTTCTCGTTACACGACAAGCCAGTAAAGCCGACGGAGCATGCACACACATCGTGAGACTTGCATCGACCTTGAGATGGACTTGTACAGTTGGACACTCCGTAACAAGTAGCTACAGAACAATTTATTAGATATCGGTCCTCAAAAATTTATGACCTTGTCTGGGATTTGGTGGGCGCCAACAGTTAATTAAACGAGGGTTCTGAGAGAGCATGTGTGTCTCTCCAAAAATTTTCAAAGCATAATATTTTTTGTGTTTTGGAAGAGAAGAAGAAGAGTTACCTGCTCCCTTTTCTATCCCAGCTCTGAGAAATCTAACTTTAGATCTATGAGCAGGGTGGAGCAAACAGATCTTTTCTACTTAATTAAATGCCCACTACTGAAGAATTCTCGCTACTTCACTGGTACAAACTGATACTTACATGGTTCGTCACAAAGAATACCGTCCCATCCGAAGTGACACTTGCAGAATCCAGAAACGCAATCGCCATTCAAACTACAGTTTTCACACGAGCCTAAAGCAATTGTTCTATAAGTCATAATCGCGTCAAAGCGAGGATCAAACTAACCCAGATTACAGTCTTCTCCGAACCAACCGGGAAGACAGATGCAAGTGCTATTTACGCAGCGTCCCTTTCCAGAGCATTGCGTGGGACAGCCTAGACTCGTCCATAGGAAACTGAGGAATTTCGCAATTAGATATCATACCCGCTTGATACGATTCCTGCTGAGCCAAAGTTGTGTCATTTGTGATAGCTACGTCAAATATGCACTCCTGCAAGCGAACGCCGTCGAGACCTTGTTGTTTGCAAAGACTTTCGGCCATCTTTAGTAAGAGGAAATAGTAAAAAGGCACGCGTACGTATGCGACCTCACCATCCTGGTAGAAGAGTCGATATCGTTGATTGAGTAGAGTGGAACGAATCTAGGATCGGTGTAGGAGGAGTCCAACGTGTCGTCTTTGTGAAAATTCGAATGATTCCAAGACCACGTGCCATTCAAGCCGGAGCCATCAAACGACTTGGCAATTTTCCCTGCATAACACAATCACAAAAAAACCGAAAAGTGAACATTGAACATTACATGACTTAGCAAAGTCCAACACTTTCGCGGGAACGTAGGTGACACCGTCAGATCCAACCAAGTCGTTTGTCACATTTCCGTCCATCAGTCCACACAGTCCTTCCGTTGATCGTTTGAACGATGCAACGGGAGCGAAAAGTATGTTGATAAATTGACGCTCCATCGCTGCACTGTAGCGGACGTCAACAGACAAAGACACGCCGTTGGCAAATTGAAATGAAATCAAAGCTATGCTTTCAGGCGACGACATCAAAGATACTTCAACGTGAATTGTGTCCTTTTCCAAGCTGAGCTTAATACCGTCCGATAACGAAGTCACGATACCGTTGATTCTAAAGAGAATACTAATGTCATACGGCTATAACGACTGACAAACCTTAGAGTAGGTAAGTCTGAAGGTTTAGGCTGGTGAAGCGTTGAAATGGCAACGACAGTTGGACCGGCTTTTATTGCAGCGGCGCCAATCAGAGACGCTCTGGCGTACTTGAAGAAACGAGTGTCCACTCCAAAGTCGTTGGCAACGCTCTTGCAATACCAAAATTCGCCAATATCAAAGAAGTCGTAGCTAAATCCTGTAAAACTACGTACGATACAACTTTCCGACGCCACAGATTTAACTTACCATCTAAAGTCTCCAAATGCGGATCTCCACCGCCTGGACGAGGCCTGGCGAACTGACAACCAGGACCAATCCACTGCTCGTCGCATACGCAGTACGGTTTTCTGTCTGCCTCACTTCCCATCGGTATGGTGCAGATGCCGTTATCAGAACAAACTGAAACAATGACGCTGCACATAAGAAATTAGGTAGCAACTGTCAACTTACACGGCCAAGGACTGCAGTCAGGCACGTCACAGAAAGGCCCTTTCCACCCATCTGCACAAACTGGTGGCAGACCACCGCGACCTTGCTTTGATTGACAGCTACACGTGCAGTCCTGCCACACTGGTTCAAGGCCTTCGGGACACGTAGGACATCTAGAGTAAAGAGAATAAACAGTAGTCTTAGCAAGTCAGCGTGGGACCTACTTATCGTCAGGACAAATGCATCCGCTTGGACCAAGAACTGAGTCCATGCAGTTGTTGCACTTACATCCGCACTGACACTGGCCGTCTGGTCCCCAAACGCTCGCACTGCCATCGTCGCAAGTACAATCACACTAAACAATAGAACAGACAATCCAGAATAAACATGTGGGCCAACCCATATCGCCTTACTTGGCACGTTCCATTGTTGACATATGCGAGATCAAAATTCGAACAATGACATTGGCATATTTGGTGAGGCGAAGACGAATTGAAAATTTGAATCGATGCTGGGCACGGGCAGCGATGTGATCCGCTGACACCGCAAAGCGGACAAGATTTAATTCCGCTTTTGTCGCTGACGCACGAGGCGGCCCCGGGACACTCACAGGGGCAGTCCGTTTCGTTCGCCATGGGCAAACAGAGACCCGAGGTGACGTCGATAAACGAAGCCTGTTGCCACGAATCGAACACCTGCGAAGAATTGTAGTACAGCAGATCTATGAATGACATTCCTTCTATTTGATCAACTCCTGCACGAGATGACGATAGTAATTTCTAGAGAGCAACTCAAAGCCTTTCAATATCTATTGAAGACGCTAGCGTACCTCGGGAAAACGACATCCTCTAGAGCATCTGGTCGTTTCAAAGTGACCTTTCAGTGACGGAGAAATTTTCACAGTATATGAAGACTGGGGATAGAGACTGGGTGATGCTGAGAAAGCAGACGTCACTATAGCAGGTATTGATGACAGGTTGATGTGGTCCGGAGTTTTATACGACGATGGCCACGAAATTTCGAATGTGGGAGTCAAAGAAGACTCAAATATTGACGTGTACTGAGGATGATCAGTCAAATCTTGATCTCCCTTCAATTGATCCTAATAACAGAAATAGTCTACAGTTGAATTGCTTTTGCATTTCTTGAATGACAGTTACGTCTTTTATGTATTCGCTCCCAACTCCGTTTCTCCATACTGCACCCAATTTAGCATTTCCACGGGACTGAGAAAGATACGAAAAGATAACGCTACTAGGACCGGTCACCTGAAAAAAAAAGGCGTTCAGAGAAAACACAAAATTGCTAGTAAGCCTACGTCGTAATCAAACAAAAACGAATACGATGCTGACAGCTTTGTTTCACCGCGAACGCAGATTGAACCGATAGAAATGCAAAAAGGCTTTGAAGGGGCAGTAACAGTTACTGCAGGCGGAGAAGATTTTCCTTTTCTGCAGGAAGAAAAGTGAGACAAGAATCGACAGAAGGAAAGCTTAATCAAACTCACGAACTCGGGAATATCTCCAAATTAGCACTGGTTCCAATATGCAAAGGTCCTTTGAATGAAAATCCGACCTTCGTTACGAAAGGCGACGTGTGGTTGGATCGGAACATCATCTCCACTTCAGGATCGTAACTGACAAGCGTCTCAGTTGATATTACTCCTCGATCGGAATTTCCAAACTGAAAAAAAAATCAATTAGCTGAGAAAGAAAACTTAACGCTCTAAATTAAGACTTACTTTGGTTTCCAACACTTCATGATGGAAGAACATTGTCTCGTTTGCATCGCACCATTTCATATTCCCACCACTATTTCCGCTGTTGCGTGGCGCACCTGGCGCATCACCGCCCATGTTCTCACTGCACGAAGTTCCAACACCGCTTGATGGATTGAGTTTCAAGAAGGTTACGCTGTCCCAATAAGAGTCATAGTTATATGTAAGAATGCCAGCAGCTGGGCCACTGGGACGACCGACAATCACATTACCAGGTTTAAGATTGAGGTCCGATGGAGAAACGTTGTCAAATATGAGAACACCTTTGATGCCCGTTCCGCCAACACCCGTAACAATCGGAGCCTTATTGACCGGAGATGATCCATTCGTCATTACTTGTAATGTTACTAACGGAGGAGGATCATGAGGACAACTTGCTAGGGACGTATGAACGATTGTATGCGGTCCGGCACCGACAATATATTGGACTTCTTCCAAAAATCTGCTTCCATGCGCACTGACAAAGCCTTGATTGCTGGTGTGATCCAGACGACAACTGGGCGATAACACTGACGACAAGTCCGCTCGCGACAACGCTATGACGACATCTCCGTCAGACGTTCGCCGACACTTGTAAACAGGAACAGATGACGGCAAAACTATCGTTTTCGAGGCTCCGGGAAGCTGCGGGTTGGAGGAAGCTGCAATAGCCTGAATGGCTGTCACATTCGGAACAATTTCTATAGCTGCTTCGTCGTAGATGTCTTCTAGGTCAACAGTGTCAATGAAGTCGGCGTACTTTATCGTTTCCTCTAGGTACGCTGGAGAGGCCTTGATTAGTTGATATGCCCCCCATTTGGTCGTAGCAAGTATCTTGTCGAGTATTCCCCCACTTTGACGACTGGAAAGTATGTCGCCAGTGTACACGTCTTTCAACGACGGCGTCGTGATGTAATAATTGTAGTTGCTAGTGCCCAGTAGACGGTAGATGGTCGAGCTTCCGGGATCAACTCGTACGTCAGGGTAAAGATCGACATACTTTTGACGGCGATCGGACGACGATCCACCCGAGGATCTCTTGTCACGAAAGTCTGACTCTCCGTTAGGCAGATGACTCTGAATTTTAGGCGCATTCGCACCGAGACCGTAGTCGGGCGTAACCCTACCATAGGGACATCGCGATTCGTCCCAATTAAGGCAAGATGACTAAAAGATGATGATGGAAGACTGTCTGCAAAGAGTCTACTAGGCCTTACATTTGCTTCGTTGTAGCAGTGGCCGATGTCGTGACAATGCTGGCACGTTTCGTAGCTGCTTGTTGCCACAGACAAGTCGCACGGAGAGGAGCACCCAATATCCTATGCTTTAGTTATAAACTAGCAAGACCCGAATCTTTATCAATTACCTTTATTCGATCTGAACAACCTTCTCTCCGTGGGCTGTAGCAGCTGTAGTAGAACCACGTGTTGCACTGTTGCTTATCTGGGCGACTACCTAGACCAGGAATGCAGGAGCCTTGACTATCACACCAACCACAGCCTGGCTGGCGACTGCAGGCGTAACACGTCGTGTACAGATTGCAGTAGGTCGTCGTACAGGCGCGACCCTAAAAAGGAAAAATAAAATGAAGACAAATACCGGTTATATACATGTCTGTTCCCTGCCTTCCAGCCAACCCGGCAAAGACATTGATTTGGCCCTACGCACGTTCCATAACCGGAACAGTCGTTGACGTCGTTGCAGTGAAACTTGCTGCAGTCTTTGTCATGCCATCCCTTGAAACACGAACAAGTACGAGTAGCACTGTCACACTGCCCGTGTTGCGAGCAAGCACTTGGACATTTGTCTGAATATCAAAAAAATAAACACAAATAATTTTTGAACAAAACGAATAACAACGTACCGGCTGGCATTTTGCCACAGAAAAACGGAAGACGTGTACGGCAATCCTCGATTTCCCATCCTGCCGATGTCAATTTCAAGCAATCTCCGGATTTTCCTCCATTGACGCTTCCGTAGTCAAAGTTCGTTCCGTCGGACCACGACCATGAGTTCCCGTCGTGTCGAAGTCCAATCCACGCTTGTGCGATCGTTAGCAACGCTGGAGGCCGAGGAACAAGCCCATTCAGAAATTTTGATACGGACGCATTGTGGATAGACCCAAGCTCCGATCCTTGGACCTAAAAATGAAATGACCAATAATAAAGTGCGTCCAAGAACGTAAACAGCTTGCTTGCCTTGCAAAAAGAATTTGCCGAAGCCCAATCCATTGCTCCTTTAACGTATAAGTAGCAAAAAAATTCCCCTTTCTCCTTTGAAGTCCATCCATACTGACACCCTAGTGACAAAATATTTTAGAAAACAAAACTCGTTTTCTTCCTCTCTCTATAGCGTACCTCCGTTATCGGTCCAAGCAGTTTCGTTCAAAACCGGTACGATGTCAGCCGCTGCCAAGTTCGAAACGTCGTCCTTATCTCTCACGCGCTTTTTGGCGGCACTCACATCCCCACTTCCCCACCAATTTTCGACAGCATTATGATGGCCTTGATTCAAATCAGAGCCCGCTGCAAACTCGTATCGATTCGCCGGATTCGTGAAAACGTTTCCAGTGAACGATGGCCCTACGCCAACGGCATGCATTGTCCATCGTTCGTTTGGCGTTTGCCCAACATTGAGATACAAAGTGTTGTTAGAAAATTGTTGCCCAGAAATCGACGATCTGTTTCCAGTTTCCCAATAGACTGTATAACGTCCGGTATCGTTGTGAAATGTGTTGTCCACAACGCTAGTAGCGATTCTGTTGATTGACAAAGTGTCGTAAAGAACTCCAGCAGAATTGTGATTAATCTTGTTGCTGAGTATCCTCGCTCGAGGCCCTGTCGAACTGGAAGAGCCAGAAATGCTAATAGTACTACCGCCTTCTCGGTTTCGAACGATGCGATTGTCAAATACGTCAATTGAAATTGATTCATTTTGACTCGTTTCAAGATTTACGCTCACAGCTCCGCAGCTGTTGTTTGTTAGTCCGTTATTCTGAATAACGATGTTGGCATGGTCTGCTGAGATGGAAATTCCGGCGGTACAACCTTTGTATAGCGTTGTCGTAAATCGACCGTTGTTTGATATGGTGCTTCTTCTGATTATAATATCACGAATGACTGAGCCGTAGCCCCTTCTTCTGATTATAATATCACGAATGACTGAGCCGTAGCCCAAATTTCCACCATTTGTAACATTGCCATCGACTCCATTCCAACTGTTGTTTGATATCACGGAACCCTCTATCGACACGCTTGAACGGTCGTACGTACTCTGACTGAAAGCAACGCCAGACAGAGAATTCGAAGCAAAATGTCCACCGGACACAGTATGCAACACTTTAGAAGGGGAAGCTGTAAAGAATATAATTGAGTTTGATAATTGAAATGCAAACAATTACTCTTACTGATAGAATGTTGTTGAACGTATATCAAAAAAAAGCTATCCCGCAGATCAACACTGGCGTAAGTAGACACATACGACGAGTTGCCCTTTGTAACGTATTGAAGAGAATCGCCCAGGGACTGAATTCTTCTCCAGCTAAAAATTGTTTTGCCATCAATGACAATGTCTTTAAAATGAATTGCCAATATATCAAAAGACAATACGTGGTTTGGGTCTGCTTCAATATTGACCCTACAGTATTTATGACGATTTATTAAATTTTGTATGAATCTCAAATAAAACGGATTCGACGCCGACAATATCCCAGATTGAGAGCAAATGTCGACAGGTGACACAATAGGGTAATTCCAAGCACTCTGCAAAAAGCCGCCACTTGTCAACGCTAGCCCGTGGCCACGGTTTTCAATAGCCGTTACTCCTTGCAATAGACTTGAAAGGGTATTAGATAATTTTAATCCTGTGCCTTCATTTAATGCTAGGTAAAGTTTGGTAATATTGGGGGCTGGCGAGTTAAGAAATTCTACGCCTGTCCAAGCGTTTTTGGTCACACTTACATCAGTGAGAAGAAGTCTATGTCCCACTACTTGAATAGCTGCAATTCTTTCCGCGTTTGCGTATCCTGCACCAGACAGGAAAACGTGGCTCATAACTGACGGCTGCTGCAAAGATTGAGAAAATCGAACGCCGGACCAATAAAGCCACGACTGCTGCTGTTTCAGCTGAACTTGATTACTACTCGTCGAACATCTAACATGCAACGCATCGAGATAACATTTTGACTTTTGGAACACGTAGTTGACGCATTGCGCCAGCACTGATTCCGTGCCTCGGCAGATCAAATGCTTCAGCCACGTGTCTCGCGGGTACGCAGAGGATAGCGACCTTTCGGCATGGCTGTAGCCGAGTTCTCGGCATACAACGTTTGACAAGTAGTAATTGTGATCTGTATAATACATATCTTCTTCATCCTGTAAAGAGCAAAGGGTCCCCCACGTCCCATTGTAGAATACTTCAGCAACTCCTTCGTGTGCTACTGCTCCAACGAGACGTATTTTTCCTACATTGCTTTCAACGAACGACGAAGAACGTACAGCTAAGCTGTTTTCAACTAAGTTTATAGGCAAATTTTTCGTTCCTTGAGCAAGGAGACGACCTTCGACCATTATCCCTGTGTTGGCAGTGAATCGAAGCTCGACGCCAGCTTCGATTGTCAGTGTTTGTCCAGGAAGAACAGTGATATCGCCCACAACTGTATACGGACTACCAGACAGGGAAATAGTCATGCTTTTAGAAACACGTCCTCGAACGATCGAATTCGGTCTCAGTATGGACGTATCTCTGGATGCAAAGAGTGACACAGCCGGGCCCGATGGAGACGTAAGATAGGGAAAAAATTCAGCATTGCCAAGTCGAGAGCAGTATCCAAAATCCATGATACGGTCACGAATAGCAGCTTCATCCGCCGTTCCCCAATAGTTCCTGCTGACGTTTACCGACAACTCTGACGAACTTTGAACTGGAAGTTGAATACCGAGTTCAAACTGTGATTCTGGATTGTTAAACTCATTGTTCTCCATGATTATCCGAGACGACATAGATACAACAGCCACAGCAGGATAGCCGTAATCCACGGCGTATAATTCAGTAGAATTCACAGTGTTGTTCAGAAGACGATTGTTATGAAACAAAAACGGCGACGGTGTAAAATGGTAAGGAGATAGTTTGACGACGTACTTTCCACTATTGCCGTAAAAAATATTTCGCGTCACGTTGAGACTTTCAGCAGTTCCCTGCAAAAGCATTGCTCCACCCGTACTTCCACGATGGCCGACGAACGTGTTTCCGTCAATGCTAGCAAGTGCGTTCAACAAGTGGTCAAAAATCAGCCCATATCGTGTTTGTCCCGTAAATAAATTTTCGGAAATCGTGAGATGACTCAATCCTGAAAGTGAGTGTGAGTCTGAGTAAACGCTAACGCCATTTTTGTTAGAATCAAAGACGTTTTTAGTGACGTTCCATTGATTGTAGTTGTAAGCGTACAAATAAAGACCACTGTTGCCACTATTGGACACACGATTAGAATCGATCACTTGCTGATGGCGATCGTAGCTACGGATGTAGATTCCGTGATCAAGGCTTCCAGTTACCTCGTTATTCAAAATCTCGATGTGTCCTTGCAAATGCGACATGTACAGTCCTCTGCTACGAGAGTGCCGTATGACGCTGTTTCGCAAAGAGAAAAATCCGTAGTGAAAACTACTGTAGATTCCGTTACTCGAGTGCCGTATGACGCTGTTTCGCAAAGAGAAAAATCCGTAGTGAGAACTACTGTAGATTCCGTTACTCGAACAATTTTCCACTCTTGCGTTACTGATAAAGACGTCGTCATTTGTAGTACTTGAAAAGTAAATTCCAGTGCCGACTGAGAACAGATTAGGATCAATGACACGAGTAAAGGGACGACCAGGTTTGGTTGAAAGGGCAACAGAATACAGAGCAAATCCAGGAGCACTACTTTTGCTTCCAGTAGTGATCTCAACAAAGACGGAATTGCCAGATGACAAAAGGCTGTCGTCAATCGAATTCGTATTTTGACCACTGTACGTTCTGATTGTTGGCGAAGAGCTTGATGGTCCATTTCTGAACACAAGCCAATCGTCATTATAGAGCTGAACGGAAACAAGCGTCAGAGACAAAACGGTATTAGGAGGACCTCGAAGCTCAACAGAGCAGTAAATTCCAGCAAAATGATCATCCTGATGTAAACCGAAGTACGTTCCTTTATCTACTCTCACGTTCAAAACAGCTGGCACGGAACAAATCGACTGATAGTTCATCAATACCCCCAATGAGCTAGAGCTAGGATACATGCGAATTCCTGATCCCGTTATGTTTCTGACTGTAGTCCCGTGAAAAGTCAAATTTCGTGTCCTCGGACCATAAAATGATATTCCATCACCCCTCCCTCCATCAACAGTCACTCCCGTAATATTCACTTCTTCGTGAAGGTACTCGAAAGATAAAGCGGTCGACGCAGAATCTTTTATAGTCACGTTTACGAACGTGGGTGACTTCAGTATGGCTCGCACAGAAGGTACTATACTCGTTCTCCATATGCCAGCCCCTTGAATCAATGTATGCTGGAGAACAGACAAAGGCAATGCATGACTGCTTCCTGAAACTAGGACGGTTGACATGGGAGAAAATCGAATTCCTGCCCATCCTCCAAACCCAGCCCATCCTCCTAACTGTCTGTTATTGCCAAGGACAAGCCAATCATAGCAATAGATATGATATACTTTAAGGCAACGAGTTGAAGCCGAATATTGTCCTGAACTAAAAGTGCAGTGATGAATATCAGTGGCATTCGCCGGACAGCTGAATCTCGTAATTATAGGAGTTCCCAAAGAAGGATACCATTCCTCATGATAGCGAAGAAAGAAGTACCAGTAATAAAAAGAGCATTGATCGTAGCCAAGCGTTTTACCCGCTAAATCAGCCAGCTTGTTTAAAGAAGGGTAGTCTGTGCTGACATTAGACGGTAGACAAATTGACCGCCACAATTGATCAAAATTAATTTGTAGCGTCCCACGTTCTTCGCCTTGAGAATAATCTACGACACGAAATTCAATATCATTGCGTTGCCCTCGAGCAATAGATTGTTCACGAAATGTAACAGGACTAACTGAACTTCCTAGTGATGACATGCTGCCTTCAACTAAAATGCCTGTATTCGCCTTGACTTCAATGACGACGCCAGCTTCAATAGAAAGTGAACCTGTTGGAAGAATCGTAACGTCTCTCGTGATAAGGTACGGAGAGCTAGCTGCTGTCAATGTCAGAGAGTCGTTCAATTGACCTCCTACTTCTCCGGAAGGCGTAACAAAGAGTGGGTACTGTCTAGGATGACTTAATCCTGCGACGTCAGATGGGTCTGCAGAGAGCAGAAAGGGAAAATACTCAATTGTAGCAAAGAAGCTCGAATCGTCGAAATCAAATATTCTGTTCCGGATGATCAGTTCGTTATCTGTACCCCAATAGTTAAGCGTAAAATTGATTCTGTCCAAGGAGGACATCGCTTCGACACCATTGCCAACATCATATGAAGAACATGGATTGTCAAATATGTTGTGATAGACTTCTACGTTGACACTTCTAGTCACTTCAAAAACGCAATTAGGCGACGTTGGAGACGATAGTGTTCTATTGAAAACAACGTTATTTTTCAACGTATTATTTCTGAAGAAGGCGACGTTCTGAACTTGAACTCCGCTATTGAAGTACGTTTCAGGAGACAACAAAACGATTGACTTTCCCTTGTTACGAACAAAAGTGTTTCCTTCTACAATTATGCGACCCTTGTCATTTGCACTTGAGTAGGTACTAAGCTCAACAACGATCGAGTCGGATCCAACGTCGTTCTCTTCAAACTTGTTCCCAGACAAAACAGCAGCTTGACCCGTTAGGTGAAACTTTTGATAGTAATAGAAAGGGCCTCCGTTTTGACTGAACTCGTTGTTTCTCACTCTAACCACCAATCCGTATTGATAATTCACGTTGAAATGCATTGCATAGCAGCTTTGCTGCGAGGTTCCCACGCGACTAACAACATTTCCCTCAACCGAAATCGCCTTAGTCACTCTCCAGCCGTACGTGTTCGGTTCAGAACTTCGTAGGTAGAGACCTGCGTAGATGTACCTCCTTCCAGAATCAGTGCGTGATCCGTTGAGAATGTTATTCAACATGGTCATATTACCAGCTCCGTTGCTATACCAGTAGACACAATAGCGATGGTCACTGACGCGTGATTTAGAGAGTGTCATCAATGAAAAATAGCCATTCAAGTCAATTCCGCGGTTGTAATTGTAATCACGTACGCCATATTGAACTACAGAGGTGTCTACCTGAACGAAATAACCGTTTCCTGAGATCTGCATACCACCTTGTCCGTTGTCAATTGCTTTATGTCCTGCAACGAGAAGAGATCCAAGAGACCCTTGAACACGAACTCCGTAACCAGAAACTGAGTGAATTGTTGAGCAATTCAGAAGGTTCACTTGTCTTGAGTTCAATCGATGACGAGAAACGTACGCTTTGATGTCGCCAGTAAAATATGAATCAAAGTACATCAGCAATTGATGATAATCAGCTGTTATGTCTGCGTTTGATGATTGACCGCAACAACTTAAATGCGAGTACCCTGTATCTCCATTCATCAAACGAAGACACCTCCAACCGTTGATCCATAAGCGGTCAAAAGAAACAGACAACCCGTAACCAGGTGAAGTCTCCAAAATGCGGTAATAGTTAGTAGATGCTGTAGTAAAGTTAAAGTAGACGCCCTCGTCATCAACAAAATATGACTTTTTGTCACCATTCATACTTCCCGAATAACTAAAATCATACGAGGGAACGCTAAGAGTCGGTCGACCAATAGGAAAGGGAATTCTGGTAATACTAATACCGCCTTGAGTACAGTTCTCAAAATGGCATCGCGAGCACGTCAGACGGCGAGACGACTGTCCAGTCAAGCCCGTGCCACTGCAGTTGAGAACAGTAACTGCTTCAAAGTAAATGTCTGAGTGGATATCATTCAGCTGAATCCCTGATAATCGACTGTCCAAAATTGTGACGTTGGTCATTTTGGCCACTGCTGACGTCGCTCTGATAGCTGCCACGTTTGCATCGGGAGTTGAGTTACGAACTGTATCAGGCACAATGCCTGCATTCAAAATCTGAACATTTTGCATCAGACTCGATGTTGAGTAGTTCATCACTCCATATGACGAAGTTGTCACTTTGGCACCCCCACTTTCAAACGTAATTCCGCCCCAAAATCCCACGCTTCCTTCACCGCAGACAACACCAATATCGTCCGCATGCTTACAGCTGTTATTGTTCCACTTCTGAGCGCGGCAATCCAAAAGAGAATTCTCGACGCCATCGCAGTCAACATTCGAAAGCCCAATGTCTCCCGTTCCAGCTCCAAATAACTTCGTGCTATAGTTAGATTCTATTGGATCATTGAATCCAAGATGACGGCAAACGACTTTGGCGTTGTTTCGGTTCCAAAAATCGTCGCACACCGTTCCCCACTTCATGCTCGACGCATCGTACACTTCGATTCGGCCTTCGCGGGAAGTTGCGCCGCCCACAAGACGCAAAACCGCCGAATTGACTCCCACAGTCGCGTTGTGACGCATAATGATTATATGATCACGTGAACCCGCTACGGCTTTGAGGGTTCCGTTCACGACAAGACTAACTCGAGCCTGAAAATTCAAATCCACGCCAGGCTCGATGGTGAGAGTCGTTCCTTTCGACACAGTCAGGTCGCTGGTGACTGCATATGGACTCTTGGCTAACGTCAACAGCGTATCTGATGAGTACACACCCCCGATCTCCGTTTCATAACTCACTAGGAGAGCAGCTTAAAATAGTCACTGGGTCTAAAAAACTTACAGATTTGAGAAGGAAAGAGGGTCGCACAAATGCCTGCCACCACGAGGAGCCATGTCAACGCCATGGATCCCTGAAGATAGCTCCTCTCGAATAAAGCTCTGGAAAAAAACATTGGGCATTACGAAAAATAGGCGAACGACTCTACACAGTGCATGCAAAGGGAAGTCAAAGTTCTATCTATGCTCTCTCGGTGCGTACACTTACCAAACGGCTTTCAAAGACGACTAAAGATGCACTGCCTCGGCACCAGATGCGAGCTGTCACACAAGATGCGAGCGTGCGTGCAAGAGAGTGCGCGGGCTCCCCACGCAGTATGCAACATCCCTCTTTCCTTGCACGAGAGTGCAAAAGACAATCGAAAGTGCGTTTTCGACGACAACTTCACACAAAGGCAATAGATCTGCACAGATGCATCCCTAGGAATCAAAGAAAAAAGGTCAATCACTCTAATGTACGCAGAAGAATCCCTTAGAATAAGGCGACCTAATATAAAAGATAACGGAAGGGGCCCCATGCAGCTCTCTTATATATACGCCGGCCATTCCCGTCAACTCTACTTTTTATGAGCGAGTGGCGTTCCATGCGCCTGGACTACAAGCGCCGCTCGCGCGCAACGAGTTAGAGACACTTGCTCCCCATAAATGGGCGTTCCCGTCAACTCTACTTTCTATGCGCAAGTGGCGTTCCATGCGCCTGGACTGCAAAGCGCCGCTCGCGCGCAACGAGTTAGAGACACTTGCACCCCATAAATGGGCGTTCCCGTCAACTCTACTTTTATGCACGAGTGGCGTTCCATGCGCCTGAACCGCAAGCGCCGCTCGCGCGCAACGAGTTGCAGGCACCTGTAGGTCAAAAATTTGAATGAATACGAAACCACGCGCCGAGATTGGCGAAACAACCATGTTCGTACCGAGCGGTAATTTTAATACTTTAGTTAACAGGCACTACTGTTCCTAACTGTTACCTATCTCAGGGCCTTTTGCTTGAATATTGCAATACTAATTTTAAAGGGAAAGGCCGACTAATATGCCATAAATTTTGCAATCACAATTGCAAAAAGAAAGGCCGAAAAATCTGCAATAATTTTTGCAATAATATTTTCCAAGGGTAGGGCCAAAAATCTGTCATAACTATTGCAATAATCAGTTAAAGCAATAGTAATGTCAAAGGGGAAGGCCCAACTCATCTACCGCAAATATTGCACTAATAATTGCAAAGGGAAATGCTATTCATCTTCAACGATTTTAATTATTGCAAAGGGAGGAACCGACTCATCTGCAACAAAGGGAGGAACCGACTTATCTGCAATAATTTAAAAAAAAACAATAGCAAAGGAAAGGCCAAAAAGATCTGCAATAATTATTGCAATAATTATTGCAAAGAGAAAGGCCGAAAAATCTGCAATAACCATTGTAATATTTACTATAGCAAGAAACTCGTCTGCTCATCTGCAATAATCATTGCAATAATTATTGCAAGGAACGGGCCGACTCATATATTTTACTAGAAGATCACAGGCACATCTGTGGAAATAGAAATTACTCGTGCACCTGTGCCCTAAGAATCAGTGTGGACCCTTTCTACATTTTCTAGCTATGGGCAATCAAAGCTAAGCCTTACCTATGCTCTTGTCTGAATGTCAACTGTCTTGATGTCAGTTGTGGCGAGATTGATGCCAAAGCCTTCAGAAAAAAATTAGTCTACGCGAATTCGATAAATAGTTTGTTCTGATGCACCTTCTTGTTCATTCAGTTAGAGGAGAGACTATTCATGCACTCTCTCCCTCCCTCTCTCTCTCTCTCTCTCTAGCTCTCTAGTTCGTCCTTTGGAGGCCATGTTTTTCCTTTCCCGACGCCGTAGGATCTTCGTCGTTTTCCGCTTTCTTCTCTTTGTCGCTTGGCGCGCCCGTTTGGCGTCGATCCTAGCTCCCTCGTCCAAAGACGATTCCGGGTCTGCGGTTTTTGCTCAACGGCGATGCTTTAATTCGTCCGTTGCTTCTGCTTGGGTTCTAAACGCGTAAAGGCGTTCCATTGCTTTTTTCACGCGACCGCGTACGATAGTGCGCGCTAGGCGCATGAAGGACACGCGCCAAATTTAAGCTTGTACGTATTGCTCGTACTATTTTAAGTCCGAGCAATACGTACAGTGTAGGAAAAAGAAAAAAAAGAAAACATACGATCATTTGAAAGGCAGAAAAATTTTCAAGGTAATAAAAATAAAAAATTCATATTAAATATTTCCATAAATACAAATTATATTCCTCCCTTGCTCTGATGATTCGTCGCGTTCGTTCTAAAAGAAAAGAATATTAATTAGCAACATCCCCGCAATGCTATTCATAACTTCCTTACCTATATAATTTTCCTTCGAGCTGACGTCATTGCCAAGTCACCACCCCTGTTTGCAGTTGCAGTTGCCGTTGCCTTGGTCATCGTCGCCGCTGCTATTCTCATTCAAATTTCCAGCTCACCATTTTTGATTATCGAAACCGAAAAATAACACAAAAAATTGCTTAGACAGTGCAACATAGAGCAAATTTATAATAAAGTTTATAGTAACTATGGGCCAATTTTTAAAATATGATTTTAATATATTATTTTATTTAACCCCGTGGACTCTAGCTTTTCTATACTCTGCCTAACTGCTTTTCTACCTATCTATCCTATCCTAGATGTTTCCTAGCATCCTATCAACCTAGCTTCATCTCCCTTTATCTTGCTTTAATTAAATTATTATTATTAAGTATTTGGCCCTCACTATAAAGTTAAAATGAATTTAAACATATTTCACCTGAAATTTTGATGAAGTACTTCAACTTTTCTTTCTTCATCAACTTTCTAAAGGAATAAAGCAAATATATTTCAATGTGTATATGCCAATTCATAAGCAATAATTCAATAAAAAATCTACTTACAAGTGAAGACGGCGTTGAGTTATGTCCTTCGTTCATCTTCTTGATCCATCCTCTTGAAATTCAATGATCGTCGGAGAGGGATGAAAGGGGGGCATTTGGTAACTGCAAAATATATATCTATTTTTAGCAAGTGTTAAAAAGTGAGGTATTTTATTACCTGGCAAATGACGGCTTCTGTCCAGATAGATTGACGGGAGATAAAAAGGAAGGCTTCCAACAATCGCAGACTAGCCATAACTCCCTCTGGGGAGTTACGATACTACAGGCAATAAAGGTATACACGTACCTCGTCTGTAAAAGATAACATACTTACTTCATCCTTTGGCTAGTTGGCAAAAAAAACAACGGCCCAGTGACGTAGATTAGCCGTTGTTCTTGGGATGAAATAGGCGTCTTTTAGGCCACACTTCGGCCTTGAACTCCATTTATCCTGCACGCAAACGAGTTATTTAGTACTGATAAATAGTAAAACATTGTAAGCATACCCATTAGGCCTGGCTTGCCCTCAAACAAACAAAAGCTTTAGAGAGAAAGTGCGCGCTTCTCGCCAGGCCGGGCTTTTTCACACGCAAACACATTATCTAGGAAAGAAAAGCCTGAAAGAGTTCCAGAACTATTTACTAAAACACTCACCGGGATTTGCTGTGTGAAATCGGTTCAAGCCACTTGTGGGCTCAAGAACCACACTACAAAAAGAAATTATTAAATAAATAATTATAAACATTCTTTAATTAACTTACCAGATGGACCCGTTTGCACAGAATTTCTTCGTCTTCGTCTTGCTGTAGTCGCCCACTTCATACTTCTCCTCACATCTAAATCAGTTAAATTATTAAAAATTTTTAATTTAAGTAATTCTGCCACGAGTTTGTGATTCTTTATTACGTGATGATGACCGTTGCACGTGATTCGTCGTTCTTCGTCCCTCTAGACGTCTTCTTAGCCCCGTACCCAGGCCCTTGTCTTTGTTCCGTATAGGAGACAGACCCTGGACACGGGGCTAAGACCCTCTGAGGTCATCGCCTCTCGCCCTCTACAAATACAATTATTTGTATTGATAGTTTAATTACAGCTACAATCAATTAGTAATTTGAAACCTGTAGACGAATCTTCATCAGCAGCAACTAGAAATATTTAGACGGTAAAAGGAATTAGGGCTGCTTACCGAGCCAGTTCCCACCGGGGAAAGCAAAAAACCTTGCCTTAGCCGTATCACACCGTGACATTTTACCGGGAAAACCGTAAACTAGACCGTGCAGTGCTGAAGAACTGACAGGGGATACAGAAAATGAACCCACCACATCGCGGCGCGACGTTCCAACAGGGAAGGGAAAGGGTGAACGATTAAAATCAGACGGGGAAAGGGTGTCGGTGCACCAACACCGTAACAAGTAAATAAGAGTATAGTATAGCTAGCTACGACACTGTACCGCAGTGCCAAAAAGAAAGGAAGTTGAAAGTGGGCCCCTTTATATAAAGCATTTGTATCCCAATAATTATTGCATTTTTATTAGTTAATTAATAACCCTGGTGAATACTTAAACTAAACCCCGTATCTTTACCCCGTTTTTCCCTCCCCTCCTTCCCCTCCTTCCCACCACAAAAAAACCTCCCGCCCTTCCCTCTCCCCATTTCCACCCCAACCTGTTTTCCTATCCCCCCCCCCCCCCCCCCCCCCCCCCACACACACACACACACATTGAAAAACGACAATACGGAACCCAACACTTAGCTGGCATATTTAACAGAATCTACACCCATAGTATCTGATATCTCACAATCCATTGGACCCAAATGAAAATCTACTATGATACAGAGAGACCTAGTACATTACTTTTTTCAAAGGCAAGTCAGTTGAATGATTTCATTAAAGAAATTAAAACCTAGAATACCTAGAAGTGGACATATTGCATGACGTTCCTAAACTAAACTAAAACCTAGTAATGGGCTAAAAAATTAAAGCCTAGTGTAAATCGTAAATATTGGAATTGGAAATCTAGTACATTACGTTCCTACTCTAAACATCTAGTACATTACTTTCCTAAAAGTCGGATTGGTCTAAACTATTAAAACCTAGAGTACCTAAATAAAATATGAAATGGAGACCTAGTATATTACGTTCCCATTCTAAACACCTAGTACATTAATTTCCTAAAAGTCAGATTAGTCACGTGGTTTAAACGATTAAAACCTAGAGTACCTCATTAATTAAAAGTGAAAATGGAGACCTAGTATATTACGTCCCTATTCTAAAAACCTAGTACATTACTTTCCTAAAAGTCGGGTTAGTCACGTGGTTTAAATTATTAAAACATAAAGTTCCTTATTAAAATTGGAAATGGAGACCTAGTATATTACATTCCTACTCTAAAAACCTAGTACATTACTTTCCTAAAAGTCGGATTAGTCACGTGGTTTAAACTATTAAACCTAGAGTACCTTGTTAAAATTGGAAATGGAAACCTAGTATACTACGTTCCTAGTCTAAAAACCTAGTATATTACTTTTCTAAAAAACAGATTAGTCACGTGGTTTAATTAAATACCTAAAAGACGGATTAGATACAATTTTACCCTAAAATGCAAATTAGGTACGTAATTAAAACCTAAAGGACGGATTAGCTACGTGGTTTAAAAATTTAAAACCTAGAGTACCTCAATACTCCATTGATCTAAAATACGAATTTAGCACGTGGTTTAAACAATTAAAACCTAGAGTACCTCATTAATCCATTGACCTAGATAATTATCCTACAATCTATAATCAACCTAGATTACCTCAGAAATCCACTGAAAAATGGTCTAATGTGGGTGGCGGCTGCCAGCTACAGCTTAGGGGTCAGGCCTAACTAAACTGCAACCTATCTCCTGCTCTCTCACCTTAGAGCCAATTGGGAAACGCCCTACCTACTGACAGCCGCCCTAAACCTTAATGCAAGGGATGCGTGGACCCGTGCATGACTATCGTAGTGATGCATACGCCAAGGGTAGCTGCGCGCCGGCGCAGATTAATGATGCAGTCCCCACTACGTTCTCTGCCACGCACATAATTGTAAATATTTATATTCAGATCTTTAATTTGATTAGTGATGTTAATATTAATTTTCTATTTTTCACGGAAGCGTACATGTGCGCTGGGACAAATATTTCCTCTAAGGCGTACATGTGGTAAGAGTGTGAAGGATTAAGCGTCATGCTGTTAACCGCCGCTGTCAGGCACATGAGTGCCCTCCCGTCCCCTGATGCGCTACGACTCGGGCCCTCGAACGGCGGCAACGTGCAGTTTGCTTACATGTGACGTCACAGAGAACCCCGCCCTTACGTGTGCGCCTACACCACAGGGGACCCGTATATTACGCACAAAACCTCAGAGGCGTGTCTTCCCTTGTCACATCTTCGTCTACGTCACGACTTCGTCTACGTCACGACTTCGTCTACGTCAGATCTTCGTCACGTCACATCGCATCCGGTTTCCTTGGCATGTGCGGCAGGCGTTTGACAGCTGCAAAGGAAACGGGATATTCAATTACGCACGTCCAAATGACAATTCCGAGTCGTTTTACTTACGAGCGACGAGCGACGATGTAGCCGAGTCCAAATATGTCCGACGCGCGTTGATCGTTCGCACAGCACAACGATCTACGAAAAAAAGGAGCGATTAGTCGATTGTGACGCGACACGCGACGCGATTTACCGTCGCGCGGCCACGCGGCGTCCTTCTTCTTTCGTCCGGGGCGCAGTCCTTCGCAAATGACTGCACGGGGACTCGCTGCAACGAGAGAAAGGCGCGCAATTAGCTCGATTCGTTACGAAACCGCGTCATTTAGCGTCACTTACCGGCCGACTCCGCTATCCCCTCCGCTCTTTGATTGGCTTTGGAGGCTCGCCTCGCGGCGAGAAGCCTCTTCTCGGCGTGCCCCGGCGATTGAAGTAACGTTGGCGTGGCGTGGCGCCTGTTTTGCGAGAGAGCGGACCAGACTGCGTCCGCTCTGTTGATCGCTTTAGCCGAGAATGACGCTGCGATCACGCGCAAATAGCGAATAAGAGAGGGTGCGAACTCGCGTGAATCGTGGGAACAGGTGACCTTTTATGGAGTTGTGAAGCTCACGTGATGGCGCTCCTGGTCTAAATCCGAGGCGCGTGCGAGAGCGCCGCGAACGCGCGTGCAAGAACGCCGCGCGCGCGAAGCGTCCGCTCTCGTCGATTCTCAAGCGGAGACAAGTGAGTGGTCGCACAAGCAGACCAAGGGAGTGCCTCCTGTTGTCAGAGAAAGTGTGAAAACTCATAGATAAAGAACGCGTGAATTCTGCTGCACCGTAGTCGCGTGACCTCACGTGAAAGCTGCGTGGATGGACGGGACATCTTTTCGTCATTATTCTCCATGGTTACGTTTCATCTCGGCAAACAGAAATTGATAGCACATACAAATAAAATATCAAATGCAGCCAATATAAAAAAATGAAAGTAGAATACGTGCAGATGTCTTTGTCCAATTTTCCGTTTTAAATACCAAATGTAATGATTGTACAAAAAATCAAGAGTGCACTGTCAGAGTCTGACTGAGGCACATGGCCTTTCCTCATCCAAAATCAGCTACAACAAGAGACTCATCCCCCTAAAAGAACGACCCTCCTGTGGCTTTCTAATCAAACTTTTAGATTTCTTACGTGTACATTTTTTCTGATGTCTGCTACGCGATGTTTTCTATTGGATTGATACGGCCGTTTGGCCGCTCTGGGGCTTCGTGATAGGTCTCGAACAGGTCTGGAAAAATCGCCACTTCGCTTCGCGTTTCGCGTACAGTTTCTCGTCGATATGTAGCGGAACTGACCTTCCTCGAGCCTCTTGCAAACGCTCGACGCAACTTTCGTTGCTCTCTCATTCGATGCAACTCGTTTACGATCGCTTCGGCGCGTTGGAGTGGCGTTCGAGAGGGTGGCCCGGTGGTGAGGCCTCTTTCGGGAATTCTACGCTTTCTCGTTCGCATCGGCTTTTCCTTCGGCGGCCAGCATCGTCGATTGACGGATTCGCGAGATTCGCAAAGATTCAAAGGCAAATTACGCTCTGTCGCGACGGTGACTAACGCACGGTAAAAGCTCTAAAAACTCGGCCAAAACGTCCTTAGCGCCATAAATGCAAGACTGAAGAGTTCAAACGGAAGCCTAATTCAGTTTGAAAGGCAAAAAGCGTGTCGATACAGGTACGATGTGCACGGGGGCCCCCTTTGTCCACATCGAGACAACGGCGAAAAGTTCTTCGTGCGATGACTCCAATAGGTTATCTTGGCTTGAAAGAAATTATTAGTAGCCTGTTACGAACTCCGTGAGATTGTTTAGCGTTGAACGTAAAAACGGTGAGGCTCATCAACGTCGTCGGAGTCGTCGAAATTGCCGCACCGCTGTCGCGGGGTTGAATTCGAAGTGTCAATCCCGTATTGGGAATGGTGATCTCTGCTCCTTTGTCTAACGAGACGGGAGTGAAAAATTTCTTCCATTGAGTGAAAATGAGAACGCCTCGAGTCGTTCCAATGACAATCACATCTTCCTCTCGTTCGGGAGTCGGATGCAGCAATTCGCGTTCTTTCGGAGACAGTTCTTCGCAATTCTACACAAATAAAAATATTTATACTGTTTAACGTGTAAATAGCTTTATACCATCGACGGAGAGTTTGAACGAAGCGACGCATTCTTATCAAAGTCGGAAGTTTCTTGTTCTATCGATTCGTCCAAATCGTGACGAAGAAGTTTTTCACAAACAATCTTTAAATCTTTGCAACCAATAAAATTATTTAAAACAGCAATATTGAAAATAATTTACCGTATTTCAAAATATCTAATAGCGCCTCTGGTGTGATCTCAGTCGATTTATAGGGCGATCCTCCATATCGCAAAATAAACAGCAGATCTCTTTTAACAATAGAGCAGACTGAGTGTTCCCCTGTTGGAATGGGTTCATCAGATATTGACACCTGTCAAATGAACATCATATCGGAATGTTATATAAAAATATTTTAATTACCATTTTGCACTTTTGAAAGTCGATTAGAATCATTTGGGCCAGAGACAGAGGAAAGTCGTCTTCCCCGTATCCCCATATGACAAAAGCAACTGGCCCCCCCAATGTGGGAATATTAACAACAACCGTCGAATGGGAGAATCGAGGAACGAGATGATGATCCAATTTCATTTCAATCCACTCCTACGAGAATAAATAGCATTAATTAACAAAAACAAACCTATTTGTTACCAGTGAACTGAATACAAACAGAAAGGCATCATTCAGCACCCCCTTAAAATTACTTCCCCCAATAAGAATTGCTCGATCAATATCAATCGTAGTGAAGGAATGTGCGGATCGAGGATGTGGTTTTTTTCCTGTGCATTGAGCTGGAATCCAATTCCCTTCAAACAAATGCCTACATCGAATTCAAAACAATTGATGACGTGACTCACTCTTTTGGATGGAAAACAACCAAACTTCATTGCTCAACCCCACATCAGGATTATCTGGATGAGGAATGATTTGAGATCCGTCCGGTATTGGGGAAACAATCTTTGTTCCTAATCCTCCCATGATGACGAGATGTTCGTCTCCCTTCTTCCCTAACACGCACAATCCATGTTGCGATCTCCCACTGGGAGTGGATTGATCATTGAGATGAATTCGCTGCCATTCGAGCGTTAACCCATCCAATTCGTGAATATCGCTCGAAAAGAGATCACGGCCATTAAACAATTTGTAGACACCACCAAATTGATAAATGTCCTGATTTTGGACGATGCCGATTCGTGCGTTGGCACACGGATGAGGAAGGTCGGATGGGCTGTTCGATGCTGCTCGTCGTTGATTCCATCGACTTGTCAACAGATTGAAGCATTCAATCAGATCGTGAGAGCACATGTAGATGTCTCCCGTCGATTCTCTAACCGCCATTCCTCCCCAGAGAAGCATTTCCTCGTTGACGACGGCGGCGACATGTCCATTTCGAGATGACGGGCACGCGGATGACATTTTTTGAAGAGGAGAAACGGCTCGAGAGAAAGGAATCGATGCCTCCTTCATGAATAATTCTCTATGAAAGAGACAAATAATGCATAGAAAACTCGGTATCAACTCAATACTTATCTGATTTTCTACGTATATTGCAAAAAACTTTGACGGCGACGCTCTTCTCTTCTCCGTCTTTTTTCAGCGTCGCTTGGTATACATCGCTGAAGGCACCTTCCCCAACGAAATCGTAGTCCTCATCATAGACGAGATCCTCTCGGTCGATTTGAAGAGACGGATGAGGCATGTCGGATGGGCTGTTTGCTGTTGCTTGCCATTGATTCCATTGTCTTGTCAACAAATCGAAGCACTCGATCACATCAGGAGAGCAAAAGTACTCCGCCCCCGTCGATTCCTCCACCGATACTCCTCCCCACAGAAGCATCTCATCATTGACTACTGCGGCACCGTGTCCCATTCGAGATGACGGACACGGAGAAGACATTGTCGAGAAGGAAAATCGGTTCAAGCGCGTCAAGGACGAAATATCACAACGCGAGTCTATATTAGGAGAACAATGATTATTGATCTAAACCGAAATCGTTCTTTGTTTTCAAGGTAGCAACCTTGGCAGAACGACACAATTACGCCGGCGACGGCTCAAACGGCTCAAACGGGAATGCGATGACGTTACGTATCGCACGGCTCCGAGACAAAGGTCAAATATCACGTGACAGGAATTATGCAAATACTTTCTTGATAAACTTTGAGCCACAGCCTTTGAGAAGTAGAGAATTATTTCATTTTCAAAATTCATTTTGAGCAATCGTCGGCAGTCTCAACATCTCTATTCCGTTTTTCTATAAGAACTGAAATGCACATATTCTCAAATAGGAAACATTTTTTCTACAAGTACTATTTGAGGCTACTTCTTGCACTTTCCCGCAACGGTTCTCGCGCTTCGTTTAGCCTGATCGTCACCGTGTCTCCGCCCATTAATCCCTTCTCCATCGTTTACAGTGCCATACGTAGCTCATTGATTCTATGCATCATTTTATCTGAGAATCCATTTTCATAATAGCATTTCACAAAAGACAAAATCAATTTTCCGTAGACAAACGTTGATTCAAAACAGTCCCAAATTGGAATTCAATCACAGCCTGGACGGAATTGCATATAATTTTAAAAAGGTAATTTTCTCCTTCACACAGAGACTCCCTTTAGCTCCGGCATGTCGGAGCTCCCAAAGAGTGCGCTCGAAGAACCCAAAAGTTGTTCTCCCAGTATCTAGGGATCGAAGGCGGAACTGATTCGTTCTCGTTTAGGTCTTGTATCTCTGTTTCTTTGCTTGTACTTGTTTGCAGTCGAAAAAACAATGAATTGGCATTGCGAATACATCGATCTATCCGCGGAGCATGAGTAGGGCGCGATTCCGCAGCGTCGAAAGCGACCGATGAATAATTCACTAGCGTGCGCTACATCAAAGATGAAAAAATATGATCAGGAATTGAAATGCAAAAAATAGGCAATAAAATCATGCATAAGACGGATAATGGAAAAATAACACAAGTCGGGTGAGACAAAATCGAAAGTAGAAATAATAAAAAAATAAGAGAGATCACAAAATGCTTTTCAGCGCAAATCAATAAACAAACCGAGCCAAAACAATGCAAAAATATCCACTAAAACACATGCCAACCTGTAAGACACGCACGTACAGTAAAATTCATAATCAGGCCTGTTCTTACTAATCAGCCGCGTCGTACAACACTTCGATGTCCTTTCTTTGTGAAGATGGAATTTCCGCGTACTCGTTTTCCTCGTCAGCTGCTTTCCCGCTTTCTATCTTTTCATATACTCTTTCTTCATCACTGGAAAAGATGGGCTTGTCGTTTTTGGGATCGAAAGCAGGATTGACTATGTCAACACCGCTAGTCGCTTTCATAGACGCCGGTTTTCGATCAGAGTACCTACTTACATAATTATACGGTAAATTATATGGTACATTCAGAAGAAATATTCTACAATAACCTGGTCGGTTTCGTATGCTTGCTGTTCCTTTTAACAACTACAACAACCACGATAACAATCACTAGCAACAAAACAACGCCACCTCCTGCAGCACTACCAACTATGATCCACTTTGAGGCTGCGAAAAGCAAGAATTAGGGTATACTCAATTACCTAAACTATCGCTTTACCGTCGGAAGTAATTCGAGGACATTGGCCTGTTGGCGAACAGTGCACCGTTAATGAAATCGTCGCCAATCCAGTTAGGGAAGGTTTTCCGCCATCTTTCGCCGATACTTGAAGATCATACGAGGAGTCGGCATTCGAATCCAACTGTTTAGCTAAGGATACTTCGCCAGTCAACAAGTCAACGGTGAAATATTCCTGAGTCATTTCCATGCTGTACATCACCTCTCCGTTGCTTCCTAGAAAACAAGTGATACGCGCATAATTCAAGGAAAAAACGTTACCTGAGTCGGCGTCGATTGCACTGGTGTTGACGACGCTGAAACCGCGAGGCAATCCGACCACAACGTCCGACGGAGTATATACCTCTTTGCTGAACATAGGCGAATTGTCGTTAACGTCACTCAAAGAAATAACGGCGGTTGTTTCAGACGTCCGGAGAACTGGCTGAGTCAGACTTGCTACAATGGCAACTGTGATTTCCCTGACATTTTCGTAATCCAACTGCACAGAATTCGCTACTTGGAGAACTCCGGAGTTGGTTATGGTAAACGCATTCGCACGGCTACCCGATTTGAATTCCTGGCTTCTTATTGAATACATCACGTTGGTGCTAGGCTTTCCGTCAACAAGAGCTTTGACACTCAAAACAGAAGAGCCGTCGGGTGAGTTCTCTTGTAAAGTTGTACTGTAATGTTCTTGATCAAATAGTGGCCACTTGGCACTCGTTTTGTTCACAAAAAAGAGAACGGTCACTTGGCTATATAGGCTCGGGTTCTGTGCATCCAGAGCTCGGATAACAAGACTGTAAGTGTCCGTTACGTAATAGTTGAGCACCGCATCATCTGACAGATAGATTTCAACAGCACCGGCGGAAGAACGTTTAATCGCAAATACGTCTTCCGAGTCACTGGGCACAACTGACACAAGCTGGTATTCAATCTGGGTGCGATCTGAACCGACATCTGAATCAGTGGCTGTCAAAGACAACAGCATCTCGCCTCCTTTAATTCGCTCTCCGACAAGAAAGGCATACCGACGTTGTTCAAATTCTGGAGCGTTATCGTTGACGTTCGTGACAGATATCCTGACCGTGGCGACAGTGACTGCACCAGGAACTTCGGACGTCTGTGCAAGAATGTTGAAGTTGTACTCGGTCTGTTGCTCGTAATCTAATGATTGGCTCAAGGAGAGGACGCCGGTTTTCGCGTGTACACTGAAAGGAAGAGATTCGGCGTAGTAGAGACTGTACGAAATGCGGCTGGCATTGAGCTGAGTCGCGCGTAGAGACAAACGCGGTGTGACGGGAACAATAGACTGAACTGGAGCATCTTCGGCAAGACGTGCAACTACTTTCGAATTGACAAACTCAAACTTATCAGCGATAGTGACGGTCAGACGAAAGGTGCAAGATTTCGGACTTGACGTTTGATCTCGAGCGGTTACAGAAAATGTTGCCAAGTTAAACAGGCCAGACGGCTTTGGCGGAGAAGAGCGGAGAATAACGTCTGCCCCTGTCGAATCGTTCGTCACCACATCGAAGAGGTTTCTCGATAGAGATGTTGACTGGAAGTTGGTCAGATTGTAAGATAGTCTGCCAGATGCACCGCTATCGACGTCAGTTGCTTCCAGAGTAAATAACGCCGTGCTTGCATTAGTGGTATACGGAACAGAAGTTGTTAGACTTCCTGGTATACATTGTGGAGCGTGATTGAGCGAGATAACATTTACGTCGATCTTTTCTCTCGTGTGGCACTGAGGCTGACCGTGATCAGATGCAACGACATTTAGAATGTAAGCTTCGTCTGAAAGAGATCGACGTAGAGTAATCAATCCACTTTGAGAATCGATTTTGAACCGATCTGAGGCCAATGCATCCAGAGAATACTTCACTATTCCGTTCGGTGACGCTCTGCCGTCTTTATCAGTTGCACTCAATTGAACAACGTTCGTTCCTAGAGGAGCCATCTCATCGACATCGACAGACGAGGAAAGGCCGACGAAAACGGGACAGTGAATATTCGGTTGAGTGACAGTCAGAGAGATCTGAAGATTACCGGTCAACGATGGCACGCCGCTGTCGGTCGCAGAGAGAGTAAACAAGAAAACGTCGCCAACATAACTACGCAAAAAAGCAGCCGTGACTATAACACCCGTTTGAGTGTCAACTTTGAACAGGGAATGACGGCCATCTGAGCTTGCAAGACTGTACGTAATGCGACCGTTCTTTCCACTATCCATGTCTAAAGCGGGCTCAGACGCGACGACAAATCCGATGTCTGCCGTCAGCGGAACAGCGACGTCGATAGACGAAACATTGAAGGTGGGCGAGTATTGATTAATTCCAGCTAACTGATCACAGCGAGGTCCGTCGTAGTGTGCAGTGCATTGACAGGTATCTGGTCCAATGCACACTCCTGTAGACACTTTGCCGCAGTTATTCACCGCTGAGCAGTCGGGTGTACTGCACTCCGGTCCCGTCCATTTGGAATCGCAAGTGCACGTATCTAGAGCAAGACACTTTCCGTGGCCTATAGAAACAAAAATAAAAATCCAAAAGAATCTCAGCATCATCAGTCGTACCTGAACAAAATTTTTTTGCTTCGCACGAAAACTTGCTGCAGTCAGAACCCGCGTAGCCGTACTTGCAGTCACACAAATCGACTTCGATGCAGACTCCGTTGCCAGAGCAATCGCTCCGACCGGAACACGACGCCACGCTGCAGTTCGACCCCTTGTAACCTGCGTAGCACGAACAGTATTTCTTCCCGTTCTGAGCCAGACAGATGCCGTTTCCCGAGCAATCGTCCAACTCCGGACAATCGATCGGCGTCGCACAGTCGACGCCGGAAAATCCACCGGAGCAAGAGCAGATATTCGGTGCAACGCAATCACCGTTTCCAGAGCAATCTCCGACATTAGTGCACGTGGGAAACGCGCAGCTCGATCCTCCCCAACCGTCCTTGCAGACGCATTTGTCTAAGCCGACGCACGAGCCGTGATTGCTGCAGTAGCCGACGGCTTCGCACGAGTGGCGATCGCAGCTGACTCCCGCCCAGCCGTAGTCGCATTTACACTTGTCGTGATCGATGCACGCTCCGTGGTTCGAGCAATCGCCGATGCGACTGCAGTTGGCTTTCTCGTTACAAGACGAGCCAGTAAACCCGACGGAGCATGCACACACATCGTGAGACTTGCATCGACCTTGAGATGGACTCGTACAGTTGGACACTCCGTAACAAGTTGCTGCAAAGCAATTCATTAGATACCGGTTTTCAAAAACTTATGACACTATCTGGGATTTGGTGGGCGCCAAAAGCTTATTAAAAAGGGGTTCTGAGTGAGCACGTGTGTCCCCCAAAAATTTTCAAAGCATAATGTTTGGTAAGAGAATAAGGCCGTGCTTAGAAGAGTTACCTGCTCCCTTCTATCCCAGCTCTGTTTTAGATCTACGAGCAGGGTGAAACACACAGACCTTTTTTAAGTGCCCACTACTGAAAAATTCTGGCTAAGTCACTGGTACAAACTGATACTTACATGGTTCGTCACAAAGAATACCGTCCCATCCGAAGTGACACTTGCAGAATCCAGACACGCAATCGCCATTCAAACTACAGTTTGCACACGATCCTAAAGAAATTGCTCTAAGTCATAATCGTGTCAAAGCGAGGATCAAACTAACCGAGATTACAGTCTTCTCCGAACCAACCGGGAAGACAGATGCAGGTGCTATTTACGCAGCGTCCCTTTCCAGAGCATTGCGTAGGACAGCCTAGACTTGTCCATAGGAAACTGAGGAATTTGGCATTTAGATATCATACCCGTTTGATAAGTTTCCTGCTGAGACAAAGTTGTGTCATTCGTAATAGCTACGTCAAATATGCACTCCTGCAAGCGGATGCCGTCGAGACCTTGTTGTTTGCAAAGACTTTCGGCCATCTTTAGTAAGAGGAAATAGTAAAAAGGCACGCGGACGTATGCGACCTCACCATCCTGGTAGAAGAGTCGATATCGTTGATTGAGTAGAGCGGAACGAATCTAGGATCGGTGTAGGAGGAGTCCAAAGTGTCGTCTTTGTGAAAATTCGAATGATTCCACGACCACGTGCCATTCAAGCCGGAGCCATCAAACGATTTGGCAATTTTCCCTGCGTAACACAATCATAAAAACCTAAAAGTGAACATTGAACATTACATGACTTAGCAAAGTCCAACACTTTGGCAGGGACGTAGGTGACACCATCGGATCCCACCAAGTCGTTTGTCACATTTCCGTCCATCAATCCACACAATCCTTCCGTTGATCGTTTGAACGATGCAACCGGAGCGAAAAGTATGTTGATAAATTGACGCTCCATCGCTGCACTGTAGCGGACGTCAACAGACAAAGACACGCCGTTGGCAAATTGAAATGAAATCAAAGCTATGCTTTCAGGCGACGACATCAAGGATACTTCAACGTGAACTGTGTCCTTTTCCAAGCTGAGCTTAAGACCGTCCGATAACGAAGTCACGATACCGTTGATTCTAAAGAGAATACTAATGTCATACGGCTATAACGACTGACAAACCTTAGAGTAGGTAAGTCTGAAGGCTTAGGCTGGTGAAGCGTTGAAATGGCAACAACACTCGGACCGGCTTTTATTGCAACGGCGCCAATCAGAGACGCTCTGGCGTACTTGAAGAAACGAGTGTCCACTCCAAAGTCGTTGGCAACGCTCTTGCAATACTAAAATTCGCCAATATCAAAGAAGTCGTAGCTAAATCCTGCAAAACCACGTGCGATACAACTTTCCGAAGCCACTGATTTAACTTACCATCTAAAGTCTCCAAATGCGGATCTCCACCGCCTGGACGAGGCCTGGCGAACTGACAACCAGGACCAATCCACTGCTCGTCGCATACGCAGTACGGTTTTCTGTCTGTCTCACTTCCCATCGGTATGGTGCAGATGCCGTTATCAGAACAAACTGAAACAATGACGCTGCACATAAGAAATTAGGTAGCAACTGTCAACTTACACGGCCAAGGACTGCAGTCAGGCACGTCACAGAAAGGCCCTTTCCACCCATCTGCACAAACCGGTGGCAGACCACCGCGACCTTGCTTTGATTGGCAGCTACAAGTGCAGTCCTGCCACACTGGTTCAAAGCCTTCGGGACACGTAGGACATCTAGAGTAAAGAGAATAAACAGTAGTCTTAGCAAGTCAGCGTGGGACCTACTTATCGTCAGGACAAATGCATCCACTTGGACCAAGAACTGAGTCCATGCAGTTCTTGCACTTACACCCGCACTGACACTGGCCGTCTGGTCCCCAAACGCTCGCACTGCCATCGTCGCAAGTACAATTACACTAAACAATAGAACAGACAATCCAGAATAAACATGAAGGCCAACCGATATCGCCTTACTTGACACGTTCCATTGTTGAAATATGCAATGTCAAAATTCGAACAATGACATTCGCATAGTGGGTGAGGCAAGGACAAATTAAAAATTTGAATTGACTCTGGGCACGGGCAGTCAGGCGATCCGCTGACACCGCAAAGCGGACAAGATTTCTTTCCGCTGACTTTGTCGATGACGCACGAGGCGGCCCCGGGACACTCACAGGAGCAGTCCGTCTCGTTCGCCATGGGCAAACAGAGACCCGAGGTGACGTCGATAAACGAAGCCTGTTGCCACGAATCGAACAACTGCGAAGAATTGTAGTACAGCAGATCTATGAATGACATTCCTTCTATTTGATCAACTCCTGCACGAGATGACGATAGTAATTTCTAAAGAGCAACTCAAAGCTTTTCAATATCTATTAAAGTCGCTAGCGTACCTCGGGAAAACGACATCCTCTAGAGCATCTGGTCGTTTCAAAGTGACCTTTCAGTGACGGAGAAATTTTCACAGTAAATGAAGACTGGGGATAGAGACTGGGTGATGCTGAGAAAGCAGACGTCACTATAGCAGGTATTGATGACAGGTTGATGTGGTCCGGAGTTTTATACGACGATGGCCACGAAATTTCGAATGTGGGAGTCAAAGAAGACTCAAATATTGACGTGTACTGAGGATGATCAGTCAAATCTTGATCTCCCTTCAATTGAGCCTAATAACAAATAGTCTACAACTGAATTGTTTTTGCATTTCTTGAATGACAGTTACGTCTTTTATGTATTCGCTCCCAACTCCGTTTCTCCATACTGCACCCAATTTAGCATTTCCACGGGACTGAGAAAGATACGAAAAGGAAATGTTACTACGACTGGTCACCTGCAAAAACAAGGCGTTCAGAGACAACACAAAATTGCCAGTAAGCCTACGTCGTAATCAAAAGAAAACGAATACGATGCTGACAGCTTCGTTTCACCACGAACGCAGATTGAACCGATAGAAATGCAAAAAGGCTTTGAAGGGACAGTAACAGATACTGCAGGCGGAGAAGATTTTCCTTTTCTGCAGGAAGAAAAGTGAGACAAGAATCGACAGAAGGAAAGCTTAATTAAACTCACGAGCTCGGGAATATCTCCAAATTAGCACTGGTTCCAATATGCAAAGGTCCTTTGAATGAAAATCCGACCTTCGTTACGAAAGGCGACGTGTGGTTGGATCGGAACATCATATCCACTTGAGGATCGTAACTGACAAGCGTCTCAGTTGATATTACTCCTCGATCGGAATTTCCAAACTGAAAAAAAAAAACAATTAGCTGAGAAAGAAAAATTAACGCTCTACATTAAGACTTACTTTGGTTTTCAACACTTCATGATGAAAGAACATTGTCTCGTTTGCATCGCACAATTTCATATTTCCACCACTATTTCCGCTGTTGCGTGGCGCACCTGGCGCATCACCGCCCATGTTCTCACTGCACGACGTTACGACACCGCTGGATGGATTGAGTTCCAAGAAGGTTGTGCCGTCATCCCAAGAACTATAGAAATCAGTAAGAACACCAGCGGCTGGGCCACTGGGACGACCGACGATCACGTCACCAACTGTCAGATTGAGGTCCGAACGAGTAACATTGTCAAATATGAGAACACCTCTAATGCCCGTGCCGCCAACACCCGTAACAATCGGAGCCTTATCAACCGGAGATAGTCCTTTCGTCTTTACTTGCAATTTTACAGAGGGAGGTAATGGATTTGGAAAACAACTTGCTAGGGACGTATGAACAATTGTATGCTGTCCGGCACCGACAATCGATTCGACTTCTTCGAAACGTCTGCTTCCGTGCGCACTGACAATGCCTTGATTGCTGCGGGGATTCAAGCCCATCTTCTCTGATTCCACCGACGACAGAGCTATGACAATATCTCCGTCAGGCGTTCGCCGACACTTGTAAACAGAAACAGATGGCGACAAAACTATGGTTTGTGAGGCTCCGGGAAGCTGCGGGGAGGAGGAGGCTGCAATCGCCTCAAGAGTTGCCACATTCGGAACAATTTCTATAGCTGTTTCGTTGTAGATGTCTTCCAGGTCAACAGTGTCGATGAAGTCGGCGTATTTTATCGTCTCCTCCAGGTACGCTGGGGAGGCCTTGATTAGTTGATATGCCCCCCATTTGGTCATAGCAAGTATCTTGTCGAGTATTCCTCCACATTGACGACTCGAAAGTATGTGGCCAGTGTACACATCTTTCAACGACGGCGTTGTGATGTAATAATTGTAGTTGCTAGTGCCCAGTAGACGGTAAATGGTCGAGCTTCCGGGATCAACTCGTACGTCAGGGTAAAGATCGACATACCTTTGACGGCGATCAGACGACGATCTACCCGAAGATCTCTTGTCACGAAAGTCTGACTTTCCGTTAGGCAGATGACTCGGAATTTTAGGCGCATTCGCACCGAGACCATAGTCGGGCGTAACCCTTCCATAGGGACATCGTGATTCGTCCCAATTAAGGCAAGATGACTAAAAAATGACGATGGAAGACTGTCTGCAAAGAGTCTACTAGGCCTTACATTTGCTTCGTTGTAGCAGTGGCCTATGTCGTGACAATGCTGGCAAGTTTCGTAGCTGCTTGTTGCCACAGACCAGTCGCACGGAGAGGAGCACCCAATGTCCTATGCTATAGTTATAAACTAGAAAGACCCGAATCTTTATAGATTACCTTTATTCGATCTGAACAACCTTCTCTCCGTGGGCTGTAGCAGCTGTAGTAGAACCACGTGTTGCACTGTTGCTTATCTGGGCGACTACCTAGACCAGGAATGCAGGAGCCTTGACTATCACACCAACCACAGCCTGGCTGGCGACTGCAGGCGTAACACGTCGTGTACAGATTGCAGTAGGTCGTCGTACAGGCGCGACCCTAAAAACGGCAAATAAAAATTAGGAAAAATACCGGTTATATACTTGTCTGTTCCTTGCCTTCCAACCAACTCGGCAACGACATTGATTCGGCCCCACGCACGCTCCATGACCGGAACAGTCGTTGACGTCGTTGCAGTGAAAGTTGGCGCAGTCTTCACCACGCCATCCCTTGAAACACGAACAAGTACTAGTGACACTGTCACATTCCCCGTGCTGCGAGCAAGCACTTGGACATTTGTCTGAACATAAAAAAAATAAACACAAAAATGTTTGCACAAAACGAATGACAACGTACCAGCAGGTAATTTGCTACAGAAAAACGGAAGACGTGTACGGCAATCCTCGATTTCCCATCCTGACGATGTTAATTTCAAGCAATCTCCGGATTTTCCTCCATTGACGCTTCCGTAGTCAAAGTTCGTTCCGTCGGACCACGACCATGCGTTCCCGTCGTGTCGGAGTCCAACCCACGCTTGTGCGATCGTTAGCGACGCCGGAGGCCGAGGAACAAGACCATTCAGAAATTTAGATACGGACGCATTGTGGATAGACCCAAGCTCCGATCCTTGGACCTAAAAATGAAATGACCAATAATTAAAGTGCGTCCAAGTTAAACTGCTTGCTTGCCTTGCAAAAAGAATTTGCCGAAGTCCAATCCATTGCTCCTTTAACGTACAAGTAGCAAAAAAAGTTCCCTTCCTCCTTTGAAGTCCATCCATACTGACAGCCTATAGTGACAAAATATTTTAGAAAACAAAACTCGTTTTCTTCCTCTCTCTATAGCGTACCTCCGTTATCGGTCCAAGGAGATTTCATCACAACCGGTGCAATGTCAGCCGCTGCCAAGAACGAAACGTCGTCTTTATCTCTCACGCGCTTTTCGGCGTCACTCACATTCATAATTCCCCACCAATTGTCGACAGCATTATGATGGCCTTGATCCGAATCAAATCCCGCAGCAAACTCGTATCGATTCGCAGGATTCGTGAAAACGTTTCCAGTGTACGACGGCCCTACGCCAACGGCATGCACTGTCCATCGTTCGTTCGGCGTTTGTCCAACATTGAGATACAACGTGTTGTTGGCAAATTGTTGCCCAGAAATCGACGATCTTTGGCCAGTTTCCCAATAAACGGTATAACGTCCGGTGTCGTTGTGAAATGTGTTGTCCACAACGCTAGTAGCGATTCTGTTGATTGTCAAAGTGTCGTAAAGAACTCCAGCAGAATTGTGATTAATCTTGTTGCTGAGAATCCTCGCTCGAGGCCCTGTTGAACTGGAAGAGCCAGAAATGCGAATAGTACCGCCTCCCCTGTTTCTGACGATGCGATTGTCAAATACGTCAATTGATATTGATTCATTTCGACTCGTATAAAGATTTACGCTCACAGCTCCGCCGCTGTTGTCTGTTAGTCCGTTATTCTGAATGACGATGTTTGCATGGTCTGCTGAGATGGCAATTCCGGCGGCACGGCCTCTGTATGACGCTGTCGTAAAACGACCGTTGTTTGATATGGTGCTTCTCCTGATTTTAATGTCGCGAATGACTGAGCCGTAGCCCAAATTTCCACCATTTGTGACATTGCCATCAACTCCATTCCAGCTGTTGTTTGATATCACGGAACCTTCTATCGATACGCTTGAACGGTCGTACGTACTCTGACTAGAATTGAAAGCAATGCCAGACAGAGAGTTCGAAGCAAAATGTCCACCGGACACAGTATGCGACAATTGAGAAGGATAAGCTGTAAAGAATAATTGAGTTTGATAATTAATGCAAACAACTACTCTTACTGATAGAATGTTGCTGAACGTATATCAGAACAAAGTTCCTCCGCGGATCAAAACTGGAGTAATAGTGCTCCGAATAAGTAGACACATACGACGACTTGCCCTTTGTTACGTAATGAAGAGAATCGCCCAGAGACTGAATTCTTCTCGAGCTAAAAATTGTTTTGTCATCAATGACCGTGCGGCTATCCCAGTATTGAAATTGAATTGCCAAAATATCAAAAGACAATACGTGGTTTGGGTCAGCTTCGATGTTGACCGTACAGTTCTGATAATTATAACCATTGCGATTCATTAATTTTGGTACGAATCTCAAATAAAATGGAGTCGACGCCGACAATATCCCAGATTGAGAGCAAATGTCGACAGGAGATACGATAGGGTAATTCCAAGAACTCTGCAAAAAGCCGCCATCTGTCAACGCCAGCCCATGACCGCGGTTTTCAACAGCCGTTACTTCTTCCAATAAACTGGAAAGGGTATTGGATAATCTTAATCCTGTGCCTTCATTTAATGACAAGTCAAGTTTGGTAATATTGGGGGCTGGCGAGTTTACAAATTCTACGCCTGTCCAAGCGTTTTTGGTCACACTTACATCCGTAAGAAGAAGTCTGTGCCCCACTACTTGAATAGCTGCAATTCTTTCCGCATTCGCGTATCCTGCACCAGACAGGAAAACGTGACTCATAAGTGACAGCTGCTGCAAAGATTGAGAAAATCGAACGCCGGACCAATGAAGCCACGACGGCTGCGGTTTGCGCGTCCAACAGCTAACATGCAACGCTCCGAGATGACATTTTGACCTTTGGAACACGTAGTTGGCGCATTGCGCTAGCACTGATTCAGAGCTAGGGCAAATCAAATGCTCAAGCCATGCGTCTCGTGAGTATGAAGAATTTACATAGCGTGAAGGTGGCCACAGCCAATTGGCTTGGCTGTAACCGAGTTCTCGGCATACAACGCCTGACAAGTAGTAATTGTGACTGGTGCGATAGATATCTTCGTCATCCTGTAAAGCGCAAAGAGTTCCCCACGTCCCATTGTAAAATACTTCAGCAACTCCTTCGTGTGCTACTGCTCCAACGAGACGTATGTTTCCTACACTGCTTCCAACGGACGACGAAGAACGTATAACTAAGCTGTTGTCAACAAACTTTATAGGCAGATTTTTCGTTCCTTGAGCAAGAAGACGACCTTCGACCATTATTCCTGTGTTTGCAGTGAATCGAAGCTCAACGCCAGCTTCGATTGTAAGAGTTTTTCCAGGAAGAACAGTAATATCACCCACAACTGTATACGGACTACTAGATATGGAAATAGTCATGCTTGTAGAAACACGTCCTCGAAGGATCGAATTCGGTCTCAGTATGGAAGTATCTCTGGATGAAAAGAGTGACACAGCCGGGCCCGATGGAGACGTAAGATACGGAAAATATTCAGCATTGGCAAGACGAGAACAGTATCCAAAGTCCACGATACGATCACGAATAGCAGCTTCATCCGCCGTTCCCCAATAGTTTCTGCTGACGTTTACCGACAACTCTGACGAACTTTGAACTGGAAGTTGGATACCGAGTTCAAACTGTGATTCTGGATTGCTAAATTCATTGTTCTCCATGATAATCCGAGACGACATAGATACAACAGCCACAGAAGGATAGCCGTAATCCAAAGCGTATAATTCAGAAGAATTCACAGTGTTGTTCAGAAGACGATTGTTTTGAAACAAAAATGGTGACGTTGTAAAATCGAAAGGAGATAGTTTGACGACGTACTTTCCACTATTGCTGTGAAAAACATTTCTCGTCACGCTGAGACTTTCAGCAGTTCCCTGCAAAAGCATTGCTCCACCCGTACTTCCACGGTGGCCGACGAACGTGTTTCCGCTAATGCTAGCAAGTGCGTTCAACGAGCGGTCAAAAATCAGCCCATATCGTGTTTGTCCTCTAAATAAATTTTCGGAAATCGTTACATCAGTCACTCCTGAATTTGAATAGGCCAAATAAACGCTAACGCCGTCTTGGTTAGAATCAAAGACGTTTCTGGTCACGTTCCACTTTACAAATCGCGATTGTTGATTGTAGTCGTAACCGTACAAATAAAGACCACTGTTGCCACTATTGGACACGCGATTAGAATCGATTACGCGTGTGCGCTGTCCATTGTTATAGTGATAGTAGCTATAAATGCAGATTCCATTTGAACGGCTGTCAGTTATCTTGTTGTTCAAAATTTCGATGTGTCCTCGCACAGACGACATGTGCAGTCCTTCCCAACGAGAGTGCCGTATAACGCTGCTTCGCAAGGAGAAAAATCCGTAGTGGGAACTAATGTAGATTCCGTAACTGGAAGAATTTTCTACTCTTGCGTTACTGATAAAGATGTCGTCATTGGTGCTTGAAAAGGAAATGCCTGTGCCAACTGAAAACAGATTAGCATCGTCGACTCGAGTAATGGGACGACCGGGTTTGGTTGAAAGAGCAACAGAATATAGAGCAAATCCAGGAGCACCACTCTTGCTTCCTGTAGTGATCTCAACAAAGACGGAATTAACAGATGACAATAGGTTGTTGTCAATCGAATTCGTATTTTGACCACTGTACGTTCTGATTGTTGGCGAAGAGCTTGATGGTCCATTTCTGAACACAAGACTGTCGTCATTATAAAGCTGAACGGAAACGAGCGTCAGAGACAAGACGGTATTGGGAGGACCTCGAAGCTCGACAGAGCAGTAAATTCCAGCCAAATGATCGTCCTGATGTAAACCGAAGTAGGTTCCATTCTCAATGCTCACGTTCAAAACAGCTGGCACAGAACAAATCGACTGATATTTCGTCAATCCCCGCAGTGAGCTAGAGCTACGATACATGCGAATTCCTGTGCCCATTACATTTCTGACTGTAGTCCCGTGGAAGGTCAAATTTCGTGTCCTCGGACCATTAAATGATATTCCATTACGCCCTCCATCAATGACAACTCCCGTAATATTCACCTCTTCGTGAAGATATTCAAAAGACAAAGCGGTTGACGCGGAATCTTTTATAGTCACGTTGAGAAGTGTGGGCGACTTCAATATGGATCGCACGGAAGGTACACTTCTTGTCCTCCATTTTCCAGCCCCTTGGATCAACGTATGCTGCAGTACCGACGAAGGCAATGCATGACTGCTTCCTGAAACGGGGACGGTTGACGTCGGAGAAAATCGAATTCCTGCCCATCCTCCAAATTGTCTGCCATTACCAGATTCTACTGAATCAAAGCAATGGACATAAAAAGTCGTGAGGCAACGACTTAATGCTGAATATTTCCCTAAGCTAAAGGTGCAGTGATTAACATCAGTGGCATTTCCCGGACAGCTGAATTTTGTAATGATAGGAGTTCCCAACAAAGGATACCAGTGTTTACTACCATCAGAGCCTCGGCTGTAGCCAAGATTTTTACACGCTAAATCAGCAAGCTTGTTCAGAGATGTGTAGTCTCTGCTGACATTAGATGGTATGCAAATTGATCGCCACGCTTGATCAAAATTAATTTGTAACGTACCATACGCGAAGTAGTTTTCATAAACATAACTGTCAGTGATACGAAATTCGCCGTCATTGCGTTGTTCTGAAGCAACAGAATGCCCACGAAATGTAACAGGGCTGACTGAACTTCCTAGTGACATCATGCTGCCTTCAACCAAAATGCCTCTGTTCGCCTTGACTTCAATGATGACGCCAGCTTCAACAGAAAGTGAGCCTGTTGGGAGAATTGTAACATCCCTCGTGATTAGGTACGGAGAACCAGCCGCTGTCAACGTCACAGAGTCGCTCAGTTGACCTCCTACCTCTCCAGATAGAGTAACGAAGAGTGGGTAGTTTCTAGGATGACTTGATCCTGCCACGTCACATAGGTCGGCAGAGAGCAGAAAGGGAAAGTAGTTGATCGTAGCCAAGAAGTTCGAATCGTCGAAATCATAAATTCTGTTCTGAATAATTAGTTCGTTATCTGTACCCCAATAGTTGAGTGTAAAATTGATTCTGTCCAAGGAGGACGTTACTTCGACTCCATTGCCAACATCATATGAAGAGCCTGGATTGCCAAATACGTTGTGATAGACGTCTACGTTCACACTTCTTGTCACTTCAAGAACGCAGTTGGGAAACGCTTTAGAGGCTATTGTTTTATCGTAAACAACGTTATTTTTCAACGTATTATTTCTGAAAAAGGCGATGTTTCGAACTTGCACTCCACTATTGAAGTACGTTTCAGGAGACAACAAAACGATTGACTTTCTCTTGTTACGAACAAACGTGTTTCCTTCTATGATCACGGAACCCTTTCCATTTGCACTCAGCTCAACAACGTTTGAGATGGATCCAACGTCGTTCTCTTCAAACATGTTTTCAGAAAAAATCGCACTCTCGTCCGCTAGGTAAAAGTCTTGATGATAATAGAAACCGCCTCCGTTTCGACTAAACACGTTGTTTCTCACGCTAAACGACCCCACATATCCGTATTGGTGATACGCAAAGAAATGCATTGCATAGGAGCTTTGCTGAGAGGTTCCAACGCGAGTAACAACATTTCCCTCAAACGAAATTGCCCTATCCTTAGTCAATCTCCAGCCGTACGTGTACGGTTCATAACTTCGTAGGTAGAGACCTGCGTAGATGTACCTCCTTCCAGAATCAGTGCGTGATCCGTTGAGGATGTTATTCATCATGGTCATATTACCAGCTCCGTTGCTATACCAGTAGACACCATAGCGATGGTCACTGACACGTGATTTAGAGAGTGTCATCAATGAAAAATAGCCATTCAAGTTAATTCCGTCGTTGTAATTGTAATCACGTACGCCATATTGAACTACAGAGGTGTCTATCTGAACGGAATAACCGTTTCCTGAGATCTGTATGCCACCTTGTCCGTTGTCAATTGCTTTATGTCCAGCAACGAGAAGAGATCCAAGAGACCCTTGAAAACGAAGTCCGTAACCAGAAACTGAATGAATTGTTGAGCAATCCAGAAGGTTCACTTGTCTTGAGTCCAATCGATAACGAGAAACGTACGCTTTGATGTCGCCAGTCAAGCCAGAAGTGTACCAGTAATATGGCTCAAAGGACATCACTAATTGATGATAGTCAGCTGTCACGTTATCTGCGTTTGACGACGTAGCGCAACGACCTAAATGCGAGTACCCTGTATCTCCATTTATCACTCGAAGACACCCTCGACCGCTGATCAGAAAGCGGTGAAAGGAAACCGACAACCCGTAGCCAGGTGAAGTCTCCAAAACGCGGTAATAGTAACGAGAATATCTGTTTGCTGTTGTAAAGTTAAAGTAGACGCCCTCGTCATCAACAAAATATGACTTTTTGCCACCATTCATACTTCCCGAATAACTAAAATCATGCGAGGGAACGCTAACAGTCGGTCGACCAATAGGAAAGGGAATTCTGGTGATGCTAATACCGTCTTGAGTACAGTTCTCAAGATGACATCGCAAGCACGTAAGACGGCGAGATGACTGACCATTCAAGCCCGTTCCACTGCAGTTAAGAACAGTAACTGCTTCAAAGTCGATGTCTGCGTGGATATCATTGAGCTGAATCCCTGATAATCGACTGTCCAAAATTGTGACGTTGGTCATTTTGGCCACAGCTGACGTCGCTCTGATGGCCGCCACGTTTGCATCTGGAGTTGATCTACGAACCGTATCAGGCACAATGCCTGCATTAAAAATCTGAACATTCTGCATCACACTCGATGTCGAGTAGTCCATCACTCCATATGACGACGTTGTCACCTTGGCACCTTCACTTTCAAACGTGATTCCGCCCCAAAAACCCACGCTTCCTTCACCGCAGACAACACCAACATCCTCCCTGTGCACACAATTGTTATTGTTCCACTTCTGAGCGCGGCAATCCAAAAGAGAATTCTCGACGCCGTCACAGTCAACGTTCGATAGCCCGGTGTCTCCCGTTCCAGCTCCAAATCGCTTCGTGCCATAGTCAGACCCTATTGGATCATTGAATCCAAGATGACGACAGACGACTTTGGCGTTGTTTCGGTTCCAAAAATCGTCGCACACCGTTCCCCACTTCATGCTCGACGCATCGTACACTTCGATTCGGCCTTCGCGGGGAGTTGCGCCGCCCACAAGACGCAAAACCGCCGAATCGACTCCCACAGTCGCGTTGTGACGCATGATGATTATACGATCACGTGAACTCGCGACGGCTTTGAGGGTTCCGTTCACGACGAGACGAACTCGAGCCTGAAAATTCAAATCCACGCCGGACTCTATGGTGAGCGTCGTTCCCTTCAACACAGTCAGGTCGCTGGTGACTGCGTAGGGACTCTTGGCTAACGTCAACAGCGTATCTGATGAGTAAACACCCCCGATTTCCGTTTCATAAGTCACTTGGAGAGAAACGTAAAATTGGAGTCAAAAAAGCGCGGAAACTTACAGATTTGATAAGGAAAGATGGTCACTGCCACCACGAGGAGCCATGTCAAAGCCATGGATCCCTGAAGACAGCTCTTCTCGAATGATGCTCTGGAAAAACATTGGATTACGAAAAGCTGCACCTGAAGGAAAACGACTCTACACAGTGCATGCAAAGGGACGTCGAAGTTCTATCTATGCTCTCTCGGTGCGTACACTTACCAAAAGGCTTTCAAAGACGACTAAAGATGCACTGGCTCGACACCAGATGCGAGCGGTCACACGAGATGCGAGCGTGCGTGCAAGAGAGTGCGTGGGCTCCCCACTCAGTATGCAAACGCAACATCCTCTTTCCTTGCACGAGAGTGCAAAAGACACTCGAAAGTGCGTTCTCGACGACAACTTCACGCAAAGGCGATAGATCTACACAGATGCATCCCTAGGAATCAAAGAAAAAGGGCCAATCACTCTAATGTACGCAGAAGAATCCCTTAGAATAAGGCGCCCTAATATCAAAGATAACGGAAGGGGCCCATGCAGCTCTCTAATATACGCAGGTCATTCCCGTCAACTCTATTTTTTATGCGGGAGTAGCGTTCCATGCGCCTGAAACGTAAGCGCGCAACGAGTTAGAGACACTTGCACAAAATAAAGGGGCGTTCCCGTCAACTCTACTTTTATGCGCGAGTGGCGTTCCATGCGCCTGGACAGCAAGCGCCGCTCGCGCGCAACGAGTTAGAGAGACACTTGCACCCCGTAAAGGGGCGTTCCCGTCAACTCGCGCGAGTGGCGTTCCATGCGCCTGGACAGCACGCGCCGCTCGCGCGCAACGAGTTAGAGAGACACTTGCACCCCGTAAAGGGGCGTTCCCGTCAACTCTACTTTTATGCGCGAGTGGCGTTCCATGCGCCTGGACAGCAAGCGCCGCTCGCGCGCAACGAGTTAGAGACACTTGCACCCCGTAAAGGGGCGTTCCCGTCAACTCTACTTTTATGCGCGAGTGGCGTTCCATGCGCCTGGACAGAACGCGCCGCTCGCGCGCAACGAGTTAGAGACACTTGCACCCGTCAACTCTACTTTTATGCGCGAGTGGCGTTCCATGCGCCTGAACCGCAAGCGCCGCTCGCGCGCAACGAGCTGCAGGCACCGGTAGGTCAAAAATTTGAATGAATACGAAACCACGCGCCGAGATTCGCGAAACAACCATGTTCGTACCGAGGGGTAATTTTAATACTTTAGTTAACAGGCACTAACTTTTCCTAACTGTTACCTATCTCAAACATTTGACAGTTTCTCAGGGGCCCCCTTTTCCTTGAATATTGCAATAATAATTGCAAAGGGAAAGGCCGACTCATATGCCATAAATTTTGCAATAATAATTGCAAAAAGAAAGGCCGAAAAATCTGCAAAATAATATTTGCCAAGGGTAGGGCGAAAAAAATTTGTCACAACTATTGCAATAATCAGTTAAAGCAATAGTAATTGCACAGGGAAGGCCCGACTCATCTACAGTAAATATTGCACTAATAATTGCAAAGGGAAATGCTACTCATCTTCAACAATTTTTGCAATAATTATTGCAAAGGGAGGAACCGACTCATCTGCAATAAATTTTGAAAAAAAAAACAATAGCAAAGGAAGGGCCAAAAAGACCTGCAATAATTATTGCAATAATTATTGCAAGGGACTCATCTGCAATAATCATTGCAATAATTATGGCAAGGAACGGGCCGACTCATATGTTTTACTAGAAGATCACAGGTACATCTGTGGAAATAGAAATTAGTCGTGCACCTGTGCCCTATTTATGCAGTGGAATGTGGACCCTTTCTACATTTTCTAGCTATGGGCAATCAAAGCTAAGCCTTACCTATGCTCTTGCCTGAAGGTCAACTGTCCTTGATGTCGGTTGTGGCGAGATTGATGCCCAAGCCTTCAGAAGAAAATTTGTCTACACGAATTCGATAAATAGTTTGATCCGGTGCACCTTGTTCTTTCAGTTTGAGGAGAGGACTATTCATGCACTCTCTCCCTCCCTCTCTCTCTCTCTCTAGTTCGTCCTTTGGAGGCCATGTTTTTCCTTTACCGACGCCGTAGGATCTTCGTCGTTTTCCGCTTTCTTCTCCTTGTCGCTTGGCGCCCGTTTGGCGTCGATCCTAGCTCCCTCGTCGAAAGACGATTCCGGATCTGCTTTAGAGCTGTTTTTGCTCATTGGAGATGCTTTCGTCCGTTGCTTCTGCTTGCGTCTCAGTTCTAAACGCGTACAGTAAAGGCGTTCCGTCTACCATTTTTTCACGCGACCGCGTACGATAGTGCGCAGAAATCGCGCGCTAGGCACGTGCGCGACAAATTTAAGCTCGCACTACTTTTAGTCCGAGCAATACATAGAAAAAAAGACTAAAAAATTAAAAAATACGATAATTGAAAGGCAGCAAAATTTTTTAGTTAATAAAAATTCACATTAAATATTTTAAATACAGTACAAATTATATACCTCGCTTGCTCAGATGGTCCGTCCTATGACGCGTTCGTTCTAAAAGAAAAGCATATTAATTAGCAACATCCCCGCAATGCTATTCATAACTCCTTACCGATATAATTTTCCTTCCCCGAGCTGACGTCATTGCCAAGTCACCACCCCCTGGTTGCAGTTGCCGTTCCCTTGGTGATCCTCGCCGCTGCTCTTCCCATTCAAACTTTCAGCTCACCATTTTTGGCGATTGAAACCCGAGAAAAAAACAAAAAAATCGGTTAGAAAGAGTAACGTAGAGCGAATTTATAATAAAATTTAGAGTAACTATGGGCCAATTTTTAAAATATATAATTTGTGTATTAATTTATTTAACCCCGTGGACTCTAGCTTCTCTAACCTCTGCCTGACTGCCTTTCTACCTATCTATCCTATCCTAGATGTTTCCTAGCATCCTATCAACCTAGCTTGATCTCCCTTTATATTTCTTTAATTAAATTATTAATATTAAATATTTGGCCCTTACTCTAAAGCTAAAATAAATTTAAACAGATCGTACCTGAAAAATGTTGATTCAATTTTTCGTTCTTCATCCACTTTCTAAAGAAAAAATGCAAATATAATAGATTGCATATGTCAATGCATATTCAATAATTTGATAAAATCTACTTGAAAGTTTAGTGAAGACGGCGTAGAGTTATGTCCTTCGTTCCTCTTCTTGATCCATCCTCTTGAAGTTCGACGATCCGTGGGAGAAGAAAGGAAGGGGGCCTTTGGTAACTGCAAAAAATGTAGATATTTAGTATGTGTTAAAAAGTGATATATTTTTTCTTACCTGGCAAATGACGGCTTCTGTCGCGATAGATTGACGTGAGGAAGGCATTCAACAATCGCAGACTAGCCATGGCTCCTTCTGGGAAGCTGCAATCCTACAGGCAATGAAGGAATACACGCACTTGGTCTGTAAAAGATAATATACTTACTTCGTTGCTTGGCTAGTTGGCGAAAACAACGGCCCAAACTGGCAGTTGTTCTGGGAATAAAATGGGCGTCTTTTAGGCCATATGCCTTCGGCCTTGAACTCCATTTATCCTGCATGCAAACGAGTTAGTACAGCTAAACAATAAAAATTTTATGCATACCCAATAAGCCTGGCTTGCCCTCAAACAGACGAAAGCCATAGAGAGAAATAGAGAGAGAGCGCGCGCGCTTCTCGCCAGGCCGGGCTCTTTCACACGCAAACACTATATCTAGGAAAGGAACACATGAAAGAGTTGCAAAACTATTTACTAAAACACTCACCGGGATTTGCGGTGTGAAAGAAGTTCGGTCCACCAGTGGGCTCAAGAACCACACTACAGGCAGAATGTATTAATTAAATAATTATAAACGTAAGTAGATATTCTGTAATTAATTACCTGATGAACCGTTGGCACAGAATTTCTTCGTCTTCGTCTTCCTGTAGTCGCCCACTTCATACTTCTCCTGACATCTAAATCAGGTAAATTATTCATTAATTATTTGATTATTAATTCTGCACGAGTTCGTGATTTTTATTACGTGATGACGACCGTTGCACGTGATTCTTTGTCCTTCGTCCCTCTAGGCGTCTTCTTAGCCCCGTACCCAGGCTCTTGTCTTTGTTCCGTAAAGGAGACAGACCCTGGACACGGGGCTAAGACCTCTCTGAGGTCATCGCCCCTCGCCCTCTACAAATGCAATCAATTGTATTGATAGTTTAATTAAAACTACAGTCAATTATTAATTTGAAACCTGTAGACGAACCTTCATCAGCAGCAACTAGAAATATTTAGACCGGAAAAGGAAATAGGGCTGCTTACCGACCCACGCTGAAGAGCTGCCAGTTCCCACCGGGGAAAGCAAAAAACCTAGCCCTAACCGTATCACACCGTGACATTTCACCGGGAAAGGGATAGGGCTGATACCGTAGACTAGACCGTGCAGTGCTGAAGAACTGACAGGTGATATAGAAAATGAACCCACCGCATGGCAGCGCGACGTTCCAACAGGGAAGGGAAAGGGTGCACGATTAAAATCAGACGGGGAAAGGGAGTCGGTGCACCAACACCGTACCAAGTAAATAAGAGTATAGCTACGACACTGTACCGCAGTGCCAAAAAGAAAGGAAGTGGGAATTAAGTGGGCCCCTTCATGTAAAGCATTTGCATCCCAATAATTATTTATTTGTTTACTTAGTTAATTAACTACCGTGGTGAATACTTAAACTAAACCCCGTATCTTTACCCCATTCTCCCCTTCCCCCCCTTCCCTCCAACAAAGACCTCTCCCTCCCCATTTCCACCCCACCTGTTTCCCTATCCCATCCCCACATTTCAAAGACGACAATACGGAACAAAACACATAACAAATATCACAAAAGATAGAGTACTTCTCTAAAAGACGGAGAAGCCTTTTGGATTAGATTTGTGGCATATTTAACAGAATCTACACCTATAGTATCTGATATCTCACAATCCATTGGACCTAAATGAAAATCTACTATGTTACAGAGAGACCTAGTACATTACTTTCTTCAATGGCAAGTCAGTCGAATGATTTCATTAAAGAAATTAAAACCTAGAATACCTAGAAGTGGACATATTGCTTGACGTTCCTAAACTAAACCAAGTAATGTGGTAGAAAAATTAAACCTAGTGTAAACGTAAATATTGGAATTGGAAATCTAGTACATTACGTTCCTACTCTAAACACCTAGTACATGACTCTCCTAAAAAAAGTGGGATTACTCACGTGGTTTAAACTATTTTAAAACCTAGAGTACCTAATTACAATTGGAAATGGAAACCTAGTATATTACGTCCCTATTCTAAAAACCTAGTACAATACTTTCCTAAAAGTCGGATTAGTCACGTGGTTTAAACTATTAAAATCTAGAGTACCTCACTAAAATTGGAAATGGAGACCTAGTATATTACGTCCCTACTCTAAAAACCTAGTACATTACTTTCCTAAAATTCGAATTAGTCACGTGGTTTAAACTATTAAAACCTAGAGTACCTCATTAAAATTGGAAATGGAGACCTAGTACATTACGTCCCTACTCTAAAAACCTAGTAAATTACTTTCCTAAAATTCAAATTAGTCACGTGGTTTAATTAAATACCTAAAAACAGATTAGATAATTTTTACCCTAAAATGCAAATAAGACACGTAATTAAAACCTAAATGACGGATTAGCTACGTGGTTTAAAAATTTAAAACCTAGAGTACCTCAATAATCCATTGATCTAAAATACGAATTAGGCACGTGGTTTAAACAATTAAAACCTAGAGCACCTCATTAATCCATTGACCTAGATAATTATCCTATAATCTACAATCAACCTAGATTACCTCAGAAATCCACTGAGAAAATGGTCTAATGTATGTGGCGGCTGCCAGCTACAGGGGTCAGGCCTAACTAAACTACAACCTATCTCCTGCTCTCTCACCTTAGAGCGAATTGGGAACCGCCCTACCTACTGACAGCCGCCCTAAACCTTAGTGCAAGGGATGCGTGGACCCGTGCATGACTATCGTAGTGATGCATACGCCAAGGGTAGCTGCGCGCCGGCGCAGATTGATGATGGAGTCCCCACTACGTTCTCTGCAACGCACATCATTGTAAATATTCACAAGTGATTTAATTAGATTTTTGATTTGATTAGTGAGTTTAATATAATTTGCTATTTTTCACGGAAGCGTACATGTGCGCGGGGACAAATATTTCCTCTATGGCGTACATGTGGTAAGAGTATGATGGATTAAGCGTCATGCTGTTAACCGCCGCCGTCAGGCACACGAGCGCCCTCCCGCCCCCTGATGCGCTACGACTCGGGCCCTCGAACGGCGGCAACGTGCAATCGCTTACATGTGACGTCACAGAGAACCACGCCCTTACGTGTACGCCTACACCACAGGGGGCCCGTATATTACGCACAAAACCTCATGGGCGTGTCTTCCCTTGTCACATCTTCGTCTACGTCACGACTTCGTCTACGTCAGATCTTCGTGAACGTCACATCGCATCCGGTTTTCTTGGCACGTGCGGAAGGAGTTTGACAGCTGCAAAGAAAGGGGAGATTCAATTACGCACGTCCAAATGACAATTCCGAGTCGTGTTACTTACGAGCGACGAGCGACGATGTAGCCGAATCCAAATATGTCCGAAGCGCGTTGATCGTTCGCACAGCGCAACGATCTACGAAAAACAGAGCGATTAATCGATTGCGACGCGACGTGCGACGCAACTTACCGTCGCGCGGCCACGCGGCGTCCTTCTTCTTTCGCCCGGGGCGCAGTCCTTCGCAAAGGACTGCACGGGGACTCGCTGCAACGAGAGAAAGGCGCGCAATTAGCTCGATTCGTTACCAAACCGCGTCATTTAGCGTCACTTACCGGCCGACTTCGCTATCCCCTCCGCTCGTTGATTGGCTTTAGAGGCTCGCCTCGCGGCGAGAAGCCTCTTCTCGGCGTGCCCCGGCGATCGAAGTAACGTTGGCGTGGCGTGGCGCCTGTTTTGCGAGAGAGCGGACCAGACTGCGTCCGCTCTGTTGATCGCTTTAGCCGAGAATGACGCTGCGATCACGCGCAGATAACGAATACGAGAGGGTGCGAACTCGCGGGAACACTCACCGGAACAGGTGGGAACAGGTGGGAACAGGTGACCTTTTATGGAGTTGTGAAGCTCACGTGAGGGCGCTCCTGGTCTGGATCCGAGGCGCGTGCGAGAGCGCCGCGAGAGCGCGTGCAAGAACGACGCGCGCGCGCGAAGCGTCCGCTCTCGTCGATTCTCATGCGGAGACAAGTGAGTTGTCGCACAAGCAGACCAAGGGCGTGCCTCCTATCAGAGAAAGTGTGAAAACTCATAGATAAAGAACGCGTGAATTCTGCTGCACCGTAGTCGCGTGACCTCACGTGAAAGCTGCGTGGATGGACGGGATATATGTTCGTCATCATTCTCCATGGTTACGCTTCATCTCGGCAACAGAATCAATAGTACATACAAATAAATATCAAATGCAGCCAATATAAAAAAAATGAAAGTAGAATACGTGCATATGTCTTTGTCCAATAAATAACAATGCCCACACCCCACATGTAATGATTGTTCAAATCTATCGCCGACCAAAAAGGTCGAGAAATCAAAAGAGTGCACCGTCAGAGTCTGACTGAGGCACATGGCCTCTCCTCATCCAAAATAAGCTACGACAAGAGACTCATCTCCCTAAAAGAACGACCCTCCTGTGGCTTTCTAATCAAACTTTTAGATTTCTTACAGTACGTGTACATTTTTCTGATGTCTGCTGTACGCGATGTTTTCTATTGGATTGATACGGCCGTTTGGCCGCTTGTGGCTTCGAATCCTCGATGATAGGTCTCGAACAGGTCTGGAAAAATCGCCACTTCGCTTCGCGTTTCGCGTACAGTTTCTCGTCGATGTACTGACCTTCCTCGAGCCCCTTGCAAACGCTCGACGCAACTTTTGCTGCTCTCTCATTCGATGCAACTCGTTTACGATCGTTTCGGCGCGTTGGAGGGACTGAGGTTGGCGTTCGAGAGGGTGGTGAGGCCTCTTTCGGGGATTCTACGCTTTCGTGGATCGCATTGGCTTTTCCTTAGGACGTCAGCATCGTCGATTCGCGAGATTCGCGAAGATTCAAAAGTGCATTTCGCTCTTTCGCGACGGGACTTTGAAAATAACGCACGGTAAAAGTTCTAAGCCCTCCGCCAAAAAGTCGTCAAATTTGCCTCTATGGACGAAGACTCTGGCTCCATTCGTGCGGAGTCCGTGTATGAAAGTGAACGAAGGCGCTTGAGAAAGCAGGAACGATGGATGGAGGCAAAGAAACGACCAAAAGAGACGCGAAAGGGAAGGGAGGAAGGCCTCCAATACGAGACGAATATCAGAAGGAAAACCATGCCGTCAGGAAGCCCACTACATCAAACGAACAAACGAATGAATGAAGAAAAGAAGTGCATCTCCTCTCCGTCTCACTCTGAGCATTGATCTAAGCTTAAGACAGGGTGCAGAAATCATTGACTAATGACCGATGTATCAGTCAGTAGATGCCTGCTCTTTTAGGATATCATAATATCTGGATATCATTGAAAAGAAAAACGTGGTCTATTTGATGTCCAAATCGAGGTTATGACAGGTGAAAATTAGTTGTGTACCTATACTCTATAGAGTTGGATCTACATCATAGGTGGTCTCATGGATCATAATCACCATACGGTGAGCAACGGATTTGCACTACATGAGAAGTAGCACGGCTATCGCTGCAGGAAATACATTGCCAAAGGTGAAGAGTAATTTCTTTATTGTCTTTTTTCTAATTGAATGACGTATTTCTCAGACTTGGAAACGAAGAGTTAAGTTGGTTTTATTAGAAATTCTATCCCTCTTTTTACTGCCTTTACAATCCTTAGGAGCGTTTATTTCTTGAAAACGTGAAGCTGCACGTAAAATATTTGAGGGCTACACTATCATAACCTGCACCCTATTTAAAAATTTCTTGTTTTCTTCTAGGAAAAGGAAGTGGAGGAAAGAAGAAGGATCGCTACGACTCGTGTGAGAGGGTGGTCTGATATTAACTGCGTCAGACTCCAGGGGTTTAATTGGGCTGAACCGCCTGCTCTCTCGCAAAGGTACATTGACATAAAAAATGCATTTTTCGTCCTCTCATATGAGAGATCGTAGAGCCCGTTCATCAGCCTCAGATTCTTTAGGATATGAGTGATGATAGAGACCTTTCTTTAGGACTAGAATCCCCACAGAATGACGTCTCTTTCTTTTTCTATTACCATTACCTTGCCTACATTTTCATTATTTGCATAATTCATGATAAGACTTAACACTAGGGTACTTCTGTTGAACCGTACTTGTAAAGACGTCATCTCCAGTAATTTAGAAACTTGTTTATTAGCCACCGTTTATAGCTAATAGCGTTTGTATAGACCTCTTCCCCTTGCCATAAATTCTAGATTTTCAAGGATTTTTCAATTTGATAGTGCCTCAGTTTTAACTTTAGATTTTAATATTTGACGAGGTATTAATTGTGAAGTTTGTACGATCGTCAACTACGCGGCGTCCAAACGTACTGCGGTTTTGTCTTCGAGTGCATAGGTGGGCGCTTGGAACGTGTAGGCGTTTCAATGGAACGCGTAGGCGCGGACGTGTTCATTGGGCATTTCAGATATAGGTCTAAAATGTTTACATCATACCGGACGTCGATCGTAATGACTTCAATTCGGTAACGCAAACTCCCTCTTTTGTTTATCCTGTGGTTCCCTTCTGGATCGGCGTGTGGGCGCGGTTGTACAGTATGTATGACTCATGAGCGTTTTTAAATGGGCGATCTGCATGTATTTTTTTCTAAAGATCTTCGTATTTGCACGAGAACACGCATTTTCACGCGATGCACTATAGTCGACTTGTTCCCTGTACGTTTGCGCTTCGGACGTCCGGCGAACGTTGCCGCTTGCGTAGGCGATATGCACGGTTTCCTCGTAGAGCGCCAGCTTTCCTCTCTCACTTTTTGGCGCGAATCGAAGAGGGTTAATGTTATGGTAATTAGGTTGTCGGTTCGTGCCCTATGCACACGCCCACGTCGATTTTCCTGGCAAAGGTTTTGTTCCTATGCACCTCGATGATCTCACCTTTTAATAAGTTTCGTTCTTCTTCAGGGCCCGATAATGAGCGAAACGTTGCTCGTTTGCATGGACACTCATGTATTGCGCAATTAGCTAGTAGGAAAGGCACTGTTTATAGTGACCGTTTGGTCATCGCGACGTTTTTCGAAAGCGACATCTTATTCGCAATCTGAATTTTGTCAACACGATTCGGCCTATACAGTTTGAGGATGTTTTGACTTGTTTGGGGGGGGGGTGTTCCTTATAGTAATAGTGGGAGTTAGTGTTTGCACTCGATACGCGTAGCAACGGCAATCGCAGAAGCTAGAATGATGTAATGCGTTCTCGGAGTGGAATCCGCGATCCCGGAGGCGTATAGCGCCGACTGCTTGACCCGCGCGGGCAGAACGCGTCTGTGTGGGCTAAATACTTTAGATGAATCAGCAGACTTGGAACTGAGCCCCCTCTATAAATGCAGCGCGAAATTGCTGAGTTGAGCATATCGAAAGAGCTTACGAAAATTCGTCTCTGAAAATGAAATGTCTTTTTGTTCTTCTTGTGATCGTGCACGTCTGCCTTCTGGCTCGTTCGGCTAATTCATTTCTTGACGACGTATAGTCTATAGCGACTCGTACTAAGCTCGCATGCGTTTTAATTAATCAAACGTTTCAGCTCTGCAATCGCCTCACTGATGAGGAGCAAACTAACCATGGTGACCTGGCTTTGCCTGAGGTCTTTATCAGAAATGATTCGGGCCTCTTCTCATTCGCTTCGTCTTCCGGCGAACCCGCTACTATTTTTCTACCAGAACCATTGGACAATAGGAAACCTGATCATGAGTTTGTCCTGCGCACGTGTTTGGAGAAACGCCTTGGCGTGGACGCGAGCGGAAAATTAATTCTAGATGATGAGGTCGTGCATAGCTCCGTCCCTCCTCAATTAACGTATACGTTGAATTGTCTATATCCTTTTATAGGGGAACACAGCGTTTAATTTTACAAGTCCGTGCGGCAAAGAATATTCCCGTAAAAAACTTCTCTGCGCCATTCGCAACAAAGATCAACATTTTATTGTATCGATGAATGATGCTACGAAGGGATATCGCGTCAGCCAATGCGTTAACGTGTGGCAAGAGGAGTTCTGTCGCAGCGCTTTTTTGGAGAATTACCTTCTGGAGCGAGAGCTGCTTCGCGACTATCTGAAGTCGGCTTGCATGACGCTCTTTCATAAAGACAAGCGTTGCCCTGCAACGTTCGGGCAGATTCAAAGTACTAATTTGATATATATACTCATATGACTTTTGCTTGTTTTCTTATCGCCTTTTGCACAGCGATTGGCAGGGGTATAATAGAGCACTCAAAAGGAAGGGGCGACACAAACGCTACTTTTATCTGTACATATACAAACCCTTTGAAGAACTGTACGTGGTGGGAAGTTCAAAAGTCAAAGGACTGTATTCCGGTGCCACATTGCAATGGCGAAACTTCGGTAGCTTGCCAAAATCAACTAGAGAAAGGTGTTCAGCTTCGCTACAAGCCCTCGCTATCTTTGAAAACGTTCGCATGCAAAAAAAGCTGCGACTCAGAGAAATTACGTTGTCGTCTTTCAATTCGCGCTTGAAAGCAATACATGTAGGTACAAAAAGGATGGTTCGTTTAAAAACTCTTACGTGCATGGTCGCACTCTTTCGCTAAATGTAAAATAGTAAGTACATCACGCGAAAATTGGTACACCGCGGTGCCTTGTGACATCATAAAACCCGGATGTGAAAAAAGAATCCAATTATACCTGTAACCGTGCGAGGAAACGTCTGGATTTCGATTGTCATTGCGTTAAATATGAACTCTCTTGCGCTAGGATATCTGAGAGATTCGAAATTCTGCTGTGATTGCGGTAATTCGAGCAGGATAGTCATAACGACTTTCGTTTAGACTTGTGCAGCGAATGCAAGACTTCAGACGAGCACCTAATTCAGTTTGAAAGGCAGAAAGCGTGTCGATACAGGTAGAATGTGAACGGGGCCCCCTTTGTCCACATCGAGACAACGCCGAAAAGTTTTTCGTTCAATGACTCCAATAGGTTTTTAGTAGCCTATATTTTAGCATATACTCGTAGACTTCAATACATTGCGTCGATGTCTGCCTATAGAGGAACGTGCAGACACGGATGTGTGAGGCGTGCAGTTTATATACATTTAGTTTATCTAGAATGTTCTCAATTACCCCTGTTGGTTTATTGTAGTGAATGACATCAATGTAAAACCGGACGTCTCTATGTAAGAACGTCACTGCCTAACTCTTGATGTTTCTCGTGTCGGGCGAGTCCTCCCCGTTTTGTAGCGTTGTGCTTGAATGCGTCTCGTGAACTTTTTCGTATACGTCTGGCTTCAGGCGTTTATAAATGCATATCCCCTGGCGCCGAGCGGGTCAAAGGTGGGCTGGCTTCATCCTGGGCCATATGGGCAGCTTCTGAGACATACTCAATTAGAGTTTCGCACTGCCACGTATTAGGAGACTCCGTTTGTGCAAGAAGGAACGTTTTTCTGCCTGGTTTTGGTCTTTTTCTGGTTCACTTGAAATGGAGCGGAGACTAACCTGATGACGCCGAAGAAACTACATTTGCTCATCATTTCCTCTCTAATCTCAAGAATGCATTTTGCATTCAGAAAATGCATGTTACTACCAAACAGTTCAGAAAGCGGCGCAGATTATAGGAGATGCTGAGGCGCAGAAACGGTTCCGCTTTGAAGAAAGAAACGAAGTTTACATCATACTGCATATCTAATGTGAATCGTTCTATTTATAGATTTAATTCTACGTGCGTTACTAAAATAGCTTACCCCAACTCAAAGAGTATCCTTTTTTGGAAATGAACTACTAGGTAATGACGTCGCGGTAAATCGTTGACAAAGAACGCGCACGTTATGTTGATGTCTGTTTCTAAGGCTTATGTCCTACAACCCGGATAAGGAAAAGCAACGTCGGTTCTCGAAGGAAATGCTGCTGTTTGGCGTCGACAATGAACTCGCCAGCGCTTGAAAATGAGCAAGAATCGAAATTCTTTTCAGATTGCGGTAAGTTGGAGGCTAAAATCGCTATTTTCGACGAAGAACTATATACTACCGTGCATCGACACGCCCTTTGCCGTTCAGAGTCAACACAGTACACTTGTAGGCGCTCATCGAAGCCGGTAGAGCGTTCACAGAGGGTACGATCGGATCTAGCTATACGATTCGCACTTCAACTCAAAAGATCATGCATACTAATTGTCCCAATCCTTGAACTGCATGACTTTTCTTTAGCTAAACAGTAGGGCATTTTTTGCGATGTTTCAAAATTAATTAAGGCTCCCTAACTTAGTGAGTAGTTTCGTCATATTAGCTATAAGAGGATTACTCAGCAATATTCTGATTAGACTACTTCAAAATTTCCACAACGACACATAAACGTGTTCGGAAGTTTCATTTATCTATAATTGTATATCTAAAAATGTTAGGCAAGGCGTTAGCTACTAAAAGTTAAGCGTTTTCTCGATAGCCCGATTTTCAAATCCCGAGCAACTTTTCGTAGGGTTTTCTCGTGTAGGGAATCGCTTTCGTTTCAATGCCAATATAATGGCTACACCAACACCAATAAGAACCGCAACAATGCCGCACACCGTAGCAGAAATAGTAACAGCAGCGTGACAGGAAGTACAACTCCCTGACTCAGACGATACGTTGTAAAATGAAGTAAAATTGAAATAGGAATGATTCGTACTAGTAGTAGAGGCAGCAGTAGGACTATCGGTCGTAGGGCTAGGCCTCCCTTGTTGTGCAGTCGCTGTCGACGTCATCATTGTCCTCGTTGTCTCTGTAGGATAATTAGTTGTATTTGTATTAGTATTATTCTGGATGACGACGTTGACAGTGCAGCATATCGTAGGATATAGAAAATCCTCGAGAAAGCAAGCGAATTGGCTTTGGGACGGGTTGATTAAAGCGCTCTTGATTTTCAAGACGCGAGTGAGTTTCGATACGTAAATCCAGCAGGTTGAGGCGTCGTCGTCGTCGTCTCGGTTAAGATTGCAATATTTAATGTTTTGATTCGCAGTCGTTTTCCAAGTAAGCGCGTCGCCGTCGAGTCGAGGTCTATGACAAGTGACGTCGACGACGTCTCCTTTCTTTACGGGAATGTCCTCGTTGGTGATACGAGATGTCTTTCCCATAACGTCGCGCTGGCAGTAACAATCTGTTAGAGAAACCTCTCTTTAGGAGGCTTTCTTCTTCTAGTAGTAGTCGCGAGCTTACCGTTGGTCTGTGCGACACTGGAGCTGATCGCGAGAAGAAGATAACCTATAGGCGACGTGTCGCACACTATGAGTCTCAATTCCTACGCGTACCTGTACCGAAAATGAGAGAGGAAGCGCTCATGGTTTCCTATAGAATGTCCGATTGGCTCGCTTTTCACGACTAAAGGGGTGCTGTGAACCCCTGGTTCCCGGTTGTATATCCTTGCGAACGTTCTCATGTCTGGCTTCCGACGTTTTGCATATACGTAACACGCATATCCTGCCGGGGTGACCTTACGCGTTTAGTGGAGTCGTGCACCGAAGGAGTCTCTCTCACCACCGCGTATTGCGGCAGCGTGTGCAAAAAAGAACGCTTTGACTCGATCGTTTTCCGGCCGTTTAGTTGACCTGCATGAAACGGCCGGAGACCGCCGAAAAAAAATTGAAATGCGAAAATCCTAAGGATGACGTATGTATACGTGTTTTACATACTGTACAGCGATCGGCCAGTGCTAAGAATAGGACTTGCACCATCTCTCATCATTGCAATTACGTCACGTCACTGCATAGACGTCACGCAATGATGTCTATGTGTATCGCTTGAATTTCTGAGCTGTGAGGTCATTCTTTTCGAAGCTAGCCATCGCTGAGGTATGCGAAAAGCATGCACTTGATCTTTTTTGGCTTCGAAGGCACGGAGATGGAAAAAGGCGAGCGATTTTATTTTCTTAGACTTTGTGGCAGTCACAGCTATTTTTCATGCAGTGCCACTTTATCTACGTAGAAGAAGTCTCGCTTTTACGGTTACTGGCTGCTTAAAGCGTATGACGCAGATCGGTATTCAAAGCTTCTTTAAGATCAGAAACGATATCGCCAGCCTCCATTCACTAACGAGCGGATTTCACTGACGAATCGCGGGAACGAGCTTGTCTTCTACATATTATTAAAAAGAAGGGCTGAACGAGGATCAATTAAGTGAAAAGGGGTGAATGCGCGATGGCCACGTTAACGATCAAGATCATTTTTTTTCGCACACACACACACACACACACACTCATTCAACAACCTAATACAACATGTCCACCGTATGTTTCGATCCTTCCTTTTGTCCTTTCGTCGTCGTTCGTTCTTTCGGGCCCTTCATACGACATCTCCAATTGTTTTCCTTCAGCTGTCGCCAACGCACGACCTAAAAATAGACTCTTATTAGTCACTGTAAAATAATCGCTGTACATACCTTTTCTGAATGCGTCCGTATTAGCGTTACCCGAGCTACACCGCGGGGAGGTTCGGACGCTTCGTAGCTCATGGCAGCCACCGCAAGCGATGACCACCGGTTCCAAAAAGTGTCGGGCGAGTTTTGACCTCATAGGCCCCCTCAAGCAGTATCCGCCTGGATGAGTAGTCGGCCCCTAATACCGAATCCCCCGGCGCGACGATACCTGACCACATTGGTAAGCATATAGCTAAGAACCAGGGCTTCTGAGGAGGAGAGCGGCTGACCACCGTTTGTAGAAGTCGACAGGAAAGGACGTGCAATGCCTGAATCGAAGTCTCCTGAGCCAGATCATCCGCAGTCTAATCGTGCCAGTTGGTGAGATAAGTGCCGGCAACCAGACCGCTTGCGACACCCCCTCCGAGCCGTGCCCACTCTGCCTAACGCAGGCCGTGCTCGTTTGGCAACAATAAGACGTATAAGCGATCTTTCCGCTCAGTGCGTGAACCGAGGCCGAAGCCCCCCATCGCCCTGCTTAGAGGCTCCGGCACGGGATTAATCCGTGGGCCACGCTGATCCAACGATCCTGACTGCCCTTTTGCCAATCTCCCGAGCCAGTCCGTCAAGGATGAGACGCAGATTGCTCCGCGCCGCACCCACCCTAGGCCTCAACTGAAGGGAAATCGGTGTGCGCTTTGCTTTTGAACAGCGTAGCCCCACCCATTGCTCTCATTGGTCCGTCAAGGTCACGTGGTTTTACCTAGAGCTGTCATTGGTTTCTCTGAATAGGTGCGAAAATAAAAACCTGTTTCAATACCGGTTTGACTGTATATTGCATCATGATTGTAGTCAGCATTTCTATTTCTGGCAATGAATGATGTAAGCTTTCTCGCCTCGAGATCAAGATGGTGGAAGATGCCTCGTGGTCGCCGTTTCGCTTCGTCGCTGCTTCTTGTTCTACATTTCGGTTAGATTATCGTAGATCGGCTTTCGCGGTCTTGTCCTCGAACGGGACATGAGAAGAACCGAACACGTGATCTCGAAGAAGGAACAAAGCGTTGCGTAGAAGACGAAAACGGTCGATTTCGGCGAGTACGACGCCTTCGAAGCTTAGGAAAAATGCAAGAGACGGCGTCCGGTAAGCTTCTAAGCGATTGGGAGCCCGTTTGTCGCGATAGAAAGGCGATCTCTTCACTCGGCCTTCGCCGATCACTTTCTCCTTGTTTTATCGCAGCGATCTGCAACTCCGAAGCACGATGCGATCAAGGGAAAGCGCTGAAGTGCGGTAAAACCGTGCAGAAATACGAACAGGTACGCTTTGGGCCCCCGAAACAATTAGGGTTCTTTTCTTTGCGAATTTTGGCTCGTACGAGCCATTTGACCGTTATACTAGCGAATTAGAGTCGAACTAGCGCTTCTGTATTATTACGTTTGCCGCAAACCGAGACTCCTCATAATTAATTTTATTTTAGTGTGTAAGAATTTTCATGTGCAGTGCGCGAACGAAAATGGAGAGCATCGAGAACATGCACGCAGAGTGTTTATTTTCTAGTACTGTACGCCAGAACGTTGCATATAATCGGACGTCAATCGCAAAAACGTTGGCCTTGTGTCGGGGACCGAAGTCCAACAGCGAAGCATAACGTCGTATCTACGTTCAAAAAGGTTCCTTATTGCTTAGTAACACGTTAGTCGTTCATACAATTTTTCAGAACAGTTTCTCGGTTTGCTCATTCGATAGCCCGATTTTCCGGTAAGCAATTCGAACAGCTTTTCGACGGGCACTCCCGGATAGGGAGTTCCACCTAGGGTCGCGATTTCCCATAGAATTATTCCGTAGGACCAGCTAGAAATAGGGTCTTTCGTGCAGGACCAAGTCATTCCCAACCCCACTTTGTTACTTACACGTCGCTATATTCGCTATACGTTCGATATAAGAGCACTTCCGGCGCACACCACCGAAACGGAATAACTCCACCCTAAGAACAAATTGCATTAGACTTTGAAAATGTGGAGATATCTTGTTGGTATCGACGTACACGCGACGTTTTTCGGTAGTAGGCAGCCGATTTGAGATCCTTAGCGAGCCCAAAGTCGGATATCTTTAGTCGTTGTCCAGTGCAAACAAGAACGTTTCTTGCCGCCAGATCGCGATGAATGCACTATGTAGTTCTCTCTCTCGTTATTCCATTCACTCCGCGTGTAATTTTTCTTACTCCTTTGGAGGCGACAAAATTCATTCCTTCGGCGATTTGCTGCGCAAATGCGAACTGCTTGGCATCGTCGAGTCCAGTGCTTCTCAGTTTGCGCAGATGACAATGTAGGTCACCGAATTTGGCGTACTCCATTACGATTTTACTCACGCCTATAAATATGAATTGAGCCGCCATATGCGTGATTTTCCCCATGCAGTCTCACATTTCTCCTCTATACAATATCCATAAACTAGAATGACGTTATCGTGCTGACCGAGATTGACTATGATTTCGGCTTCCTTTCGAAGTTCCTCCACGTCGACGCCTTCTCTGTCTAAACCGGAAAAACAAATGACGCTTAGTTAGTACTTTGATTCGATGTGTTTACCTCTGAGCATTTTTATTGCGATTCGCTTGTCATAAATTTCTCCCTGCTGACTCGTAGTTCTTAGTTTTCCCTCAGTCACCGTGCCGAATTGACCTTCTCCTGAGTTACGGTATAGCTCTTCCTTGCATGCTTTCTTACGAGTGCGTTTACTTTACCTAGAGATTTTCCGACTGAAAGGCAGTCAATTGGAATGATTTTGTTTCCGTTCCATATTTTCTGCTCTTTGACGTCGAGAAGATCGGTCAAATTGTCCGTGCTCTTGTCCAAAGACGCGTCGCTTGTAAATCGCTTTCGTTTCAACGCCAGTGTAACAGCGGCTGCAACACCAATAAAGACAGCGGCAATAACGCAAACAGTAGCAGAAATAATTGCAGTTTGACGAGAAGTGAAAGTCGCAGACGATACGTTTTGAAAAGACGTTGAATTCAAAGAGGAATGGTTTGTTGTAGGAGCAGTGGAACCATAAAGGCTCATAGACTTGGGCGTCTCCTTTGTCGTCGTTTTTGTCTTCGTCAATATCGTCGTCGACGTTGTTTCGGTTGCGTTAATATTATTCGCATTCGTAGTCGGACTGTCAATGACGATGGTCACTGTGCAACAATTCGTGGGATGTAGCAAATCCTCAAGATTGCAATGAAATTGTCGTCGACGTTGGGATTTTTTGAAAGAGGCGCTCCTAATTTTTAGTTTACGAGTGAGTTTCGATACGTAGGTCCAGCAAGTGTCATCATCGTTTCGGCTCGGATTGCACGATTCAATATTATGATTAGCAGTAGTTTTCCAGGTAAGTCCGTCACCGTCGAGTCGAGGTCTATGGCAAGTGACGTCGACGACGTCTCCTCTTCTTACGGAAATGAACTCTTTGGTGCTTCGAGTTGTCTTTCCCATAACGTCGCGCTGGCAGTAACACTCTGTCAGACAAAACCTGTGAGGCCATGTTGTCTTTTGATTGTATAGCTTACGTATATACCGTATGTTTGTACGACTCTGGAGCCGATTGAGAGGATGAAATAACCTATAGGCGTCATAGGATTTGTACCGCACGCAGTCGCTTATAGTTCCCATGCAGTCTAACCTATGCAGAATTTGAGAGAAAAAATTTGCATGGTTTGTCTTAGTGACGAGTTTGATGTCGAATGAATGGCTCCTGACGGGCCCCATCATATGTAGTGCATGTTGTGCGGCGACCCTATGAACTTTGTTGTATACGTCTGGCTTCTAAATGCATATCCTGGCGGCAATTGCATGGGTCAAAGGTGGACTACTGCCCTACACATCTCTGCTTGCACTGGCTTCATCCCGGGCCATATGGAGAGCTTTTGAGTCATATATTCGATTTGAATTTCTCAATGCCGCCGATTAAGAGCCGCTGTTTTTGCCGAAAGGAACGTTTTCTGTCTGTTTTTGTTCTTTCTCTCGTTCAGTTGAAATGGAACGCGGAGACCAACCGGATGACGCTGACGAAATGCATTGCTCATCGTTTCCTCTCTTAATCTAATGCACTTAATTAATTCCGATCAGTTCAGAAAGCGGCGCAAATAATAGGAGATACGTACGTGAGGCGGAGAAACCGTTCGAAAAGGCTAGTATCTTAATTCATACGTTTACGTTATGTGCGAGACAAACGATTGTCTTCCGTCTGACGCAAGGTTGTCATGCCGACTCGGCTCACAAAGGAACGAAGGTTACGTCATACTGCATCTCCAATGTAAATCGTTCCATTATTAGATTTGTTTCTATGTGCGCTGCTGCTGCGCAACAATCCTACGAGCGTCCGTTCTGGAACTGAAACTAAACTGCCGGTTCACGACGTCACGGATGGTACAAAAAATTATGATGCCATTTCTGACCTACAACCCGGATAAGCTATAGCTAGGAAAAACAACGTCGGTCTCCCGAAGGAAATGCGGCTGTTTGGTGTCGACAATGAACTCGTTTGAATGAGCAAGAATCGAAATTGCTTTCAGATTGCGGTAAGTTAGAGCCTAAAATCACTCTTTCGACTAAGAACTATCGTGCATCGACACGCCCTTTTGTCAACAGAATACTTGTAGGCACTCAAAATGAAATATAGTCTTGAAGCCGCAAAATGTTCACAGGGGGTACGATACCATGTACAATTCGCAGTTCATGCGTCTATATACCTTTCCAATCCTTGAACTGCATGCAAGGATTGTTTTTAGCTAAGCAGCCTATAAGCTCCCTATACTCTAAGTCGTTTTGTCTAGCTAGAGTATGGCTAGAGAGCATTTTTGTCAGCAAAAGTAATTCTGATTACTTCGAAATTCCCACACAGACACATAAATATTCGGAAGTTTTATTTAGCTATACAGTCGGACCTCGTTAATCCGGTATCTTTTGTCAAAGAAGTTTTTGCCGGATTAGAGAGGGTGCCGGTTTAGTGAAATTTTTATTTGAAACGTTGCATGTTTATTAGATTAGCTACTGTAACGTCATAGTTAGTCAACAGAGAAGTAAGATGTAATTTTGGTTTGAACCTGAGGAGAAAATCGCCGAACTTCAGCAACTCGTCTAAAGAGCATCTTCGCGCAGTCGTAATCCTTCTCATTAAAGCCAGGGTGCTCTTCAATGCAAAAAAGAACATCTTCTAGTGCTTTTCTAGCGTCACACAGAGTCACATGTCGCAAGAGATCGCTGCCGCCTTCGGGTTCGTCGTCGCTTTCGTCGATTTCGGTCGGCTGAATAACATTTAGAATGAAGTCGTCGGTAACTTCTTCTGTAGTGGCAACATCATCGTCTAGCGCTAAGAATTCTTCAGCACTAAGCATTGTTTCGTTTACAGGCGAAAATTCTTCAATAGCTTTTTGCAAATCTTCAATACCACAAGTAGGGTCATCGTCATCTTCGCCATGCTCGGGCTCATCATCGGATGCTTGTGGAATTATTCCTGTGTGACGGAAGCAGTTGGCTATTGTTGAAGCCTTTACAGACTGCCAGGCGCTCCTAGTAAAATATATTGCTTGCTTCACGTTTATCCTAGAAAATTCCTTGCCGTCGTCAATTTCGTCAATGTAGTGCCTGGTACAGAAATAAAAGATTACCGGTATTCAGTGTCTTGAGAAAGACTTTGTAAACCAGTTACCTCATTAGCATTGTCTTGTAGTGAACTTTAAAATTCTGAATTATTCCAGCATCCAACGGCTGCAGATGAGACGTTGTTGCAGGCGGAAGGAATTCTAGTGTTGTATTGCTTAGTGAGATATCCTTGTAACTATGACTTGAAGCGTTGTCTAAAAGAAGCAAAACGTTGCGATTTTTGGCTTTCATTTGGCGGTCAAATTCAAGAAGAAAGTCGCGAAAAAGGAGAGCCGTCATCCAAGCTTTCTTGTTGTGACGGTAAGTGACAAGTTTTTGAACATCAAACTTAGAAGGAAAACAACGCGGTTTTGCAGATTTTCCGATAACGAATGGTTTCAATTTGTGTGATCCGTCAGCATTAGTACATAAGGCAATAGTGATTCGGTCTTTGCATCTTTTAGTGCCGAGAACCGGCCCAATAGCTAGGGTCTTATTCGGTTCCAAACGATAAAACAAACCCGTTTCATCAAAATTGTAAACATCACTAGGATGATAGTGGCGTACTATCTCTCGCAAATGTTCTCTTCCCTTTTCAACACGCTGCGTGTCGACTCCTCCTGCTTCCCCGTGACGCACCTGCATTTTAATCCCGTAGCGCTTTTTGAATTTTTCTAACCACCCTCTTGAATAGCAAAAATCATTAGGTAAATTAAGCTCTCTTCCAAAACACTTGGCCTTTTCACGAAGAATTTCGTCACTAATGGGAACACGACGGGATTCCTTATCAGAAAACCACATGAAAAGCGCCTTTTCCATGTCTTCATGCTTTGCAGCACGAAGTCGCTTTGAGGAAGGCTCTGACGTCAAGCTAGCTACGGACAGCCACTTATCTTTTTCACGAAGGATGTCTCCCACTGTTGATCTCCCTATTTTGAAGCCGTGACGACGTCCAATCTCCGCCGCAACGTACTCCTGTGACTTTCCTGGATGATCTTCTTTGAATTGGCAAATTTCCTTTTTCACAGAGAAGGAGACATCCGTTCGCGATCGCTTCCTTTGGCGTACAGAAGACATCACCCGTTAAACACGTTCTGTGCACGTGGCCTGCTAACGCGCGCAGACAATAAAAAAAGCAGCCGGATTAACAAAGCTGTAAGCAGAGGATATTCACCGTTTTGAGCTACAAAAATGCCGCCGGAGACGGAACGCGAAGGCCGGATTAGAGCATGCAAAATGTAAAGAAAACCGTTCGTTTCTTTTAGAACCTTGCCGGATACTGAAGATGCCGGATTAGTGAAGACCGGATTAACGAGGTCCGACTGTAATTGTATCTGGTACCGAACAGCAAAACCTGACCTCTTAAAACGCATTATTTACTTGATATAGCGGTTTTCTCGGTAATGCGATTTTCGAATCCCGAGCAGCTATTCGTAGGGCATTCTCGTACAAGAAATCGCTTCCGTTTCAATGTCAATATAACGAAAACACCAACACCAATAAGAAGCGCAGCAATGACGCACACCGTAGCAGAAATAGTCACAGCGGCTTGACGACAAGTAAAACTTCCTGACTCAGACGATACGTTGTGAAATGCAGTAAAATTGAAATAGGAATGGGTCGTAGTAGTAGAGGTGGCAGTAGGACTATCGGTCGTAGGGTTAGGCCTTCCTTGTTGTGGAGTCACTGTCATCATTGTCGTCGCTGTCTCCGTGGGATAATTAGTAGTATTTGTATTATTTGTATTTGTCTGGATGTCAATGTTTACAACGCAGCATTCCGTGGGAAAAAAATATCCTCGAGAATGCAAGCGAATTGACTTTGAGACGCGTCGATCGAAGCGCTCTTGATTGTTAAGAGACGAGTGAGTTTCGATACGTACGTCCAGCAAGTTGAGGCGACGTCTCGGTTCGAATTGCATAATTCAATGTTTTTATTAGCGGTAGTTTCCCAAGTAAGCCCGTCACCGTCGAGTCGAGGTCTATGACAAGTGACATGGACGATGTCTCCTCTCCTTACGGAAATGGACTCGTTTGTGATACGAATTGTCTTTCCCATAACGTTGCGCAGGCAGTAACACTCTGTCGGAGAGAACTGTCGTTATATATACAAGGCATATTTCTTCTAATAGTTGTCGCGAGCTTACCGTAACTTTGTACTGATGGAGAGAAGAAGATAACCTATAGGCGACGGAGGCTGCTGCATATGTATGCTATCACTAGCTCCCAAGTCCTACCTATGCCCAAAATGAGAGAGGTGAAGTCCATGGTTTGTCCGTAGTGAGAATGGCTCGCTATAGAATGCCTGATGGGCTCGCTTTTACTGACTAAAGTACTGTGCATCCTGCGAAAGCTTAGTTCCCGGTTGCATAATCTCAAGTCTGGTTTCAGATGTTTTGAATATACGCAACGCGTACGCATATCCTGTCGGGGTGACGTTACGCGCAATAGTCGTAAACTAAAGGACTCTCTCTCAATACATGTACCACGCATTGAGAGCGGCCGTCTGAACGAAAAAAGAACGCGTTTGCTCGATTTTTCTCTAGTCGTTCAGTTGACCTGCTTGAAACGGCCGGAGACCGAAAATACTTGAGATGCGAAAATTCTAAGGATGCCATATACACGTGTAGTAACTGTAGAGCGATCGTCCAGTGCTAAGAAAAGCGCTTGCACCATCTTCTATCCGTTGCAATTACGTCACGTTTCTGCATCTAGTTTCCGAGGGAAAGACGTCATGCAATGACGTCTACTGCATGACGTCTACGTGTATTGCTAGAATTCGTATAGGAAACCTGAGCTGCGAGGATCGACGTTGAGAATAATGGTATTTTTTCGAAGCTAGCTATCGTTGAGCTATGCAAAACATAGATTTGATTTTGTTTGGCTTTAAAAGCACGTAGGTTGAAAAAAGCGAGCGATTTTATTTAATTAATTAGGCTCGGCGGAAGTTACCTCGATGCTGAGGAAATATTGAAATACGTTTTCTTGATCCAGCGAAGAGCAGACGTTCATCTTTGATTAGGCCGGATTGTTCATCCAACTCTCCGGCCGCAGCCGGTGTCGTCAAAAAGAAGTTTGATACACAATACCTTGAAAATAAAAAAAAAGATGAAAATTAATAGACCAAGCGAATTAGGACGTTTGATCACAGCCAATTTCGGATCAGAACAATGCAGTTCACGATTCACTAAAATCCCATTGTGACGAACCACGAAATTTTGATACGATTCATGGGGCCCCCGTTTCCTCAACAGATGTGCATTTCAGATGATAAAGTAGGTCTTGGGTGCCTCTAACTGTGACGTATCTCAAATTATTGATCCGATTATGGGGCACTATATACACTGACGTCGAATATGTGAAGGAGTGTATGGCAAAATTGCTATAGCCTCAAGTGGGGTTCTAGCCTCAAGTGGGGTTCTAGTAGAACATTCATGCAGTCTGACATACTATAATAAGAGTGCTGATTACTGCATTACTCTGCTCTTTCCTCTTTCTCTTACATAGACTAACGTTTTCTCTACGATCGCCAACATCTTGAAAGTCGAATCTTCTCCACGCGCTTCTGCTCCGGTCGCTTTCGATCGTTCGATAGCGAGCGCTTGGCAGAGGACGCCGCCCGGCGCGTAATTGGCGAAGAGAGTCGCCGGAATTCGCGTTATTCTCTTTTCCGAGCGAGTTCTGTGAAACGGAGGGTTAGATATCGATCTTGCGAAGCTCGGGCTACCTCTTGGAGTTGCATTAGCTCATGGACGAGCGTTGCTAGAGCTTTGCTTGTCAAATCTGGTGAAATAGAACGATTGAAAAGTTTTACCGCACGCTACGCTAATGGAACATGTCCCTGATGTCCAGTATGTTACGTTGGCCCATTCTTGCGAGTACCGTTGGGTCAGAAAGGTTTCTAGCAGCCTTTCAGTCGTCTCATTATTCAGTGTAAACGAAGACGAATAACCTACTGTAGTTTGAGGTAAGCTGGCACATTCTAGCGCGAGTTCACGTGCCCTAGCAGCTTGGAACGCTCGATTTCGCACTTTTCGACGCGGCACGAGACCTTGCGCTTCCTTGTATTGATCCGTGCCCACATCTAGCTGAGGTTAATAATAGTAGTTAGACGCTAGAGTCCATGGGATTAGCTAAAGGAATTAATTAAACTTTTTTAAGTCTTTTATTCGTTTTTATTAACAAAGAGTTGCGGTTTGAAATTCTTGTGCGGATGTACTATCAGTTCCCTTTACGAACCTCCTATTGGCGATAATTGAGTGACACGCTCTCCGAAAGGGAGTGGGGTCGTTAAGTCCTGCTTACGACACGCGATTATTCGCCTCGTACATACTATTCTTCCGCGTTTACCTATGCACTCTAAGCGCTGCACTTTTAATATTTCGGCTTTCGAAGACGCTTTCATGCCGTCGTAGTATTAGAAAGCGCTTTTGACGCGCTTGGTATTGATCGGTCAGATGCATTTTTTGTGCGGTGGGAACAGCGTCTTCTAATGATGATGATGACGATGATGACGGTGTCTAGAATGTCGTCAGCTAAATCATAGTGGCAGTGGTTAAAGCATTGTGGCCGCCACATAGTTTAGACACAACGCAGCTAGCCGTCTGGAAATCCTTAGCAAGTCCTAAATTAGCTATTTCATTAGTCGGTTTTCCTGTGCAGAATGTTTCTCATTTCCTGATTTCGGTGATCAAACGCACTAGAGAGAATCAGAGTCTGCACGCGTGCATGTTGATACACCGCATACTTTGCATGCCATTCAAAGGAAGTGATTACAGCGTTCCCTGTCCTTCAAAGACAATGTAAGTTTCCAACGGTCCGATGCGTGGTTCACATTCAATTTGAGACGCACAAGAAAGCAGACACACCTTCTGAGGAATCAGTGACACCTACTACTAAACTAGTAAGTGAGTCTTTGGAGAGGGTCCTATACTGTACTCCTCCACCCCGGCGGAGTGATCGCGAACGAACTCGCGGCATCTTCATACCAAGCCTCGTACACGTGAAAAAAATATTTTACTCTCGTTTGACCCTCTACCTGTGTTCATCATGATGAGGTATAAATGAGGTGACCTCAGCTTAAAGGTGTTTGTGGAGGCGAACTATGTCTCATCATACTCATTTCTTCCATTCCGTCACCACGTGCTGACCGGATCACTTCCTCGAAGACGAGTTAGCAATCGAATATTTGTGAGTCATCGATAGCCGCGTTTCCGCTTTGATTCGTATAAAAGAGCGTTGCTTAGTCAGCGAAAGGCATAACGCGTGTCGGCGAGAATGTTTACCGTTCAAGCTTCCTTTAGCGTTCTTCTACTACTTCTCGTCTCTTCGTCTTTGTCCCAAGAGAAATCCGATCATCAGAGTGAGCGAGTTACAGATACAAATCACGCTCCTAATTAAAATTAATTCGACTTTTAAAAAAAAGGTAAGCGTTTGGCGCGTTCCGACTCGTCCATCTGCTATGGTTATACGCACCGCTTACGTTCGTACGACGTGACGCTTGACCCTACTATTGAAGTGGCTGAGCTCAGATGTTGCCATGATCGGTCGATTATGAATTTGGCGCGTTGGAGAATATTGGGTGGCGACGGCACGAGAGATCAACTTCCGTACTGCTCGACCGACGCTAAGGTCGATTTTTCGTGTTGGAAATACGTGTCGCGTCTCTCTGTTTGTCTCTTTGTTAATGTGACGAAATTGAGGGAAGTTGGGAAGACGACGTTTCTTTGCGGAACGGAACCCATGTCTGACAGCGAGTTCACTCTAACAACGAAAGTTCGCGTCACATCTCCAGGTTAATTAATTGGTACTGTATATATTTTTAATTCTAATACGCTATACTAGGATTACCCACTCCGACACCGACTACGTTTCACGTTGAGGAACTGAAACCTAAGCTACCAGGTACTGACGTCATTGATTATTACATATACACGTGCGTCAATTTAGATTTAGATGTATTTGGATCAAGTTGCAACTTGACTGATACTTATGCTTCGAATGATTTGGATAGCCAATGCGAACAAGGAAAGGTTGTCACGTGCTTTGGAAATGTATCCTCCCTTCTCTGGACTGTCGGAAGAAAGAGTCATCCACGTCGTGTTGCGGAATGTGTGAAAGGGAAATGTCCAGTGGAATCGTGTTGGAAGGTTTCTGCGAGCGATAACGGCGTTGAACTTCATCTTAGTCGCAAGAGGATGGAGTCGAAGAAAGCGTTCAGATGCGCGGAAGGTGCAGGTTTGAATTTGTGCTCTTTTAGAGCTGTGTGGGACTAGTAGAGTTCTTGTTGAGTCGTCTTTTTTGTTTCATGTCACTGTTTGTTTTGATGGTTCTCTCACCATATTTGCACGAAAGAACTTGCATTTTTCATTGGCAGCATCTCGTCATCTAAAACCCGGATGTCCATCTCTGGCTAGCGCTCGTTTTGACGTTTTCCTGCTGTTTCTGCGCTTCAAATGAACTTCCTGGCGCTAGAAAACGAATGAGAATTACGATTCTTTACTGATCGCTGTAATTTGGAGCCGAGAATAGCTCTCTTTCGAACAAGAACTCTCGTTTAGACTTCTCTCGCAACAGCAAGACACTGGTCGAGCACTCTCTCTATACTCTGAAAAGCCAAGCGAGACGAAGAACGATTCGATGCAGGTAAAATGTGCATGAGGGCCAAAACGTACCTTTTGTCCACTCCACTTCGATCGAGACCTATATAAACGAATGTATCACTCACACACACATGTCAAACCTCGACGAGCTCACTTGCACTGAGTCTCTCGTGCAATGACCCTGATTGGCCGGGTTCTTTCTGGCTGGAAATAGTGGAAGCCTGCCATTAGTCTCAGAGCTATAAATAAATACATAAATAAATATTTATTTATTTATAGCTCTGGTCAGACTGTGAATGAGGTAATTCGGACGTCGTGCGATCTAAGCGTTACACAAGACCCCATACAATCGGTTAATTTAGAGAATACAACCGTGCATGCAGTAGACCGCGCGTGTAGGCGAGGAGGTTTACCCATGCCGCGCCAGTCGCCTCTTCATGCAGCCCTTTTAGTGCGACCGCGAACCGTAGTGGATATTAGGATAGGAAAGGTCAATTAAGCGACCTAGACCGACGTCGAAGTTCCTGGAGACGTCAGCACACGTTGTTCCGTTTCTATCGACGAACGATTGCACGTTTCTTCCTTCGCATCCAGAGGAAGTTAACTAATGAGCTAAACGACGTCTTCGCGTTTACACTCCAAGGCGATGACTAAAGAAAGCAGTGAGTGTTGATAAGCGATCGAGCCCTGCCCTTGCCACATTTTTTTACTACAAATCGTTTTCCCTGAACTGATGTCGCGTCATCAGAAATCTGCGTGGGTAGGGTAAACGCTTTCATTCACCCACATCAAATCGGAGTCTCTATAAAATGCAGAGGGTAAAATTATCGAGATCTCAATAGCATTCGTTCGAAATGAAGTTCCTCTTTCGTTCTTCTTCTTCTAATCGGGCGCATATATCTCTTATAATGCTACCACAGATTATCAGAGGTTGTATTATCTAACGACTCACCTAGAACTCGTGGCGTTTTATCTCTTGCGTTTATAGCTAGTAACTCTAAACTGTATTAATTTTATTTGCCTTCCGGTGCCTGTACTGATGCTAAAAAATGTGTAGGGTACTCATTCAATCGTCCCATTTTCCTATCAGAGCGACTTTTCAGCGGAAATTCTATAATAGGGAATCGCTTCCGTTTTTCAACGTCAATACATTGGCGTCTCGAACACCAATAAAAGCGCAGCAATCACGCACACCGTAGCAGTAATAGCCACAGCACGACGAGAAGTAGAAATAGCAGACGACGTGGTAGGATATTGCGTGGAATCTATATAGGAAAGACTCGTAGAGGCAACAGCAGTAGAAACATCAATTGTAGAATTAGGGCTCGTTTGTTGTAGGGTCGTTGTCACCATTGTCGTCGTCACGGTGGGATTATTAGTAGTTGTAGTATTTGTATTCGTATTATTTTTAGTCTCGATGACGATATTGACTGTGCAGCAAATCCTGGGAAATACAATATCCTCGAGACGACAAACGAATTGACCGTTGGGCGCGTCGATTGAAGCGCTTCTAATTGTCAAGGTACGAGTGAGTTTCGATACGTAGGTCCAGCAGTTCGAAGTGTCGTCGCGTTGTGTATTGCACGAGTCGACGCTTTTGCTGTTTCTCGTTTCCCACGTTAGCCCGTCACCGTTGAGGGTCTCTCTTCGACAGCTGACATCGACGACTTCTCCTCTCGTTATCGAAATGGGGTTATTGGTAATAGAAATTTTCTCTCCCTCGTGATCGCGCTCGCATTGGCAGTCTATGAGAGATCGGCTTTTAGGTGAATTTGCTTTTGTTTCATAGTAGACGCGAGTTTACCGTAAGTGTGTACGAGACTAGAGCCGAGTGAGAGGAGAATAAGGCCTAGTGTCGACATAGGAATCATAACGCATATAGTCAGTCTCCAGTCTAACCGATACCTAAGATGAGAGGGGAGAAGTCCATGGTGTGTTCTCTAGTCGAGATTTCGCTGTCGAATGTCTGCTTAGCTTGGGCCAGGTGACTTTTCCCCCACAAGGGTACACGCCCCGGTTGTTGCATTAAGAACGCGTCGTACGGTACACACATGGATATTCTGCCTTAGTTAATTCCTTCCGGGGTGAGGTATAGGGGCCTTACATTATGTAGAAGTCGTACGCACCGAGAGTCTCGGAGAAGAATAATTTTCTCCGTTTTTTTCTCTCGTTTTACGTTGTGGCTGGAAACCGACCGCGCTTGGCGTTCACGATATTTGTTGGGAAGCGATGAGAGAGCCAGTTATGTAATAATCTAATGCAAACTTCCTAAGGGTGTCTAGAGCTTGCATCATCTTCTATCGTATCATCAGTAAGCTATGACGTCACGCAGCCGCAACTTGACGGCGCGAATGAATCGTATCCGGCGGCCTCATCGAATTCTTGGGGCGAAGAAATTCCATACACTAGAAATCATAAGTGCACTCTTATTGACACGACCACGAGTTCCTACCAACGTTCAATTCGTTGCGATTCTCCATTAACCAACAAGTAACGCCCGCCTCAGGAAATCCTGTCGCGATTCTATTCATATCACCTCCTCACTATGCATTCAACACCAACATAGAACACACTGCTGGTTAGACCAAATGCAGTGCGTGTACGCAAGGAACTTATGGGGGGTTCCCCCGGTGGAACGTGTAGGCGTTCATTTTTGTTGGGTGATCAAAAATGTTTCGAATGTTTTTTGATGTCTGTAGGTGGTCTTCTCTCAGTGAATTACATCATACCGCACGTCGTACTGCGAAATGACTCCACTGTTTAGTTTTATAGTTTGTTCCAGATCCAAGTGATCTCTCCCCCTCCCTTCCTTTTGCACCAGACTCCCACGAGCTAATCGATCACGCGACGTTTAGCGTAAACATAGACGGGAGAAAGAGAAAGAACTGTCAATTCGATTCTCTTGTGAGTCGGAAGAAAAAGGCCAACTTACGTAAATGAATAGGTGGTACTCGCGGCGAATGCATTCACCGTGAACTTTCTAACGAACGATATAATCTCGTGCGTGGGTGTGTGAATAACGTCATAGGACGCGTGTCGTATAGTTCCAATTTGTTCTGTGATCTATCTTCCCTCCTCATGCACTTGAGAGAAGGCTTGAACGCACCGTAATTGACATTGCCAAGAGATAGCTATAGACCTGAGTCACCTGAATGACTCTATATCTACTTCTTTGTCTCCGTAAAGATTACGTACGTGGGCCGCGCGTGCTCCACTGAACCAAGAGTGTTCATCACTGCACCTTCACTAGAAATTAGATAATTAGGAAAGTAAAGCGATTTTGCAACTCAGGCCGGCGGCCGTCGTATACGCGGCCGCACGTTGAATTTTTTTTGGGAGAGAAGTTAATTGCCAAACGTTTCTTCGTGTGCACATGATTTCACCGTTCCAAGTTTTGTTTTTCTACAAGTTCCGCTCTCCAGCGATGACGATGAGCTCAACGCTTCCACGCACATTCCTGCTGTAAATAATTAGGTATTTGCCTACGTTTGTTCGTAGAATCTTTGCGTTCATTCGAATGGGCGTGTCTTTCTATTAAGTGAACCTTCTTCAAACGAAACTTCTCAATACTATGCACACAGCACCTGAGATGCAAACAGTTTGAGAGGGAAAGCCTCTTCGTTCGTGGCTATGTGAAACATGAACGTTTAGTTGTTTTCACAAGCCTTTCCACGCCCACGAGCACACTCACGCATATCTGTGTGGGTCATCGCGTTTAGCGCTAAATCTCCCACGTGATGTAATGTATTGGGGGTCGTCGCGGTTCGCGCTAAATCTCCCACGTGTTGTATGACCTGAGCCTCCTCTATAAAATGCCGAACAAAACTGCTTAGCTGTCACATTGAGAGTTCAACAGCAAGTCTCCCGTTATGAAGTCTCTTTTAGTTCTCCTTGTAATCGGGCACATGAGTTTGGCTCGTTCTGGCACTAATTTTACAGAGGATGAGCTCCAGATGGTATTAAAACAAGCCCTGTTTAATTTACTGTTCACAGCGTTTTAATGCTACGTTTCAGCTCTGCTCTGAACCGATCGATAGGGGTGACGACATGAAATTGCCTTTGGCATTCATCAAATTTAACTCGAGCGCGCTTGCGTTAGCCCCTCCAGAATGGAACGTGTCTGTAGACACTTTCCTAACAAAAGTTTATAGTGATGGCAAATCTTTCATCTGGCACACGTTTCCAACGCACCATCGATTGGGCGTAGACAAGAACGGAAAATTAGAAATTGATCACGAGGTACATAAAGTAGCTTCCTTCCTATATACCTTTCGCAAGTTTGTTTGTCTTGTCGATCGTTGTAGGAAACTACCACGTTTAGAGTATTTGATGCGTGTCCCAGTAAGCAACCGTATAATGCTTGGTGCGCTAGTCGCAACGATGATCATTTCCTTGTGTCGATGAATGGTTTCGGTGCGGAGGGATTTCGCGTTGACGATTGCAAAAAAGCGCTCAATGGTTCGATAAATGAAACGTTTTGTACGAACGCTGCGTTTTTGGAAAACTACCTACACAATCAGGTGTACTATCACGATAGTCCGTCCTTGCAAAAGGAAAAGTGCCATGAATTTGAAAGGAAACGTCAGAATTTTTCCGATTGTCCTTCATTTACGGCCGTTTACAAAGAGAAGGTCAAGTGTCGTGCAGTTCGGTATAATTCAAGCGCACAAGAGGCAAACGCATCTTTACTCTTTCGCTGCGACCGTAATCATGCGTGGAAAGTTCAAAAGTCAGAAGAGTCATACGAACTAGTTTCTGATTGCAATAAGCTATTAAATTCCAAGCACGTCTTCTCTTACATTTGCCAAATTGAATACAAACGTCGAATGAATCTGGAGCTCCACTTTAAGCCCTCTGTTGTTTTCAGAAAGTTTCGATGTAGAAAAGGAAAAACCGTAATTTGTAACACGCATTTCGAGCATGAAAAATAACATTCGGGGTTGGCTAGTGTCAAAAAATCTTTTTACTCGCTTACTACTGGCAGTAGTACAGCTTCAGTTAAATAAAGAACGTTTGATGTAAACGCCCCTGGGTTTCTACAATTCCTCGATCTCTCTGCTTGATTTGTGGTCTTAAATATTTATTTAGAAAAGAAAACGCACAGCGCTTAGTCCTAATAAGCCAAATTTTTGGAAAAAAAGAATCACTATACCAATCAGGGCCTACATTTTAGTCAAACTTTTTTTGCGTGTTTCTGTTAGCGTGGCCCAGCAACCTCTTACTCCTTTTACTCCCCTTTCTGCAGTATGAAAGCCTACCTATGAATTGACAAAACTAACTTTTTAAGACTTTCCTAAAGCTACGCGTTCTATTCGTCTAGAATGCCGGGGGAAATTCCAGCTTGACAGAATTATTTGCTGGCCCTTAGGACGAAGAACTTAGAGTGACCTCATATGAACATATGATCATATGATCCTGATATGAACATATGAACATATGATCCACAAACCTAACCTAAGCTAAACCGCAGACACTGTCATGTGCAGAGAGACAGTAGCATCGATAATTTTTCAGCGTAGCGAGTTAAAGAAATGCAGCGAAAAATTCGAGGCCAGAGATAACACGCGTAGTGAGTCAAAGAAATACAGCGAAAATTCGAGAACAGAATACAGTACCACACACCAAATTCGGAGACGTTGTTGTCCAATTTCAACACATCACATATTCTCAGACGTTATGCGAAGAAACGTTGGCCTCGTATCAGGAACCGAGTTCCAGCAGCAAACCATGATATCGTATCTACGTCAGTACACAATTTCGCTAATATTTTGAAACACGTTATTAATTAATCACTTCCTACAATTTTTGCGAGCAGTTTCTTGGTTTACTCATACGATAATCAGATTTTCCGGTGAGCAACTCGAATAATTTTTCGATTGGTATTCCAGGATAGGGAGTTCCACCCAGAGTCGCTATTTCCCAAAGAACGATTCCGTAGGACCAACTAGAAAAATAGAAGTCTCGCGTTAACTTAGAGCATCACATTCATTTACTATACTCACACGTCGCTATATTCACTATACGTTGCATATAGAAGCACTTCAGGTGCACACCACCGAAACGGAATAACTCCGCCCTATATGTAAAAAATGCTAAGTTTGGCGATATGATATTCACAATGTACACGTGATGTTTTTCGGTAGTAGGCAGCTGACTGTAGATCTTTAGCGAGTCCAAAGTCCGATATCTTCAATCGCTGTCCCGCGCAGACGAGAACGTTTCTCGCTGCCAGATCGCGATGAACGCACTATAAACCGCGATTTACTCGTAATCAATTTCTCAGCCCGCGTTTAATTAAATATTCATACTCCTTTGGAAGCGACAAATTCCATTCCTTCGGCAATTTGGTGTGAAAATCCAAATTGTTTGGCATCGTCCAATCCAACGCTTCTTATTTTGCGAAGGTGACGATGTAGGTCTCCAAGCTCGGCGTATTCCATTACAATTTTACTCAAGCCTATATAAGACATAGTCTCTTTGTTCGCGTGTCTCCTCTCGCGATTTCTTTCTAATCTGACATTTTTTTTCTATGCAATAACCGTAGACGTGAATGACATTTTGGTGTTGACCGAGCTTCACGATAACTTCGGCCTCTTTTTTAAGTTCCTCCGGGTTGACCCCCTCCCGATCTAGGCATGCCAGAGAAAATTTTCGCACAGAATTATCGGCAATTACTTGCGCTTACTTTTGAGCATTTTTATTGCAATTCGCCTATCATAAATTATTCCTTTTTTGCACACAGTTCTTAGTTTTCCTTCAGCCACTGTGCCAAATTGTCCTTCTCCTGAGATCGCAGCGGTTTTTTAATTTTCTAAAATGTGACCAAAATTGGGTTTACCAAGTGATTTTCCGATTAAAAGACAGTCAATTGGAATGATTTCGTTTCCGCTCCACACTTGCTGTTGCTTTACGTCGAGAAGATAAGCTAAGTTGTCCGAGCTATCATTCGAAGTAACTCCATCAGAAAGTCGCTTTCGCTTCAACTTTATAATAACAACAGCAGCTCCGAGTCCGACACCAAGAAGGAGCACAGCAATGGCAGACACCGTAGCAGAAATCGTCACAGTCTGAAAAGAGTTAAAAGCAACAGACGATACATTTGGAAGAGAAGTCCCATTTGGATATGTAGTAAAGGCGAGAGTAGCACTAACAGTCGAAGCGTTAAATGCTTCTTGGGAGCTAATTATAGAGGCTGCAGTCGTGCTGGGTATACGGGATCTTTGCCTCTGCGAAGTCGCAGACAGCGTTGTTATTGCTGTCGCTTGTGTGGAGCTAATTCTATGCTGGATTTTGGCGATCACTGTGCAGCATATTATTTTTTCGTGAGGCAACCTTTTTTCGAGACTGCAGTCGAATTTACTTTGGGACGCGCTGATTGAAGCGCCCCTGATTGTCAACGTTTGAATAAATCGAGACAAAACCTTTTTCTCGACTGTTTTACTTTTACCGATCGCTTTCCATTCAAAATCGTAATTTAGAGCTGGATTGGATTGTGTGCAATTAACTCTGACAACATCTTCTCTCTTCATAGGAATCGTCTCATCGATTATTTTTTTTCCCTGAGGCGATCTTTGGCACCAGCAGTCTAGATTGGTTCGAAGGTTTTCTTTGATTCGATTAGTGGTAGGCTTTGGTCGCAATATACCTTGAGTTTGTACAGGACTGGAACCGATCGAGAGAAGAAAGTAGCCTAGGCAGCACAGGAATCGTCAAGAAGCCGATGTGCACTAGAGCTAACCTGTCACCAATATTAGAGAGGAGAAGTTCATGGTTTGTAGTGAGGAGTTCGCCTGCAAGTGGCCAACTGGCTTTAACGAGCGAGATTTCTCTATCTATATATATCCTAGCGGTGTTGCACTAATAGATCGCGGTCACGAACACTTCCTCGCATACGTCTGGCTTCAGACTCTAAATACACTTTGGGTCATCGCGTGGGAGCTTGTAGTAATATTATAGCTTCATCCGGTGCCAGATAGGAAGCTAAACTAGGTCGCTCTCGAAAGAGTCTTGCGATGCTAATTCTTGATAGCCGCCGCGTATCGACGTTTCACCTTGATTTAGCTTCTTTTCTTGGCTGCAGTTGAACAAATTGCATGAAGAGCGCCCGACCCATTGCTCCTCCCAAGGCGGATGTATGTCTAGCTCTCGATGCAAATGCTTATATCGTACTCAAACTGGGGTAAGAGGAGGAAGGGAACTAAGCGGCACTTCTGCATCCTCATGCAGACAAGTTACCGTACGTCACCGAGCCGCGCCTATATTTATTTACTTTTCTTCCTTAGTTAAACTATTCATGTGTCTGTTTCTATGTGCAGTTCAAGGTCGATATACGCTATGGATCTGGAACTCCAAAACTGCCAAGTCAGCTACCATGACACTTTTATTATGATTTCAACTAACTATTATTATTAGTCTTTTTATAATATCTGCGATTACAGTGCACTCCTACCCGCAGGAAACATCAGGCGCAAGCGTAAATAAATAATCATGCTCCCTATAGATTCGAATTCCTTCTCACCACTTTCACATTGAGGGTCTCACACCCTCACCCTATACAAAAAAAATGGGTAGAATACAGTATGAACCGAAGGAGGAGCCTAAGGCGGGGTAAAACTAATGAAAACTAATTGCACGTGCACTCCCACATAGAGGCCGTCGTAATCGACGAAAGAGAAACGATCAACTGTACGGGACTCGTCTCGTCAACATCCCGTCATAGGCTTCCTTAGCTTTTCTCGAACGCGAGTGAATGCCGTAGAGACGGCTTCAACTGCTTCCACTTTTCCCATTCGTAGCCCCTAGTATAAAATGTGGCCTTAAAAACACGATTCCTCTACTAGTATCCAAGCAAACTCAATGCCGAAGCCAACGTATATTCGAATTTCACTCAAGAGGCCAAAGTTGATAATTTTATCGGCGATTTAGGCGCTTTGCGCTTTTGCTCTTCCTAACTCTTTGCAAAAAGGAATTCATTGTTTCGTTTGAGAATGAGAAGAAGAAGATAGCGTAGTTCGCGTAGAAATTAGACCGCACATATTCACTCCTTAGTCTAACCTATGCCTAATATGAGAGAGGAGAAGTTTATGGTTCGTTTTCTAGTCAAGATATCTTTGTCGGATGTCTGATTAGCTTGGGCCGGGCGACTTTTTCCCAGTAACGGTAGGCATTAATTAAGAACGTCTATCTGTACGCATATGGATATCCTGTCCTTCCAGGGTGAGGGATACACCTGTCAAGGGCTAGCATCATCTTCTATCGTATCCTTATTAAACGATGATGACGTCACGCAGCCGCACTGTACCTTGACGGCGCGAAGTAATCTTATACGGCGACGTCATCGAATTCTTACTACAACGCATACCCTATACACTATAGAACAACCATAAGTGCACTCTTATGTTATATTTACACGATCACTTGTTTCTACCATCGTCAATTCTTCAGATACGATTCTCCGCTCTCGTATCGAGCCGAAATGACAAGTAGCGCGTGCCTCAGGAAATCCAGTCGCTATCACCTCACTACCTATCATAAATCACTACGTCTTCAACACCAAACTAGTCCACGCTGCATCGTAGGCCTAATGCCGTAGAGTACGTGTACGCAGGAAGTTGTAGGTGGTTCCCCGGTCGAACGTGTAGGCGTCACTTTTGTTGGGGATCTAAAATGTTCGAATGTTTTTGAACTCTTTGGGTGCAGGGCATTCTGTTAGTGAATTACATCCGCACCGCACCGTTCCACTTTGTAATGCGAAATGACTTCACTCGTTTCGTGTCAGATCCGCATGCACCTTCTCTCCCCCTCCTTCCTTTCTGCACGAGACTTTCCTAAGAAGCTAATCGATCACGCGACTTTTTTCGTAAACATGGATGGGAGGAGAAATGGAACGCGATCTTTCGAAGTCGTTTCTCTTGTGACCATGCAGCTTACGCGTAGTCGCTGGACCGTGTGCGACTTGCATGCAGCGAATGAGTGAGCCGCGAGCTTTTTAATGAATGAAAAATCTCCTGAAATGCCTCGCGTGCGTGGGTTTGTGAATAACTTAAGAACAGAACTTGTTGTGCTTGTTCCATCATCCCCTATGTACTTGAGACAAAAAGAACGCACTCACGCTAATAGAGTACCTTGCGAAGAGATAGGTTTAGATATTTGATTGACTCCGTGTCTACTTTTGTGTCTCCGACGTGTAACATGCAGGACACTTTATTAGAAAATAGGACATTTAGGAAAGTAAAGCGATTTTGCTTTTCCGGTTGGGGGCGGCCGTCTACGCAAACAATTCGTTGAATTAACTTTTTGGGGAGAAGTTCTTAGCAAATGTTGTTTTAAGTGCATCGCGATGATCTCACAGTTCCAACTGTTGTTGTTCTTAATTTAAGTTCCGCTCTCTAGCGATGGCAATGAGCTCACCGCTTCTACGTACATGCAGGCGTTAAATGCTTAGTAAGCGTTGCGGATATTGAGTCGAAGGGCGTGTCTTTCCATTAGGTGAAGGTTTTCAAACGAAGCTTCTCAATAAACTATTTGCGCAGCACTCGGAAACGAATAGAGTTTGAGAGGAGAAACCGCTTAGTCCGTAGCTATAACGAAGCAAAGCGATTATAGCAACAATCAGAAGCAAGAGAGCGGGATTGGGATTGTGCACGCCCATGCACATGCAAATGTATATCTGTTGTGGGTCGCCGCGGTTACCTCTGAATCTCCCACGTGTTTTGAGAAACTAAGCCTCCTCTATAAAACGCCAAGCGAAACTGCTGGCCTGTTACATTGAAAGCTCACAAGCATTCGCTCATTTCGAAATGAAGGCTCTGTTGGCTCTCCTTGCAATCGGGCTAATGCGTTTTGCTCGTTCTGGCTCTATGTTTTCGGATGAAGAACTCAAGATGGTGTTCAAACAACATTCGCCTAATTGACTTCTTGCGGCGTTTTAATTCTAAGTTTTTAGCTCTTCTGTCCGGTGCAAGACTTCGCTAGATCCGGCGACATAAAAGAGCCTCTGGCGTTTATCAAATGTGATGGGAGCGTACTCTCGTTGTCCCTTCCTAATGGGAGCGCACCCGAAGAAATTTTCCTAACACAAGTAGCAAAAACTAAATCTTTGATCTGGAGTACGTTTAAACCGCAAAAGCGCTTGGGCGTGGACACGAACGGGACTCTTGAAATTAATGTGAACTTCCTTCATATATGCCCCTCCTAACGTTCCTTGAATCGCCTATTTTTTAGAATAAAACCACGTTTAAACAATTAGATGCTTGCCATAATAGCAATACAATCAAGATGCAATACCCTCTGTACAAAGCTTTATGCGCTAGTCGCGGGAATAAACATTTCCTTGTGTCGATGAAAGGCTTTGGTGTTAAAGGATTCAAAGTCACCGATTGCGACACCCCGCTTAGTGGTCCATCTGAGGATGAGTTTTGTAAGAAATCTACGCTTTGGAGGGACTACTATCACTATCATAAGTACTTTGGCTCCAATCCGAATTTGGCTTGGGAGAAGTGCCTTTCATTTGGGAGGAACAATAAGACATGCAGCAATAATAATAATAATGGCATAGGAGCCAAGCCGCCAGAACCAGACCATCAGGCGAAAGAATTATCAATTCAAAGTACAGAATTAAATTTTAGTTACGAAATACGTCTACTTTTCTTTTTTTTTCGCAGCAGAACAGCAATCTAAGGCAAACGAAAAAACAACGTCTAATTTTGTCTTTCTAAATTGCGCGTGGGAAGTTGAAAAGTCAGAGTCATCTAAAGGGACTAAGGTTATTCCGTGCCAAACGAAATATAAAAGTTCTGGAGTTCTGAAGCTCTTGATCAAACCCCCTGCTGCTTCAAAAATGCTCGAATGCAGCAAAGGCAAAACCAATAATTGCCGTTTTTTAATTAAGGATTTGAAAAAATGACGGCACAGTAATAAACGTAGTTGGTCTCGAAGCATGCAAAAACTCTGATCTTGACGCTAGTTTGCTGAAATTGTGCAACAAAGTATTGCTTTAGTAAGTAAACGCAATATACGTTTATACAAATCTTTGATGTCTAGCTCCGCTTGAATCGTGGTCTCAAATGCCTAGAAAGTATAACCAATGCTTTGTCCTAATGAAAGTAATGTCAAACTGTTGGCAAGGCGAATCAGTGTAGCAAGCCGAACATAGGACAACTATATCTTCTGTATGTACCTAGCATAGAAAAATAACGTATTGGTCTTCTTACTTCCCTTTTTGCCCGTGAAGTTGCAACTCGACAGAATTATTTGCAAGCTCTTATAAGTCAAATTTAAAGAAACACTATTACAGCGGAGCATCTCATTTGAATTCCACTCGCAAAAAAATTGTCATCCTCAGGATGAAGAACCCGGCGTGCATTCAAATATATTTTCAAAAGTCATTAGCTTTTTTAATTAACTAAATCGCATATACGTTTACATACATAGAGATAACGGCATCGATAATTATAGGGCGCAGTGAAGTACCGCGCTCTTATTCGAGAACAGAAATGAAACAACTTTTCAAAGTTTGAGAGGTTGCATGTTGCTACATATTCTCGTACGTCATTTTATGAAATGTTGGCCTTTTATCCGGAACCGAGTTCCAACAGCTAACCATGATGTCGTATCTACGTCAGTACAAAGATTAAATAATGTTTCGTAACTCGTCATTCATCAGTGCGTACAATGTTTGCGAGCAATTTCTCGGTTTACTCATACGATAGTCAGATTTTCCGGTGAGCAACTCAAACAACTTTTCGACAGGTATTCCAGGATAGGGAGTTCCACCCAGAGTCGCTATTTCCCAAAGAACGATTCCGTAGGACCAGCTAGGAAAAAGAAGACTTATTTAAGTTTTCTCGTGTTATACTTTACTGCACTTACACGTCGCTATATTCACTGTACGTTGCATAAAGAAGCACTTCAGGTGCACACCACCGAAAGGGAATAACCCCGCCCTACATGTAAAAATGTTGGTGGATATCTTACATCTTGTATAAATATCGCACGCGCGACGTTTTTCGGTAGTACGCGGCTGACTGGAGATCTTTAGCTAGTCCAAAATCAGATATCTTCAATTGTTGTCCTGCGCAGACAAGAACGTTTCTTGCCGCCAGATCGCGATGAACGCACTAAAGACCAAATTTCTTTGAATTCAACTTTCAACTAGCGTTTAATTTTTCATACTCCTTTGGAGACGACAAACTTCATTCCCTCGGCGATTTGCTGTGCAAATGCAAATTGTTTGCTATCGTCTACACCAATGCTTCTCAATTTGCGTAGATAACGATGTAAGTCTCCGAGCTCGGCGTATTCCATTACAATTCTACTCAAGTCTAAGACAGGGTCTCATATTAATTCATTAATCGAGTGTTTCCTCCACGTTTTTTGCCTAATCTTACATTTTTCCTCAATGCAATAACCGTATACGTGAATGACGTGTTCGTGTTGACCGAGCTTGACAAGCAGTTCGGCTTCTTTTTGAAGCTCCTTTGCGTTGATCCCTTCTTGGTCTATAGACATGCATGAGAACATTTAAACACTAAATCTTCTTTATGAAGATGCGTTTACTTTTGAGCATTTTTATTGCAATTTGCCTATCATGAATTTTCTTTTGTTTACACGCAGTTCTTAACTTTCCTTCGGTCACCGTGCCAAACTGCCCTTCTCCTAAGAGATAAAGCATCAGTTTTGCAATTTTTCTAAACGGTTGTCGATATTGCGTTCACCAAGTGATTTTCCAATGAAAAGGCAGTCAGTTGGGATGATCTTAGATCCGTTCCAAACCTGCAGTTCCTTAGAATAAGCTAAGTTGTCGGAGCTATCATTCGCAGTAAATTGGTCCGAAAGTTGCTTTCGCTTTAGCGCCATAATAGCAGCGGCTCCGACACTAAGAAGGAGCACGGCAGTGGCGGATACCGTAGCAGAAATAGTCGCAGTCCGTAAAGAGGTAAAGGCACCGGACGTAACGTTTGGAAATGAAGTTCTATTTGGATGGGATGCATTTTGATATGAGGTTTCAATTAGAGAAGATGTTTTCATTGTCGGCGTTTGTGTAGGAACATTTTTATTAGGCTGAATGTTGGCGACCACTCTGCAGCAACTTTCTGTATGGTGTTGGGGACGGCACGTGAAATTACTCTGAGTCGCGTTGATTGAAGCACCACCTCTGATTGTCAAGAGACGAGTGCGTCGGGATTTACGTGTTACTAAGTGTGTTTTACTTTCGCTCATCGCTTCCCATATAAACTCGCGATTGGCTCCTTCCTCGTCTATGCAAGTAACGTTGACGACTTCTTGTCTCTTTAGAGACATGGAAATCGTATCATAGAATATCTTTTCCCTAAACTGGCAGCAGCAGCTTTTGTCACCACATATCTCTCCAGTTTGTACCGGACGGGAACCGAATGCGAGGAGAAGGTAGCCTAGGCAGCACAGAAATCGCATATAATATATACACTTAGAAAGTCAGGAAGCCGACGTGTAGTATAGAGCTCTAACCTGTGACCAATACTTGACAGGAAGAGTCCATGCTTTGTAGATAGAAAGTCGCCTTCAAATGTCCAACTGGCTTGTGACGAGCGAGTTTACTCCGTTTATATACCCTAGAAGTGCTGCCTAATAGCTCGGGCGTTCACTGATAGCTTCCGACTTTAGCTAAATGGGACACATCCTATGGGGTCATGGGTGGAAGCTTATAGCAATATGTGCCAGAAGGGAAGCTAAAAGGTCGCTCCTTAGAAGATTCTGTCGAATAAAGTACCGACATCATGCAGACTTGTGCTTTGCTTTTAACTGACTATTATTAAAGAACGCTCCTAATCTCGAACCACCCTCAAGAAACATTTATGATCGTAAATATAATATCGTTCTCGATCCCTACTTTCTCATTCTTTCTTATTCCTTCTTATCCCCGGCCGTCTCTTTCACCTTCGCACACTCGCCCTATACGAAAACATCATCAGTCGTAAGTAAAAAGATTATGTAATAAGACTGTACTCTTGCCGCCCTTTGCAAAAGAACTTTACAAAATCACTTGTTTTCATACCTGCTGACGCTCTTCGAGAGTAATTTAACTTATACCCAACAAAACGTGCCCGCACACCGTCGTAATCTCGTTCGATGAGGTGCTGCGTTTTTACGGCGCACTTCCCGGGAAACGATCTAACTATACGGGACTCGAACTCGTCGTCATCTCGTGATGAACTTTCATGGCTGTTGTCGAACGCGAGAACGGTTTTTGCGTCGAAGCAGTGGGCTGAAGACGGTAAACGAGCAAGAAAGATTGCGCTAGCTAGTCTTTAGAAAGTCGGGGTCCCATTGGGGAAACGTCGTCGTTTCGAGGCGCAACTTCATTCCATTCGCTTCGATGTCGCTCAGGTGAGTAATATCAGTGAACGAAAGGCAGTTTGACTAGTTAGAGCGAGACAGTGCCTTCTTGGAGGGTTCCTACTAGTAGTAATTGACCTACTTCGATCCCCTCCCTGTCTTCGCACGTACCTGAGTAAGACGTCCAATCAGCACCCTTAGCTTAGCCGCCGAATGATCAAACGACATCTGCGCTGATACTCCAGCGTCGATTCCGTGCCTAGAAAGCCATATTTCGAATAGATTGTATCGATGAGGCGAGGCCGAACCACGAGCGATCCTTAATTAATTACACATCGATCCCAACGTAAGCCGTCACCCGACCGCTTATGTGGCGGCGCACTGAACTAAGAAGAGAAATTAAGGTTTCTCTGAAACGTAGTTGACCAACCAGAATGTACGTTTTGGTGGCGTGATACCAATGACGTTACATGAAGTGTTGATGCAATCTGAGCAACATCCGCTCTTCTTCACGAGCCCTCGTGTCCGATAGGTTCTCTAAACGCAGTATAGCATCTGCCATTTCAAAAGATTGTTCTATAGACTAATGTTGTTCTGTGGTTGCTCCACGTTTCTCCGAGGTCAACTGGTTACGTCTGGAGAATATTGCCCCAGCGGAGACATCTCGTAGACAAAGCGGTTTACCCGGTCGCCTCTTAAACTGTAGACTAAAGTTGTTCTGCGGTTGCTCCATGTTTCTCCGAGGTCAAATGATTACAGTACGTCTGGGGAATATTGCCTCAGCGGAGACGTCGCGTAGACAAAACGGTTTACCCGGTCGCCTCTTTCGTTGACAAAATTAGCACATTAATTAATGAATAGAGTATCGTCTGCAGGTGACGTTAGGGAATTCTTTTTCCCCGTACTGATCATTTCCTTAGCATCCACTCGCGAACAGATAATTATAATGAGCTAAACGAAGATCATGTTTGCACTCCAACTGCAATGCTTGAGAACGGGTTCAATTGAAGTGACATGAGATATTTTGAAAAGGACTCAGCCCCTAGAGCTTTTGAGTGCCGATCTGGGATGTTTTAGTACTAGGGGGCCGGACGTCCTGTCGTATTAGAGAGGGTGTTTAGATAGATAATGTAACCGCACGGGGAAGCACCTTCGTTAAATTGCTCCTACATACGAGAATAGATTGGAACTCTTCAAGTTCTCCGCGTTTCGCTGCGGTTAGCTTAAGCGCTTTCTAGGGATCATGCACCCACCTAAACAAGGAAATTGAGTTGCAGCTTCTCTATATATAATGCTGAGAAAACGGTAGAACTAAGCATTTAAGAGGTCAAATAAGGGCATGCATTCGTTTGAAATGAAGTTTCTGTTCATTCTCCTTGTAATCCGGCACACGTTTTTGGCTTTTATAACTCATAATCCAAAAACGATTTGCTTTCTTAAAATTGCGGATACGTTATACGTACAAAGTTACAGCAGCACTAATACTTTTAAGGCGTGAGTCAAAAGCAAAAAAATTTAAGAACAGAGAAAATCACTGCGAAACTTTGGTTGCTTCATATGTTATACATCACTAACTCGCATATTCTTGGACGAGATGCGAAGAAACGTTGGCCTTTTATCAGGAACCGAGTTCCAACAGCTAACCATGATGTCGTATCTACGTCAGTACAAAGATTCAATAATTTTTCGTAACTCGTCATTCATCAGTGCGTACAATTTTTGAGAGCAATTTCTTGGTTTAGTCATACGATAGCCAGATTTTCCGGTAAGCAACTCGAACAACTTTTCGACAGGTATTCCAGGATAGGGAGTTCCTCCCATCGTCGCTATTTCCCAGAGAACTATCCCGTAGGACCAGCTGAGAAAATAGAGGAATAACATCATCTAGCTTAGAGCTTTAATTTATTTACTACACTTACACGTCGCTATATTCACTGTACGTCGCATATAGAAGCACTTCAGGTGCACACCACCGAAACGGAATAACTCCGCCCTATATGTAAAACGTATTGACTTTTGTGGTGATATCTTATCCGCATTAACGTACACGCGACGTTTTTCGGTAGTAGGCAGCTGACTGGAGATCTTTAGCGAGTCCAAAGTCGGATATCTTCAATCGTTGTTCTGCGCAGACAAGAACGTTTCTAGCTGCCAGATCGCGATGAACACACTAGGGACCAATTCATTCTTAATCAACTTTCAACACGTGTTCAATTTTTTAATTCATACTCCTTTGGAGACGACAAACTTCATTCCTTCGGCGATTTGCTGTGCAAATGCAAATTGCTTGCCATCGTCCAGTCCAACGCTTCTTAGTTTGCGTAGATGACGATGTAAGTCTCCTTGCTCAGCGTATTCCATTACAATTCTACTCAAACCTAAGACAGAGTCTCAATATTAGCCACGTTTCTCCCTGACGATTTTTGCCTAATCCTACATTTTTCTTCAATGCAATAACCGTAGACGTGAATGACGTTCTCGTGTTGACCGAGCTTGACAAGCAGTTCGGCTTCTTTTTGAAGTTCCTCTGCGTTGACCCCCTCTCGGTCTATAGACATTCGGGAGAATATAAATATTTCACAATGAATATTCCTAAATGTAGATGCGTTTACTTTTGAGCATTTTTATTGCAATTCGCCTATCATGAATTTTTCTTTGTTTACACACAGTTCTTAACTTTCCTTCGGTCACCGTGCCAAATTGTCCTTCTCCTATAAGATATAGCATCAGTTTTGCAATTTTCTAAACGGTTGTCGATATTGCGTTCACCAAGTGATTTTCCGATTAAAAGACAGTCAATTGGGATGATTTCGGATCCGTTCCAAACCTGCTGTTCCTTTAGGTCGAGAAGATAAGCTAAGTTGTCCGAGCTATCACTCGCAATATATTTGTCAGAAAGCCGCTTTCGCTTCAGCGCTATAATAACAGCGGCTCCGACACTAAAAAGGAGCACGGCAGTGGCGGACACCGTAGCAGAAATAGTCGCAGTCCGAAAAGAGCTATACGCAATGGACGATGCGTTTTGAAATAACGTCCCATTTGAGTTAAATGTAGATTTGTGCTTGGCAATCACTGTGCAGCAACCCCGTGAATTGCCTTTATTTTTATCGTCTTTGAGACGGCAGACGAATTGGCTTCGGGTCGCTTTGATTGAAGTGCCTTTGATTGTCAAGACATGAGCGTGTCCGGATCGATGTGTCACATTGAGTTCTTTACTTTCCCCAATCGCTTTCCACATAAAGTCGCGATTAGTTGCTTTTTCGTTTATGCAAGTAACTTTGACGACGTCTTCTCGCATCATGGAAATGGAAATCGTCTTATCGATGATTTTTCTTCCCATATGGCAGAAGCAGTCTATCAGAGATTGGGTAGAAGGCTTCGTTTGATCTGATTAGAGAAGGCTTTGGTCACTACATACCTTCAGTTTGTACCGGACAGGAACCGATTGCGAGGAGAAGATAGCCTAGGCAGAGAATCGTACTACACATACTGTACTGTAGAGTCGCGGAAAGTCGACGTGCACTAGGGCTAACCTGTGATCAATATTAGAGAGGAGAAGTTCATGGTTTGTAGTTAGAAGTTTGCTTGCAACTGGCTTGTAACGGGCGAGTGTACAGCGTCTATATACCCAAGTGATGTGGCACTAATAGCTCGGGGGTCACAGATGGCTTCCGACTTTAGCTATATATACTCATGGGGTCAGGTCATGGGTGGAAGCTTGTAGCTACAACAAGGGGTGCCAGACAGCGTCGGACGCTAATGTGACTTCTTCATAGCCGCCATATATCAACGTTTCGCCTTGATATGTATTTGCTTTTTTGGCTGTAGTTGAGCAGCGTCCGACCAAGTGGCGTCGAGACATTGCTCCTCCCAAGGAGTAGCTCTCAATGCAAATGACTATACAGTACACAAACTGAGGAAGGGAACTAAGTTGCGCTTCTATGTCATCAAACAAGTTACGTCACCGAACCGCGCCTATAGTTATTTAGTAGCTATTCCTGTATCTAATTCTATGTGTGTGTCCAAGTTATATAATCGTTTTGGAACTGGAACTCGTAAACTGCAACATATCGACATCACACATTTATTATGCTTTCAACTGACTATATTTACAGTGCAGTATATTAATAGTACAGTATCTATGATTGTACTCCCTTATAGCTTCTCATTCCTTCTTATATCGCTTCTTTCACCCTCACACGCTCACCCTATACGTTGAATACATCATGAATCATGAAAATGATTACTAGCAAAGGCTACATTTTTTCATAAAGCCACTCTTGCCTTTGCAAAATCTCTCTTGCTATCATTCCATCTGAAGCTCTTCGACAAAATAATATGCACGAGGTTCGGCCACTTTAAACACACCCGTCGCAGTCATATTCCGCGTCCTGCTCTCGTACAGCGCAATCCTAAACTGTACGGGACTCGTCCTCGTCGCTCGCGCTAGATATCACGTGATGAACTTTCATAGCTTTTTTCGAACGGGAGAATCGTTTTTTCGTCGAAGTAGCTTGCGTAAGGCGTTAAACGTGCAAGAATATTGCGCAGAGCTGGTCCTTAGCAAATCGGGGTCTTATTAGGGAAAAGTCGTCGTTTCGATGCACAACTTCATTCCATTCTCTCCGACGTCACTCTGGTGAGTAATAACAAAGGAAGCAAGGCAGTGTGACTTGTAAGAGTGAGACAGAGCCTCTTTGGAAGGTTCATACTAGTAGTAATTGACCTTCTACTCTTCCCTGCCTTCGCACATACGAAAGACGTCAATTTACGCCCTTAGTGGAGCCTTCAAGGCATCATACTACTGCTACGACACCTGCACTAACGCTCAAACGTCGATTCCGTGTCCAGAAATCCATAATTGGCATAGATCGTTGTGTCAAAGTGACGTTTCGCCAAAAGAGAAGGGAATGTCTTAGAGAGGCTCCTGCTGTTCTCACCAATTGCCCCGTAGCCCTTATTATAAGGAGAAAAGATCTTTTTGAATCTTCTAAAAAATCCAACCAATGTCAATTCCGAAAACATAACCCTTTCATAAAAGAATTTATTGTTGTTGCTTTAAAATTGCGTTTTTACCTCCATGAAAACGGTCCCACATCATTCGCTTGTAAAGAAACCGTCTCCAGCTATTTCCCATGCACTAAGAGATTCCTACAATGTACAAGGCTCGTATTTTCTTAATTTAGAGCAATACAGTCTTATTTTTATTTGCACGTCGCCAATTAATTATTCATTAGAAAAGAAACAACATAGTTGAAATCATAGGGAACATCGATTCTCTTCAGTTTGAAATCTCTTCCGTTTGAATATGAGTTTTGTTTAGAAATTTCAAATGTCCTGGAGCCCTCTTTGAAAGTCGGAGAGTCTCTCAACGCAGTATGCGCATTATCAGACACGGAAAATAGAGAAAGTTTTCGTGGAATCTTATTCAAAAGTTTACCAGGTAAACCCGGCAGCCAACTCTACACTTTGAGACGTCGACGACCTCAACGAAGGAGCAATGAATTCGTTAGGTTCATCCCTTCTCAGGCTCCCTATAGTTCAAACAGAAATAATCCACCTTGTCGCAAGATAGTATTGGCTACGCTTCCTAAACCAAAGTCGCCATTTGTGAGGTCTGAAGTCAATGTATGAGTGGAGCGTGTAGGAATTTAGTATGGGTGTTCGAATGTTCTCCATACCCTTGGGTCGTTGAAAGTATTTTAATTGACTATGGCGATGCCGCATCCGTCTTCTGTTTTCTGTCCTTCATCTATTTTGTTATCGACTGGGAGACGTATGATGCAGTTCGCATTCCTCTATAGCTACGCAGTTCGCGCTATACGGTTCCAATCGATAAGGAAATGGCCAAAAGTAAGGAGACCGCATAAAGCGAAGCCAAACCGCGAGCGATATGCGTGCATACCTAACCGAACTCTAACCCAAGGCTTATATCTCAGCGTCAGCCTTCACCCGACCGCTTATGTGGCCGCTCACTAAAATAAAAAGAAATCACCATAAGGTCTTTCTGAAACATAGATGACCAACCTGGAAGCACAGAGGGCGGTGCCGGCTTTGGATGGCGTGATATCGAAGTGACGTTACTGTTCTAATTGGTTATTGATCGCAAGTGAGCTGCACTTGTATGATGACGTACGTGGGCGCTTGACTCTGTCGACCAAAGTATGATGATCGCATGTTTTTACATGCTATCGGAAGTGTTCTTTATCACCATTTGCTCTTCGTCTCGAGCCCCTCCAGTCCGATAGGCTCTAGAAGCGCATCTCTTCGATTTCAACAGATGGTTCTATAGACTAGAGTTGTTCTGCGGTTGCTGCATGTGTGTCCAAGGCCGAATGATTACGTCTGGTGGCTATTGCCCCAGTTGAGACGTGGAGACGAAACGGTTTACGCGTTCTCAATCGCCTCTGTTAAAATTAGCACATTAATGAGGACGGTGTTGTCCGTTTCGAATTTCCAGGAAACGTAGACGAATTCCGGTTCTGCGTACAGATCATATCTCCTTAGTATCCGCTGTCACACAGGTGATTAATGAGCTAAACGACGCTCATGTTTAAGGAGTTGTTGAAGACAGATTCTGTCCTCATCATGTTTTCAAGTTTGCAATTGAAGTGACATAAGAGATGTCTGACAAGGGTTCAGCCTAGAGCTTTTGAGTGCCGGTCTGCGATGTTTTGGTCCTACAGGGCCGGACGTCCTGTTGTATTAGGGAGTGTTTAGATAGGTAATGCAACCGCGGGGAAGCACCTTCGTTAAATTGTTACTACAAGCGAGAATAGATTAGCAGTGATGGGAGAGGAACTCTTCAAGGTCTCCGTGTCTTGTCGCGGTTAGCCTAAGCGCTTTCCAGTGATCACCCACCTAAACGAGGTAATTGAGTTGAAGTTCCTATATATAATGCAGAGAGAACGGTAGAGCTAAGCATTTGAGAGGTCAAGGACGCTTGCTTGAAATGAAGTCTCTGATCCTTCTCCTTGTAGTCGGGCGCACATTTTCAGCAGCTATTCCTGATAGCGAGGCAGATTGCAAAGAGGTAGTTCGATCTATGTATTCGCCGCTATTTATTAAATACCTTTTCAGCTAAACCCTATGGAGCTTGACGACATGCAGATGCCTTTGGCTTTGATCAGACCTGGCCTCCGCTTCTTTTCATTTGCCTCTCCTGGCGTCAAGTCACCCGTAAACATTTTTCTAATGATCATGTCCGACCCAGTTGCTAAATCTTTCATCTGGTCCACATATCTCTATCAACAGCGCTTAGGCGTGGATAAAAATGGGACTATAGTACTTGATTCTGAGGTTGTCATAGCTCCCCACTTTCTTCCTGAACGTTGGTTTAATTAAAATTTCCGATGTCTTTAGAATATCACCACGTTTAAAGTTGTACGTCTGTGCGACTCCACGCCGCAAGAAGAGGCTATCTGCGCTATTCGGCGCAAAAGCGGCAACGAAAGCCATTTTATTGTGTCGTTGAGTCATCAATCTTCTGAAAAAAAAGGATTTTCTGTTAAAAGTTGCGATGAAACTCCAAACTCGGCAGAGTTTTGTGAGAGTCGTCAGCTAAGGAATTACGTTCACGTTCAGGTGCTCTTTTCTTCGGAGACTTTTCCGGAGAGTTTTCTTCGCCCGTTGAAGAAAAAAAGAAATTTAAATGTCAAGATAGTCGGTAAAAAGACAGTTCTTTACCAAAAGTAGAAATTTTTGGGGAAATAACATCGATAGTTTTAACCTAACCTTTTGGTGCGTGATCTGCAAAAAATGTTGCATAGAGAACACATTGTGATGTGTAGAGAATTTATTGGAATGTTATACGTCATCAATGCATATACCGGTACGCGGAATTGTTTGCAGAAATGCTGTCCTTGTGTCCAGTTCCCAACTTGGCTTCATGCAGAAAATTGATTTAATTAATAATGTGTGGAATCACTTTTTGCTCGTGCCTACAATTTGTGGAGGAGCTTTTCTGTTTACTCATTCGATAGCCCGACTTCCAGGTGAGATATTTTCTACGAGAAAGGAGATCTGACCATTTCCCCAGAGAGCCCCAATTGTGTAAGACCAGCCACAATATATAGAGCTAGGGATCGCACTTTCCCACAGCACCACGTTGCTTTACAAACATAAGCGTACACCTCATATTCTTCATGGAGATCCTTAGCAAGTCTCAAGCCGTATCCCTTCAACGTTTCTGGCTGCCTGCATGCATGATCGCGGCGAACGCACTATAAGAGCGATTCTCTCCGAATCAGGGGTCCCACGCTTGATAGAGACATGCCATCTATGCACCGCAGTTTGCATACCTTGCGTGCCAATCAAACGAGGTCAACATGCCATGTCCTGTAGAGACGAGGTACTTTTCTTCAACAGCCCAATGCTGATTCACTTTCATTCAGTCCGACTTTATGAATACAAACGCAAGGCAACAGACTCTATTTCGTACTTTCTTCGCGGATCGCGTTTAGATGTTCTCCTTTTGGTGGAAAATCGGTGACACTTACTAGGTGAGTAATCGACCCGCCTCCGCATACCAAACGTCTTACGCGTGAGCAGGGAGGAAGAGAGGCCCTTGCTAATTAAATAGGTCTTAATTCTGTCTTAGAAACCTTGTTGTTTGCGTCGGTGTTGACCCGCAACCGTGGCTCTTATGACAAGGTTGTTGACCTGCATGAACCAACCACAGTGTAAAGGATGTTGGTGACCGCACAGTGCGCTAAGTATACATACGCATTCCTTCCATTCCATCGCGACGTCGTGACGGTAACACTGCTCAGAGAAAGAGTTTAGCGTCATATCTTTTCTTGTGTTTCCGCTTCCATTCGTATATAAAAGCGCAGTGCGTAGTTTGTGAAAGACATAAGGCTAGAGTCTCAACCTCATGTATACCGTTCCGGCTTTCTTTACCGTTCTTCTCCTTCTCGTCAGTGCAACGTCTTCGCAGGAGGGACCCGGTCATCAAAGTGAGAGCCAACGATATACAAACTGAGGCTCTGGTATATATATTCGATTTTTTTAATTATCAAAAGGTAAGCGCTTGGCGCGTTCCGACTCGCCCATCTGCTATGGCTATACTCATCGCTTGCGTTCGTACTACTTGACGCTTGACCCTGAGACAGAAATGGCCGAGCTCAGGTGTTGTCACGATCGATCTATTATGAATTTGGCGCGTTGGAGAATTTTGAGCGGAGAAGGTATGAGCGATCAGCTTCCGTACTGCTCTGACGCCACTCACGTCAAATTTGCGTGTTGGAAATACGTGTCGCGTCTCTCTGTTCGACTCTTTGTCAATGTCACGAAATTAAGGAAAGTTGGGCAAACGACGTTCCTTTGCGGAACGGAGCCCATGTCCGACAGTGAGTTCACTCTAACGACGAAAATTCGCGTCACATCTCCAGGTTATCGATTCGGTATATGTGCTTTTTCAATCTAATATGCACTGCTAGGATTGCCCACTCCGACACCGACTACGTTTCACGTTGAGGAACTGAAACCTAAGCTACCCGGTAGTGACGTCATTGTTTATACATATAAACACATGCATCTGTTTGGGTTCAGACGGGCTTGGGTCAAGTTGCAACTTGAGTGATCATGCTTCGAATGATCTGGAAAGCCAATGCGAAGAAAGAAAAGTTGTCACGTGCTTTGGAAATATCTCTTCCCTTGTCTGGACTGTCGGAAAAGAAAGCCATCCTCGTCGCGTTGCTGAATGTGTTAGGGGAAAATGTCCTGTTGTATCGTGCTGGAAAGCTTCAGCTAGCGAAGACGGCCTCGAGCTTCATCTTAGTCGCGAGAGCAAAAAGTCAAAGAAAGCGTTCAGATGCGTTCAAGTTCAAGGTTTGAGTTTGTGTTCTTTCAAAGCGGTGTGGGGCGTGTAGCTAGATTTTCTGTTATTTCACGATGTGTGTTTTCGTGGTTTCCTAACCATTTTTTCACAAAAGAATGTGCATTTCATTTATACCGTCTCGTGTGACCTAAACCCCGGATGCTCAACTGTTAGCGATGAGCTATTAGTCGTTTTCCATAAGGAATACGATCGCTTTTGCGTTTGAAATGAACTGTTTGGTGTCAGGAGACGAAGTCGAACCTAAATTCTTCACGAATTGCTGTAATTTGGAGCCGATAATCGCGCCTCTTTCGAATAGGAACCTCGTTTAGACTTGTTACGTGCCAGCAACGCCATGGTTGGATGTCTTGAAGCACGGTCTCCACTCCTGAAAGCGAAAATCACCTCGACGCAGGTAAAATGTGCATGGGGGGCCCTTTCTTTTTTCTCCATTTTGAGAGCTCACCAACGCCGAGTTCCTCGTTCAATGACTCCGATGGGTTCTCTAGTCTTGTAATAGTAGGATCGCGCCTTTAGTAGATCGAGAAACAGGTAGACTAGAGGAAGTAGTCTGTTTAGTTGTAGACTTATCAATAATTGTTTCTCCGAAGTCGGACGACTTTGTGTGCGTAGGAGCTTGCCCTTGTGGAGCACGTAGGCGTGTCTAGGTATGACATAATGCGGACGTCGTTCGTAATAACGTCGTTGTCTTGTTTGCTCTCCCAACGAGCTTTCTTTCAGTCGAGTTAGTCCGGATAGATTGGTTGCCTGTAGTAGAAACGTTCCATGCCAACAGAGAGATGCGCAATTGATTGGCTAGTAATGTTGTATAACCCCCGTTCATGCAGTATACCGTAGGCGGAAAGGTTTCCGACCGCCTCTTCATCGCCTTTAGTGCGAATCGGAGGAAATTGCAATACGTAGGAAAGCTCATTGTTGCCACAAACACTGGTGCTACGTCTACGCAGATAGATGGTCAAAGTTCCTGGAGACGTCAAAACACGTTGCTCCGTTTCCATGTACAAGAGATCTCCCTAGCATCCAGCGGTTATTAACTAATGGGCTAAACGACCCTCGGTGCTGCAATTAGGCAATGACGAAAGAAAGCAACGACCATTAGGTTCTGACCATAAACGAGCCCTGCCCTTGCCAAATATTCGCGACCGCACATCGTCTTCAACTGAAATGACATCATTGCGCCGAAGTTCTGCGTGGGTAGCGTAAGTCCACTAGATGATTCATCGGAGAGGAACTAAGCCTCTATAAAATGCAAACCGAAACTGCTGGGGACTATAACCATATCGAGAGCTCAACAGCCAGCATTCGTTCGAAATGAAATCCCTGTTTGTTCTTCTTCTAATCGGGCGCATATGTTCGGCCACCATCTCTTATAATGCTACAGAACTTCGAATGGTAATTTTAATTAACGACTCGAACTTGCGGCTTTTTAGTCAAAACGTTTCAGCTTTGCTGTCCGCCTAACATTTCTAAAGGCGACATGAACCTTCCCTTTGCTATTATCACACCTAGCTCCATCAAGCCATTTTCATTTTCTTTGCCTGGCAACGACAGTGAAAAATCAGTCGACGTCTTTGTAACAGAACCCATCACCAGTGCTGGGGAAGCGGACGGGGCTAGAATGCCTTTAATCTGGTATGCGTTTCCCAATCGCCAGCGCTTAGGCGTGAACCGAAATGGAAAAATCGCGTTGGATCCTGAGGTTGTAATAGGTCTCTTTCCTCTTTTCCCCGACCTTTGTGATATATCTTTCAGGGAAATACCACTTTTAAAGTCATACAACCGTGCAACGACAGCGTCGGGATCGCTTACTACCCCTACGGTAATGTTCTTTGCGCTATTCGGAACGAAAATCACAAGGAAAGACATTTTATTGTGTCGTTGAGACAATCCGCGGAAAAGGGAATTTCCGTCAAAAATTGCGCAAAGTCTGTAGCAAAGGCAAGCAAAACGTTTTGCAAAAGCCGCCAGAAGTTGATTCGTCACCTTCACAAGCAATTTGCCTATGGCAACCATCCGTTCTTAAATTGGGACAAGTGCCATCAATTTAGGAGGGAAGGTGCTAATTGTTAGGAGTGAAGCAATTGCGTCGTGGCGGGAAAGGAGGAACGTGTTTAGGAGAACATTTTGCGTCGATAGTTTTAAGGCGTAGTAACGAATCATAGAAATTGTCGTTTCGTTTCATCATGCATTCGAAAGAAGTCGAGAGCACGTTTAAATTTTGAGACGTCATACGTCAGAAAATTGCATATACTCGGCCGTTATTTTAGAAAACGTTGGCCTCCTATCGGGGACTGAATTCCAACAGAGATCCATGACGTCATATCTATGTCAGAAAACAGGTCAAATAGTGTTCACAATTTTTGTAATGCCGCCTACAGTTTCTGAGAGCAGTTTCTCGGTTTGCTCATTCGATAGTCTGCTTTTCCGGTCAGCAATTCGAACAACTTCTCGACAGGTATTCCCGGATAGGGAGTTCCGCCCAGAGTCGCTATTTCCCACAGAACGATCCCGTAAGACCAGCTAGAAATAGAGTAACACGAACTCCCTTACATGGAGCATTCTTACTCACACGTCGCTATATTCGCTATACGTTCGATATAGTAGCACTTCCGGTGCACACCACCGAAACGGAAGAACCCCGCCCTATAACAAATATTGACGTTGGGGCCCTACTGTATCCGCATTGCGACGCCTACGCGAGACTTCTTTCGGTAGTAGGCAGCTGACTGAAGGTCCTTAGCGAGTCCAAAATCGGATATCTTAAGTCGTTGTCCCGCGCAGACGAGAACGTTTCTCGCAGCAAGATCGCGATGAACGCACTAGATGCGATCCTCTCCGAATTCAAATTCTATTTCTGTGAGGTTTTTTTCTTACGCCTTTGGAGACAACGAAATTCATTCCTTCGGCAATTTGTTGTCCAAAGGCGATTTGCTTGGTATTGTCGAGTCCGACGCTTCTCAGTTTGCGTAGATGACGATGTAGGTCTCCGAGTTCAGCGTATTCCATTACGATTTTACTCACGCCTGAATAATGTTTTTTTAATTAATCGTATCCCTAAAATACGCCATTTTTTCCTCTTACATTCGTCCTCTACGCAATAACCGTAGACAAAAATGACGTTTTTGTGCTGACCCAAATTAACGATAATTTCCGCTTCCTTTCGAAGCTCCTTTGCCTTGACGCCCTCTCGATCTATTCAGAGAAGATCATTTAGAGAAAGAAATTTACTAGAAATTTGCTGCCTGTGATTCGATGCTCTGTACCTATAAGCATTTTTATTGCGATTCGTTTATCGTAGATTTCTCCTTGTTTACTCGCAGTTCTTAATTGTCCCTCAGTCACTGTCCCGAATTGACCTTCCCCTGAGACACCATTGGAAGCGTCTTTCAACCTTATTAGATTGCTGGTGCCCTTACCTAGCAATTTTCCAACTGAAAGACAGCCAATTGGAATTATTTTGTTTCCGTTCCAAATTTGCCTCTCTTTAGCGTCTAGAAGATACGTCATTTTGTCCGTGCTATCGTTTGAAGTGACGTCGTTAGAACGTCGTTTTCGTTTTAACACTACTAATAGAACAGCGACTCCAACTCCAATAAGGAGCACAGCGATGACGCACACCGTAGCAGAGATAGTCGCAGTCTGACGAAAAGTGAAAGTCTCATATGATGCGTTTGGAAATGACGTTATATAGGATTGATTTGTTGGGGCCGGGGTATCACTGTTTACGTTGGTAGTCGTAGAGTTGAGCCTCTTTTGTTGAAATTTCGCTGTCAATATCTTTGTCGTCGTCGTCGTCTCTGTGGGCTTAGTGTTATGGGGAATGACGATGTTGACTGTGCAGCACTTCGTTGGAGGATAATAATACTCGAGTCTGCAAACGAATTGACGTCGGGGCGCGTCGATTAGAGCGCTTCTAATTGTCAATATACGAGATAATGTTGAAACGTATCTCCAGCAATTTGAAGTGTCTTGTTTCGCATTGCACATATCGACGCTTTTGCTGCTTTTATTGGCAGTCATTTCCCAAGTTAGCCTGTCACCGTCGAAAGTTTTTCTCAAACAATTGATCTCCACGACTTCTCCTCTCGATATGAGAATGTCGTCGTTGGTGATAAGAGTGATCTTTCCTTCGGATTTGCGCCGACACTGGCAAACTGTCGAAGATTGGTTGTTAGGATGCTTTGTTTGAAAGTAAGCGCGAGTTTGCTATATACCGTAACCTTGCGCAAGACTAGAGCCGACATGAAGTAGGAGATAAGCTATGAGACATAAGAATTGATTTCACATAGTCCAGGCAAGCGATTTTCAGCATAACCTATGCCCAATACGAGAGACAAAGATGTCATGGCTTGTCCTATAGTCGAGGGTTCGCTGTCGAATGTCCGACTGGCTAGTGACGGGGAATTTATAGTAGCGTTGGGCTGATTTACGTACTTTCCCGCTATGCTAGCTTGCGGCCTTTCTCGTGTACCTCTGGCTTCAGAATTTTATTAGTTCACATCCTGAGGTCAAGTGTGCTGGCTTCATCACGGGCCAGATGAGAAGCTTATAACCTGTAAGCAAGTGAAGTCTCTCAATTGGACTTATTGAAAGGCGTCTTGCGTGCGAAGAATAGGTTTTTTTTCGCCCGTTCTGCATGATTCGCTTGACGCAGTTGAATTGGAAGCGGAGGATGGACCGAACGACGGCGGGAAATGCATGCTGAGCATTGCTCATCGTTTCCTTCCATATTCCAACGCATTATCGCATATTGATCGAGTACGCCACGCCATGGGACTCACGGAAGTGAGTGGCCCAGTTTGAATAAAACGCCCCGCCGTGAACGGCTTCTTTCTCCGTAAGGACGGTCTTTCTGTTTCTTAGTAAAGTTACAGCTTAGGGCTTCAGTTAGTATAGAATCGGTTTGAACAATTAGTAAAGCTCGGGAAAGGCGGAGAAATGATGGCTCTATAGCTTCCGCTGGCGCGAGAACGCGGACGGCATGCAGAGACATTTACGTCGCGCTCCAGACATTTACGTCACGCTCCAGCTGGCATGCAGAGACATTTACGTCACGCTCCAGTTGCGCCTATTAGTGCGAGACAGAAATTCTTCTCTGTCTGGCTTGTGGTTGACAGACTGGGTCGATAAATATGCAGAGTTCACGTCAGATTGCCATCTTTAATTCCTACTTTTTTTCTACGTAGACTGCTAGAATAGTTTATTGCAACACTAATTGCGCTTTTCTTTCTGGAACTGCAACCTGAATTTGCGGGTAGTTACGACGTCACAGAATATATGCTGCGGTAATCTCTCTCTCTATATATATTAATTAGCATTTCTGTTGACCTTTTAAACCCGGTTGTTGCGCAACTAACCCGGATGTTCATCTTTCGAGGAGGCGTTTGGCGTTTTCCGAAAGGATTTCGATAGTTTTTCTACAGCACCCACGCTTCTTTGCACTCAAAGACCAGCAAGAAGCGAAGTCCCAGCTTGATTGCGGTCATTTGGAGCCGATTATCGCGCTCTCTCCAATAACTACTTTATTTAGACTGTTTCGCGACTTTTCGAATCCGTTTGAATGGTTCAGAGCACTTTCGCATCTCGGAATGGCAAGAAGCGTGTCGTTGCAGGTAAAATGAACACAAGGTCCCCTATAGCATCTATGCCTTTAGCTAAGCCACAGTTTCCTTTCCCAACAAGGACAGGCATAGAAACTTAGTGCCATGTTCTTTGAAGCTCCACATCTCATATTCCAGGCTGTAAATCGTTCGCTGTGAAGGTTAATTAACCCCTCAACTTCAGCTAGTAGAAACACACCATATAGCAGTCTACCTTTGTTCGAGTTGATCGTTTAGTACGCGGCTAGACTAAAGCACTGCTAATTCCACCATCATCCTCTTCTCATGTCTCACGAGAATTAATTAATTAATGTACGTAAAATGTTCCGTGCCTTTGGACGGTGCATCATTAGTGTATGACGTCCTAGTGTAATAGTAATAATTTTTCAATTTATTTAGGTGTCTAATGGTAGAGTAGTACGTGGGCGTTTGACTCATGAGGGGACCATGTAGGTTAGGTTGACCGATCTAAAATAGTTGGCGCGATTCAATCAATTTGGATGACCACGTGCTGTTCTGTCGAAGATGCTCCTCAAAATGAAATTGTTAGTGTGATGAGGAAGTGTGGCTTGCGCTAAACAGAAATTTTGTTTCCACGTTGGCGAATACCCATCACTTCTCCGTTGTTCCTTAGTCTCAAGCGGGTGATCATGGTTTCACGTTTTCAATTGAAGTGACGTTAGAGATTTCTGAGGAGGGTTCAGGCTGAGTGCCAATCTGGGATGTTTTGGTACTAGCTATAGGGGGCCGGGCGTCCTGTCGCACTAGGGAGTGTGTTTAGATAGGTAACGGCGGGGAAGCACCTTCGTTAATTAAATTGCTACTACATGCGAGAATTGATTAGCAGTGATTGGAGTGGAACTCTTGAAGTTCTCCGTGTTTCGCTGCGGTTAGCTTAATTGCTTTTTTGCTTTTCAGAGCACATACGAGAAACTTTTGATGTCGTTTACTCAACAGATAGTTTGCTTTTCGAGTCCGAGGAACTTTTGAACGGTTGTTCCAGGATAGGAAATCGCTTCCGTTTCATCGCCAATAGAACGACGACTATTCCAACATCAATAAGGTCCGCAGCAATAACATTTTCCAAACTACAGTAATAAGGTGACGTCACAATTTATACACTTTCTCTGGAAGATACGCTTTTTTTATGTCGTTCTGGTCTCCATCGATTAAAGAAGCAAGGCTTAGGGTTTAGATGGAGTTCTAGGGAAGAGATAGATAGGTAGAGCATTTCTGGTTCTTCTTGTGACTCCAAACCCGGATGTCCTTTTTTGGGCACGCGTTTGGCGTTTTCCGAAGGATTTCGATCGTTTTTCTACAGCGCACAAACTTCTTTGCACTAAACGACGAGCGAAAATTGAAGTGCTGCGGTAATTTGGAGCCGATAATCGCGCTCTCTCCAATAGCTACTCTTATTTAGACTATTTTCGCGAAACTACAAATCCGTTCTAATGTCTAAAAGCATTTTTTCCATTCCGGGAAAGCAAAGAGCTAGCGTGTCATTGCAGGTAAAATGAACGTGGGATCTCCTTTATAGCTAAGCGCTAGCCACAGTCCCCTTTCCCAAGAAACGTCATAAAAATTAGTGCCCTAATCTTTGAAGCTCTTCTTTCCATACTCTAGGCTGTGAAAGTCAACTTTTCGTTTGCTGTAAAGGATAATAATTAACCTCTTCACTTTTTGCAAATTCCTCGGCTTTAGCTAGTAAAAACACGCCATATAGCAGAAAATTCCACATAGCAGTCCACCTTGGTTGGAGAATCGATTATAAAGTACGCGGATAGACCAAAACGTTGCTAATTCCACGCTTCTGATATCTGACAAGAATTAATGTACGCGAGAGCGTGCAGATCTAAAATTTTTCGTGACCATAAGCGGTGCACCATTAGTGATTAACGTCCTAGTGTAATAATAATCACAGCGTTGCTTTAGTGGTTGGATGGTAGAGTAGTATATACGTGGGCGCTTGGGTGAACGTGTAGGCCTCCTCTTACGTCGACGATCTAAACTAGATGGATTAATTCGAAATCTTTTTAATGGGCCACGTGTTGTTCGGTCAAAGACGCTCAACAAAAGCAATGAAAACAAAGTCAGTTTTCTCCAATGAGTTTTACTTGAATGTTTTGAAGCACAAGGACGCGTTTGGGCCGCCGAAGCCGTACGAATTAGATACCGCGACAATTGAATTCAAGTGACGTGCATCCTGCGCTTCATTCGGAACGTAATTCAAATCGAATTCTTTCGAATCCGAAACGCTGTCGAGGCTAATCGTCGGCGGAAAAATCCTCTTAGAGAGAAAGAGATTAGACTACTTTTAATTAAGCATACTAATTTATTTTACGTGATGTACAGCGAGTGTTGTAAAGACGGCTTCAACGGCTCCCGATGCCCCCATCATATGCCCGGTAGCCCCTAGTATAAAACATCGAGCGACTAATACAAATCCTTATAGAGATTATCGCACCTTTCGTAGATGAAAGGGCTATGTCTTTACGTCTCGATCCAATCAGAGCTTTAATCGCTCTATTCTCGGCAGCATCGCCTTTAAGACGCGAATTCTTAGGCTCAATGGGAATTAATTAAACCTATTTGAATACCCAACGGAGTCGAAGTTGCATGCGCGTTAATGTAGTTAATTGCATCGGCGGATAGACGTGCATCGCGTAGGGCCGCTTGCATGCAATTCAACGCTCCGCTGCCGTCTTCAGAAGGCGCTGTCGGATGGCAAGCGTCTCCTAGAAGTCAAACGTACTCGCAATTTCTAAAATTCAGTCAATTTTTTCCTTAGTTTATACCTGATAAGCCGTAGCCTATAATTTCGGCGTAGATTCGAGCGTTTCGCGCCTTTGCTCTCTCCAACTCCTTGCCAAAGAAATTTGACGACTTCAATTTCAAATTCCTTCTTTACTACCTCCATGAAAACGACCCCGCATCCTTCGCTCATAACGAAACCGTCTCTATCTTTATCGAACGGCCGCGACGCTTTCGTTGGGCAATCGTTGAAATTTGTCGACAATGCTCGAATGCTTCATAGAGAAACGATATAATCAGGGCAATCAATCTGCTATAGGTTCCAATAAACCATGAACTCCTAACAACATTCGGTTTTTTTCTACACTGCATTTAGCCTAAAATTTTTCGTTCTTCTAAGCGATGGCCCCCATTCAGAGTTTTGGTAAAGGACTCTTTTACCTGCAGAATGCTCCCATTGAAAACGGATTTGTGTGACTGTCCGTTGCCCCGGCAATCATTGCATCGGCGTCGCCAGAGCGAATGAGACGAAACGCGTCGCCGATAGCGTGCGTTCCCGTCGTGCACGCCGTCGAAACGGCGTGATTAGGGCCCTTGAATACTCTCGTTCTTACAGTCACGGAAGTGACGTATCTACATTAACCTTGCCTTGAATTGCCATTGCATGCTAATTAAGCCGGCAGTCATATTTGCCATAACACGTGGGATAAAGTAGGGGCTGATGCGTTTGTAACCCTGGGTGAGGAAAAACCAGCTTGTATTTTGATCCGCCATCCTTACCCTTTCTTTGAATATCTGCATCGCGTTGGCGACATCGTATGGATCGATGGCACTCATGCCTAAAGTGACTCCCTTTAGAGCCATTTTTTTTCTGTACAAGTAGTTTCAAGTTTGGATTCGTTGTCTCACAATTCGTCTTCTTTCTTCGTCCCGCATACCATCAAGCGTTTCTCGACTGTAACCGGCGTCGGTTAATGCTTCGTTAGCGGCGGCAAAAGCGAAGGCCGTGTAAAGGGAAGTGAGTTTTCTCTTCTTTTATAAAAGAGCTTTTTATCTTATGAATACTGTCACACGCGTGGAAACCGATTTGGGAACGACGTTGTCGAAATTGAACTCTCCTTCGCCGTCACCACGTGGAACAGAACCCGCTAATCGAATTGAATCAATATAAGATCTAAGCGTTGATTCCATTGCCGACCGACACGAGACGGGATGTCTTCGTAACCTTTAGGGGGCCATTGGGCATAGATTGACAGAAAAGTAAAGACAAGTATTTAGGAACCTTTTCCAGACGTTCCGCGAATGCCGCATTCGGCTCTGATGAGACGTGGCCAGACGCGAGTGACTCCGACGCCAAGAGGAGTCACTAAGCCTAGAGACTGCACGCTTGCTCTTTTGTCTGTCGCCGTGGTTCTGACTTACCCAAACCCGTCAATACGACTCGTCTTGATCCCATTTGCAATGAGAAGGTCAGTGACCGCACGATTCAGCGTCGAACAAGTCTACGCATGACTGAGCGCGCGCGTGCTAATTGGCTGGCATGCAATCTCGTGGTGGACACAATGTTTCTAAAACAAATTCAAAGTAAAAAATGGAAAAATGCTTGTTTTTCAACTGAGGACGTCAGATTGTGTAACATGTTATCGATTAGAAAAAGCTTCAATTCACCTATAATGAAGCATTTATTTCTGACTTTCTGCCGTGAATTTGACATAGAGACAAATCATACGTTACTAACGTCACTTTGTTCGTCTCCTAAGGAAAATTACTAGATGTAGAAATTTGATTCTACGTGCACTTTGCCAAACAACATGAGGTGCGAGTAGTGACGTCACAATTTATCCGCTAATATATTAATTTTGAATTTAGTATTATTGCCAGTTAGTTTGAAAATGTCTAGTAAAATCTCTGTACGCTTAGGAATGTTTACTCTTGTTGAAGAGCAAGCATTTTTGAAAGGCTATCTTTTGTCCCCAAGCCCGGATATAACGTAGGGACATCACCCCTTTCCTGACCGATTGGCGTCGCAAGTTGGGCTCCATTCGACTGCCCCTTTGTCGAATATGGTTGATAAGACGTCGAAGAAGCAATTGGCGACACAGATTCGCCGTTTTGCGTATACGCTCGCGACGTCGCGCCGCATTTCGCTGGAATGCGACCAGAAAGAATAAAGAAGTCGATCGTAATGACATTGCCTTTGCCCTACACGGCGTTCTTTGCTTCGTTTTCGTAGCCCAATGAGCCGATGTGCGAGCTTTCTCACAGAATAGCCGCGCCACGTGCTTTCGCACGCTTTGCAAAGAAACTGCGTTCAATGTTCTTCTATCACCGTTTCCACGTCTAATTCTTCTCTGCGCGTATCAACGTTTAGTAAAGGTGAGTTGGAAAGTGATGTTCTGTGCCTTTTCGAATCGGTTTAACGCGTTTTACGCGATTTTCGGCGATCGATTGCTCTTTATATTCCTCTATTGATTTTCGACTCTTTCTCTGTTTTTTTTACAGTATTCTGTTTGAAGCGATTTGCTGCTCCATACGCTTGAGATAAGGTATTTCGAGAGGGACATCTTGGCAAATTTCTCTCAATTATATTTTTCGTTTTATAGGTTGAAACGGTTACGTACATCACATCGTTGGAAAAATATAGACACGGAGAGCGCGATCGTATGATCTAGCACATTCGCCAAAAGGTGATATTCTCAATTGTTTTCTCTTCTATATGTTTGATTTTCTCTTGCGAAGAGGATTGGATAGGACGAACAATTTCTTATGATCGACAGTCAAATTAGATAGCAACGTGAATATTGAGCACTTGTTATTTTAGACTAGTAAAAAGGTGAGTAGACATTTTGAAAATTTGAGATTTGACGTATTGATTTGTTTGTAATTCTTAGGTACGTTTGAAAAGAAGAGAAGAACAAGAAAGAGCGTACTCTAAGGTCTGATGAGAAAGCATTTGATTAAGCCATTCAGCACATATTTTTTTTATTTTAGCTGGACGTGGTTTCTCCAAGACTGTTTCTACATCGTGGACTGTGACTGAACTCGTCTCCTGTATGATTTCTGTTAAAACGGTCTTCGCCACATTGGATCTTGACAGGTTTGCTTCTCATCTTAATTGCTTTTTTGCTTTTCAGAGCACATACGAGAAACTTTTCATATCGTCTTCGTTCACCTCTGGGCCCCGAGGTGACTAAATAAAACCGGCCCAACTCTTGAGCCAGAGAGGATAAACGTGGCTTGAACGCAGGGGATTCAATCCCCTACTCCCGTGGCACGAGTGATAAACTGCCACCCCACTTAGGAAGACGCGGTGGGTCACAATGGCGGTCCCCCTGGAACCAGGCCGGCAGAACTCACATCCGAGCGCTGCCGGTCCCAGGCGTCCGAGCCGGGAGACTAAACAGGCTCTAACTCCGACGGGGGAGTAGGGAGGATGACCCCCACCCAACCGAAGCCTGCACGGACCCCTCGCGGTCCGTGCAGGTGGACAGCGAAACAGGGAAGACCTATGCGCAATTTTTTATGGAATTTCCGGTTTACTTCCGGGATTTATTAAATAAAATATTATGAACATGCCTACGTCTACGCTATGATTGTCTATGTGCGACGCGGCGTGCGGACGAGACCTCTTCGAGAAGGTCTCCGAGCAGTTTCAAATCTAATGCAGGGTCATGCTCAGGACCCTCTGCGCTACGACTACACTAAACTACTGCTACTACCACTACAAAGCTACCTATAAAAAAAGAGAAACACTGCCGTTTCTGTCTTTTTCTTTCTCTGATGAAACCAAAGGGTCGCCACAAATGACACAGGTTCAATAGATACACCAGTAAAAGATTCCCTAAAAAGAGACCAGGATTAAGTAATGTACAGTCTATGTATCAAGAGATTAACAATACTTGCCTTTATGAAAGGCGATTCAGGCGAGTAATTGAACCACTCAACCAGACGAAATCTGCTCTTCCTGTCCTCGTCCTTTTCCTAAAAAGGAAATTCGTCAGTGAAAAAAATTCTACAACTCTTGCACTAAATTCCATCCATGCAACACACCACACCTCTATGAACATTTTCACAAACATGTATGTATATGGATACTACTAGACAATTTGGGGATCCAACCGTTCGTCAGGCCCCCAATTAAAACAAAGCTGTTACTGATCGTTTGGGAAGAAGATCACCCCAGGAACTCAACGCCAACAAAAGAGAAAAACTTTATAAACAATAATGAACCAAGGGTATGCACTACTTTTTAAAAAAAACACAAATGCAATGCAAAACAAAAGACTCTGTACTGACTGGCACCAATATCTATTATTACACTCACTTAACCGTTACCTAGTGATTCTCATTCATCAGCGAGAAAACCCCATCCCCTGCGGAGATTTTCCTACGTCAATGAGATTACTACCGGTATTTATTTTCCAAATTCAAAACACGCTCGCCTACAAAGTGCCAGCTTTTCCTCCACTCCTTGTGAGAAAGCAACGTGACACAGCTTTCTGCTGTATTCTATTGTATTCCCAAAACCTATAAAAGAAAATGAGAAAACGTCATAATACAATTCCCTACTCTATAAACGTACCTCCCTATTTTCCCTTGCAATAAGAAACAAACCAAAGCCTCTGATCATACATAGAGGACGTAACTAATCTTCTAAAGGCAACTGTAATGATGTCCATGTACTGTACACACACTCCAAAGTCCTCTGAGCTTCTTCTAGCTAGACCAAATAATTCTATAAACAAAAACAATAATTTCAACTGAGAACAAAGACCAATTCTCTTCGTAAATTACCTTTACTTCCTATATAGGCTTGGAGACAATCCTGGATGGCTGACGTGTATTTTCAAGTCACCTTCGGAACCGTTACGTACTCCCCCTAGACAAAGAAAACTTATCAATCCTAAAATAAATACATAAATACCAGAATCTTCATTTTATTCGTAAAACGTAAACTCACCTTTGCCAAGTCACTTGGCTCCACTCATTCTCACCGTTTCATTTTCACTGACACTCTTCGAACGAATAATGTCCTAAAGAGAGATCCCTCATGAAACACCGTTCCTACGACTGCTCACGAACCCAAAACGGGCTTGCGACCACCCTAAACCCTACAAAACGCGCATAGTTTACCGTAAAAACTCTTTCGAAAGCGTAAAACCTTCGGAAATACGACGATCGCGAAAGGACTGTCTCCACTCGCGGGCATGGGGACTATAGAACACCATTGCGCGACTTAATGCACCCAGAAGTGCGTCTCTTACCTTCGCTACAACTGCTTTGAGCCTTCGATGTCCTCGTTTCGACCTGCTTTTCAGTAGTTTGCGTTTGAACGCAACCCGTATATATGCAACCCGGATCAGCCACGCGAACTTCAAAAACAAATCTCTAACTCGTAAACTGACCGTTTTCCTGCACATACAAAATCCTCTTCTATCTCTATACCCCACGAATAAACTATCCTCTTGCCTGTCTCGCCAATAAAGGGTTCTAAATCGCATTGCCACAGCAAAACTGCTACTGAAACGTATGAATGAGACACCGTCCAAAAAGACTTCTCTATCTGGATTTTTATACACACAAACTCACTCTGTCAATCCCCAAGAAAGACTCTATACCTCACACATATTTACAACCCAAACCTTTACCCTTTGATTGAAACTTAGCCATTTGTTCTTTTGTAATTTAACTCTCTTGAATCTCTAGTGCCAATCAGAAGCAAACCAGAAAGTGTCGAAAACAATTTCCTATACAATAACAAACAAAGCAAAGCCTCTGACAGTGAAGCCAAAAACACAGCACTTACGTGATTCTCTAAACGTAACGTATCTCCACTGAAGACCTGCACACAGAAACAAAATATTTCTATAAACAGAAACAGAAATGTAAACAAGGAAAAAGAAAAATTTCGCTTCAAATTGTGCCCTCTAATAGTAAAAAGGCATTATAAGAACTAAGCTAAAAACATTTCCTCTCTATAAAAGGAACAAAAATGAACAACCCTATTCAGTAATTCGATTATAACCTACACGCGCGGCCAACGCTCATGCCGCTGTCTTTTAAAGACGAAAAGGCCAATCGCGTGATCAACAGGCGTTATTGTGCCCCGGACTGGCATCTCGTGACGTCCCTAATCAGGAGTCCCCAAAGTTCCCCCGAACCATTTCGTCTTTGTCTCGCGATCTCGCCCTGTTCTACCTCTTCTCCGGTCAAAATGGATGAAAGATGGGACACGCACGTGCGGCCTATTCTTCGCGTACTTGTCAAGATTCTTCTGCCCCTCGCTCTCCGTGATGGTCTTTTCTCCGACGATCTCCTCACTCGCGAAGAATATGAAAGGATCAAAACCTACGACAATGCAGAAGGAACGCGACAGCTTCTCGTTTCTATCTTACCAAGAAAAGGACCCGATTCGTTTGACCGATTTTTGAACGTCTTGAAGACAACTAAAGGACAGGAACACATTGCACAGACAATAATGGGAAACACTAAAAGGAAAAGAAAACGCAACGAGAGTAGGGATCTCAGTTCGGAAAGTAATGAAAAATACGGAAAATTGAAAAGAGAATTGAAGAAGGAAAGAAAAGAAAAAAACCATTGGAAAATGGTAGCCACCGGTTTGAGAGAGAAAGTAAGCTTCGGTTTGCTAGAACAATGCGGCTTCTTATTAAATACTTTTAGTTTTCAATGGGAAGTCATAATCTCAAATGGGAAATCAGCAAACCGAACATCCCCATTAATCTTTGCTGGCCATTTGGACGTGTGGCTGAATTCAATGAAGTGCTACATGTTGGTTGGGTGGATAGAATTTTGCAGCGAAAAGAAGGAGCGTGGGAGGGAGAGAATCATCACTTGCCGGGCATTGATAACATATGGGGTGTTTTTGAATGTGAAGAAAAAGCATACGTTATGCACGGGCATGGTCCTTATAGGGAACAGTGCCAGACTATTTCTGAATGGAAAAGTGAAACGAGAGAGCTGCAGGTATTAACAAAAATACCAGATGAAAATCAACTTGATGCGAGATCAGTAATTGGACATAAGGAGAAAATTTATCTGGTCGGAGGCCGAAGTGATCGTGTTGATTGTTTTGATATTACAAAAAGAGAATGGGAACCAATGAAGAAAATGAAGAACGAACGAGAATGGTGTTCATTGGCTGTAATTGATGATAAAATGTTTGCTGGAGGAGGAGGGAATAAGTCGGGACCGAGCAATTCAGTTGAATGTTTTATAATGGAAGAACAGAAGTGGATTGAAATCAAACCCACTACAAATAAACTGTGTCAATTGTCATCGTGGAACGAGAAATTAGTTGCAACAGGAGGATATGACGAAGAAGCGGGAGAGCACAGCAACTGTGTTGAATTCTATGATAAACCGTCTGGGGAGTGGCTTCCATTGCCACCAATGAACATGGGACGAGACGGACACGGTGTATGTACAACTAAAGACAATAAGTTGATTGTAGTGGGGGGAAGGGGAATAGGTGCTTGGAACAAAGTTGAATGTTTGAAATTGTAAAAGCGCTTTTGGTCACAATAAAGTTTCGTATTTTCGCTTCTCACCGATAATTAAATTGTTCGTCGCGACGTCAAGTTGCAACGATTCGTTACCCTAGTTTTTGAGAAAAGGACACAGACAAATCAAAAGAGAAGATATTTGAATCAACCGATGGTCAGCTTCCCCACGGTGAAAAGAAACCAAAAATTCACGTGCATGGGAATGCGCCAGTGACGGAATGGAAACCTAAACTAACGTGCACGGAGGAAGTTCAAATCTCGAATTCCTAATGGGTAGTGTATTCCTTCGCGAGGCGAAAAGAGCTGATTCTTTGTGTAGCAAGGAATAGCGCGCTAACTTGACGTCTTTGATCCGTAAGTTCTGACCCATGAACAAACATAGCTCAATAAATCGCTGTTACTGAACGATAGGTACTATTTAATTAAGTAAGTAACTTACTGTTAGTATTTTCAACAGATTCGTAATTTGAAAATGCGCCAATAAATTTGCAAAAGATTTCCCTGGCATGACATTGAACAAACGTCTTGAAAATAGATATACTTATTGATCTGATAAACACGTGTTCTACCTTGGAAAACAAACTCGTTAGCTGACCTTTTCCTGCCTAAAAACAATACTATCTTCAAATCATCAATTCACACGCAAAAAACCCTTCAAATAGGAACCACTTGCTAGCAATCTCATGCGTCGTCTCGTTTGCCTAGAAAACGAATCAGTGGTAGGTCTCCTAGTTTAATTAAAAAATTACCAGCGAGCATCAATATATACACTTCCCACAGTCACTTCCCCTTCCCTCTTTGATAAAAAACAAGCAAAGCTTTTGACAATGAAACCTTACACATGGCACTTATCTGATCCTCTAAACGTATTTCCACTGACCACAAGCGTGTACACCAACACCTCCAAGCTTCTTCCAGAAAGACTAAATACTTCTAAAACCATAAAACGGAAACGGGAAAGGCAACAGAAAACACAAACTACCTTAGCAGAAACTACCTTCACTCCCAGGCCTAGAGATAATCCTTGACGACCTTGCTTCCAAATTTCTCTTTGCCTTTCTTTGCGCTATATGCCACTTCTAATTTTGCCTCCTGGGCCTTCACACGCTTCCTCTAGACAAAGATAACATATTAGATCTAAAACCACATAAATAGATAAATTAGAAAACAAATATTCTTTTTTTATACGAAAACGTAAACTCACTTTGCGGAACAACTTGCGTTTTCTCATTTTTACCATTTTAGTCTTGCTGAAAATTTTCAAACGTACAGAAACCTAAAAAATTCGATATGCTACTGTACACTGTGCTCACGATTGCTCAAAAAACTCCATAATAGACCAGCGTCCCCTCTAAACCCAACAAATCGTGCACCATTGAGCGTCGGAACATTAATCGAAGGAGTACAACCTTCGAAAACACGCTGATCGCGAAGAGGATCTACACTCCACAGCGTCGGGGCCCCCAAACACCATCACGCGATTACAAACCGCTTTCGAGCGTGAGTATTGCCTTCATTCTGAGTGTTATAGCCATCGACGACTTCGTTTCGCTCTATTTTCAGAAGATTCTTGGTGATTGAACCCGTATATTCGAAACCCGGATTAGCGCGACTCCACTCCTAAACTGACCTTTTTCTGCCTAAGCAAAATCATCTCCAAACCGTTAACTTTTCTGATCTTGCCCGCTTTGACATGGCAATTGTATTCCCAAAGCCTAGAAGAAAATGAGAAATAATCAAACAAAACATTTCCCTTCCCTTGAACATACCCCTCACTGCTCCACGATGTCTTCCTCCTGCAATAAAAACAAACCAAAGACCCTGACAATCAAATCATAAATGCACCACTTATCTGATCCCTTCGACGTCACGTGTAGGAACAAATATTACTCACTAACGAAAAATTCACCAGAGATCATATATGGCAAATCTGCAAAAATGAAAAGGAAACATTGAAAACTGGCCTCAACCGAAAAGATGCGTAGAGAGGTCACGTGTCAAAGAAATTTGTTTGGCAATCGAAAGATGTCTAAGACAATCTCCCGTGTGATAAAAACCAAGTTGGTATATAGAGTGAATGAGTGTCTAGGAAAATTATTATCAATTGATAAATTAAAATTTCATTTACCTTAATCGCAAATATTGTGTTCTCCATCCTAAATTTGTCTATACAAAAAATAGAATCATATTTACACACGAATAATGAAATAGAAAGTATTCACCAATTTCGCGAGGGCGACTTTTCGGAGATATAGCTGAAACATAAATGGCTTCAAAAACACCCAAAGAAACTCCAGAACACGACGCATTCGAGCGTCGAGCAAAGGAAAGGTGAAGAAACGCGAGCAACGTTATCCAGGCACAGGAACGTGCAGAGAAGTCTTTAGAGAAGCCCCTGGGAACGAGCTAGACTTCGTTCGGCCACTCGTATCTTCAGCAGCGCTGAGATCTCCTTTCCTATCCCTTTTGATTGTAGTGGGGGGATGGGGTGCAGGGAACTCAGTTGAATGTTTGAAAATGTAAATGTGTTTTTGGGTCCCAATAAACTGTCGTGTCTTTACTGCTTACCGTTAAACTGTTCGTGAAGACGAAATAAATTCATACTGTAACGCTTTGATTGATCGTTTTCCAGTTTTTAGTCTTGATAAATAAATAAATAAATGATGGCGAATATTTCTGAAAAACGGAAATGAAACCGCAAACTCACTATCCGATTGTTTTCAAGACGACAAAGACTTGGAAAAAATCCGATACGCTTGTGAATTCAAGGGAAATCGTCAGAGGTCTGAGCAAATTTCGGTTTTTCTAGGTCACAGCTTCCAAAGAACCACTATGGAGAAGGCAAACAAGAGCGTTATCACCTTCTGAGCTTATTCTGTAAGCGCAGCTGAGTCCAAACTTTTGCGCGGTACAAAACGCGCGCTAAAAATATGCGTTACTAAAAACGCCCCGGATACGACACTGCCTAATTCACATACCGCACCTCCACAGTCAATGTTCATCTGCAACAAAAGAAAGAAACAAAAGCCTCTGACAATCAAACAATACACAGAGCACTTATCTGATCCTCTAAACGTATCCCAGCTGACAACCGTATTCACACGAACTCTGAGCTTTGTTGACTCTCCTGTAAAACAGAAACGAAAAAGTCAAACAAAAAATGAAAAATCACTACAGATGCCGTGACTATATAGGAAACAAACGTAGACGAATCTTCCCTCTAAAGACGCAGTTAATGAAAAAAAACAAAAATGACTTTCTATAGATGGAGTGACTTTTTAATTAAAACTACTCTACAGGAATTTGTGCTTTGAGAGGAGCATACACTACCTGGTTAGGTTATCATTATAAAAAAGATGAGGATTATTGCACCTTGGTTGAATCGCTTTATATCCGTTCCTACATACCGTGATAGTGCCCTATAGATTATTTAATTGATCACGTGCATAAAAAATTATCTCTTACTTACAAAAATTAGTTTTGGAGATCCCCTAATTTGTTATCACACTTCCATCTCACTATTGAAGGCAAAGAGATCTCTATGCTAAGCTAATCCAGAACAAATAAAATATTTGAAGATGCATGCGAGGGACGATTGGTAGAATAGAGCCAAGATAGTATTTCCTCCAATAAAAACACGTCACATGATCGCTCTGAAGGAAGTAATTGGACCAAGAGTCTTTTCAATGTCAAAATGACCGCCGTGCGAGACAAGTTCAAGAGGCGAATGCGTCGGTTTTTTGCCGAGAAGAGGTATGGGTTCAGACTCAAGCAAAGCCTAAAATTAGTAGAGATACATAACTTTTTATCTCTATGTCATTTTTTACCTATAGGTGTCGTCTGATCGTGGAGAAATGTAAATGTGCGGGCAGTTCAGCCCGTTTGCTTACTGAACTTTAGGGAGTACCTGCAGAAAAAAGAATAAAGAGCTAGTATGTATTGTTGAAGGGAAAGGATACGTCATGCATGGCATGGGGGAAGTCCCACATGAGGACAATGCAAGAGCATTTACTAATAGAAAAGTGAAACGAGAAATAAGTATCAGAAATACCAGTTACCAAACCGGTATATTATCCTCTACAAAAGCATATACGGCGAGGGTCTTGTGGATCACCACGCCTCTTTTCCTGAAATCCAAACTGAGAAAAAGAGAACGGTAGCATAGGGCACGCGGAAGCTAACCCATGAAACGCGACGACCTTACTCCCAGCCAAACGACGAGGGGGTCCTCTAGGATAAACGAATACTCAGAACCGATAAATGACATTGACTCGAATATTGCCAGCAGCTGCTCGTCGAAGCGACGCTCTTATGCTAATACGATTGCCCACGCTCGGAACGCGAATCCCGCGCGCGTCGAAGTCGGCGTCGCCACGGCGACGGAAGCAACTTCGCGCTTCCGCATTCGCACGCGCGCGCGCGCTAAAGCGACACGAACCCGGCTTTTTGACTGGTTATGCACGAGGAAGCACTTCGTTCGCGCGTCGTTTCGTGCGCGTTGTGTTCGAGAGGCCGGGGGGTTCTCATCTCATCGAGTTAACGAGATAAAAAGTAGGCGTGGCGAGTCTAGGAATTCCATATAATTGGCTGCACGTCAAGTGTGCGGGCGCCAGTTCCGCTCTCTCTCACGCAGGCTAAGGTTCTCGCGTCGGTGGACAGACAAAAGAAGGCGCTTCGATATGCCGGCGAGCCGACGAGGATCAGTTTCATTGCGATCGGAACGCCTCGAGGACTACTACACGGTGGAAAAGATACTCGGAAAGTGAGTCAAGCCATTCAGTCAGTGGGTGAACGAAGTAGCGGCATTATGACTGGAAAAATCTACCGGTCCAGTCACGCAGCGCGACTAGCGCGCATTTCGCGCGCGTGCGGGGCCTCGCATTTCAGTCAGCTGCATTGGTTTTTTTCGAATGCAGATGCACACGTACGAAGCGACCGCGATCCTGCGTCACACTAGACCAAATCGCTCTAATATCCTGCCAACGTTTGATAAACCACACGGTGTGGTGCGGCGATCGAGTCGCGATGCCTTTGTATACCCAGGTGATCCAATCGTGGGAAAACGAACGAAAGGCTCCACGTACGATCGATTAGATAACCCCGAAGCCAAAGAACGACTCCCTGCCTACCTACTTCGCTTCGTTTTCTCTAATCACGTGCAGTCTCTAGTAGTGAAACGTTACCGGGTGGCGCCGCGCGCCGCGTCGTGCGTTCCCGCGGACTTCGCTTCCTCTAAAACGCGGTGGGTGGTTAATCGTTCGAAAATAGCACGCGCCTACCATGCACTCGGGCTTCGCGGTAAAGTTTTTCCTGATCGAACTATGTTTGGACACGCGACAAAGAAGCCATAAAATCGCCTTTTTCTAGGGATCGGGTCACATCCGGGTTCCACCTCTTTCGATTTCAAAAAATTTCGATCTATTCTCGCTCTCTCATTCTATAGGGGTCAGTACGGTATCGTTAAATTATGCACGAACAAGGCGACGGGCGAGCAATACGCGGCGAAGCACATGCGAAAGAGGAAGGGGCGTATGGGGGTCCCCATTGGGGATATCAAACGCGAAATGGATATCATGAACAAATTGACTCACGGACGTCATCTGATGGGGCTCCACGACGCGTTCGAAACCCAAACGGAAATCGTTCTCATTCTTGACCTGTATTATGAACGTGGGAAGCGTAATGAGTTCCCCCTGAATGAAAAATGTTATTTTTAGTCTAAGCGGAGGGGAACTGTTCGATCACCTGGCAACGATGGATTGTTTGACCGAAGGCGAGACCGTCGCCTTCACCGTACAGGTCCTCGAAGCGCTTCGTATCATGCATTCGTCGCAAATCGTTCACTTGGACTTGAAGGCGAGAAATGCGTTAACGCGCGTGCGTGCCATATCACGTGGGTTATTAATCTATAGCCTGAGAACCTTATGTTGAAAGACAAACACAAGAAAGAGCTCGTTCTCATCGATTTCGGCTTAGCGCGTGAACTCGACGGGTCGGGCTTACGTCTAATGCTCGGAACAGCGGAATTCATTGGTATGCCAATAGTCAATAATTATTAATTAATTAATTATTTGGTTGTAGCCCCTGAGGTTGTTTCCTTTGATGAGATCACAACGGCAACAGACATGTGGAGTCTGGGTGTTCTCATCTACATTATGTATGTGTTACATATGCTAATATGCTTTTATTGACTCGTGGGTTCTCTCTCAGGCTAAGTGGCTACTCTCCATTTCTGGGAGATGATCAGGCGGACACCTATGCTAATATAAGCGCAGGGGAGTACGATTTGGATGACGAGTACTTTGGAGACGTTTCGGACGAGGCCAAGGATTTCATTAGCAAATTACTAATACTTAATCCAAAGTGAGTAAATAAATAGATAATGAACCATGTTAAGAGTCACTATATTATTATTATTAGAAAGAGAATGACTTTGGATGAATGCCTTTCTCACCCGTGGCTCAATGTGAAAAATTCAGAACAAATAAATATTTCATTGAATAATTATTTGTTATTTTTTTCAGCCAACGCCCAAGACTGAAGTGAGACGATTGGACTCGAAGCGGCTCAAGGCATTCAATGCAAGACGAAAATTGAAGGCAACAATATAATACATAATAATAACAAAATTATTTTATTTTTTTCTATAGGCTGGTATAAATGCTGTTCGTGGATCTGTAAAATTTCGTCTTTCACTGGAAAGAATTTCGATTGGAAAACGGCAGTGTTCACTGACGTCATCATCGCCATCGCCGCCAGTCAAAGAAGAAGACGACGTGTTTAAAACGGAATAAAGAGACAGGGGAGACCAGAGACGCCCACCCATCCATTCTTCCTTAGCTTACTTTTATAAATAGTACATGTAATGGTACATACTGGTTTTTAGATAAGAACTTGGCATTGATACTACGATACATTACTACATTACGTATGAGTAGATAAGCGATTGCGATTAGAATAAAGTGACTGTATTGCGTCATACGTACCACGTTCTCTAAGGAATTAAATCACTCTCATTACACCATGTTACTTATTGAATGAGGAGTCACATGACTTGAAGTAATTATATGACCATCAATACATAGATACGTACATACGCGTGTACATAAGCGATTAATATCGAAAGAAGTGTCACATGACTTGAAGTAATTATTAGACCATCAATACATAGATACGTATTATATAGTACGCGTGTACATAAGTGATTACAAGTAGAATAAAGTGACTGTGTTTCGTCATACATATCACGTTCTCTAAGGAATTGAACGACTCTCATTACAACATCTAAATATTGAATGAGGAGTCACATGACATGAAGTAAATATTTTTCTATCATAATAACAGTCATTCATACATACTAGTAGATACATACGCGTATAGATAAAAGCGATTATGATTAGAATAAAGTGACTGTGTGCGTCGTACAATCCACGTGCTCTAAGGAATTATAAAAGATCTAAATATTGAATGAGGAGTCACATGACTTGCTGTAATTAATTGACCATACACAGAAAAGTGATTAATCAAATGACGTCACACATAACACGTGCTCTACGGACACCACCTAATATATGACTTGCCGTATTTACTCGACTATCATAATTAGCATGCTTACATTGATACTCATACCTAGTACATACGCTTATAGAATAAAATGCATCATACCAAGTGCTCTAAGGAATTGAATGACTCTAATTATAACATCTAAATATCGACAAATGAGTCACATGACTTGCGATAATTAATCGATAACATACATACATAGATACATACGCGTTAGTTATTGAGAAAGCAACAAATGAAAGAAGAACGACACAAAGAGAGAGAGATGCGGCTCAGTCTGAGAGTGGGGAGTGGGTACGGGGGTGTGGCCTAGCGCTCTTTCATCGTGTTTCCTCGCTCTAAAGAAGTGTGCACTTGCCCTTTGACTTCGACTTTCTTCTCTTTCGACTGTCAACCATGTCCTGTTGAACTTTGTTCACCATTCTCACCAGACTCAAGAAAAGCTAATAATATTAATTAAATAATTATTGAAACCTGATTACATGTAACACAATTATACCTCTTCTACGTTCAGTTTCGTCTTGGCTGACGTTTCAACAAAGGAACTAATAATTTTTTTAATAAATACTTTTATTTCTTAATTTATTTTGATTTGTACCAGTAGTGACCCCACTGTCTTGAGAGTTGCTTTCCCTGTTCAGAGCTTATTAGTCTGTCGTCTTCAAGATCGCATTTATTTCCAACAAGAATAATGGGCACCTAGGAAATCAATAAATTAATATTCAAATATATACGCACTCTCTTCTTACTGATTCCGTGTCTTTGACTCGTAGTATCTGCTCTCTCAATTCGGACAAATCACTAAAACTTGCCTAATAAAAACTCATTAGAAATAGGAATACCAATGTACTGATTCTTTACGGAACCTGAGACGTAATGGCATAGACCAAAGCAAAGCCCTGGCCATTCTTCATATACAAATCTCTCATGGCAGTGAATTGCTCCTAAACATAAATAAAAATTAGAGAAGAGAAAACGCATGACTAAGAGTTGCAGAGTAAGAGAAAGCTAAGGCCTCTCTATAGAGAGTCTATAGAGAGACTATGATGAAGTCTGTAGAGAGACTATGGAGTCTATAGAGAGAGAGACTACATATAAAGTCTATAGAGAGAATATGGAGTCAATCAAGTGACTATGAAGTCCATAGAGAGTCAATGACGTTCTCTATCTCTCTATAGTCAAGGCTTCAGTTCCATTGAGAGCCTATTGACTCCATTGAGAGTTTATTGACTATCTATAGAGAGTCTATAGAGAGTCAATATGTCATCAATCTCTCTATAGTCAAAGCTTTCAGTTCCACAGATACAGAGTAAGAGAAAGTAAAGGCCTATATTTGTTTCTCATATTTCCTTTTCAATCTTACCGTTCCAGCTGTGTCGAGTATTTCCAACATGCACTGAGCGCCTTCGACGTCGACGGTCTAGCGTACGCTAGAATCAGAAAAAAAACTCGCTTTTCTCTCAACAAACGCTCACCTTTCGATACGAATCCTCGATCGTGGGATCATACTTCTCAACAAAAATACCCTGAACAAACTGCACGGTCTAGAAAAAGCGAGAAAAAGACGTCAGACAAAAGACACTCCCAAAAAGAGGGCGTGGCCACAGCCTCGAGGAGTTGAACGCGAACGCGATAGCTACGAGCTATCCCTATCAGCGCGCCCGTAAGCTAGAAACGTCATTTCATTCATCGATTGTCGCCCAGAGCCCGGGCGGGGGCGGGGCGACGATTTTTCCCCGTTTTTTCTTACGAGAGCGCTCTTGCCGACGCCTCCCGAGCCGAGAACGACTAGCTTGTATTCTCGCATTCTCCTTCGACGCTATTCGATAGACAGGGAGCGCTTCGCTTACGATTGGGCACGCGAACACTGAGAGGGCGAATACGGGGAAGAGTGACGTCACAAGACTGCGGTTGAAACCTTAGTAACGCCGCTTCGTCCACCCCCCCTTTAGTCTAAACAGGATAAAAATCACGCGATAAAATCAGACAAAAATGCACGCTACAGTCTAATTTTGCATTCGGCTTGTACGATTGGTCAATTTTAGAGATCGCCGGCGCTATGACTAGTTTCTTCATCCGGTTCCCTTGGCAACGATATTGCTTCGACTTTGCTCATTGATATCTCTCCCGTGAAGACGTTCTTTATCCACGATTGGAGTTCTTTTAGTCGTTTCTCTGAGTCGTACCAGGCACATTCAGCCTATATAATTAGACAGGTCACGTGTCTATGTTAACTCATGTTTTTATTATTTTACTTTGATTAAATCTATGACGCCAAAGGAAGCGTCTGATTTCGTCACATCCAAACCGTACATTTGTTTCCACGTTCTGTGAAGCTGGGAGCAATGATTAAATAATTTATTTTTGAATAATACATAGGATGTCTTTGTGTAACCATTTGAAAGGGATCCGGATGTATCCAGACAAAGTGAGTGCGATTGTCAGAGGTGAAAGATCGTGCAACATTTTTTAGAGTAGAGAAAAATTGACTCCCAGCTAAAAACGAATTTTAAAAAATCAATATTAAATTATTAATTGCCAAATACCTTCCGTTTCAGGTCTAACAAAGGCAACAAACATCTTTTGACCCTCTCCATGATTCTATATATATAGAAAAAACAATATCCAATAATTAATACTTTAAAATAATTAAAGTTTACCCATGTTGTGTGTATTGTTTCCAGACGCATTTTATTCAATGCTTCTCTGTTTATACCCACTAGATAATCACGTGATAATTTATCTTTGCACTAACCTGCTATTGTTTCTAATAAATCCTACAATAGCTTCAATATTCTTGGGCTAAATTAGAACCGGATATGTATACTAAATTAATTAAAATCTTAACTATTTTACTTCAGCTAGTGTAAGACGTTTATCATAGGGCCTGTCAAAGACAAGACTATTTGATTTCTTCAGTTGAACGCTTTTGGCCAACTGAGAATCAATGTATCAATACTAGATAATTCATTAACTAATTTCTCTACAGTACCTTCTTATCATAGACAACATAGAATGGCGTGATTGGTTGAAAAACTTGAGCAGCTTTCATGAAATCCTTCAACGCTAATAATAGAAAATAATTAATAATGTTAATTGATATGTAGACACTGTGTACCTTTGGTGTTCTTTTCAAAATAACCAATGACTTTCGCCTGGTCTACGTCATCGTAATTCTTCTTCTGAGTCTTCCCAAGAATCTCAGTCAAAGGAGAAACAAGCATCTAAAAAATATAATTAATTATACATTTACATAAAATGTAGTAACCTAAATAAATATTAAAAACAAATATTAAATAACCTTCATCACATAGGGAATCAATACTTCCGGAGCACTAAAAAATTAATAAAATAAAAATTAAATATTAAATTTTGATTGATTAATACCGTTGACCATAATACACGTGCGGAGCGACGCGATCCTTTCCGAAAACGACGATATTTCCGGGAGCAGGAACTCCTAAAGAAAATAAACAATTGACACTCCACTAATTGAGTATATCACACCTAACCTAAACGTTTTGTAAGCACAAAGCTCTCTACCATATTTATCGTCGCCGCTCGCACGCCCTCCTTTTCTAATATTTGCACGGTTGTCTAATCGTTGACACGTCGACATAAAATACTTCCTGTGTGGGCGTGGCCCGCTCTCTTACTTACTTCGAGAAGCATTTCTTGCTGTTCTTGCTGTCGTTTCGCCGTTTCCGAGTCTTTGACGGGATGGAATGGATGTCCCGGGGGCACGTAGAAGAGAACGATGACGAATGAGTGTTTTTTCACGGCCGCGTCGAATGTTTCGGCGTTTAGGGAGAGACAACGCTTTTTGCCGTCGTGAGGCGGCAAACGAAAGCCGTCCCCGTCCGTCTGCGCTTCGCAGATGACGGCGCACGACGTCAGGACGACGATCAATAAGAATCGTACTCTCATGAGCGTGGACACGTGCTTAGAGCGACTAAAGCACGTTAGAATGACTGAAAGAAAATTTCTGACCGTCTCTAAGTAATGCAAGCGCGCTAGAACAGTTGACAACCACTAATTTCTTTCATCAAAGAGGGCCCCTCAAAAAAAAACCCCTCTAGAACCCGTCCAGTTATTCCGCCTTGGTCGCACGCGTATATATCATCTGTGCGTGATGCGCGAGAACGGGTTTGATGAGTCCTTTCGCGAGTAATTCCTTGAGAGCCCGTCGCGCGAGAGATCCCCGGATCTTGAGACGTTCCGAGAGAACGGAGGGCGTAATCAGCTTATAGTTGGGCACTTCCTTGTAGAGCTTGTCGTACGTTGCCTTGTCGAAGAGGACGAGATTGTTCAGCTTGTCGCGAACCTTTCCTTTCGACCACTTCTTCTTTTTCGCTTTTCCGCCGCCCGGTTTCGCCGCCTTTTTCTGCGGCTGCTTGCCTTTCTTAGCGTCCTTCTTCGGGTCTGGCTTCTTCGGTGGCTATAAGGGAAGAAGAAGACCGTTTTACTTTACGAACGCGATAGCGTGGGTCCTCGAAAGGGGCCCCGGATAACTAACTACACGTAGAACGATCCTGCAGTGACTTTTCGAAGGTACGCGGTTGCGCAAAAGGACGCGTAATGCGTTATTCCCTTACCATTCTTCGTTGTGAGTCTCTTCTTCGCGACGCACGAGGCACGAGTTCTTTGCGCTATGCGTTGCGTTATACGGGTTCACTTTGCAGTATGAGGCACGGCTACAAGTTAGCTCGCTTGGGACGCAGTTCTAAGCTTCGTCGAGCGATGCTGAAGAATCTGACGGCGTCTCTAGTGGAGCACGAACGCATACAGACGACCGTTCCGCGCGCCAAAGCAATGAAAAAAGTCGGAGACTGGGTAAGACGTTTTACGTCACCCAGGAAACGAATTCTGACGTAATCATTAGATGATTTCGTTGGGAAAACGCGGGAATTGGAAAGCTCGCATGGACGCCAATTGGTGGATAAGGGTACGGAAAAATCCGAGTCACGATTCCCTATAAAAATTAACTAATTAAAATATTTTTTAGAATGATTCTCTCGTGGACAAACTCTTCGGTCCACTAACGGAAAGATATGAATCTCGACCAGGGGGCTATACGCGAGTACTACGCATACCCAATCGAAAAGGCGATCAAGCCCCAATGGCAATAATCGAATATATCAATAACCCTCTACCGTCTCTGTTACCGGCGAAAGGCGGAGACGCGCACAAGGCGGCGGAGAGAAAGAAATTGAGAAAAATACCTAAAGAAGGAACGCCTGTCTAAGTGAAACATTTTTTGTAAAAAGATATGTGATTATTATGATGACGTAATGTATAACTCTGCTGCTGACCACGCCCACTATCCTTCATCATGTGACGCTAGGTCTTTTAGTACCCCGGACTAAATTGGCGTTTGTTTTGCAACTCGTGACTACTCATTACGTCATTACGAGTCCCCAAAAGTTCCCCCGAACCTTTTCTTCTCATCGCTTGAGATCTTGCTTTGTTTTTGCTTTTACTCTCTTTGAAATGGATCAAAGATGGAAAACCTGCGTGCATCCCATTCTTTCCGCTCTCGTGGAAATTCTCATTCCTCTTTCTCTGATTGATCGTCTTCTCGAAGTCGAACTTATAACAATTCCAGAATATGAGAGACTCTCTCTTGATTCGATTGATGACGAGAAGAGATCGCGACAGCTTCTCGTATCAATTTTACCAAGAAAAGGACCTGAGTCGTTTGATAAATTTTTGAACGTTTTGAAGGAAACCAAAGGACAGAAACACGTCGCAAAAAAAATACTAGGAGAAGAAGAGAAAAACGAAGGAAAACGTAAAGTTGAATGGAAATAAGAGAAAAATTGAATTAAATAATTATTTACGTATTCTATTCAAGGTGAAAAAGAGATTAGAGTATTGAAAAGAGAATTAAAATTAGAAAAACAGAAAAAAGAAGAGAAGGAAAACGAATTGAAGAAAGAGAAAGTGACGAACATCGGTCTGCGAACAAAGGTGGGCGTGTCTATAAAAGAAGAGTTGATTTTTACTTTTTGTAATCGAAAACATTTAGTTTTCAATGGGAAGTCCAAGTCTCAAATGGGAGACAAACATACCAAACATGCCCATTGATTGTCGGCCATTTGGAAATGTGGCTGAAATCAATGGAATGCTACATGTTGGTTGGGGGAATAGAATGTTTCAGTTTAAGAAGGGAGCGTGGGAGGGAGAGGAGCATCATCTGCCGGGGATTAAACGCATAGGAAGTGTCTTTGAAAGTGAAGGGAAAGGATATGTCATGGATATGAATGAGGAGAATCGATGTTCGAGTATTTATGAATGGAAAAGTGAAACGAGAAATTTTGAATTATTAACTAAAATACCAGATAAATATCAACTCGAAGCGAGATCAGCAATTGGACACAATGGGAACATTTATCTTGTGGGAGGGGGATGGGAGAGTAATCAAGTTGATTGTTTTGATATTAATAAGGGAGAATGGGAACCAATAAAGAAAATGAAGAATAAACGGTGGGACTGTTCATTGGCTGTGATTGATGATAAAATGTTTGTTGGAGGAGGGGATGGGGCGGGGAATTCAGTTGAATGTTTCTCAATGGAGAAACAAGACTGGATTGATATCAAACCAACTACAAAGGAATTGTGTGAATTGTCATCATGGAATGGGAAACTCGTCGCAACAGGAGGAGGATGGGGATATAGCAATTGTGTTGAAATGTATGATGAATTGTCTGGGGATTGGCTTCCATTGCCATCAATGAATCAGGGACGATGGTTTCATGGTGCATGTACAACAAAAGACAATCAATTAATTGTAGTGGGGGGAGCATGGGGTGCAGTGAACTCAGTTGAATGTTTAAAAATGTAAATGTGTTTATGGGTCCCAATAAAAATTCGTGTTTTGTGTTGATCGCTCACCGTTTACTTTTCTTTAAAACGATAAAAACGAGTCAAAGAATCGAGCAATGCCTCACATTAATTTCTCATGTTCTCTGCAAAGTTTGAGAAAAGTAAAAATATTAAAAAAGCTGTAAACTGTTTTTGTGTCAGTTGCTCACCATTCAGTTCTTCTTAACGATAAAAATGAAGCAAACATTCCAGCGACGCTTCACATGAAATTCAGATTTCAGTTTCCGAAAAATGAAAATTCCCCGGACGAGGAGAAATTCGAAATCTGAGAACACGTTGACTGAATGCCCGTCGCATGCTTATACCAACGGAATACTCACGGTTTTCCGTCTTCTCAACGTCACAATCTTAGAGAAAGTTTGCAAATGAAGCGATTTTTGAACATTTCGTTGTCTATTCGAGTCCATTTGACCTACAGAAGATGAGAGCAGCTTCAGATAATACTCATACAAAACGAGAAAAGCTCAAACGAGCGTATTTTACCTTCTAAGCGGTCGGACAACGCAACAGCTGCAATCGTTTCCGCGCGGGAATGCGCGCGCTACGAAGAACCGAAATTCGCACAAGGAACTTCGAAGAAGCCCCATGTCGCCGCACACTCGTCTCGACGACTTGATATGGACTTCGTCTCCCTGCGAGGCGCGCATGCAGCCCATCCTGTAGGCGCCAATTGGTAAGCGCACCAAAAATAGTTTGTTTCCCGTTCATCTTTGCTCGCGCGTCGCGTTGTCGTGTCCGTCTCCACGCGTAAAGCGACGTAGAGCGTCGAAGCAATCCGCGCGTGGCTGTATCTACTCTCCAATGACGTTTTCCGCGACGCGCGGCGACGTGAAACGGACGTGACGCCTCGCGTATCCACTAGCATCTAGACGATCCCTCATCGCGCGCGCTCGCATTTCGTTTCTATTCATTCCCTTTCTCTAGCTTCGGAAAGTTCGACAACGAAAGAGAGAAGAAGAAAGCCACGTGGCCGGCCAGCGCGACGACCAGGTTCCTCCTTTGGGGCCCCGTGTGGTGTAGGCGTGCTCTTAGGGGGCGGGGCTTCCTATGACGTACACGGCGCTAAATGTCTGTAATACCACTGCCCTCGCTCGTGAGCATAGAAAATTTCCAACAGTGTAACCGTAGGTCGGATTGAATGGAGGGCGGGTTGGGGTTCACGAGTGAGAGCTGGTGGTTATTACAGCACATGGAGCCCAATTGTGTACGTTGCAGGGGGTGTAGCGGGACGACAGTTACATTGGCGTAATTAATTAGTGAAATTTCAATATCTCCCTTCCCCGTTCCGTGCTCAGTTTGCATCATCACCATGGCGACTACGTTAGTTTGCACGGGTCCTCTCCCTTTGCATTAGGGTTTAGTTGGCGGCTGCTAGTAGGGTAGGACGGTTTGTGTAGTAGGCTTGTAGCTCCTTTCCTCATCACGTGCTTAGCTAGCAGCCGCCACGTGCTTTAGTCCATTTTTCAATGGATTTATCAGGTAATCTAGGTTGATTAGAATATAGGAATATTTTAGGTCAATGGATTTATAAGGTATTCTAGGTATTTATCCTCATGCCAGATTTTATTTTCAGGGTAGTCTTAGTAGGGTTTTTCCACAGGTTTTTATTTTTCCACAGGTTTTTATTTTATTCACAGGTTTTTATTTTATTTAAAGGGTTTTATTTTCCACAGGTTTTTATTTTTCCCACAGGTTTTTTATGTTATTTGCAGGTTCTAATTTTTATTTACACGTTTTTGCTGGTTTCTTTATTATTTATTTACTGTTTTTTTTCTGTTTAGGGTATGATTATAATGATTAATAGTATGAGTTCAAAATCAGATGCCAACGTCTTTTGGAAAGGTGAGCTATCATTGTGTGATTTTCTTTCCACTGGTGCGATATTGCAGGCCAAATAAAGGAAGACATATGAGAAGAAAGAAGAGAGCTTCTCTGCATGATTTCAATAGTGCATGATCTTTGTGTAGTTGCGTGCTTTTTTTCTAGGTGATCAAATATTTAGGAGTTGTCCATGAGCGCGCGCGCGTCTTTCGTTGCCGCTGATTCTCGGGCTTCTTTCGCGCGTTATGATTGGTACCTTTCATGCGCTCACTACTCGCTGATGCTGCGCGAGTTCACGCTTTGTATAATCGATTGATTGCAGCGATTGCAGAAAATAAAAGCACGCGATTTCAATCTCCCGGAAGTTACACGAAATGGAGTACACATGACGCCATGTTTTTCGTCTTCAACAAGCCCTTTCTCTTGACGCTCAAGGTCAGCGAAAGCCTTCTCCTGGCCAATTGTAAAGTTTCTGTGCGTTCCTATAGGCATCCCACGTTTTGATCGCCTCTCAGACGCGAAGAACCGCTCCGCGTCGTCTCAGGGACTGAGCAAGAGAGAGTTACAAGCAGGCGAATCATCGCGACGACGCTTCGCGCTCAGGATTTCTTCACTAACTTTGCGCAAACGCGCGCCCCCTCACGTCGTCCTCTCCCACGAGGACGCATCCGCTCGCCGGTAAGCAATCTCACCCTGATCGCTTTTCTGCTTACTCTCACGGAGTGTAAAATCTCTTTTTCCTTCGGCATCGCTGGTCGCTCGACTACGTTTTTGTAAAGGGGCCCCTCTCTTCTTTGTTTTTTTCAATCGCGTGCCATGTACCGTTGCCCTGCGCTTTCGTTCGCTTCTGAGACTAACATGCAAAAATCCTACTAATAGATCAACTAAAAGCTATTTTAAATGTAATTGTGATTCTCTTTAGGGTATACGGGATGTTGATCTTCTATCTTTCTCGTCGTTTCACCGTTTCCAGGTTTGTTTTCCATCGTTTTCTTTCGCCGTATTAATTCTGGCGTCCTTTCAGGGATCACAAATTGGTGACCTATCTAGAAACTCTTTTTGGAAGGAGTTCTGAGGAAGATGACGTCGCAGAAATCGGCTTTGTTGCTATATCTTAAATGACTCTTTTCATACCGTAGTTGTAGTAGAGATAGTTGCAGAGTAGTAGTGTGTAGCGTAGGGGCAACAGGGTCCTGAGCATGACCCTACATTAGATATGAAACTGCTCCGAGGCCTCCTTGAAGAGGTCTCCTCCGGCACGTCGCGTCGCACACAGACAATAGCGTAGGCGTAGACATGTTCATAATATTTTATTTAATAAATACCGGAAGTAAACCGGAAATTCTGAAAAAAATTTCGCATTGGTCTTCCCTGTTTCGCTGTCCACCTGCACGGACCGCGAGGGGTCCATACAGGCTTCGGTTGGGTGGGGGTCATCCTCCCTACTCCCCCGTCGGAGTTAGAGCCTGTTTAGTCTCCCGGCTCGGACGCCTGGGACCGGCAGCCCTCGGATGTGAGTTCTGCCGGCCTGGTTCCAGGGGGACCGCCATTGTGACCCACCGCGTCTTCCTAAGTGGGGTGGCAGTTTATCACTCGTGCCACGGGAGTAGGGGATTGAATCCCCTGCGTTCAAGCCACGTTTATCCTCTCTGGCTCAAGAGTTGGGCCGGTTTTATTTAGTCACCTCGGGGCCCAGAGGTGAATGCGGCTACAAAACAAAAATAAGCAGTTCAGATCAAATGCAAAGAACCTGAACGGAAACGAGAAATCTTTTGCGCTCTCTTGGCAAATCATTAAATAGCTTGACGTAATTGAGTGCCCAAGACGTTGTAAAACGTTTCTCCTCTAAAAGAGAATCCCAGCTTGGCAATATTCGCTGTGGATTTATATCTAATGACACTAGAGAGCAATCTAGTTTTAGACTTACATCTTATCTATGGATGTACCACATTACCCAGTTTGAACGTTTCGTTTTGTTAGGGGTTTGTTTCAAGCGATTTGTTTCCGGCTCTCTTCCGCCCGTAGCGATGATGACAGGTTAGAATGAATTCCAATAATCGTCCTAGAAGTCAATAATTAATTAATTAATTTGCTCTCATAAAAATGACAAAAAGTCTCACTACTTACGATTACGCCGAAAGCTGAAGCCGTTTTTCGTTTATTCAAGGAACAATACCGGGTACAATAGCCGAATGATCTCTTTCGTGGGAGAAATTGCATCCATCATGAGCATGGCATCAGTGAGAAACGTTCCCCTATGGTAAAGAAATCTCGTTAATGATCTCGCCGATTTCCAACTAAACGCGCTAGATCTACTCTACTTTGCTAGTATAACAACCCAGCGCGGAAAAAACAGTTGGTGCGAGTCAAAATTCCAAAAGAAAAACGCGAATTGATTCGGGGAGCACAAAGCGTACCTGTTCGATCTTTTCACGGCTTCTCTTCGAGGTTGAGCGTGAATTTTCGATCCAACGGCGCTTCGTAGTTGTCGATCGCTGCAAAAAAACGAGGCGAATGTGATGGGCGACCTCTGTTCGCCTTTTTCACTGCGAAAAACGGGCACCTGATAGCTCATACGCTTACCGACGCCTATTTTGCATTCATTAATGGCTCCCACGCTGTTGTTGTAGCCGAAATACGCCGTTTTCTTCTTCTACGCGACGTTCTTCTTCGATCACGTGCTCGTGCTCGCGCTCCCTTATGTCCCGTTCGACGTTCCAGCGAAAGAGCCGATATTCAATAATCTACGCGAAACGTAAGACCGCGAGGCATCTTCCGCCATCTTCGAACTTGACGCCGGAAATCTTGCATCATTTCATTGCAAAGAATAGAATTGCTGACTAAAATCATGATGGAATAGGGCCAGCCTAGAATTACAATGAGACTAAATAAAATTTTCAAATAAGTTTATCTGATTATGATGACGTCAACGTTTGCTGACCCTCGCGTCCATGGCAACGCAATTGCCAAATTTCTCTCTTCATTATAGATGAATAGAACAAGAGCCCAACGCTGATTGGCTGTCTGCGTTCCGCATATGTTTATCCATCTCGTGAGTCGTGACGTCATTAGGAGTCCCCAAACGTTCCCCCGAACCATTTGTTCTTCTCTCTCGCGATATCGCATTGTTTTTGTTCGATCGTACTCCAGCTCTCGAAGAATGGATGAAAGATGGAAAACGTTCGTGTTTCCAATTCTTCCCGATCTCATTGAAATTCTCTCGCCTCTCGCTCTACTCACTCGTCTTCTCGCCGTCGCTCTCATCACTGCACAAGAGTTTGAGAGGCTCTCTCTTGATTCGATTGATGACGAGAAGAGATCGCGACAACTTCTCGTTTCGATTTTACCGAAAAAAGGACCCAATTCGTTTGATCGATTTTTGAGCGTTTTGAAGGAGACCGAAGGACAGGAACACGTCGTAAAGAAACTACTGGGAGAAGAAGAGAAACGCGAACAAAAACGTAAGGTTCAAGGAAAAAGGGAGATAAATTAAAATCAATTATATACATTTTATTCAAAGGTGAGAAAGAGATCAGGAAATTAAAAAGGGAATTAGAGAAAAAGGAGGAAGAGAAAGAAGAAGCAAAAAACGAATTGAAGGCTGAGAGACAAGAGAAAAACAAGGAAAGAGTGACGAACATCGGTCTGAGAACTAAGGTGGGCGTGTCTAAAACACTTCTGAATTTTCGGTTTTGTAGTCGAAAACATTTAGTTTTCAATGGGAAGTCCAAGTCTCAAATGGGAGACAAACATACCAAACATGCCACTCATTGATTATTGTGAGCCATGTGGACGTGTGGCTGAAATCAATGGAATGCTACATGTTGGATGGATTGATAGAATGTTTCAGTTTAAGAAGGGAGCGTGGGAGGGAGAGGAGCATCATCTGCCGGGGATTCGAGGCATAAGGAGTGTCTTTGAATGTGAAGGGAAAGGATATGTCATGGATATCAATGAGGAGTATCGATGCAAGAGTATTTATGAATGGACAAGTGAAACGAGAGATTTGGAATTATTAACTAAAATACCAGATGAATATCAACTCAAATGGAGATCAGAAATTGGATACAATGGGAACATTTATCTTGTGGGAGGGGAGTGGAGTGATCGAGTTGATTGTTTTGATATTAATAAGGGAGAATGGGAACCAATAAAGAAAATGGAGAATAAACAGACTGCGTGTTCATTGGCTGTGATTGATGATAAAATGTTTGCTGGAGGAGGGGGAGGAGCGGGGAATTCAGTTGAATGTTTCTCAATGGAGAAACAAGACTGGATTGATATCAAACCAACCACAAAGGAATGCTATGAATTGTCATCATGGAATGGGAAACTCGTCGCAACAGGAGGAGGAGGATGGAGCAATTGTGTTGAAATGTATGATGAATTGTCTGGGGATTGGCTTCCATTGCCATCAATGAATAAGGGACGACACTTGCATGGTGCATGTACAACAAAAAACAATCAATTGATTGTAGTGGGGGGATGGGGTGCAAAGAACTCAGTTGAATGTTTAAAAATGTAAATGTGTTTATGGGTCCCAATAAAAATTCGTGTTTTGTGTTGATCGCTCACCGTTTACTTTTCTTTAAAACGATAAAAACGAGTCAAAGAATCGAGCAATGCCTCAGATTAATTTCTCATGTTCTTTGCACAGTTTGAGAAAAGTAAAAATATTAAAAAAGCTGTAAACTGTTTTTGTGTCAGTTGCTCACCATTCAGTTCTTCTTAACGATAAAAATGAAGCAAACATTCCAGCGACGCTTCAGATAAAATTCAGATTTCAGTTTCCGAAAAATGAAAATTCCCCGGACGAGGAGAAATTCGAAATCTGAGAACACGTTGACTGAATGCCCGTCGCATGCTTATACCAACGGAATACTCACGGTTTTCCGTCTTCTCAACGTCACAATCTTAGAGAAAGTTTCCAAACGAAGCGATTTTTTAACATTTCGTTGTCTATTCGAGTCCATTTGACCTACAGAAGATGAGAGCAGCTTCAGATAATCCTCATACAAAACGAGAAAGGCTCAAACGAGCGTATTTTACCTTCTAAGCGGTCGGACAACGCGCAACAGCTGCATCGTTTCTGCGCGGGAATGCGCGCGCTACGAAGAAACGAATCTTAGTGAAGAGCCAATAATAGAATGTACTCTATATTATCACGTGAATGAAGCAAAGACGAAGACTTCGAAAACGCGAGAGCAACGAGTTCTCTGCACAAGTTAGTTTTTCGTTATCCGGGAATGCAGCATGAGGCACGACTACAACTTTCTCGCTTGAGCCGCAGTTCCAAGTTTCGGTAAGCGATGGTGAATCTAACGGCATCTCTAGTGTAGTACTAACGCATATACTGGGCAAAAGCCATGGGTGACTGGGATGGACATTTGACGTCACACGGAGGCGCATTTTGACGTAATCCTTAGATGCTTTGCTTCCACAAATTGTATAGCTCGCATAGAGGACAACTGGTGTATCAGGGTATCAAAAAATCACGATTCCTAATAAAAACGAGCTAATCAAAATAATTTTCAGGAACACTTTTCTTTTGGAAAAATTCTTTGGTGCACTAACAGTAAAATATGAATTTTGACCCGGCGCGTATACGTTATTGTTACACATATCCAATGGTAAAGGAGATGAAGCCACAATGGCCACAACGTCGAAGTTGTCTATTCGAGTCCATTTGACCTACACAGGATGAGAGCAGCTTTAAAATATCCTCATACAAAACGATGAAGACCCAAACGAGCGTATTTTACCTTCTAGCAGTTGGACAACGCAACAGCTGCATCGACTTCGTCTCTCTACGTTCGAATCAGTTAGTTGAGACGATAATTGAACGAATCGACTCCGACTATGAGTCGTGCTATTCGAATAACAACTCCACTGGGCCAGCCAGTGCGGCAGTACTCAGCGTAAAAGAGAAGATTTGTGTCTGCCTAGCGCGCGACGAAGTGTGTGACGTCACATTGAAAACATTCGCTGCTACACAAGATCTCGGACTTTTTGACGAACCAATCACATCGAAGGAAAGATGGCTTGGGATTATTTTCTATCTGAAAGCCAATCTTCCGTCAGGCGATCGAGGTAGAACAAAGCCTTGTGACGTAATTACAATTTCATATTGATTTATAATTTAAGCTCAGTGATCAATTTTCTTCTTGAGATTATCGAGATCATCAATTATTTATCCGGAGGGAAAAGGGCTAAGCTATAGAGATTTAATTAAGAGACTGAATGTGATGCAAATACCGTATGAGATAATGTATAAAGTGTTTCTTGCGTGAATTTAAATTGTCTAGGTTCCTACTTTGGGTAAGACGTTTTACGTCACCCGGAAGCGAGTTCTGACGTAAACATTGTTATATCATTCAAAAGCTTGCGCCATGGACGCCAACTGGTGGATCAGGGTATCGAAAAATCACGATTCTCAATAAAAATGAAATAATTAATATAATTTTCAGAACGATTTCATCATGGACAAACTCTTCGATCAACTGACGGAAAGATATGAGTCTCGAGTTACTCATACCCAATCGAAAAGGCTCCAATGGCAATAATCGAATATATCAAGAACCCTCAACCGTCTCTCGTACCAGCCAAAGACGGAGACGCCCACAAAGCAAGAGAGAGATCGCGAAGAATACCTAAAGAAGGAACGCCAGTATTAAGATCAATAAAATATCGTATTATGATGACTCTATTGCTGACCACGCCTACTTTTGTTACCCATGCGATCATCACGTGACGCTCGGTTTTGAGTGCCCCAGACTGGCGCTTGTTTATTCATCTCGTGACGTCATTACGACGAGTCCCCAAACGTTCCCCCGAACCTTTCGTTCACATCGCTCGCGATCTTGCTTTTACTCTCTTTGAAATGGATCAAAGATGGAAAACCTGTGTGCATCCCATTCTTTCCGCTCTCGTGGAAATTCTCATTCCTCTTTCTCTGATCGATCGTCTTCTCGAAGTCAAACTCATAACAATTCCAGAATATGAGAGGCTCTCTCATGATTCGATTGATGACGAGAAAAGATCGCGGCAGCTTCTCGTTTCGATTTTACCAAGAAAAGGACCCGATTCGTTTGATCGACTTTTGAACGTTTTGAAGGAAACCAAAGGACAGGAACACGTTGCAAGAAAACTACTTGGAGAAGAAGAGAAACGCGAGCAAAAACGTAAAGTTGAATAGAAATAAGAGAAAAATTGAATTAAATAATTATTTACGTATTCTATTCAAGGTGAAAAAGAGATTAGAGTATTGAAAAGAGAATTAAAATTAGAAAAACAGAAAAAAAAAGAGAAGGAAAACGAATTGAAGAAAGAGAAAGTGACGAACATCGGTCTGAGAACAAAGGTGGGCGTGTCTATAAAAGAAAAGTTGATTTTTACTTTTTGTAATGGAAAACATTTAGTTTTCAATGGGAAGTCCAAGTCTTAAATGGGAGACAAACATACCAAACATTGATTATTGTCGGCCATATGGACGTGTGGCTGAAATCAATGGAATGCTACATGTTGGTTGGGACGATAGAATGTTTCAGTTTAAGGAGGGAGCGTGGGAGGGAGAGAAGCATCATCTGCCGGGGATTCGAGACATATGGAGGGTCTTTGAATGTGAAGGGAAAGGATATGTCATGGATATCAATGACAGGGGTCAATGTTGGAGTATTTATGAATGGGAAAGCGAAACGAGAAATTTGGAATTATTACCTAAAATACAAGATGAATATCAACTCGTAGGGAGATCAGCAATTGGACACAATGGGAACATTTATCTTGTGGGAGGGGCGTGGAGTGATCGAGTTGATTGTTTTGATATTAATAAGGGAGAATGAGAACCAAGAAAGAAAATGAAGAATAAACGGTTTGAATGTTCTTTGGCTGTGATTGATGATAAAATGTTTGTTGGAGGAGGGAGATGGGCGGCGAATTCAGTTGAATGTTTCTCAATGGAGAAACAGGACTGGATTGATATCAAACCAACTACAAAGGAATTGTGTCAATTGTCATCATGGAATGGGAAACTCGTCGCAACAGGAGGATGGGAAAGGGGAGGTAGCAATTGTGTTGAAATGTATGATGAATTGTCAGAGGATTGGCTTCCATTGCCATCAATGAATAAGGGACGACACTTGCATGGTGCATGTACAACAAAAGACAATCAATTGATTGTAGTGGGGGGATTCGGTGCAGGGAACTCAGTTGAATGTTTGAAAATGTAAATGTGTTTATGGGTTTCAATAAAAATTCGTGTTTTGTGTTGATCGCTCACCGTTTACTTTTCTTTAAAACGATAAAAACGAGTCAAAGAATCGAGCAATGCCTCACATTAATTTCTCATGTTCTCTGCAAAGTTTGAGAAAAGTAAAAATATTAAAAAGTTGTAAACTGTTGTGTTTTTGTGTCAGTTGCTCACCATTCAGTTCTTCTTAACGATAAAAATGAAGCAAATATTCCAGGGACGCTTCACATGAAATTCAGATTTCAGTTTTCGAAAAATGAAAATTCCCCGGACGAGGAGAAATTCGAAATCTGAGAACACGTTGACTGAATGCCCGTCGCATGCTTATACCAACGGAATACTCACGGTTTTCCGTCTTCTCAACGTCACAATCTTAGAGAAAGTTTCCAAACGAAGCGATCTTTGAACATTTCGTTGTCTATTCGAGTCCATTTGACCTACAGAAGATGAGAGCAGCTTCAGATAATCCTCACACAAAACGAGAAAGGCTCAAACGAGCGTATTTTACTTCGTAAGCGGTCGGACAACGCGCAACAGCTGTATCGTTTCTGCGCGGGAATGCGCGCGCTACGAAGAACCGAAATTCGCACAAGGAACTTCGAAGAAGCCCCATGTCGCCGCAAGCTCGTCTCGACGACTTGAAATGGGCTTCGTCCTGCTGCGAGGCGTGCATGCAGCTCATCCAGTAGGCGCTAATTGGTAAGCGCACTAAAAATCGTTCGTTTCCCGTTCATCTTTGCTCGCGCGTCGCGTTGTCGTGTCCGTCTCCACGCGTAAAGTGACGTAGAGCGTCGAAGCGATCCGCCCGTGGCTGTATCTACTCTCCAACGACGTTTTCCGCGACGCGGCGACGTGACACGGACGTGATGCCTCGCGTATCCACTCGCATCTCGGCGATCCCTCATCGCGCGCACTCGCATTTCGTTTCTTTTAATTCCCTTCCTCTTTTTCTATAGCTTCGCAAAAGTTCGACAACGAAAAAGAGAAGAAGAAGAAAGCCACGTGGCCGGCCAGCGCGACGACCAGGTTCCTCCTTTGGGGCCCCGTGTGGTGTAGGCGTGCTCTTAGGGGGCGGGGCTCCCTATGACGTACACGGCGCGAAATGTCTGCACTGCCACTGCTCTCGCTCGTGAGCATAGAAAATTTCCAACAGTGTAACCGTAGGTCTGATCGAATGGAGGGCGGGTTGGGGTTCACGAGTGAGAGCTGGTGGTTATTACAGCACATGGAACCCAATTGTGTACGTTGCAGGGGGTGTAGCGGGACGACAGTTACATTGGCGTAATTAATTAGTGAAATTTCAATATCTCCCTTCCCCGTTCCGTGCTCCGTTTGCATCATCACCATGGCGACTACGTTAGTTTGCACGGGTCCTCTCCCTTTGCATTAGGGTTTAGTTGGCGGCTGCTAGTAGGGTAGGACGGTTTGTGTAGTAGGCTTGTAGCTCCTTTCCTCATCACGTGCTTAGCTAGCAGCCGCCACGTGCTTTAGACCATTTTTCAATGGATTTATCAGGTAATCTAGGTTGATTAGATTATAGGAATATTTTAGGTCAATGGATTTATAAGGTATTCTAGGTATTTATCCACATGCCAGATTTTCTTTTTCAGGGTAGTCTTAGTAGGTTTTTTCCACAGGTTTTTATTTTATTCACAGGTTTTTATTTTATTTAAAGGGTTTTATTTTCCACAGGTTTTTATTTTTCCACAGGGTTTTTATGTTATTTGCAGGTTCTAATTTTTATTTACACGTTTTTGCTGGTTTACTTTATTATTTATTTACTGATTTTTTTTCTGTTTAGGGTATGATTATAATGATTGATAGTATGAGTTCAAATTCAGATGCCAACGTCTTTTGGAAAGGTAAGCTATCATTGTGTGATTTTCTTTCCACTGATGCGATATTACAGGCCAAATAAAGGAAGACATATGAGAAGAAAGAAGAGAGCTTCTCTGCATGATTTCAATAGTGCATGATCTTTGCGTAGTTGCGTGCTTTTTTTCTAGGTGATCAAATATTTAGGAGTTGTCCATGAGCGCGCGCGCGTCTTTCGTTGCCGCTGATTCGCGGGCTTCTTTCGCGCGTTATGATTGGTACCTTGCGTACGCTCACTACTCGCTGATGCTGCGCGAGTTCACGCTTTCTATAATCGTTTGATTGCAGCGATTGCAGAAAATAAACGCACGCGATTTCAATCTCCGGGAAGTTACACGAAATGGAGTATCATCACGCAATGTTTTTCGGCTTCAAGTAGCTCTTTCTCTTGACGCTCAAGGTCAGCGAAAGCCTTCTCCCGGCCAATTGTAAAGTTTCTGTGCGTTCCTATAGGCATCCCACGTTTTGATCGCCTCTCAGACGCGAAGAACCGCTCCGCGTCGTCTCAGGGACTGAGCAAGAGAGAGTTACAAGCAGGCGAATCATCGCGACGACGCCTCGCGCTCCGGATTTCTTCACTACACTTTGCGCAAACGCGCGCCCCCTCACGTCGTCCTCTCCCACGAGGACGCATCCGCTCGCCGGTAAGCAATCTCACCCTGATCGCTTTTCTGCTTACTCTCACGGAGTATAAAATCTCTTTTTCCTTCGGCATCGCTGGTCGCTCGACTACGTTTTTGTAAAGGGGGCCCTCTCTTCTTTGGTTTTTTCAATCGCGTGCCATGTACAGTTGCCCTGCGCTTTCGTTCCTATAGGAGTACTGACAGAAGGATTAGTGAGTTTCTACGGCGAGACCAAACGCGATCGATCGAGCGTTAAAGAAGTTGAACATATTGCTTGACTTTCAAAGCTTTTTAAAATTAAATATGAACGCTGGTCCTGTGTACTTACAGCAAATCAGAGAACAGCGCTAGACTATTCCCTTCTAAATAGTCAGGAATTGGAGCATTTTCATTTTGTTGAGTAGGAGTGGGACCAAACTGGCGACACATTAGCCTTGTTTGTCGCAAGAGCAACGGCTTCTATAGACGTCACTGGTCTGCTTCTCTGCAGATTCGGCCGTAGAGTTGGACGTGCCAACGTCATTACAACGCTAGTGAGGAATATAGGTTGGTGGCATTGATGAAAGACGGATTTCGTCGTGACAGACGTGAGCATTGTGAAATGAGATATGTGTACGGCCCCACTATAGGTCGCATGATATTATTATCTGTCTAGATATGTTAGATGGTGTGGCGTCAAAAAGATTTTAGTGCACACCTGGAGATGACTGTAAGATACACACAAACGGAGAGTCAGTGGACCTATTTCTATGTACTTAATTACCCCCTCTTTTCTCATGCAGGTGAATCTGACTTTGTATTCAACTAATAGTATCGAAGTTGACATATGGCTGGGGGAGAATGGCACAAGGCAGCTCTCGCTGGCTTCAGGACTATTAGTCGTCAATCCTGAACCCCTTTTATTCAGGTCCGTTGGTACATTAAATTGCTATTCTATGTTCTCTTCCCCGAGACAAAGCTAGAACGTCGGTTGAGACGACGCTTTTTCTTCTACTTCGACTTCCAGAAAAACCAAGGGCGTCTATGGAAATCGCACGATCAGTTGTGACTACTAACGAGAACCTGGTTCGAAATCGCGAGCAGTTTTCACAGAAAATACTTCGAAACGAAGCCCGAGCTATATCAGTGTAACGCACACGCACTTTTTCTGGGTCCCTTTTTCTTCTCTACAGTCACATTGGAATCAGTGGTTGCAGAAGCGCTGTCTCCTGCGAAGAGAACTCGCTGAACATCCTGGAACATTCTACGTGTCTTTATCCGGGTAATGGTCCTTGGTCATTGAAAAGTGAGCCTTTTCACTGAATTTTTTTGCACGACACGATTCGGCTACAGTGGAATGCCTTTCAAACGACATTTTCTATGTTCTGAAATCTTAACGAAAAAGTGAGGCTCCCTAAGGGGTCTCACGAGCAGTTTTTCTCATGCGAAACGTAAGGTAAGGCGCGCAGACGCGAGCTGATTTTTGTGTTTGGCGATACCTCCAAGGCCTACACTTAGACGGTGAACTTGATGCGTCTCAGTGCTTTCCGATCGCCCAAGGGCCGAATTTATCCATCGCTCTTTCGAAGCTCCTCTCTCCTCCGTCGTAAGTCGAATTCTTATTTCCGTTGTCCGAAGAGAAGCTAAGAAGTTGGTTGTCATGTGGCCTGAACTAAAGAAGCGAGCGATGTTCACAACGGCCACGGCGAGCAAAAATCCCGTGGTCCGGGTGATAATGAACCCTCAAAAGGGGCCTCAATCACCTTTCGGTAAATTTCTTCTTAATCGCAATCATCGTTGTCTAGAAAACAGTACTGATGAGTTAACATAGGGCTTTTGCTTTACTTTTTAGACAGACGTTTCCTACCTTTTTTTTTTAATTTTTTACTGCATAAACGACATCGTACTATTTATTGATTATGCAGAGGTGACGTCATCTGCTAATGTTAGTGTCACGTGCACCAAGAGTCCCCACAGAGTCCCCAAATTCGCTTGCCTTCGTTTTTTCGCTGCCTGCTTCGTTGAGAATGGATGAAAGATGGAAGAAACGCGTGTTTCCCATTCTTCCCGCTCTGCTCGAGATTCTCATTCCTCTCTCTCTTATCGATGGTCTTCTCGCCGTCGCTCTTATCACTGTTCAAGAGTTTGAGAAGCTCTCTCGTCAAATTTGCGATGACGTCGAGCGATCACGACTGCTTCTCGTTTCAATTTTACCGAAAAAAGGACCTGATTCATTTGATCGATTTATGAACGTTTTGAAAGAAACCGAAGGACAAGAACACGTCGCACAAAGAATAATGGAAAATAAAAGCGATAAGAGTTCAGAGCGCCTCGTGGAATGGGAAGAAAAAGTCAAGGATTTAGAAAGAGAATTGAAAAAAGAGAGAGAAGAGAAGAACAAGGAGAAAGTGACGAACATTGGTCTGAGAACTAAGGTGGGGGCGTGTCTAAAAGAGAAATCGAATTTTGCGTTTGTAATTAGATACATTTAGATTGGACCTTCTATGGGAATTCCTAGTTCCAAATGGGAGACAAACATACCAAACATGCCCATTGATTATTGTCAGCCATATGGACGTGTGGCCGAAATCAATGGAATGCTACATGTTGGTTGGTTGGATAGAATGTTTCAGTTTAAGAAGGGAGCGTGGGAGGGAGAGGAGCATCATCTGCCGGGGATTAAACGCATAGGGAGTGTCTTTGAATGTGAAGGGAAAGGATATGTCATGGATATCAATGACAGCTATCGATGTTCGAGTATTTATGAATGGAAAAGTGAAACGAGAAATTTGGAATTATTAACTAAAATACCAGATGAATATCAACTCGAAGGGAGATCAGCAATTGGACACAATGGGATCATTTATCTTGTGGGAGGGGAAGAGAGTGATCGAGTTGATTGTTTTGATATCAATAAGGGAGAATGGGAACCATTAAAGAAAATGAAGAATAAACGGTTCGCGTGTTCATTGGCTGTGATTGATGATAAAATGTTTGTTGGAGGAGGGGGAGGGGCGGGGAATTCAGTTGAATGTTTCTCAATGGAGAAACAAGGGTCGATTGATATCAAACCAACTACAAAGGAATTGTGTCAATTGTCATCATGGAATGGGAAACTCGTCGCAACAGGAGGATGGGAAAGGGGAGAGAGCAATTGTGTTGAAATGTATGATGAATTTTCTGGGGATTGGCTTCCATTGCCATCAATGAATCAGGGACGATTATCACATGGTGCATGTACAACAAAAGACAATCAATTGATTGTAGTGGGGGGATTGGGTGCAGGGAACTCAGTTGAATGTTTAAAAATGTAAATGTGTTTATGGGTCCCAATAAAAAATCGTGTTTTGTGTTGATCGCTCACCGTTTACTTTTCTTTAAAATGATAAAAACGAGTCAAAGAATCGAGCAATGCCTCAGATTAATTTCTCATGTTCTCTGCAAAGTTTGAGAAAAGTAAAAATATTAAAAAAGCTGTAAACTGTTTTTGTGTCAGTTGCTCACCATTCAGTTCTTCTTAACGATAAAAATGAAGCAAACATTCCAGCGACGCTTCACATGAAATTCAGATTTCAGTTTCCGAAAAATGAAAATTCCCCGGACGAGGAGAAATTCGAAATCTGAGAACGCGTTGACTGAATGCCCGTCGCATGCTTATACCAACCGAATACTCACGGTTTTCCGTCTTCTCAACGTCACAATCTTAGAGAAAGTTTGCAAACGAAGCGATTTTTGAACATTTCGTTGTCTATTCGAGTCCATTTGACCTACAGAAGATGAGAGCAGCTTTAGATAATCCTCATACAAAACGAGAAAAGCTCAAAAGAGCGTATTTTACCTTTTAGCGGTCGGACAACGCGCAACAGCTGCAATCGTTTCCGCGCGGGAATGCGCGCGCTAGCGCGCTACGAAGAACCGAAATTCGCACAAGGAACTTCGAAGAAGCCCCATGTCGCCGCAAGCTCGTCTCGACGACTTGAAATGGGCTTCGTCCTGCTGCGAGGCGTGCATGCAGCCCATCCAGTAGGCGCCATTTGGTAAGCGCACTAAAAATCGTTCGTTTCCCGTTCATCTTTGCTCGCGCGTCGCGTTGTCGTGTCCGTCTCCACGCGTAAAGCGACGTAGAGCATCGAAGCAAATTGCGGGTGGCTGTGTCTACTCTCCAACGACGTTTTCCGCGACGCGGCGACGTGACACCTCGCGTATCCACTCGCATCTGGGCGATCCCTCATCGCGCGCACTCGCATTTCGTTTCTATTAATTCCCTTCCTCTTTTTCTCTAGCTTCGCAAAGTTCGACAACGAAAGAGAGAAGAAGAAAGCCACGTGGCCGGCCAGCGCGACGACCAGGTTCCTCCTTTGGGGCCCCGTGTGGTGTAGGCGTGCTCTTAGGGGGCGGGGCTCCCTATGACGTACACGGCGCGAAATGTCTGCACTGCCACTGCTCTCGCTCGTGAGCATAGAAAATTTCCAACAGTGTAACCGTAGGTCTGATCGAATGGAGGGCGGGTTGGGGTTCACGAGTGAGAGCTGGTGGTTATTACAGCACATGGAACCCAATTGTGTACGTTGCAGGGGGTGTAGCGGGACGACAGTTACATTGGCGTAATTAATTAGTGAAATTTCAATATCTCCCTTCCCCGTTCCGTGCTCAGTTTGCATCATCACCATGGCGACTACGTTAGTTTGCACGGGTCCTCTCCCTTTGCATTAGGGTTTAGTTGGCGGCTGCTAGTAGGGTAGGACGGTTTGTGTAGTAGGCTTGTAGCTCCTTTCCTCATCACGTGCTTAGCTAGCAGCCGCCACGTGCTTTAGACCATTTTTCAATGGATTTATCAGGTAATCTAGGTTGATTAGAATATAGGAATATTTTATGTCAATGGATTTATAAGGTATTCTAGGTATTTATCCTCATGCCAGATTTTTTTTCATGGTAGTCTTAGTAGGGTTTTTCCACAGGTTTTTATTTTTTATTTTATTCGCAGGTTTTTATTTTATTTACAGTGTTTTATTTTCCACAGGTTTATATTTTTTCCACAGGTTTTTATTTTTTCCACAGGTTTTTTATGTTATTTGCAGGTTCTAATTTTTATTTACACGTTTTTTGCTGGTTTACTTTATTATTTATTGACTGATTTTTTTTCTTTTTAGGGTATGATTATAATAAATTAATAGTATGAGTTCAAATTCAGATGCCAACGTCTTTTGGAAAGGTAAGCTATCATCGTGTGATTTTCTTTCCACTGATGCGATATTGCAGGCCAAATAAAGGAAGACATATGAGAAGAAAGAAGAGAGCTTCTCTGCATGATTTCAATAGTGCATGATCTTTGCGTACTTGCGTGCTTTTTTTTCTAGGTGATCAAATATTTATGAGTTGTCCATGAGCGCGCGCGCGTCTTTCGTTGCCGCTGATTCGCGGGCTTCTTTCGCGCGTTATGATTGGTACCTTGCGTGCTCGCTGATGCTGCGCGAGTTCACGCTTTGTATAATCGATTGATTGCAGCGTTTGCAGAAATATAAACGCACGCGATTTCAATCTCCGGGAAGTTACACGAAATGGAGTATCATCACGCAATGTTTTTCCGCTGCAAGTAGCTCTTTCTCTTGGCGCTCAAGGTCAGCGAAAGCCTTCTCCCGGCCAATTGTAAAGTTTCTGTGCGTTCCTATAGGCATCCCACGTTTTGATCGCCTCTCAGACGCGAAGAACCGCTCAGCGTCGTCTCAGGGACTGAGCAAGAAGGAGTTACAAGCAGGCGAATCTTTACCACGACGCTGCGCGCTCCGGATTTCTTCACTCCACTTTGCGCAAACGCGCGCCCCCTCACGTCGTCCTCTCCCACGAGGACGCATCCGCTCGCCTGTAAGCAATCTCACCCTGATCGCTTTTCTGCTTACTCTCACGGAGTGTAAAATCTCTTTTTCCTTCGGCATCGCTGGTCGCTCGACTACGTTTTTGTAAAGGGGGCCCCTCTCTTCTTTGGTTTTTTCAATCGCGTGCCATGTACCGTTGTTCTGCGCTTTCGTTCGCTTCTGAGACTAACATGCAAAAATCCTACTAATAGATCAACTAAAAGCCTTTTTAAATGTAATTGTGATTCTCTTTAGAGTATACGGGATGTTGATCTTCTATCTTTCTCGTCGTTTCACCGTTTCCAGGTTTGTTTTCCATCGTTTTCTTTCGCCGTATTAATTCTGGCGTCCTTTCAACGATCACAAATTGGTGACCTATCTAGAAACTCTTTTTGGAAGGAGTTCTGAGGAAGATGACGTCACAGAAATCGGCTTTGTTGCTATATCTTAAATGACTCTTTTCATACCGTAGTTGTAGTAGAGATAGTTGCAGAGTAGTAGTGTGTAGCGTAGGGGCAACAGGGTCCTGAGCATGACCCTACATTAGATATGAAACTGCTCCGAGGCCTCCTTGAAGAGGTCTCCTCCGGCACGTCGCGTCGCACACAGACAATAGCGTAGGCATAGACATGTTCATAATATTTTATTTAATAAATACCGGAAGTAAACCGGAAATTCTGAAAAAAATTGCGCATTGGTCTTCCCTGTTTCGCTGTCCACCTGCACAGACCGCGAGGGGTCCATACAGGCTTCGGTTGGGTGGGGGTCATCCTCCCTACTCCCCCGTCGGAGTTAGAGCCTGTTTAGTCTCCCGGCTCGGACGCCTGGGACCGGCAGCGCTCGGATGTGAGTTCTGCCGGCCTGGTTCCAGGGGGACCGCTATTGTGACCCACCGCGTCTTCCTAAGTGGGGTGGCAGTTTATCACTCGTGCCACGGGAGTAGGGGATTGAATCCTCTGCGTTCAAGCCACGTTTATCCTCTCTGGCTCAAGAGTTGGGCCGGTTTTATTTAGTCACCTCGGGGCCCAGAGGTGAATGCGGCTACAAAACAAAAATAAGCAGTTCAGATCAAATGCAAAGAACCTGAACGGAAACGAGAAATCTTTTGCGCTCTCTTGGCAAATCATTAAATAGCTTGACGTAATTGAGTGCCCAAGACGTTGTAAAACGTTTCTCCTCTAAAAGAGAATCCCAGCTTGGCAATATTCGCTGTGGATTTATATCTAATGACACTAGAGAGCAATCTAGTTTTAGACTTACATCTTATCTATGGATGTACCACATTACCCAGTTTGAACGTTTCGTTTTGTTAGGGGTTTGTTTCAAGCGATTTGTTTCCGGCTCTCTTCCACCCGTAGCGATGATGACAGGTTAGAATGAATTCCAATAATCGTCCTAGAAGTCAATAATTAATTAATTAATTTGCTCTCATAAAAATGACAAAAAGTCTCACTACTTACGATTACGCCGAAAGCTGAAGCCGTTTTTCGTTTATTCAAGGAACAATACCGGGTACAATAGCCGAATGATCTCTTTCGTGGGAGAAATTGCATCCATGATGAGCATAGCATCAGTGAAAAACGTTCCCCCTATGTGGACCCCTATGGCAAAGAAATCTCGTTATCGGACCAGCGGATTTCCTACTAAACGCGCTAGATCTACTCTATTTTGCTAGTATAACAACCCCGCGCGATTAAAACAATTCGTGCGAGACAAAATTCGCGAAGAAAAACGCGAATATTTTCGAGGAGCACAAAGCGTACCTGTTCGATGTTTTCACGGCTTCTCTTCGAACTTGAACGTGAATTTTCGATCCCACGGCGCTTCGTAGTTGTCGATCGCTGCAAGAAAACGAGGCGAATGTGATCGATGACGTCTGTTCGCCTTTTTCACTGCGAAAAACGGGCGCACGATAGCTCATACGCTTACCGACGCCTATTTTGCATTCGTTGATGGCTCCCACGCTGTCGTTGTAGCCGAAATCCGCCGTTTTCTTCTTCTACGCGACGTTCTTCTTCGATCACGTGCTCGCGCTCCCTTATGTCCCGTTCGACGATCCCGCGAAAGAGCCGATATTCAATCCTAATCTACGCGAAACGTACGACATTTTAGATAGAACAAGAGCCCAACGCTGATTGGTTGTCTGCATTCCGCAAATGTTTATGCATCTCGTGAGTCGTGACATCATTAGGAGCCCCAAACGCTCCGGTCCCCCGAACCTTTTGTCCATCTCTCTCGCGATCTCGCTTTGTTTTTGTTCGATCGTACTCGATCCAGTTCTCGAAGAATGGACGAAAGATGGAAAACGCTCGTGTTCCCAATTCTTCCCGATCTCATTGAAATTCTCTTGCCTCTTGCTCTACTCACTCGTCTTCTCGCCGTCGCTCTCATCACTACACATGAGTTTGAGAGGCTCTCTCTTGATTCGATTGATGACGAGAAGAGATCGCGACAGCTTCTCGTTTCGATTTTACCGAAAAAAGGACCCGATTCGTTTGATCGATTTTTGAGGGTTTTGAAGGAAACCCAAGGCCAGGAACACGTTGCAAGAAAACTACTGGGAGAAGAAGAGAAACGCGAACAAAAACGTAAGGTTCAAGGAAAAAGGGAGATACATTAAAATCAATTATATGCATTTTATTCAAGGTGAAAATGAGATCAGGAAATTAAAAAGAGAATTAGAAAATAAGGAGGAAGAGAAAGAAGAAGCAAAAAACGAATTGAAGAAAGAGAGGCACGAGAAAAACAAGGAAAGAGTGACGAACATCGGTCTGAGAACTAAGGTGGGCGTGTCTAAAAAAACAAAATTTTTGGTTTTGTAATGAAAAACATTTAGTTTTCAATGGGAAGTCGCCGTCTGAAATGGGAGACAAACATACCAAACATGCCCATTGATTGTCAGCCATTTGGAAATGTGGCTGAAATCAATGGAATGCTACATGTTGGTTGGTTGGATAGAATGTTTCAGTTTAAGAAGGGAGCGTGGGAGGGAGAGGAGCATCATCTGCCGGGGATTAACTGGATAGGGAGTGTCTTTGAATGTGAAGGGAAAGGATATGTCATGGATATCAATGACAGCTATCGATGTTCGAGTATTTATGAATGGAAAAGTGAAACGAGAAATTTGGAATTATTAACTAAAATACCAGATGAATATCAACTCAAATGGAGATCAGCAATTGGACACAATGGGAACATTTATCTTGTGGGAGGGAGATGGGAAGGGAGTGATCGAGTTGATTGTTTTGATATTAATAAGGGAGAATGAGAACCAAGAAAGAAAATGAAGAATGAACGGTATGCGTGTTCATTGGCTGTGATTGATGATAAAATGTTTGTTGGAGGAGGGGTGGGGGCGGGGAATTCAGTTGAATGTTTCTCAATGGAGAAACAAGGCTGGATTGATATCAAACCAACTACAAAGGAAGAGTGTGAATTAGCATCATGGAATGGGAAACTCGTCGCAACAGGAGGAGGATGGGAGGAGGAATTTAGCAATTGTGTTGAAATGTATGATGAATTGTCTGGGGTATGGCTTCCATTGCCATCAATGAATAAGGGACGATCATCACATGGTGCATGTACAACAAAAGACAATCATTTGTTTGTAGTGGGGGGATGGGGCGCAGAGAACTCAGTTGAATGTTTAAAAATGTAAATGTGATTTTGGGTCCCAATAAAAATTCGTGTTTTGTGTCGATCGCTCGCCGTTCACTTTTCTTTAACGATAATAATGAGGAAAACAATCAACAACGCCTCAGATTAATTTCTCGCGTTCCTTGATCAGCTTGAGATAAATGGCCTGCAAAAAATTAAAATATTAAAATTCTCTGAACGATCAGGAATTCAAATTCTGAGTGAATGCTCGTCGCATGCTTAAAGCAATCAAATACTCACCGTTCCAGTCCTCCCAACATCAGAGTTTTTTCAGAGAACTTGAAAACGAAACGATCTTTGAACCTTTCGCTGTCCTTTTCGAGTCCATTTGACGCACAGATAATGAGAGCAGCTTCAAACAATCCTCATACAAAACGATGAAAGCTCAAACGAGCGTATTTTACCTTCTAGCGGTCGGACAACGCAACAGCTACACGGTTTATGCGCGGGAATGCGCGCGCTACAAAGTCTACAGCGAAAAAACTAATGGCAATTTAAATGGCAATAATCTATATTATCACGAGAATGAAACAAAGGCGAAGACTCCCACAAAGAAACGGAGAGAAAGAACTCGCCAAAAATAATATTAAGACTTAATTAATTAATATTAATAAGTACCTATTAACTAAAGAAGAAACTAAATAAAATGTTCATACTATTATATCAGATTATGATGACGCAACGGCATCGTGTGACTCTGCTGCTGTTGACCACGCCCACGTCCACTACCAATCATTTCCGATATATTAAATCGGTTGCCATAGTGTTGAGGTGTGGCCTGTTGAACAGATTGATTCCCCGTAAGACGTTCAATGCTGAAAGGTTGATTGGCCATGTATTGTTGTTGCTGTTGTTCTAGCATTGCACTCTCATGAATGGCTCTTATGGAAAACTGGCTATTGAATTCCTTATGAGGGGTTATATATTTTGTAGGACTATATGTCGTGGGTTGTTGATATCGAGGCATAGGTTCCTGATAATGGATTGTTGATGATGATGAAGCAGTGAGAGCTTGCACTGAGAATGAATCAAGGGATGCCGGTTGATATGAATGAGTTTGTCGAGGCGGTTGTTGGCAATCTTGATATTGACAGGATTGATACATATATGGTGACGTCATTAGATCTATTCCATCCGAATAATGATTGGTTGTTGCTGGTGTTGTCGTTGCTATGGGAGCTAGTGACGTCATTAGGGAATTGAGAGGTTCCCAGTTGATTGATGAGCTGATATCGTCGATTTCGTTAAAGAGAGGCGATGAGACGTCGAGACTGGGAGGCGGATTGAAATCAACCCTATCCTCCCTTTCTTCATCTCCCCCTGTATTGCTACATTGGACTCCCATCTCTTTCTTCTCATTCAATAAGGATTCGAGACGCTTCTTCTCCTTCTCACACTCAGATACTTTCTTCTTTAATTCTCTCAGCTCATCAACCTCATCTATGTATTAATCTTTATTATTGATACCATATATTGATTTTGGATGTACCTCTAATATTCTGTTCTTCAAATTTTGCCTTTAATTCCTCTTGCTCCTTGAGCAACTTCTCTATGAATTCTCTGCTTTTCTGAAGTACATATATCTGACCCAACTAACAAAAGAAATAAATAGATACTATTTGGAGAAATTGAGAACCCTCTTACATTTAGATCTTTGGGTCGATCGAAGGGTAGAAGGTCGCCCAGGCGTTGAATCTGATCAGTGACATACTGCTTCCGTTTTTTCTCGACTAAAAATGACGTAGTATGCCTCAAAGAAAAAATAATATTCGAGTCCTCACCTTCTGCGTGATATTTCCGCTTTCCTTCGCAACGCTCCCTTCGTATCGACACTTAGAATGCAAGACAACTCTATTCGCCTACTCCTTCTTACGTCGCAGTGGCAAACGTGCGTCGTTTTCGCTTCGTTTTCGGCTGGTCTTTGCCGCTGTCGGCCATCGATAGCGCGCTTCTAGCTAACGTTCAAAGACGTCACAGGGAAGACGTCAGATATACTGACGTCACTTGACGTCACAGACCTTCTTCCCCGCGCGCTAAGATGCGTAGGTGTCCTCAGAGACGTCACCTCCCCCGTGCGAGAGAGCCAATCAGAAAAGGCCAAGTACGTCTCTTCCGCCAAAAAGGCCACGTAGACGTCGTCGATTTCAGACGCCCACTAAAACGACACCGAATCGGAGAAAAAGCGATCGGCTCAACTAGAAATGATATTCGCGTTCGATTCGACTCGTTTCCGAGTCGCCGCGCTTCTCATCGTCCTGGCAACGCTTCTACAATGTCATTCGGGAGGTAAGAACACACGTGCAGGTGTTAGAGTGCCTTAGGGATGGCCTAGTCGTCCGATTTCGTGCGTTTCGTGTCGACCACGTGCATCTCCACGTGTTTCGTTTCTTTTAGCTGGAGTGGCTGTAATGTCTATCGATTTCGGAAGCGAATGGCTCAAAATAGCACTAGTGAAAGTAAGATTTATAGAATTCATAAACAGTGTAAAATATTCGATTTTTAGCCCGGTGTTCCCATGGAAATAGTTCTAAACAAGTGCGTTAAGAAATTGATGTGAGGATGTTGATTATATATATATGTATAGGGAATCTCAACGAAAAACGGCCAACGTCGTTTCTCTAAAAGGAAATGAGAGATTATTCGCTGGTCCAGCACAAACAGCTGTATGATAAATAATAATTATTATTATTACCTATTATTTTTTATTAGAGTGTTCGTCATCCGAAGAATGCCTATAAATATCTCCAGCATTTGATTGGGAAAAAGTACGACAGTCCTCACGTGGAACTCTTCAAGAAAAGGTCAATAATTTTACTTAATTGAGTGAAAGTCCCTATTAATAATCTATGCATAGATTCCCGTACTATGATCTAACAAAGGACGTCATCAGAGACACAGTCATATTTCAACATGACGGGTAAAAATAAAATAAATAAAATCGATTTATTTAATTATTTTCTTTTTAGAAATACGACGTATTCTGTCGAGGAACTCCTAGCAATGATATTCAAAAATGCTAAATCCGTAGCAGAAGCTTATGCAGATCAACCCATACAAGACGTTGTCATAACAGTCCCTCCCTTTTTTAATCAAGCAGAAAGAAGATCAGTCTTGAAGCAAGGATACTAGTTATATAATTAATTAATTAGATTATATTGAGTGCTATTTTTAGTGCTGCCAAATTGGGTCAACTCAAAGTTCTGCAACTCATGAACGACAATACAGCGTGTTAGCATTATTAGTCTATTGATTTTTAGAATAAATAAATTATTATTAGTTGCTTTGAATTATGGAGTTTTTCGGAGAGCTGATTTCAATGCCACGCCCACTAATATATTATTCTACGACATGGGATCAAGTAGCACAGTGGCAACATTAGCATGTAAGAGACCCTAAGTCTCATATATGAAGAGATCTCCTATGACGTTTCTTATATATTAGCTTATCAGACAGTCAAGATAAAGGAGGGTACAATCAGTGAGACAGTCCCTCAATTGACTGTAAAGGGAGTAGGGTAAGCACTTCATTAATTAATTAGAATCTACTGTATATTAAATCTAATTTTTAATAATTAATTTAATTAATGCGTTATCACTATTCTTAATAAAATAAATAAATAATAATTCATCTAAAGGGAGTAAGCACGTAATTAATTAATTGGAGTCTTCTGTATAATAAATCTAATTTTTTAATAATTAATTTAATTAATGCATTATCAATATTTCTTAATAAAATAAATAAATAAGTAATTCATCTAAAGGGAGTAGGGTAAGCTCTTAATTAATTAATTGGAATCTACTGTATATTAAATCTAATTTTTAATAATTAATTTTATTAATGCATCATCAATATTTCTTAATAAAAATAACTAATAATTTATCTAATGCTTAGGTATGATCCTTACTTGGGTGGACTTGATTTTGATTTGAAAATGAGGGAGATTCTTGTGAAAAAGTTTCTAGTAAAGAATACAAAATTAATTAATTATCTTGATCTTCTAATTATTGGTTTCTGTTAGGATCAAGGCAAATATAAATCTGACGTCACTAAATCCGTGAGAGCAATGGCGAAATTATTAAAAGAAGCAAATCGCGTCAAAACTGTTCTGAGCGCAAATACGGAACATTTATCACAAGTAATTAATAATCAATAATCATTATTGATTAATAAAGTCTCCTCCTTAGATTGAAGGATTAATTGATGATATTGATTTTCGCGCCATTGTAACGCGCGAAGAATTCGAGATAGCGTGCGCCGATTTATTCGAGAGAGTCCAACGCCCCGTGGAAGAAGCATTGAAATCATCACAAATAACAATGGTATAAAAACCAAGGGGAAGAGATTAAATAAATTAATAATTATGACCACGTGTTTTTACACAGATGGAAGTAGATCAGGTGATCATTATAGGAGGAGGATCAAGAATACCCAAAGTCCAAGAGCTCTTACTCAAAACCGTAGAAAGGTAATTCAAATAAATTGAAAAACTGATTATTGATCTATTGATTTTTATTACAGATCTGAATTGGGGAAAAGTCTAAATGCCGATGAAGCAGCTGCATTAGGTAAAAATAAATAATTCAGGGTTCTGACCCATATTACAGTAGAATTAGACGTTCAAACGTTCAAAGTACAAACATTCGAACGTTCGAGACAAGCCTAAAGCCAAAATCGCATAGAGAAAACACTTGATGCTTTTCTAAGAACTCTGTCATTTTTTGACATTTACAAGAATTTTTATATAGTAACCGCGCTCCCTAAAATTGTTTTGTTATGGCTTTGCTCTCAGACCCCCTTCCGATTGAGAAAATCCTCGGCAGAACCCTTATAATAGATAATTAAATAATGTAATTTTTTATAGGAGCTGTCTATGTGGGAGCATTTTTGAGCAAAGCGTTTCGCGTCAAAAAATTCGCAATCAAAGACGCAAACTTATTTCCCATACAGGTAATTAAATAATTAATTAATTAATTATTATATTTGTACCTGTTTCTTCTCAGGTTTCTTTCGAAAAAGACAGGATTGATGATGAGGGTGTTGCGTCTGTGAGACGCGTCACTCGAACCCTGTTCAACCGGAATAACCCGTTTCCTCAAAAGAAAGTGATGACGTTCAACAAACAAAACAAGGACTTTGCTCTCACACTCGACTACGGGGAAATCGACTTCTTATCCAGAGAACAACTCAGGTTAAATAAATCAATAAAATAAATACCTGTTGTAGTTGATATTGATCTTTTTTTGTCTAGTTTTCTTGGCTCTTTGAATTTGACTAAAGCTTCGTTTTCTGGCGTTGAGACTGTGATGTCGAAGCATAGTGGAAGTGGAATTGAATCCAAGGGAATCAAAGCTCATTTTCAATTGGACGGAAGTGGACTTATTGGCATTGAAAAAGTCGAAGCCGTTTTCGAAAAACCGCCGGAAGCGGAAGCGGAACAATCGGCTTTCGAAAGCAAGAAAATTAGACAAATTTAAATAATTTTTTAATTAATTTATATATAGGACTTGGGAATACCATATCAAGTTTCTTTGGCTCATCAAAGGAAGAAGAGAAAGAGAAATCGGACACGGAAACAAAGTCAGCTTCAGAAACAGAAGAGGTAATTAAATAAATCAATAATTAGACTATTTACTCACGTGATGACGTAGGAAATGAGTAGTGACGAAACAGAGAAGACAGACACAGAAACGAAGTCAGCTTCAGAAGAAGTAGAATAAATAGTTAATTAGTAGACTATATACTCACGTGATGACGTAGGAAATGAGTAGTGATGAAACAAAGTCAGCTTCAGAAGAGGTAAAATAAATAATTAATTAATAGACTGTTTACTCACGTGATGACATAGGAAATGAGTAGTGATGAAACAGAGAAAACAGACACAGAAACAAAGTCAGCTTCAGAAGAGGTAAAATAGATAAAGAAATAAATAAATAGACTATTTACTCACGTGATGACGTAGGAAATAAACAGTGACAAAACAGATGAATCCAAAAGAGCGGGAGATACAAATGCTGATGAGACATCACGTGATGATGATGATACAAAAGATGAGACAGAAGCAGAGAAGGAGACAAAAGAAGATGAAACAGACAAACCTGCTTCAGAAGAAAAAGAAGATTCACCACCACCACCACCAGAAGAATCAAAGGAGTCTAAAGAGAGTGAGACGTCAAAAGACGAGGTTCCTCAAAGTGAGGCCCCTCAAAATGCGACGACGTCATCGAATGCTACGGAGACGGATAAACCCAAAAATGCGACCGTTGCCAAGCCAAAGCCTTCGGTCATACGGGAAACTATTGACGTCACGTGGGAAATAATTGACTTGGACGAATTACGTGAAAACGTTCTCGAAGAATCAGAAAAAAAGTAAGTGGAAAAAAATTAAATTTAGAAATGAATTAATTATTTTTCTTAAGACTACGCGAATTGGATGAGCGAGATGAGGAGAAATTGAAGAGAGAAAAGGCGGTCAATACATTGGAGTCTTTTGTCTACGAAACTCAAGATAAGATCGAAAGCGAACTCCTTCAGTCCGTTTCGACCGAAGAGGAACGCGAAAAGATCTCTAAAGAGCTTTCTGAGACGTCGGATTGGCTCTACGAAGACGGAATGGACGCGACTAGGAAGGTGAGGCCCCTCGCGAGGATCCCGTCCCGTTCTTACGCGTTAGCGTCGTTCTTTTAGGAGTACGAGGAGAAATTGAAGACTTTGAAAGCGTTGTGTCGACCCGTGTTCGTTCGCGCGAACGAACGAAGCGTTCTACCGCAGGCGATCGCCGATTTGAAGAAATCTCTCAATCTATCGACTGCCTTTCATCGCCAGGCGAGCAATTTGAGCGAATACGAACAGATCTACACAGACGTCGAGTTAACGAAGCTCATCGAAGTGATAAACGAGACGAAAGTAAGGACACGACGTAGATGAATGAATTTACCGGTCGCCATTTTGTTTTTCGTAGGATTGGCTCAACGACGCCGAAATTCGGCACAATGCGACGACTCCGAAGGACGATCCCGTCGTCACGGTGTCGGACGTGCACGAGAAAGGGACGAAGCTCGATCGCGAGGTGATGTACTTGATCAACAAGGCAAAATGGGCGAAACCACTAAAGAAGAGAAATGAGACGGCTAGCGAAGCGAAATCGGCGAAGAACGCGACGAAGATCGACGATAAGGCGAGCAACGATACCGAAGAAGCAAGCACGACGCCAGGAGACAGTGAAAAAGCGACAGAAGAGACGAAAAGTGATGAAAAGCCGGCTGAAAAGCCGGAAACTGTTGAATCCAGTGAAGAAATCAAAGTCCCTGAAGATGATGCAGCGTCTGATGAAAAGACAGACGGTGTTGAAGCTGATTTAGGTGGCTCTGAAGACGATTCTAAACTTCATCATGATAAGGGCGAATTGTAGAACTTACGTATTATGTATTGTAGTCGAAAAATTAGCAAATACTGTTGTGTTTGCGCCGACAACGATTCTCCTTCTAGTGGTCGCCTAAATTCAATTTAGGATTTGCAGATGAGATAGAAGAGAACATAGCACTGTGATTCTTCTCATGTAGAAATTAAGTTCCACTGATAAAACACTAAAAGAACATGTCTAAGTTCAGATTGAAAGGGTTTATGTTCGAGTTAGTCACCTAGAGTCGCTAAAATGATAACAAATCTCAGTGAGCATCACACCCCCTGAGAATGAATACTTAGACATATGGTTTGTTCACGACTAAAAATTGAGCATCATAACCTTAACACGAATTTGAATTAACCAATTGAATGTTATCTCTAAGAAAAATATTTTTCACTGTTGCGGAGAAAACTCGTAGATAGACAATTACCGGTTCTATTAGGTTTGTCCAAAATCTTTGTTCTTAAATAAGTATTTAGAAAATGCTTTTGGAGTGGAGTGAGAACAGAAGAAGTTCACTTTCAGCTCTCCTACCGGTAATAAAAAAAATTTGAGGCAATCGTTGCATCGACGACTTGCATGTATTACCACGACGTTCGTGTTTGGTGTACTGGCTAGCGTTATCTTTGCATTTTCACGTACCTAGACCTAAGCATGTAGCGAAGGAGACTTCTCGCGTCGATGCAAGCATTTGCCTACCTTCTCTCTTCAATTCCGATCGGTAGAGGAAGACGTACACTCATGGCTGATGCCCATTTCGCTGTCTTTTGTGGAGAGGCTACGTTTGTCACGTGACGATTGGCTATTGGTTCTGCTTGACGTCATCGAGTCGCCAAAGTCCCGAACCATTTTACGATCTCCCGATCTCGCTCTGTTGTTTTGCTCCTAGCGTCGTTTTTTAGGAGTACGAGGAGAAATTGAAAGCGTTGTGTCGACCCGTGTTCGTTCGCGCGAACGAACGAAGCGTTTTACCGAAGGCGATCACCAATTTGAAGAAATCTCGATTTATCGACGGCCTTTCATCGTCAGGCGAGCAATTTGGAACAGACCTACACACACTCCGAGCTTACGAAGCTCATCGAAGTGATACACGAGACGTAAGTGCGATGAATGAATTTACTGGTCGCCATTTTGTTTTGCCCAATTTCTTCAGGTCCCGTATAAACCTACCCGCGAGGTTCGTCTTTACTGCGCGCAAGATCCTTTATCACCTACGAAAATGTCTGCCTCAAAAACAAAGAAGGTATGTCACCTCTAGCTCTATTCGACCGAGATCGATTAGTTAGCGGCCGATGAAGACCTCGTTCGAAAAGAACTTATTAGAAGTGGCATTTACTGGTAGGAATAAGCGATCGAAACACATCAGCTAATCGGATAGCTGTTGGACGTTCGAAATGGAACAGTAGTCTAGACGGAAAAGCTAGACTACAGACAGATACGAATTAGCAAGAAATTCCCGTACACAGCCACTCCATACGTCATCACGCGTCATCGCGGATGCTAAGTCCCGGATAGTGACATTCAGGGATCTTGAGGCTTCAGGACGTTTGGGTTAGAGTAGGCAAACATAGTTCATGACGGGCTTGGTTTACATGATATCACGCTATAGATATAAAATCAAATCAATGAAATAGAAAGCTTACTCTCTGTATTACAATCGATCTCTAAAACACTTTGCACAATCGATCTCTAAAACACTTTGCACTTAATTAAATAGTTAATGTTGAGAAAAATATCAGAAAGCAAGGTTTAAAAACGTTTTATCTCACTTTTAGGAACCAGAAGTAGACGGAAAAAGTGACGAAACGGTAACAATATATTTCTCCTTGGAATTTTTTATATTGCTTTTTTCAACTCGTATATTAAACACTGTAGTCGGGAATCATCCAAAATATGGAAGATATGAAAATATCCAAAATTGAAGTTGATGAAAGGCGATACCTGATTGTCAACCAGTATTATTCCGGGCGACTTGAGGAGAAAAGAGGCTCTGCAGCCTCTGCATATGCCGACATCAAAAAGGCTCTTGCAAGCGTGAAAGATTCGATAGATGTTGACGGCGAAATCGTTGAATACCGTACTAGTGCCATTGACGTTGAAGACCCAAAAAAAGCTCCAGAAAGAGCCCATTTGGAGAAGCACACGACGTTTGAAATAACGTTCACGGCGAAACCAAAGGTGACCATCAAAAGCCTAATGAAAAGAATTGTTGCTAAGAAGCTCCCGTGGCTTACGCGAGAGTGCGTCGGGGTCTTTTGCGCTTACAAAATCACCTGCGATGCCGTGCGTCTTGCAAACGACATTTTTCAATAGCAGGACTAACCCGTGGATGCAGAATAATTCTTACAGTCGTGTTTGGTGAATCTGTTTTTTGTTAATTAAACCCGTTGTTGCAAATCGTATTGTCTGTGATGAGTTTGGCGCTCAGCTAATAAATGTCGTTGGAAGCTAGCATGCAGAGAGTCAACGCTTTTAGACGATTAAATAATTTTAAGTGCCTGCTTGAGGGAAGTATAGGGCAGAATATCTTGAAAAAGGACATGAAGTAGCTATTCCATTCTACGGGATCTCGTTGAAATTCTGATGAGAAAAAATTATGAAAATGATGAGAATTTCGAAATCTGGGCGTACGTAGACTTAAATTGCAGTTCGGACGATTGAAAAAGTAAAAAACTCACCGTTTTTGATTTATACACAGAGACTTTTTTCCAGAAAAATCGTTTCGCTGGGCATTTCGGGCATTTCGGGCCAAATGCACAAGAAGATCAAAACAGCATCTTCAGAAAACCATCAGAACAAACGATAAAGGCTCGTAAGAGCGCATATTACCTTCTAGCGGCGCGGAACGGCCGAAACGCGAAAAAATGCGGCGCAAAGCGCGCGCTACGAAACAAAACTGCACCAGTCCGACGATGAACGCGAAAACGTCTCTAAAGAGCTCGCTGAAACGTGTGATTGGCTTTGACAAGAAGTCGTTGAAGCGACTACAAAGGTGAGGCCCCTCGTGAGGATATCGGCCTTCTTACGCGTTTTTTTAGGAGTACGAGGAGAAATTGAATACTCTGAAAGCGCTATGTCGACCCGTGTTTGTTCGCGCGAACGAACGAAGCGTTTTACCGCAGGCGATCCCCGATTTGAAGAAATCTCTCAATCTATCGACTGCCTTTCATCGCCAGGCGAGCAATTTGAGCGAATACGAAAAGATCTACACAGACGTCGAGCTTACGAAGCTCATCGAAGTGATAAACGAGACGAAAGTGAGGAACGCGCCATATTTGCATTTCGTCTACCTAGACCTAAGCATGTAGCGAAGGAGACTTCTCGCGTCGATGCAGGCGTTTGCCTACCTTCTCTCATCAATTCTGATAGGTAGAAGAAGACGTGCACTCACGGCTGATGCTCATTTTCGCCGTCTTTTGCTGAGAGGCTACGTTCGTCACGTGACGATTGGCGAGTCCCCGAAACATTTTGTTGACGACGATCTCGCTCTGTTTCTTACTCCTTCTCTATTCGAAATGGATGAAAGATGGAACACGCACGTTCGCCCCATTATCCGCGTTCTGGTCGAGATTCTTTTGCCCCTCGCTCTCATTGATGGCCTTTACGCCGCTTATCTCATCACTCGCGAAGAGTATGAGAAGATCAAAACGTACGACAATGCGGAAGGATCGCGACAGCTTCTCGTTACGATCTTACCACGAAAAGGACCCGATTCGTTCGACCGATGTTTGAGCGTTTTAGAGGTGACCGAAGGACAGGAACACGTTGCCGAATTAATAAGAGAAGAAGGAGTAAAGTGTGAACAAGAACGTGCGGTTCGAAAGAACAGAGAAAAAGAAAGGATCAGAGAATTGGAAAGGAAATTGAAAAAAGCGAATGAAGAGAAGGAAGAGACGAAAAACGAATTGAAGTTAGAAAAGAACGAAAGAGCCAAAGACAAAGAAGAATTGAATAAAGAGAAAGTGACGAACATCGGTCTTAGAACTAAGGTGAGGGCGTGTCTAAAAAGTAATCCTATTTAGGGTTTTGTAATGGAAAACATTTAGTTTTCAATGGGAAGTCCCAGTCTCAGATGGGAGACAAACATACCAAACATGCCCATTGATTGTTTGCCTAGTGGACGTGTGGCTGAAATCAATGGAATGATACATGTTGGTTGGTTGGATAGAATGTTGCAGTTTAAGAAGGGAGCGTGGGAGGGAGAGAAGCATCATCCGCCGGGGATTAACTGGATAAAGAGTGTCTTTGAATGTGAAGGGAAAGGATATGTCATGGATATCAATGACAGTAATCGATGTTGGAGTATTTATGAATGGAAAAGTGAAACGAGAAATTGGGAATTATTAACTAAAATACCATATAAATGTCAACTCAGAGGGAGATCAGCCATTGGACACAATGGGAACATTTATCTTGTGGGAGGGGAAGGGAGTGATCGAGTTGATTGTTTTGATATTAATAAGGGAGAATGGGAACCAATAAAGAAAATGAAAAATAAACGGCGTTGGAGTTCATTGGCTGTGATTGATGATAAAATGATTGTTGGAGGAGGGTTGCGGGAGGGGAATTCAGTTGAATGTTTCTCAATGGAGGAACAGGAGTGGATTGATGTCAAACCAACAACAAAGAAATGGTGTCAATTGTCATCATGGAATGGGAAACTCGTCGCAACAGGAGGATGGGGAAGGAGCAATTGTGTTGAAATGTATGATAGATTGTCTGGGGATTGGCTTCCATTGCCATCAATGAATCAGGGACGACACAACCATGGTGCATGTACAACAAAAGACAATCAATTAATTGTAGTGGGGGGAGCATGGGGTGCAGAGAACTCAGTTGAATGTTTAAAAATGCAAATGTAATTTTGGGTCCAAATAAAAATTCGTGTTTTTTTGTCGATTGCTCACCGTTCAGTGAGACGAAAATTTCCGCGACGCTTCAAATGAATTTCACGGGCTCTTTCCACAGTTTCGGATAAAACGCCGGTAAAATGAAAAAACGAAAATTTCCCGGACGGCGAAAAATTCGAATTCTGAGGAAAGGAGAACCTTATGCCCATTCGCATGCTTAACATAATCAAATTCTTACCGTTGCATGCTGTCTTTTCGACGTGAAACTCTTTCAGAAAGGCGGAATGGAACTTTCACATTTTGCTGCAATCAATTCGAGCCAATTAGACGGGCCGATGCCGAGAGCAGCTTCAAAAACCCTTATACAATACTCACAAGGCTTACAAGAGCGTCTTTTACCTTCTATTGGTTCGCAAAAGCTAAACAGCTGAATCGCGAAAAAATGTCCAGCGGGGAGATAGCGCGCTCCACGAAGAAGCGGAGAAGGGATGCAAAAGAGCCAGCAACCGTCGAACCAACCCCAGAATGAAGAGGACGCAGGATGTTTAGGCAGATTCAAGTAGCTTTAGTTATGGTAACTGAACTCACCCCTATACACGTGGTAATGACTACGTTTGGTCTTTTGGTTGTTTAGGTGGAGCTATACTGTCTTGGGGTAAGTCTAATGTTGCCTGCTTCCCACGTGGTTTCCTGCTCATCCTTTGACCCTGTGGTGCAGACAGGCACTAATCATACCCATCGTTTTATTTATATTTTTTAGGTTTATTTTCCTATTATTGCTATGGAGTCAGATTGAGTGGAGAAGTAGACAACCTAGTCAAGCGGCTAAGAGAGGAGCTTAACGTTGAGCTATATGACTCCAAGACTGGCCCTCGTAGAGAAATAACGTCGTCCCTGTTGACATTTACACGCCATACAGCTGACAAATAAAATAGGACATTGAATAGGGAGAAGACATATCTATCATACTTCTGGTAGAGTTTTTGATTTTTTAGCTTTTTTTAATACATACAGTAGTAGCAAGTAGAGGCAGAAAACCGTGGCTGAGTGTCTCACTCCCATTCAGGCGGACAGTCAACTTACTACAGAAATTAGTATAGGACCTGTGACATTTCCCCTGAGAAATAATCAATAATGTGACATAGGATTTTTCTCAGATAACAATGGCATATCTGACTAAATATAATCAATGCCATTTTGGCTGACGTCTGCGTAAGATGGCATTGATGGAATGAAGATGCAAGTGAGGAAATATCTGATACATGTATAGGAACTTGATCTCAATTTCTTAGGGCACTAATTGATCCCAATTGTGGGGGATGCAGCCTTTGTTGTCTAGGCTATGCACTACAGTATATCAAATAAATCACTCACACTGTTTTCAATTCAGTTTGCATCATGTCCACGACACCTCTTTATGCAGGGTCTACACAACATTCTCTAAAAGAAACCAGAATTTGAATATGTGACGAGAGAAAATGGCAATAGAAATAATTTACTTGAGTTCGTGATTGAGAGTCGGCGGTCAAACTGAAGTAAAAATGTTATTAAATAATTATTCGTATTTACGATTACCAGTGGAGAGAACGTTTTAAAAATTGTCAAGAAAACACATCTTTTATCAAATGTTGCTTGAATGGCCCTGGGATTGAAAGCGGAAGAGCTCATCTGGCAAAGGAGCTCGTGCACATGTGACCTAGCCTGCAACAAAATAATATTAGAATCTTAATTTATTACATCAAACGAATGCTCTCTACTTTGTCTTTGTTTTCTTGTCGATGAATAGCACTCATCTACCATATAGTTGACGTTTGCTGAATAATAAAACATACATATAATGTTGATGTCAATTTTTACAAAGGTGAAATCAGATGGAGAACATGAACATTTTTGACATTGATTAAAAATCGGGTCGACCAATCTAAGACTCAAATTAAATAACAAAAAAGATTTCGTTAGGATTGACCTTACAAAACAATGAAATTGACATCTAAAGACTTGTTATCTTATTGTTTCCTACACGAAAGGTTCCCAAAGCTCTTCTCGCATACAAAACAAAAGTTGATGACGTCAAGTGACCTTTGTACAAATATTAATCTCGTGCGAGTCGTGCCCCCTCGAAAGGGGACTCCCCCCGAACAAACTCCCACTCTTAGTGTTAGTGCGCATCTCACCATTGTTCCGTGTTCCCCTCGCCGCAAAAGAGAGAAGAGAAGAGTCTACGATGGATAAACGATGGAGAAATCGCGTCCACGACAATCTTCCGTCGATCGTCGAAGTGTTCGATCCCATGTCCGTTCTAGATCGTCTTCTCGCCGAGAGACTCGTCTCTCGAGAGCAATACGCAATGCTGCGCGATCCGTCCAAGACGAACGAAGACAAATCGCGCATGCTCCTTGTCGACATTTTGCCGCGAAAAGGTGAGACGGCTTTCGACGAGTTTGTCGACGTTCTACGAGGAACGGAACGACAAGAGCATATTGTTCGGCAGTTATTGGAGCCTCGAAAGAGAAGTACTATTCGCGAATGTGCTTGGATGGGATTTGACCCGGATTCTATGTAGAGAATGAAATTGATCGACTTGTGAATGATAAAATGAAGAAATTGAAAGGAGATCTCGCTCGCGCCGAAATGACTGTTGTCGGATTGAGAAATAAGGTTGTTGAATTAGGTTGATAGAAATGTGATTAGGAGTTACATATACTTAGATTGGTCCTTCGATGCGAAGTCCAAGTCTCAAATGGGAAACAGACATACCAAACATGCCCATTCGTTATTGTGAGTCATATGGACGTGTGGCTGAAATCAATGGAATGCTACATGTTGGTTGGAATGATAGAATGTTTCAGTTTAAGAAGGGAGCGTGGGAGGGAGAGAAGCATCATCTACCGAAAATTCAATGCATATGGAGGGTCTTTGAATGTGAAGGGAAAGGATATGTCATAGATGTGAATGAGGAGTATCAATTTTCGAATATTTATGAATGGAAAAGTGAAACGAGAGATTTGGAATTATTAACTAAAATACCAGATGAATATCAACTCCAATTCAGATCAGCAATTGGACACAATGGGAACATTTATCTTGTGGGAGGAATAGGGAGTGATCGAGTTGATTGTTTTGATATTAATAAGGGAGAATGGGAACCAATAAAAAAAATGAAGAATCGACGGGCAGACTGTTCATTGGCTGTGATTGATGATAAAATGTTTGTTGGAGGAGACGGAGAGACGGGGAATTCAGTTGAATGTTTCTCAATGGAGGAACAAGGATGGATTGATATCAAACCAACTACAAAGGAATTCTGTCAATTGTCATCTTGGAATGGGAAACTCGTCGCAATAGGAGGATATGATAGGAGATATAGCAATTGTGTTGAAATGTATGATGAATTGTCTGGGGATTGGCTTCCATTGCCATCAATGAATAAAGGACGATACAAGCATGGTGCATGTGAAACAAAAGACCATCAATTAATTGTAGTGGGAGGAGATTGGGGTGCAAAGAAATCAGTTGAATGTTTGAAAATGTAAATGTGTTTTTTGGTCCCGATAAAAATTTGTAATTTTGTGTCGATTGCTCACCGTTCAGTTTTCCTTTTCATTATTAACAATAAAAATGAGACGAAAATTCCAACGAAGCTTCTGATGAATTTCTCATGTTCTTTTCACATAAATTCGCCGGTGAAAAATTGGAATTCTGAGCATAGGTCTGGATGCTTGAAACAATCGAATTCTTACTGTTGCTGTCTTTCCAACATGAATCGCTTTCATAAAAAACGATAATACTTCATTGAAGCCGTCTTTTCCCATTCTGTTATCGTGCAGATGCAGACATAAGCTTCAGAAACCTTCTAGCGGTCCGCAACAGCTCCACAGCTGAATCGCTGAATGTCCCGCGTTGGGGAAAGCGCGCGCTACGAAGAAGTCAAGAAAGTGCGGAGAAAGTTAGAAAACCGGCAAAAGTTGAAGCAGCTGACAAATAAAGATGATGCGCGATGTTGCAGCAGATTCAGATTGCGCTCGAGCGGATAGTGAGCTATGGAGAAACCGAAGAACTCGACCAAGTCAAATTGTTCGGTTCTACGCGAAACAATTGGGAATTAGTTGAAAGCGCTAGACAAAACGTCCGATTGTCTCTTCCAGGACGGGATAGTCGCGACACGGAAGGTGAGGCCCCTCGCTGGGATCCGTTCAAAAAAAAGCGCTAAAGCGATTTTCTAGTTATCGAATTACAGTGAATTTTTTGGTTTAATGCTACGTTTTTATATTCATTAGGCTATTCTTCTGCTTTACTTGACATGATCTAGTTTTCTGAATTTTTGTATAAATAGCAATTTTCTGTGGTTGAGACTGCAATGTCAAAGCACGGTGGAAGTGGAATGAATCTAAGGGAATTCAACGCGATGACGATCAGCCGCAGCTGTAAGCGATACGAGAAAAAGGAATTCTTTTATTTCATCGAATTTCTATATAGACATGTCTTGAAAACCGATTTGAGTTGAACGAATCTCTTTCTCAGAAAGCATATAGAAACCTATTTTGACTCCTGTTTAATTAAGGTTAGCGCGGATCAGAGTAGAGTATCAATGTTTTCATTGACGTGTGCCTATAGAATCATTTTATCGATCTTCTGAGAGCATGAAGCCGAAGCGATTCTTTCTCTACGGCGAATTCGTCAGACTTTTTCTTGCTGGGAATTAATTATTAACTGTGTGGGCGTGGTTATGAATACCAGTTTATGATTAGAATTAATTTTTTTCTTTTATTGATTGGAGTTTTAGAAAATTATTGCACGTTCTTTCTGGCGCTGAGTGACACCTTTCACGTGACGTCATTCCTGCCTTTCAAAAGTAGTCACACAATGAATCAATAGTAGTAATATTTTAGATTCTGTACTTTCGCATTATAGGAATTTCCGTAATTGAAGTGTTCAGGGGATGGTCACGTGGACGTAGTCGACTCACGAGAGAAAGAAGAAATATCTGACGTTCTTTTCGTAGGCATATATATATATAACTTGTATTAGTCATCTGTGTGTTTAGCCTGACTCAATTAGAGGGGAAGCGATTGGCGTCTGCTGGTCATACCCTTACCGTCCTTCCGACTCGCGGTCACGCGTAAGTCCGCTCTCCTGATTATACAATTTTCATTTCTATAGTTCGTCCCTAGTGAGCTATAGCCCCGCTCTTCTCAACCGATTGAGAAGGAGAAACAGAAGTCCAAGTGAACTTGACTATACCGCGTGACGCGTTCAACATTTCACGTGCGAGTCCAAGTCATGGTCAAGCGAACAGGACTTATCATCGAAGGTGAGACACGCGAAGGATCGTATTACTTGGAGGTGGAGATGAGGAAACGAAGCGCTCCATTAGAGGAAGAAAACCAGAGCTCTCCCTATAAACGCTCCTAAAAATACCCCATAGGATGCGTTCCATGCATACACGTCACTAGCTATGATGTCATTGTTTTGGTAGGACGAACGATTTTGTGCGTTGTTCTCGTCTTCACGTCGCTTCTCTGGTCGACGACTGAAACGACGACAACGACGCCAGAGATTGAAACACCGACGACACTCGTGGAGCGAGGTGGTGACAGTTAAATTAATCTGTAGATTATTTCTATGTGGTGTCGACATCTCGCTCTATCTCTCTTTCATAGTTCCTAGTCAACCGCCTGCTAATTTAACCGTCACTTCTCTTGATCCTTTCTTACATCGCAATAGCTGTATTAACTGTATTCGCGTTGAATGGGATCCTCCTCCGCTGGAAGATCGCAACGGAAATATCAGTCTTTATGAAATACATTACGTTGGAGAAGAGTTTGATACGAATCCTCATACGGTTAATGTGAGCGGTTACGTTCAGTCATTTCACACTATTCTAACTGGCCTGGAGGAGTTCGTGGTTTATGACGTCAAAATTCGGGCTTACAACCCCATTCATCCCAGTCCTTATTCTTCTATTCAGTCTGTTAGAACGTATGCAGGTTTGTAAAGTAAATGGTCAGATAATCAATAGATTATTGAATAACTCTTAGTTCCGCCTGCACGTCCAACGGATCTGTCCTTTCTAAACGTTACTTCAATTTCTGGCGTGGATGGTCTGGTTGATCTCAAAGTGACGTGGTCTTTATCTCCGAGAAATGTCAATGGGTTGTTCGCGGGATTTCGCGTTCGGTACCAATGTTCTTCCGATAACAGTTCCATGAACGAAGAGGTACACGGCCAGACGACGTGTTGCCATGATTGTCGGTCTTTCGTTTGCGCTTTGGCGGTAAACATAACCGAACATGTGATCACAAACTTGCCAAGGTTTTTTTCTTTCTTTACCTCATCTCCTTGACGCTCTTACAGGGACTTGTTTCTAGTTACTCGTGGTACAACGTTTATGTTTACGCACTATCTAAAGACGATTCACTAGGATTTCTATACGTGAGTGGTTGGACGTCGAGCGTCGTTCTGACAGCAGAAAGCAGTAAGGCAAACTAAATGTATGCGTTATGTTTAATTATTAAGAAATAGAACCGACCGGCGCTCCCCGGAATATGTCCGTGGTCGATATCGTCGGAGGAAAGGAGCTATTAGTGGAGTGGAGCGAAGTGTCGTGCACCGAAATCAACGGATTGTTGAGGGAGTACGTCATTTACTATCAAAGAGAAAGCGAATCAACACTGCTACATGTTACTGCATCTCCACATTCTACAGTACGACCTATACCTAAACTAATAATCGAATAATCTAACGGGCTTTGTATAGAATTTTACTATATCAAACTTGGAGCCTCTTAACGAGTATTCGGTAAGGATGCGAGCTGTCACAGGAGCGGGAGAAGGTCCTCTTACTTCTGTAGTCAAAGCACGTACAGCTCAGCGAGGTAAAGCGTCTTTCTAGTTAATTACGCGGTCACCACCGCTTGCCGCAGGAAGCAGCTCATCTGTCACAAAGTCCGAAGTAGGCAGGTGTGACAGCAACTGCGCTTTTCCCTTTACTTACCAGAAATTCAAGTACACTGATTGTACAAAAGTTGGATTGCAATATCGGAATTTCAGGCCTTGGTGCATGACAAACGGAAGTCAAGCATTGTGGACGTCTTGTAATTGCGATTTCGGTAAACACAAGTGTGTCTGAGCTATTAATAACTTATGTTCTGAATTTTAGCAATAGTTCAAGATCTTGGCACATGTGAACTATACACGAGTTCTATACGGTTGCTGCAAAATCAGCTAAAGCAGGTACGTAGGCACATATATTAGGAATTTGCTGTTTTAATTATAACTGATGTAGGAGTTAATATGCGGGACTTCTTAATCAAAGCCTTTCGAATGAAAAACCTTCATCATCCAAACGTGATGAAGTTGATTGGCATCTGCTGGTCACCCAATCCTGAAGACGAGCAATACTACAGGCCTTTACTATTGCTTCCTTACATGGTTCTACAAGATTTGAAGACATATTTAAGAAAGCAAAGAGTCCTTTATTCGCTCAGTTCTGCAGCAAATGATGAAGATAATAAAGATAGGACTCGCAATGTAACAGTGGCTTTGGGGCTACAGCATCTTTGTGATAACAGAATATGTTTTTAGCATTGCAAAGTGCAAACTGCTGCAGTTTGGCTATCAAATTGCCAAAGGAATGGAATATTTGTCCGGGAAGATGATACTGCATCGAGATTTGGCTGCCCGCAATTGCATGTATGTACCATTCACTATTTATAGCGCATTTACTGGCAAATGTTTAATTGAGCCGCTTTAGGGTGGACTGGGATCTGACCGTCAAAATATCCGATTTCGGATTAGCTCGAGTATTGCAAGAGAACAAGGAATACTACCGAATTACACCTGGCAAAGGCAATCAACTTCCTATTCGCTGGGTAGCCCTCGAAGGATTAACAGACGGAATATTTACATCAAAAAGCGACGTGGTGAGTCCGTATCAAAGTAATGTGAAAGCGCTTACTGGTTCCTATCTAATTATTCAGTGGTCGTATGGGATTACGTTGTGGGAGGTAATGGCGATAGGAAAGACTCCCTATCCCGGGGTACCAATTAGCGATTTCATCAAGCTCCTCGAAGAAGGAATGCGTCTCAGTCAACCAATGCACTCCCCTGAAAGAATGTAATTGATTATGCTGCTACTGATGTAATATTTGTACTCTATAATCTAAGGTTCAAGATCATGGGCGATTGTTGGAAGGAAGACCCAGAAGAGCGACCGTCATTTCCGCAGCTAGTCAATGATGTCAGTGAACTGATGTTGGCCAACAAAGAAGGGGGTTACGTAACAGTTTAGTGACGTGTAAAAGTCGGCTTCATCGTACACTGATTTTGGCCTGTTGGGGAATAGAGCAGACTCACTTTTATTCACCTTGTTATATGCGGTTTTTAATTACAGTGTACTACTGTAGCGTCCGCCAATACGTAATTAATTAATTACACGTCAATCTAAGCAGAGATAGAGAAGGAGAGGGATATGAAACTCCGGGTCACGTGATCTATTTAGATGAGTAGAGGTCTGTTGCCCTTTTTACCCGGATGCGCTCGTAACGAAGGCGGCTATTTGTACTGCATCTGAGAGCTACGGTCTTCGGAAGCCTGGAAACCAGTGTCGCTAGAGAAACCCTACCCAACCCTACGTGTAACGATGAATGAAACCACGGAAGGCGCGCCCGTTATGTGCAGCGATTCACCTTATGATCCATCAATCTTCGCTTTTCGTTTATTTTTTTTAATCAATATATCTCTGCTACTTGCGAAGATGTAAGCGAAGCTTTCGAGGCATCACAACGATAAGAGAGAGTGGAAAATCGTACAAAGTCGGAGTTAAGAAAAAAATTAATTTTTTCTTTAGAAGAAGCAATATTGGATAAGATCAAGCATAAGTCTCTTCACAGATAAATGGTCTACGCGGGTAAAATAGCAGCGAACAAGCTCGCCTAATGTTCTTGCCACAGGAGGGAGCAAAAGGTGACGTGGCGAAAACGCCTATTTTGCTGTTTATCAGCGGAACGGCAGATGCCAGCGTCGAGAGTTGAGCCTATGTCTATTCTCCGACCCTTGTGCTTTTGTTTGGGCCCATTTGCGAGAATATTGGCGGTCGCAAAAAAACGCAGGAGGGAGCAAAAGACCATCTCCGCATAATGCGCGCGTCTACCGTGGTTTTATGCATCGTTACGCGTAGGGCTGGGCAGGGTTTCTCTAGCGACACTGGTTTCCAGGCTTCCGAAAGATCGTACCGAACATTTTCTCTCAGATGCAGTACAAATAGCCGCCTTCGTTACGAGCGCATCCGGGTAAAAAGGGCAACAGACCTCTACTCACCTCTACTCATCTAAATAGATCACGTGACCCGGAGTTTCATATCCCTCTCCTTCTCTATCTCTGATCTAAGTTTCTTGATTACACTGTTAGTTGGCAGCAATTTACATTAGAGCAGAGGAGTATGATGCTGATGCTGCATTTTTTCTCATCCTTCTAGTCTCAAAACTTGATACTTATAACGTGGCAGCGTGCGTTAAGTCTTCTCGTCCGGTTTTCTTTCCTGTTTTCTCGTTCTTCTCGACCAACGACGGTATGTTTTACGTTGGTAATGGTTCTCACCTAGACTGGAAGGGTGTTGTAGCTCTTCGTCTTGCTTTCCAAGTCTCGCTTGGCCTTGTAGCAAATTAGCTCTTCTCCTAGGCTTGCTCTTGCCATCTGCGTAGTAGTCGACTGTGCCGTTGCAGACTGTCTACGTACCACGACTTCAGGCGGCCGCCGGCGTCGCCTATCTCGCCTCGCGTCTGTTTGTTCATCGCGATATCGCCGTACGAAACTGTCTCGTCGGCGAAAGTAATAATCAATTTTTAGTGAAAGTTTCCGACTTTGGAATGGCAAGAGATATTTACCAAGAAGAGTACTATCGACATAAAGGCGGTACAATGCCCATTTGATGGATGGCCCCAGAAGCGATAACCGACGGGAAGTACACTGTCGAATCAGACGTCTGGTCATTAGGCGTTCTTCTATGGGAGATCTTCGTCTTTGGGTATCAGCCGTATTTTGGTAAGAGCAACAAGCAAGTGATCGGCGGAATTCTTCAAGGTAGCTTGAGTTTGGAGTGTCCTTCGCTCTGTCCCAAGTCAGTATATCAGTTCATGCTTCGCTGCTGGGAAAGGGATCCGTCGGATAGAATCAAGTCGAGTGACGTGGCGAACGCTTTGCAAGCTATGAGAGATCTGGGCGACATATCTGCGGGTCATTTAGATATGTCGTCGACCGAATCGAAGTCGGAGGATTGCACGCCTATGAGTTCTTTTACTCCTCCCAACTCCAAATTCGAAGAACAACGCTTATTGCCTCAGTCGAATAACGCTTACTACTTGGATATGAGTGGCGGCAAAGCTCCTTCGGCGTCGAGTCAGTGGTCAGAAGCGTTATGTGAGTGCGGAGCTATTAAGAAAATGCCAACGGCAGGTACCAGTTAAGTCAACGCTGCGGCGCAGGATTTGTCCAATTCTCCTGCAAGTTATTTGATTATTGCGTCGACCCAATCAAAGATGCCTGTTGAAGACGATTACACGCCAGTGAGTTCTTTCGCTCCTTGTCGCGCCATGTTAGATCCAATGAATAAAGAAGAAGTTTCCTTGCCAGATATCATTACTAGTACTGATGGCAATCTTTTGCGTGACACGCACGCTGAGGTGAAAGAGAAGAAGAAAGAGAAGAAATTGTCATCTCAGAAGTCGACTACTTACGTGAATGTCATGGCCAGCACAGAAGACTTGGACTCTGCAACCCAAACAGGTAAGGATGATCCTAGTGCTTGAAAATCAGCCGTCCACGGATGTTTGTAGAAGGTCATAGTTGACCCTGCATACAACAGCAATAATCGTTAGATAAAATATTTCATGCTTTCAGGTGTTTTAGACAGTCGTCCGATTTTTTCGTTCATTTGTATTTTTTAGATTGTAAATAATACTGTAGCTTTGTCAATGCGTGCTTAATAGCGCATTTCGCTGACGCTAACAGTAATTCGCGCGACGAGTTGCCACGTACTCAAATTGCACTCAATTTATTTATTTCAAATACGCACAGCGATTCTTGCAGTACTATCATGCCAAAATCTTATCTAACGTCACCACCGTCCTTTCTTTCGTTCTTTTGTTGTTGTTTGTCTTTCCTAAAGTTCTGTACGCCTTCGCCGAAAAATTTTCCTTGACTGTTTTCATCTTCGTCGCATGTTCAATCCTCATCCCCACCTGAAAATCAAACTCCTATTAGTCACTGTAAAATAATTGCTGTACGTACCTTTTCTGAATGCGTTCGTATTAGCGATACCAGAGCTACACTGCGGGGAGGTTCGAACGCTACGTAGCTCATGGCAGCCACCGCAAGCGATGACCACCGGTTCCAAAAAGTTTCGGGAGAGTATATTGACCTCATAGGCCCCCTCAATCAGTATCCGCTGGATGAGTAGTCGGCCCCTAATACCGAATCCCCCGGCGCGACGATACCTGACCACATTGGTAAGCATATAGCTAAGAACCAGGGCTTCTGAGGAGGAGAGCGGCTGACCACCGTTTGTAGGGGTCGACAGGAAAGGACGTGCAATGCCTGAATCAAAGTCTCCTGAGCCAGATCATCCGCAATCTAATCGTGCCAATTGGTGAGATAAGTGCCGGCAACCAGACCGCTTGCGACACCCCCTCCGAGCCGTGCCCACTCTGCCTAACGCAGGCCGTGCTCGTTTGGCGACAATAAGACGTATAGGCGATCTTTCTGCTCAGTGCGTGAACCGAGGCCGAAGCCCCCCATCGCCCTGCTTAGAGGCTCCGGCACGGGATTAATCCGTGGGCCACGCTGATCCAACGATCCTGACTGCCCTTTTGCCAATCTCCCGAGCCAGTCCGTCAAGGATGAGACGCAGATTGCTCCGCGCCGCACCCACCCTAGGCCTCAACTGAAGAGAAATCGGTGTGCGCGTTGCTTTTGAACAGCGTAGCCCCACCCATTGCTCTCATTGGTCCGTCAAGGTCACGTGGGTTAACCTTGGGCTCTCATTGGTTTCTCTGAATAGGTGCGAAACTAGAAACCGGTTTCAATACCGGTTTGACTGTATGTTGCGTCATGATTTTAGCCAGCATTTCTATTTCTCGCAATAAATGACGTCAGCTTTGTCGCCTCGAGTTCAAGATGGTGGACGATGCCTCGTGTTCGCCGTTTCTTTTCCACAGAGCTTCTCTTCTTACGTTTCGGTTAGATTATCGTAGATCGGCTTTCGCGGTTTTGTCCTCGAACGGGACATCAGGAACCAAACACGTGATCTCTAAGAAGCAACGAAGAGTGGCGTAGAAGACGAAAACGGGCGATTTCGGCGACGACGACGGCTTCGAAGCTTAGGAAGAATGCAAGAGACGGCGTTCGGTAAGCGTCTAAGCGATCGGGAACCCGGTTGTCGCGATAGAAAAGGCGATCTCTCCACGCGGCCTTCGTGGATCACTTTCGCCCCGTTTTTCGCAGCGATCTGCAACTCCAAAGCACGATGCGATCAAGACCTCACGCTGAAGTACGATAAAACGGCGCAAAAGTACGAAGAGGTACGCTTTGGTTCCCCGAAACAATTATATGGCTCTTTTTCTTCGCGAATTTCGACTCGCACGAGCCATCTGACCACGAGAAGCTGTTTTGCTAGCGAATTAGAGTCGATCTAACGCGTTTAGTAGGTTGGAAATCCGCGAGGTGAAGATTTTAGAATCTCTGATTTTTTGTCATTTATTTAGGTCACTTCTCCGATTCAACATATTTTATTATGGGATTCAGTTGCCTGTGTGATCTCGCAGTACGAAATTGACTTTGCGTTTAATATGTAATATTCATTTTTTTGTAGATGTTATGTACTTTATGGATCAATTCCTTCATCAAAAATTTCTCTACGTCAAGGTAACGAACACCATAGATTTTTATTTGCATCTGATCCTACTTTGTTTTCAGGTCTTTTCTCTCCTCGACACTTGGATCAATTCGACGATATCAATCCGAGAGAAGAAGAAGAAATCACCATCATGGGAAATTTATCAAATGGATGAATTGCGGCGAATGCAACGTCGGTAAGCGTACGAGATCCTAAGGGATATGCATGATGATAGAGCCTATTCTCAACTCAAGATCCTTAGAGGATATGCATGATGATAGAGCCCCGTTCTCAACTGAAGATCATTAGGGATATGCATGATGATAGAGCCCCGTTCTCAACTCAAGATCATTAGGGATATGCATGATGATAGAGCCCCGTTCTCAACTCAAGATCCTTAGGGATATGCATGATGATAGAGTCACGTTCTCAACACAAGATGCTTAGGCATTTTCATGATGATAGATTCACGTTCTCAAGATTCTTAGGCATATGCATGATGATAGAGTCACGTTCTCAACACAAGATTCTTAGGCATATGCATGATGATAGAGTCACGTTCTCATCACAGGATTCTTAGGTGCACGTTCTGACGACTTTTGGTTTTAGTATACTTAGCCTAATAAGACGTACTGAAGACTTTTTGGATTTTTTCTCTAAGGTTGTCCGACCCACACGTTTAATTCATCGTGTGTCATTCCGACTTTCAAACCCTATTATGGTAAAGCGATCTATTAATCGATATTACGTTTATATTTCTTTTGGATTCTGCGTTTGCTATCACCCACCAAAGGTATTATTTTTCTAAAATTTTTAGATCTTAGTACTTTTTTATCTATATTTTTCAAGGAACCGATTATTGCACTTCTCAATTGAGCGCGACGCCGCGTCGACGTCACCGTCTCTAGTTGCTTCTAGATGTCCGTTGCCTTTTACGTCGTCATCTCAGCTGTCGAAAGGAGGCGTCTTCTTCAACAGGGAACGCTTCAATTAAAGGTGAGAGACTAAGTAGCAGAACGCTGGTCTTCCTTATCTATTTATTCATTTTTTAGGAAGAGTGGAGTGGATGAAATTATGCAGGCGCTATTCGTATTTGTAGTTACCTTAGTTCGTTTGTTTCTTCATTCGTTTTTTGCATGCATTGTTGCATTTTTATTGCACGAGCAACGACCAGATAACTCTTTTTTACGACGTAAAAGTGTAATGGTATTTACTTGAATAAAACTAGTGTGTAGAGCACGCACGTCAAATCATGGCGAGAATGAAGAGAAAATTTTTATTTCATATACCCGGAAGTAAGCCGGAAGTAGTTAAAAAAAATTAAAATTTCTTTAGTTTTTTTCTATAAGAAGGGAACTTTAACCCAAGTTCCCTGAGGAGGAACAGTTACCGTCTGTTCCTACGGGTGCCTTCATTGTTTATCCCAAGGCGCAGGGAATGTGTGCCTGCTGCCATTGATAAAATCAATAGGCAGTCAGGCATATTTTGCTGTGCGCGTCGTTCTCGAAGAGAGACTACCAATATAGAGAGTAGCCTCGTCCGGAGATACACGCCTTGTGAGTGGGCAGTTTTCCAGCTCGGGGCCGCACAACCGCTTCAGCAGTTGATATAGGCCTACCCAGGAGATGGGACAGTTTAGACGCTAAGGCCTCGTATCCAGGAGGCATACAAGCAGTTTAGGAGACTCCATCTATTAAATGAAGATGCAAATCTCCGCAGTCCGGCAAATGGACCGACCCGTCATGCTGAGGACGTTGGGACCGCGGTCTACCTCTTCGTCACATCAATAACTGCAAAAAAATTAAAGAAATAATTAAAATTAGCTCAAATGAATTGGGATAGAATAATTCAATACCATGGCGTTGATTCAACCGTGAGCTATATCTATCTTATGGTTATCTATCTATCTACCTATCTATCTATCTATCTATCTAGCGCACAGATAAGAGAAAAAATTCAGATACTGTATAAAAAGGTCTCTTGCTTAACTTTTATATTTAGGAATCCTTTCAAAGTTCTCCTATAAAGACTTACCTACATGTTTCCATTCACGCTTCAGCCAATTCCTGCTCTCTGAGCGTCGAAAACTCGCTCCTGCTTCTGCTGCTCTCGTTTCAGTTTCCCAATTCGCTGGAGTTCCTGTCTTCCACCGTTTTGAGCTCTAATACGAAACAAAAACGTCGGAGACTATGCAGGCGAGCTGATTCGGGTCTGGTACGCCACGATAGTCTCATTAGAACGCTAGAAGTCGCGAGATCTTTGGATTTAGAGCTTCCACACCTCAGCACGCGGCGAAGGGGGCCTCTCGAGTCGATTCGCGCGCTTGCCTACCTTCTCTCTTTATTTGTAACAAGCAGAACAGGACTTTCACGCAGAATGGACGCTCATTTCTCGCATCTTTGGCCAGTTGCATGAAAAAAGCGACTCACGTGACGATTCAGTACCCCGGACTGATTTTTTGTCGTATTCCTTCGACGTGATGGAAAACAAACGCGCTTGGTCGCTAGTCATCTACATAAACCGTAACGTAAACGTAGAATACTTTTAATAAAAATTTTGTTTCAACACGCAAAACGTTAGAGTGGAGTACCGTGCAATTGCTTGTGGCTCGCGCAATACAGCGTTACGAAAGGCTTACGAGGGCATGCAACTGAGCATTACGCTGCATGGGATTAGCGCGAATATCTGCGTTGTTCTAGCGCAAAGGGCCACGCACGCGCCCATGCATCAAACCGCCGGAAAACAGAAGACGCGCGCGCTTATGCACGAGTCCCTAAGCTAACCGATCATGCAACTCCTGTCTCCATAACATGGAGCTCAGGAAAAAAAAGAATGCAGCAATTTATCATGCACAATATAAAAACATGCACAATATAAAACATGCACAAAAACATATTCTTTTTCAGGTATCTTCAGTTCTTGATTCACCTACAATATCGTGTCAGTGAAAAGACACCATACAATGAGAGAAAGGCTTACCTTTCCACATCAATACTCCAGCAAATCCTCGCACTTTAAAAAATAAAACAAAAATTATTAATCAGAAAATTTCATAAAAACTACACTAAAAATTTGTATTAATTACACCTAATAATAATTAAACCTGTAAAGAAAATAAAAACCTGCAAAAAACAAAAACCTGTGTAAAAAGGAACCTGTGAAAAAATTAAAAACCTGTGGAAGAAATAAAAACCTGCAAATAAAAAACCTACTATGCTACCCTAAAAAAAGAAAAGCAGGAGCTTGAAATCAACCTAGATTACCTTATAAATCCATTGACCTAAAATAAGCCTATATACTAATCAACCTAGATTACCTGAAAATCCACTGAATAATGGTCTAAAGCACGTGGCGGCTGCTAGCTAAGCACGTGAAGAGGAAAGGAGCTATAAGCCTACTATTCAAACCATCCTACCCTACTAGCAGCCGCCAACTAAACCTTAGTGCATAGGGAGAGGACCCGTGCAAACTAACGTAGTGATGCAAACGAAGCACGTGAGGGAGGAAGTGCCATTACTGCATTATACCGATTTGTTGTCCCGCTACACTCTCTGCAACGTACACAATTGGGCTTCGTGCACTGAAACGACCACCAGCCCTCACTCGCGGACCCCAACCCGCCCTCGATTAGACTTTTGGAAATCGGACCTAATGGTTAGACTGTCGGAAATTTTCTATGCCCGCCAGCGTGGGCAGTGGCATCGCAGGCATTTGGCGCCGTGTACGTCACAGGGAGCCCCGCCCCCTAAGTGCACGCCTACACCAACTGGGGCCCCAATGGGTGACCTGATCGTTGCGTCGACATGAGGCATTCTGCTTCCTTTCTTCTTCACTCATTCGTTGCGAAACTGAAGAAAAAGAAGAAGGGAATGAAATGAAACGAAGTGCGAGTGCACGTGATGAGGGATCGACGAATGGCGAAAGGATTACGGGAGCGTCGTCACGTCCGCGATCCGTGTCACGTCGCCGCTCGTAGCGAAAAAGTCGCTGGAGAGCAGAAACATCCACGCGCGGGCTCTACGTCGTTCTCCGCGTTGAGACAGGACAAAGGAATTGTCGCAACGCGCTGCGCGGACGAAAAATGAACGGGAAACGTGCGCTTATATGGCGAGCGATGAGTGCCAAAACTATTGATATTGTAAGTAGTCAATGCAAACGCGCGCGTTTGGTCGGGGGAACGTGCACGTTTGGTCCTGACAGTCGAACGTGGACGTTTGGTCTCTCGAACGTGCACGTTTGGTCGCCTAACTGTCGATCGCGCGCGTTTGGTCGCCTAACTGTCGATCGCGCACGTTTGGTCGCCTAACTGTCGAGCGTTCGTGCACGTTTGCGTGCACGTTTGATTGCCGATCGCGCGCGTTTGATCAGGAATAGCGAGCGATTTTGCACGTTTGGCTAGATGTATGCGTTTGATTTTACCTCTGACGAGTAGGTCAACGAGTCTTTGAATGCTCTCCTCCTAAAGTAACTGCCACTTGATGTTAACGCGCGTTAGGTGTCAAGAATGGAAAGACGAGAATTTATTCTGCGCGTTCGACGCGTTATTGACGACATTGAGAGAAATCTATTGGGAGCATCAACTGAAGCGATGGAGAATATGAGCGTTCGAGTCGATGCAGCATTGCGCCAGCTTCATATAGCTTTCGAAGACGTTGGAATCGACGCAGCGGGTCTCGTCGATCGACTGCAACGTCTGCGAAGGGATATTGACGTTAACATGGGATCACAACGAGTTAGCAGATACGAATGTGTTGCAGGTTCTGCTACTCTATTATTATTCAATATTTATTATTAAGTCGTTAATATTTATGAAACATTTTTGTGAGACTCGTTTACTTTTAGAATGCACAGGTGCAGAAGGTCGCCCGAGGCTTTTCATTGCGATTGATCAGTTGGAGTTCTTTGTCAGCTGTCGATTCTCAGTTCATGATATGGCGGCTATCATTGGGTGCTCTGTGAGAACTGTTCACAGACGCTTGCGAGACGCCGGAATGTCTGTCGGTGGGGCGTTTAGTACAATCTCTGACAGTGACCTAGATGAAATCGTTGCCGAAATCAACCTTCGTTATCCTCGTCATGGATACCGAAATATCAACGGGCATCTTCAGCTGAGAGGGATAAACGTCCCTCGTCGCCGAGTAAGGGACAGCCTTGTACGAGTCGATCCGGAAGGAGTTGGTCTTCGATGGTCCAACCTTGTTCAAAGGAGAACCTACAACGTCAGTGGTCCAAACGCGCTGTGGCACATTGATGGGCTGCATGCACTGATACGCTGGGGAATTGTGATTCACGGGGGTGAGATATTGCTGGCCAATGAATGTCTCCCTAGTAATGGTCACTAACGTGATTTTAGGAATTGATGGCTATAGCAGATTGCCTACTTTTCTTGGTTGCTCGTCGAACAACAGGGCCGATACTGTTCTCAGGCTCTTCCTCGGCGCAGTGGCTGAGTACGGAGCTCCGTCCCGCGTCCGCGGTGATCGTGGAGGGGAAAATATGCGAGTGGCTGAATGGATGCTGGAGCACAGAGGAACGGGCCGAAGCAGCTTCATCGCTGGTCGATCGGTCCACAACCAAAGAATTGAGCGATTTTGGAGGGACGTAACTGTGGCAACGGCGGCAACCTTTAGGGATCTCTTTAACTACATGGAAAGGGAACATCTGCTCGACCCAGACAACGTGACGGATATCTTTTGCCTTCAATACGTTTTTTTACCTAGGATTCAAGCAAGTCTGGATGGTTTTTCAGGAGCATGGTCACGTCATCGAATGAGCACGGAGGGCGGCCACTCGCCCCTTCAGGTAAACTTGCAGCTTTACTTTGCAAATATAAAAGTATTACCCATGGTGTAGCTTTTCATACGAGGAGTATTGTCCACACGATTTGACGCTGTAACTGACACCGACAGCGCAGTTGATCCTTTGAATTACGGCGTAGATTGGGCAAATTCAATTCCGCCTACTGCAGACGACTCTACTGTACAGGTTGATGATCTTCCTCGTATTCTATCTGATGAACATATGGCAGATTTGCGGTCATCGATCAATCTCCTATCTTTTAGTGACCAGAGTGGCCTGGATCTATACGTTTCTGTTTGTCAGTTTGTTGCAATGCATCAAAGTTAGGTCAATAAATCTTTTACTAAATGTTCACGTTAACATTAAAGACATAAATAAAAATATAATAGTAATTTGTCATTAGTTACATCCACAAATAATTAAAATAAATTTTTAGGACACCTGCATAAAGAATTAAATACGATAATCATCAGATGCATACGTATAATAATTCACTAAATGCCATATTTAGTGCAGTTGAAATCCCTGGATACCGTTGGCTACCCCTTCGTCCATTGCGTCGCGAAACGCCTCGTATGTTCCGTGACAGACGGGCAAGTAAAGATGCGTTGAGCAGGCGGCGGCAAGCGGATAGCGATCTCCCCCAGTAGCACCTTGGTGGTAACTTACCGAGATCACCTCTCCTTTCAGGGTTACCAGCGATGACGACGACGTACACATATGCAGTAGACCCTGCCACACACCAATTTCTCCTAGGTCAAACGCCTGTCTACCGGCAGTACTAATCAAGGTTCACGCGGGTTTGCTTACGTGTTTCGCCTTGCGTACTACTCACAAATATTTCTCTCTGTCCTTCATGTAGATACTGCTGGAAAAATGTCTCCGCTTGCCTCTCGTCGTCCGTGACCGGGTGATTGATATACAGGTGCTCAACCATCCTAATGATATCATATCTATTGATAGAAAGCACAACGTGATAACATCAGCGTTTACCTCTCGTACGTAATGTCGTTCATTTCACCAGGACAGAAAAGAGACCTCATTATGTCGGGGTACTTCTTTATCAGAGTGAGGACGTGGCCAGTTTTTAACCCCTCGCACAACTGGTCGATCGCGCTCTTCCTCTTGCATACAGCGGCGTAATAAATAAGGCACTGTATCAAGTACTCCTTCTGGGAGAACTGGAATGACTGTCTCCAGCCGCTACTTGAAATAAGCTCGATGACGTCTATTCTTGTCGTCAACCGACGCCAGTCAGCTTCATGGGCGCAGTCAATCAGCTATCAGTAGATGTAAATTAAATAAAGTTATATGTTGAACTTAATGTATGACCTCGTTTCTGAATATTTATTAATAGGTACTAGGTAGTTATTACATCTTAATATTTAATTTTTATAAATAATATTAAATATATAATAATATTATTAATACTAATAATTGATTAATTAATTAATATTCAGTAATAGGAACTAGGTATTAATTACCTATTTACTCAAGTAAGTAATGCAGTAATTATTTAATTATTTCATTGCTGTAAAGAGCATACCTCTTCAATGACAGACCGCGTCTCTCCCAACAAGATGTCTTCAACACTCATCGTTGCTATCACTTGGTCGTCGTCTCCGGTTGAAATGAGCGTATACAGGGCGTTGGATAGAAAAGGAAAGCCAACGGTCGTTTGCACGATTGAGTGAGCAATGATTTGACCGGCCATCTTGAATGATCTCGACCTGATCGCCGACATGTTGTGGCTCGGCCACAAACCGGAGCAGTCTTCGAAAAACTCGCATTGTGGCTGAGCCATAAACCGCAGCAATTCGGTGAAAAATTCACGGCCAATTGCTCCAATATCAACGCCATCTTCATTTACAAATTTGATCTGGAAATAAAGTTTACATTATCGTACACATGAGAAACAGTAGGCCAGTTACCCTAATGAGAGGCACTCCTGCCATTCCCCGTTTAAATAACACCATGCCGTCTTGCAGGAGAGTGTCTCGGTCCACTGTGGCTCTGACAGTACGATCTTCGTCCAGGATATTCTGTCGATGTACTGTCATTAAATGAGCAGCCGAATCGAACACCCGAAGCTGTATATGAAGCAAAGGTAAATAGTGAATTCAAACGTAACTGACAGAATCACTTACTGTTTCATCTTCGTCGTAGATCCACGAACATTCCCGGGAACAACTTCCGGACTCGGAGCCTGCATAAGTTGACGATTGTCTGCCAAAGGCCGACAGCAGACGATGCCCAGATTGATGAGAGATGTCGGTCTGCTGTCCCGGGGAGCCCGTCTGTGTTATGCGAGGGGGCTGTTCCTCAGAAGTCTCGGGGGGAAAGATAATCCCCTGTTCTGCATCATTTAAAAAGCAAGAAATAGTAGCATTTATTTCAGAGCACTCCAGTCAGCTGTACCAGTAGTCTGGACGTCTTCATCAATTTCCTCTCTGTCATCAGAACCGTGGCCTTGTCTCGTGAGGAGACTTCCCCGTCTGTGAGCAAATTAGATGATAGCAAATAATTACACAGGCTGTCATCGATAAAAATTTAGAAATATGTACCTTGAACATGACAACAAATGAGACCGAAGTTGGTGGGTTGGAATGGACGTCCCGCATCTGATGCAGGCATTCGCTATTGCCACGTTGGGGCCCCCAGCATGTGATTCAGTCTACGAAATGGTCATATGATCAACATAGAAAACCCAAAACAGCATGCATTATCAAAGCTATAGTCCTTACGGTAGAATCAATTCTGCGAACATTAATGTCGCGCTGAATTGGCCTGACGTAGATGCGAACGTTTGATCGAATGCGCTCCAACAGGTATTCCCCGGACACGTCCGGGCCCAGCACGATCAATGTCCGGTTGCCTGGCATGGACCTAAGCAGCTCGAAACCGCCAACGTCTCGAAGAGGAGGGAAGTGATCCTGCACAATATTTCGGAGATCCTCCGCTGTTGCTGCCATTGGTATTTCGATCTCCTTTATCCCCAGGCCTCGCATCCCCAGTGCAGCAACAATGTCGGGATTTGGCGCTGACGAACAATCGCGGTCTGTCAGACAGCAGAAATACCTGATGAAAGTGGAGCGCCTCGTTGTTGTGCTGGCGCGCCTCCTGTGGCCGGACCGCCCAGACTGAAGTACGCCACTTCGGCGCGTGGCTGCACTGGCTGCGGTCCTATTGACTCGTGGTGAAAAGGTATCACGCAGCTCCTGCATTAGCCCTCTCCTGGATCCCGTGTTTGCTACAAAGCAAATGGACTATATAGTTCAGCTTCTGAAGAAAACACCGCAGCACCTTCTGTGTCAGACTCCCGCCTGGCAGTGGCATTGAATATACGGGCAATAGTTGGACGTGGAGCAGAAACAAGAGGAGGCGTAGAAGCAGAAGAAGATTGGTTTGAATTCCCATCTAACGAATGATTGCAAACCCCAGCAATTTAAACGTTGCAAAATACCAATCCCATCGGGTCCTTCAGGAAGCGAGCTCAAAATTCCTGTAATATCGTCGTCTTCGGAGATAGGTGCAACGAGACAAACCGAACCTGGGTTTCCGCGAAGCATCTCTGCCAGCTGTCCGGCTTGTTCCGACATTCGCCGACTAGACGAGAGAAACGATCCAAGTAAGCCAGCGACGTCTTGTCTGTCCGCCATAGAATGCGTTTTTACGTCAACCGCTGATATGCAAATTATCAGAAAAGGTTCAACTCCCAGAACTCGAACTCTTACGAGTCTTACTGATCAGAAAAGGTTTGCGGCCTGCAGGTGCTAAGGCGAACCACGAGGAGAGCCCAAAGTAACGCGCTAGGTTTTCTTGTACATACGGGTACTGCAGCCTTCAACGAACGAGACTCAGAAGACCAAACGTGTAAGGTACGAACCAAACGCGCGCGATCGACAGTTAGGCGACCAAACGCGCGCGATCGACAGTTAGGCGACCAAACGCGCGCGATCGACAGTTAGGCGACCAAACGTGCACGTTCGAGAGACCAAACGTCCACGTTCGACTGTCAGGACCAAACGTGCACGTTCCCCCGACCAAACGCGCGCGTTTGCATTGACTACTTACAATATCAATAGTTTTGGCACTCATCGCTCGCCATACGCTTACCTATTGGCGTGTTTGAATCTGCGCTGCTTGAGCTGCAAAGATGCGAAGAAGTCGGTGCGATGAGCGTGCATCGAGCTGAGTCTTCTGAGAGTGTGGATTCAGACAAAGCCGGAATTCTACTACGGGACTCGAATAGTCGTCGTCACGTGATGAACTTTAATGGCTTTTTCTAACGCGAGAAAAGATTTGTCGTCGATGCAACTGACGTAGGAAGTTTACCGCGTAAGAGATATTGCGTCTAGCTAGTTGTTAGAAAATCGGGGCTCCATTGGGGAAAAACCGTCGTTTAGAGTCATAACTTCATTCAATTAGCTCTGACGGTACGCAGGTGATTACGAACGATGACTAAGAAGCAGTATGACTACTACGAGCGAGACAGAACTCTTTTGGGAGGTACGTCGTAGTATAAATCGACGTTCTGCCTTTCGCGCGATATCTTCGCACCCAAGAAAGACTCGCTTATCAAAGCCGGAAAAGCCTTAAACTACTGCAACAAAACCTGCAGTAACGCGACATCATCGATTTGAGCTTAGAATCTATAAAATAGACGAGGACGTTCGTGCGTGTGTATACCCACGTGTCATACCTCGTGCCGCCATGTAGCAAAGAAAGCAACGTCACAAAGAAGATCATTATAACAAGAAATACTCACACTTTGTCGTTTCACGTAGATGCTCTTTGATTGCTATTACTTTATTTATTTTGTTAGATTTTTTATTGGCCACGTGCACAGTGCTCGTAAGATTCGTTTTTGTATATCACGTATCCATCCCTCTTTGCGAAGCCTCACTTCGGCCAGTGGATGAGGCTAGGAACCAAACTTAGAACCTTTCGTAAGACTTGCAGATCACCGGACGTACGTGACTGTAACAAAGGCAGGCTCCTATTCTACTACAGATGGCACAAGAGATGTGCTTCTTACTCGTAGCTTTCCTGCTTGCAGTTGCGTTGGCAGCTGAAACGGCAACGCAAACGTCGTCTCCCAACGGTGGATACGAAAGGCCGTCACCTCATAAATCGATAAGACAGTCATTTAGGAGCGCTTTCTCGGGTCTCGATAACAGCCCACGCAACATATCGTACCACTACGAAGCCGGCATGAACGAATTCAAATGTTGACCAGTGCATTCAAGGAGGAAAAAATTGCGCCGGGGCTTTTCTCGAATCTGTCAGAGGCCTCCAATTGAGAGACAAAGCTTCATACCCGTTCGAGAGAGACAAGGAAAATTACGAATTAAAGTTGCAAGTACGTCGAGTATAGCCACTCAGGCGTAAAGATACTAATGATTTGAATTTTAGGCACTAATAACTGCATAGCTATGAATGGCTTTGTATCGTGCTCCTCCCTGGGCTCTGGGTCTCAGTGAACTGTAGAGTATCCCGACCTGGAGACATACCCAAGTGTGTGTCAACGCGACTATTGCGTGGTAATTAAGAATGACTTTGACACAGCATCTCCAAAAGCCTGGGAAATTTCTTGCAAAATATAGCGTTTAGTTCAAGACAATAATGGTGTGCTTACGTGCTCCACGTCGATAGCAAAAACGATCAACTGTCTTCTATTCCATGTGGCACCAGTTTTAATGACACTGACGAAACGCTGTTTCTTTCAGCGATTTTTACATACGGTAAGAAATAAAAGCGTATCTATAGGACAGCGTGATTCTTTCAATACATAATTAAGCAGATATGAGTGCTGATTTCGTCACGATGCATTCAAACGTCGATGATGCGTGTCTGAAAATAAATTTCACCGGAAACGTGTTTACTAGAACCTGCGACAAAACTGACGTCAAGTCAGCGTTTGTATACAATGCTGACAGCAGACGACTGGCAGGCAAGATTACTATTTATTTAACTGCTAACGCTATTCAATTGAGACTGGCATTGCTGCGTTCTATAGACGTTAACAACAGATGCGCATTTATCGTGGAAGAACTTTGCACACATCTTCTGTCTTTTACAAAGCTATGGTGAGTTTCTACTGCCATTAGTTTCTTTCTGCTAAGGTTCTGTCTAATTTCTCATTTTTGAAGACGAGTCAAATCGTTTTTGCTCAAGAGAAGTGTCTGAAAGTCAATGGCAGCCAACTCTCACGACGGCACAATGTGTGAACTCAACAAACGACGTCCAAACTACACGTTTCAATCGGTTATTTTTTACAGTATGATGCCCCTCATAATAACAAAGATATAAGAATTATTAGAGTTGTTTAGCTTCCGAGGAGAGGACCAGGGTAACATTGCCGGGCTTTAGACAGGGCTGGTACGTATCGTCCGACGACCTTGTCGTTCGAGGAACAATTGCATGGACCAGCCAAGCTCCTTCAAGCCGCAAAGTTCGGGTACTTATAGTCGCCAAAGACGGGTTAGGTTTGACTCGAGAAATGATTGGTGCCTACGCTGACAATACTGGTGAGACATATAGCGCAATACCGTCGTAAAACGTGCTACTGTAATTGTTCTTGAAAGGTTGTTTAGCTGTGGAAATTTACGCGTTGACATCGTCACTGCTTAGGCAGCCGTTTCAGTCATTCTATCAAATTGACCTAACTGTTGCTGGCGAGCAAAGCTCTCTACGCCAACATTTCCAATTAAGAAAACAAGGTGATGGAGATTCGCCGCTGAGACTTGAAAAGTCTAATAGAAATAGAAAACTCCCTAAAAGAAGTTCTTCTAGAAACGCCTTTTCATGTGACTTTTGTTATTCAATTTCGTCTCGTACTTATCCGAGACAAAGAAGTCGGTTAGAAGTCGCGTTTGACTCAAACACTGAAGCATGGAATTCATAAAACACTGAGAAAAAAATAAACACGCAAAAATAACGAAAATAAAATTTGAGCTCACCGTATTTCCCAAATTACGAAGACCCACGAGACCCTTTCAACAAACAGACGTCTCGAAATTTGATTTTCGTCGTGTCATCGTAGAATTATCACGATCTCGTCCCAAGTCAATTTTTCTCTTGATAATGATGTGAGTTTCGTTTCTGGCAGTAGAAATCGTCTTTCGACGAATTCGAACGCGAACGAGTTACAGTCACATGAGATGGAATTGATTCGGTGCTATTCGATCGTCGAAGAGAGCTGCGACTATAATCAGAGCCTGTATAAATCTGACTTGCATCTAATCTCTTAGACAGAATTCTTGGTGTGGAAGCAGGGACGTAATCGAAGCGAGTGCCTGCATGTGCTGTATTTACGAGAACTGCATGGCGTCGTTCCTGAAAGGCGTAGTCGCTTTTACAGGCTCGTGGCGGCCGGCTAGCGCTCTCATGGACTCGTTTTTGTAGCTGGATATCTGTTTAGGTCGAGGATCGGGTGAAAACAGGCGAGTCGATTCCCCTGGAAGGTATTTGCGTTGTGGTTTCGGCGAACTTAGTGATTTCGATGCCGTTGAGCCGCTTATATTTCTCCGCTGGAACATCGGAGATCCTCTTGTCGTCGCCATGTTGCAAACAGTCACGTGCCTAGCAACTACAATTTGCGCAATCGCAAACACAGGAAGCTCAAGCCAGAAAAGCAAAATCATACAAAAAAAAGTAAAAAGAAAATTCAAAACAAAAGCAAGAATTAATTAGGGAGAAATTTCACGACTTCGACTTCTCTCTATAAGCAGCTTCAATGTTATCTTTGTGAATGCCACACTCCTCACACGCTTCAATAAGAGCATTTGCCGTTGCCTCTCGACCGCGTTTTGCTACCCAATCCTCTATGATCATCATAGCCCGAATAAAATTCTCATCAGACTTTTCTTTGTACTGCGGTATGGCATTGGCTTGTTGTCCCAAACAAACAGCAAACTTTTGCCATTTTGCTTCAACTAGTATCGCGACGACGTGAGTGAGGGACTTGTTGATTTCCTTCGGAAATGCATCTGCAAGAAATGAATGTGACGAAGCCAAAAACTACACTATCTCTTCTCACCTCCTAGTCTAGAGTCAGCGAGTTCTTTCCTATACAAACAGAATAATCTTCCCTTGGAGCAGGTGGTTCACAGAACGGATAATACCTTATTTGAATCATTTCTTTTTCTTTAACCTGCAGACGACGTTGGGAAGACGTCAGTTCTTCTCTAAAGTAAAACACTTCATGCTATCAATAAACATTTCTCTTTTTATTTTGTAATGACGTAAAACAGCATTTCATAATTTATTTATGAAGCATTATTCTCAATGACCTGATTTGAGCAATCACTCCGTCTTTTTTTCTGTGCAAGCCGTTGAGAAGTGGCCAGTTCCCCTCTAAAAACAATAAATATATCAACTATCGGCTAACCCTATTTTTTTCGTGGCTACTGAATTGAAGCAATCTGTTGGTCCTTTTCCTGTTCAAGACGACGTTGAGCGAAAGACGCTTCTCTTTGAACAGACGCCAATTCTTGCCTATAATTAACAGATGACACCAAATTCATTTATTAATTTTAAAAAATAACCTGATCTGAGCCAATTCTCCATCTTTACGTTCAACAAGACAATGAGAAGAGTTCAGTTTTTCTCTAAAACCACAAAAAAATTCACGTAAAGAATTAATATTGTAGAGAAGCTCACGATAAAAATAATTAATATATCAATTACGTAACCTTATTTGAGTGATTTGACGTTGGGCAGAGGCCAGTTCATTTCTAAATTTAAAAAAGAAAACTATAATTAAAATCATATTAGACATAATAAAAAACCTGATAGAGGATTTTTCTTCGGTCAATTCAGAGCACCTTTGTCGCGAATGCTCCATCAAGCGTAGCATCACTGCAATATCTTCTCTGTCACTTGGAAGTAAAAGACGCGGAGATGAAGTTGCACAAACTGTCGCCCGTCTCGACGAGAGAATTTCTCGTTTAATTTTCATGTATGACTCGTTCTTCACGTCTGCAAAACATTATTCATTAAACGTTACTCCCTAAGTCAATTAGAGTTTATTTACCAAGACAAAAGCAGCTTAAAATAGGCCTATATGAAAAATCCCAATTGACACCACCACAGACAATGACGTCAGTAGTCTTGTTATCGCTCGGCACACAATGACATGTGTGACAAACAACTTCGCCAAATTCTGGATCTACGTCCATCTTTACAAATAATAACTAAATATTCAATGAAAATAAAATTATAGCAACCTGATACGCAATGAAATTGCCACGATCCAGAACGTAAACATAGTCAGAATTTGTTTTGTCGATCATTCGACCACCAACGAGAAGACAAATTGATTCGTCTTCCAAACCTTCTGTAACTAAATGACAAATCGTATGGTCCCGCCTTGGTGATGGTTTCACATTGAAATTAATGAGTGTCCAAAACTAAAAATATTGCTAAAAATATTTATTATTTAACTACGCAGGTTTACTTTGAGATTAAAATTTATCAAAAAAGAGTGAGATTCATTCTCCACGTCCCTTCCATGAAGTAATGCTCGATGCTCGTCAATGGTTGCCATGGCAGCGGCAACAAGTGGTTTCGGTCGTGTTCCACTTAATTCCAAATCAAACCACATTCCTAGCTCATATTTCAAATTATTAAAAATTGATATTAAATTGAGTCACCTTTTTCATTTCCCTCTTCAAGTCGAAATTCATAAATATCATTACTCCAGTCGCATTCATTCTGAGTTGCCTGAGACTGGAGTTGATTACGAGGAATCTTCTTTTCGCTCAAACCTCCAAACATGATCATTCTTGATCCAATCGCACACAAACAGCAGTATGAGCGTTCGTGCGGTTTTTTTCCTCCGATAGGCGTCGCTACTTCGATCCATTCTATTTTCTTTGGATCGAGACGATAAACGATTCCCAGGGAATGACCCTCTTTTGTTCTTCCCCCGTATGAGTAGATCATCTTGTCGATGACAACACATCGTGCTCCCTCACAAGGTGGAGGAATAGTTCGACCGCGAGTCAATCGACGGATCCACTTCTTTTCCGCTCTTCGAACATTCGTCACAAAGAATTCATTGCGGGGAAAGTATTTATATCCATGGGAGCCACCGAAGAGATGAAGATGATCACCGACCAACGCGCATTCAGGAGCATACCGCTCCTCAGGTAAGATAGCTTGATCGTCGTCGTCGGAAGAGTCGTTTTTTCGAAGTGTTGGACGAAGCCACGCCGGCAGCCACGTAGCCTCGCAAGCCAGACCCTTACGAGCAGGAGGCTGTTCGTTTGGTAGCTTTAGCGCGCGAGGTGTGTGGGCGCGGTCTTGCCTCACTGCTCGTAGGGTCTGGTACCACTTGCGTACGTCATCGACCCCCTTCGGCACGTGACCACGGGTTAGCATAACTTACTTAGCACTCTCTAATTACTGTCACGAGGCCCGTTAAAAGTCATGGCGGTGGAAGGCAGACCGTTCTATTCCGAAGCACTTGGACGACGAGAACGGGTACAGTAGAAGACTCTGGCCACTGTGAAAGCCTGGAAAATGCCTTTCGTCATCTGCGTGCGCGTCTAGTCCCTGCAGAGTGGTTGCCATCTCGCGCGTTCCGATCGAAAGTCGCTATCAAGCGAAATCGCGGACATCTTTAGGCTGACTGCGAATGCGCACTGGTAGTCAAAGACACTGATCACCGCTTAACTACTTAACTAATTAGAGAGTGCTAAGTAAGTTATGCTAACCCGTGGTCACGTGCCGAAGGGGGTCGATGACGTACGCAAGTGGTACCAGACCCCACGAGCAGTGAGGCAAGACCGCGCCCACACACCTCGCGCGCTAAAGCTACCAAACGAACAGCCTCCTGCTCGTAAGGGTCTGGCTTGCGAGGCTACAGCCACGCCATTTATTTCTCTGGCAACCAGTGCGCGCGCACGCGCAGTAAATGTTCATCGTTTCTTTCTGCACGGAATGTTCTGGATTGAGCCCGTTCGATTGCATCACCAAATGTGACACAGATCGTCCTTGTTGTCGACCTAGCTGTTTTCTCGGTGAAGCAATTTTTCTCGAAGAAGCCAAATAGACCGCTAAAGATCAGGTGGCGAGCGACGAAGACAAGAAACTGAGGTATGAGAGAGAGTAGAAAGAGAAAGAGAGGAGGGGTCCCTTTCTCTCTTTTTCGGTTTTTGAGTGTTATTTATAGGGCCTCGTCTTTAGGTGGCATACAATGATGGAATAGAAATATTTTCTGGATCTATTTTCTGCAGATAACATGGTTCCCTAAAACTAATGTAATCTACTTCAGAGTTCGATTTTGTTAGTTAGACTAATTAAATCACTTTTACGGTTGTAGGCGTTTCCAAATTTATTCGTCAAAAGCGTTGGGCTGTCCAACCGATTCCTCACCTGACACATTCCCACCCGAGTTCCTATATCTTCTTTGTATACGTATATGGACGGAGAGAGAAATTAATGATTGAAATTAAAACATCTCAAGGCAAGGACTATGATAGGTGAGGTACTTTGGAATGGTTCTAGTTTAGAATCCATGCTCATTTTCTAGGGACGTCTGAGTCGTTACGTCATTGGAGGGGCGTTAACTATGATGGATCAGATAAGTGTCCAAGTTATTCTGTGAATGTCAGTGACTTTGCTTCTTTTGTTGTGGCAGGACGAAGACTTAGCGGTGCGATGAGGAATTTTTGCAAGGTTGTTTTCTACATTTTGACCATGCGTGCAGTATGTGATATTGATTTATCATATTCAAATCAAACTCTTTTTCAATTGAGGATTCCTCATTTTTGGTGGACGGGACAACCAAGAGAAACGGTGGAATTCTACAATGGTTGGCTAAATCTGAAAAAAAGATTTATATCCGTTAGGCAATTTGTTTAGAAACTGGGCGGCGGTCTACGGATGAGACAAGATTTTCATTTTTTGTGTGTTTGGCCGACGCCACTTGTTAGTTAAGAAACAATTTACATCTTTTTAGTTGTCTAGTTTTGGTAATTTATATTAATTATTAAACGTTTCAACAAATTGCTGTTCTCTCACGTCTATCAACAGATCATGGAATATTTTTAAAACGCATCTCTAATACTTGGGTGGCCCGTATGTCTGAGTAAGGCAAACGCTTTTCTGTTTTGTTTGTGGAAAAGCTGTTTAAGTAATTAACCTACCCAGACATACGGGCTCCCAACAAAAGGCAACCAGTGGCAGTAATTTCTCTCGGGTGTAGGTAACTATGCAAAAAGCTATTTAGGAAACTAAGAAAGCAAAAATGAAAACTTCCAGAAAAAATAACGTTAGAGACATACGTTATTAAACGCACTTTCGCAGTCAAACAGAATAATAAAAAATCAATTTCTGTCGAGAAATTATATTCATCAACAGAAACAACACAAAAAAGTTATGTTAAAAAGTACTTTCGTCGAACAGGTACCAAAATAACAAACACAAAAGTCTAGAAAAATGCCTAAGAAACATCAAAAACAGGGAACAAAGGCACACATAATCGTTCAATCGATTGATATTTTTTGGAGGATGACCCTATGAGTGCCTCCTTCAAAAACACCACTAACTATTCTCTTTGCTGTAAGAATGTTTTCAGCTGTTAAACCTCTTTGATGTTCGGCAAAATTGACTTTTAGCGTTTCAAAGCACCTTTGTGCTGACATTCGATTGGCGGGATTACGACCAATCAAGCAAGAGCAAAGCATGAATAAATCAGGACGACTAGCAAGAGCATCAAGCTGAGTCTGCCTCTCCTCTGGAATAGGACCCACACCCGTGAAGATCTCAAGTAATGACACGCCCACGCTGTACACGTCACTATTCAACGTGCTCGAAGTGGCAGGACTGCCACACTCAGGCAACCTTTCTGGAGCGAGATAAGGAGGGCTCATTGGACCAGCGGACAGAGAACTCTCGATAATACGAGCCGCTCCCAAGTCACCCACTTTTACCTTCATATCTCTCGTGACGAGAACATTTGACGGGCGAATGTCGCCGTGGACGTAGGCTCGAGGACGAATCTGATGAAGATACGATATACCTGACGTCATATCCATGGCAATAGACAGCTGCTCGTAATTGGTCAAATAGGATCCGGATGCGTGGGCGGCGTCGATGACTTCACTGACGGATCCTTCGAGTAATTCCATGACGATTTGGAGAGGAGATCCTTCGGTTATGACCGCTCCACATACGATCATTATATTGGGATGATGGAGTCGACTGCATACGAGGACTTCTCGTCGAAACATTGCCACGTTGCGTTGACTTGTAATGAGCTCGTGAATTTTCTTCACGGCGACTCTCATTCCGCGCCATTGGCCCACGGAAACGCCTTAGTGATATACGCAATTATAAATTTAAATAAATAACTATTTATTACATTCACCTGCAAAAGATCCTGAACCGAGGTTTTGGCTTGACAGGTGAACTTCGTCTGGACTAAGGTTCAACACGTCAGTGAACTCGTCGAGGCGTCGCTTCATCTCGTCACGAGATGCTTCAAGGGTTTCGCAGCGTGTCAATGCAACACTACGGTGGCGTTGCACTGACGTCAGTTCCTCCCTACAAAGCAGAGTAATTTTTAAAGTTATATTATGTATTTTTCTTTGGAACCTGATGGAAGAAATTTGTTCGTCTTTACGGCGCTGAGCCAAAGATGCTTCTCTACGAACAGACGCCAATTCTTGCCTATAATTGAAAGCTGAAACAAAATTTATTTATTAATTTTAATAAATAACCTGATCTGTGCATTTTCTCCGTCTTTGCGCATGAGATGGAATTGATTCGATACTATTCGATCGTCGAAGAGAGCTGCGACTATAATCAGAGCCTGAATAAATCTAGCTTGCATCTAATCTCTTAGACAGAATTCTTGGTGTGGAAGCAGGGACGTAATCGAAGCGAGTGCCTGTGCAGTCATTATGAGCACTGGCGTCGTTCATGAAAGGCGTAATCGCTTTTACTCGCTCGTGGCGGCCGGCTAGCGCTCTCATTGACTCGTTTTTGTAGCTGGATGTCTGTTTAGGTCGAGGATCGGGCGGTAACTGGCGATGCGATCCCCCTGGAAGGTAATTGCGTTGTGGTCTAGACGAACTGAGTGATTTCGATGCCGTTGAGCCGCTAGTATTTCTCCGCTGTAAGATCGGAGATCGTCTCCTCTTCGCCATGTTGTAAACAGTCACGTGCCTAGCAACAATAATGCGCGATCGCAAACAAAATGTATGTAACTTCCTGTCTTTGATCATCTACTATTTTAATTCAACTAATTGCTCGAAAAGGAAGATTTTCAAATGACGCAAAGCCTCGATCTAGCTATCTGCACCGCTTTTTCTAACAGATTGGATAAGAATTTTTAGAGGACATGCAAACATTTACAATATCAAAAAGATGTGTCAAAAATAAGAGATAAAAACAAGCAGCAAAGCCCGAGTTAATAAAAAGAACTTGATAGTACGACTTTGTGACTGTCTCTTCCAAAAACTCCCTTCACCAGACGTAACGTTGGAAACAGCCCAAGCGCTGACAAACGACTTTGACTGTCACTAAACTCACTCTTCAGCGCATCAAAGCATTCTTGTGCTGAGGGTCTATTGTTAGGGTCATCATATATCAAACGAGAGCAAAGCATTAAAAGACTAGGACGATTAGCGAGAGCGTCCAATTGAGTCTGCCTCACTTCAGGAATGGGACCAACCCCGGTGAAGATCTCTATCAAAGAAACGCCAACGCTGTACACGTCGCTAGGCAACGAGCTAGAAGCGGCAGTGCCGTCAGAACGCGGTGATCTTTCCGGAGCGAGATATTGCTGACTGACAGGGCCAGCCGACAGAGAACTCTCGATCAGATGAGCCGTTCCCAAGTCGCCCACTTTGACTTTCATATCTCTTGTGACGAGGATATTAGACGGGCGGACGTCACCGTGGACGTAGGGACGCGGACGAATCTGATGAAGATATGAAATACCTGACGTCATATCAATGGCAATAGACAATTGCTCGTAAATGGTCAGATAAGAGCCGGTAGTGTGAGCTGCGTCGATGACTTCGCTCACTGATCCCTCGAGTAATTCCATGACCATTTGGAGAGGAATTCCTTCGGCCATCACCGCTCCGCAAACGGTCGTGATGTTGGGATGATGAAGTCGACTGCAGACGAGGACTTCTTGTTCGAATAATGCCATGTTGCGTTGATTCGTGATGAGCTCGTGGATTTTTTTGACTGCAACCGTCATTCCGCGCCAACGGCTCACAAAAACGCCTGAGTGTGAATACATAATATTAACCGAGATATTATGCATTTCAGTTCTTACTTGCAAATCCTCCTGATCCTACTTTTTGATCAGTCAGGTGTACTTCGTCTTCTCTGATGTTCAACACGTCAGTGAATTCTTCAAGGCGTCGTTTCATTTCGTTACGAGATGCCTCCAGAGTTTGGCATCGTGTCAATGCAACACTATGGTTACGTTGCACTGACGCTAGTTCATCCCTAAAGAATATTATATGATGAATGTAATTTTGCTGTTTAAGACGACGTTGCTTTGTATACCTGATATGAGAAATGTCTGCATCTTTTCGCTCTAAAAAACGTTGACATGATGCAATATCCTCCCTGTTCAAAACAATAAAACACACTTATTATTTTGATTATTAGAAATCATTTTCAATGACCTTAGTCGAGTAATGACACCCTCTTTATCCTGTTGAGACGTGGCCAATTGCTGTCTAAAACAATGAATATATACACTATTGGCAGAACCCATTTTTTTGTGGGGCTACTGAATGAAAGAAATCTGATGGTCTTTTTCCTGTTCAAGACGACGTTGAGCAATAGATGCTTCTCTTCGAACAGACGCTAATTCTCGCCTATAATTAAAAATGAAACAAAATTCATTTATTACTTTCCATAAATAACCTGATCTGTGCATTTTCTCCGTCTTTGCGCTCAACAAGACGACGAGAAGAGGTCAGTTCCTCTCTAAAAACAATAAATATATCAACTATTTGATGAGCCTATTCTTTCGTGGCTACAGAATTGAAGCAATTTGTTGGTCTTTTTCATGTTCAAGACGACGTTGAGCAAAGGATGCTTCTTTTTGAACAGACGCCAATTCTTGCCTAAAATTAAAAGATGACACCAAATTTATTTATTAATTTTAATGAATAACCTGATCTGAGCCAATTCTCCCTCTTTACGTTCAACAAGACAATGAGAAGAGTTCAGTTTTTCTCTAAAACCAAAAAATTCACGTTAAGAGTTAATTTTATGGAGAAGTTAAAGATCAATAATAATTAATATATATTAGGTAACCTTATTTGAGCGATTTGACGTTCGGCAGATGCCAGTTCATTTCTAAATTTAAAAAAATTACAATCATAATACATTATTTGTTATTATCCCTAACCCTAAATTTGATGACGTCATTTTTGAAGATGTCTGTGGAAGAGGAGGGGGAGGAGGTTGATTTCGCTTTTCTTCTTCGTCTATCAGATAATGAACATAATTATCAAAGAGATTTTGATGATTTGGCGGTTGAGAAAAGCAAGCGGCCGCTTTGATTGTTCTTCGCGAAGTCGCACCAACTTCAATTTTGACTAATTCCAAATAATCTTCGCAGAGATTACGAGGAATTTCCGTAGAAGCGTCAATAAAATGTACAGGCAATGGATTAAAGTCCCCATAGCGAACGAGAGGAACGACTTGCATCAATTGTTCACCACTGGCCAAACTGACGAATAGCATGGGAGTAAAATGACTATTGACAAATCCAATGACGACAGGCGTTTTGCAACAATTCAAAGGATCGCACAACAATGGCAAATAGATGCCACCCATTGTAACAGGTTGAAGGGGTTGACCATATAAATCGAGAATTTCGCGCTGTGATAGAACGATGATGGGACGTCGAAGAACATTGGCCAAAACGAAAATGTGAATTTCTTCGAGACTTTCGAGACGTTGTTGATCGAGTGCTTTTGAATCGAGATCGACGGCATTGAGAACCATAATCCACTCTTCACGCCACGTTTTCGTATCGTACGAAACTTTCATGGAATCGGGACAATCTTTGTTCGCACGTTCGCGCCAAGCGTGCCATCGTTGGCGAATTTGTGCTTTGGAGTCCCGTACAAGGGCGTCGTAAATCGATCGACGTAACTCGAGAGAGCGATCGTGATAACCCCAAAGGAATAGCGAAGTAGCATGCAAAAGGCCATTTCCGTCGCTCATCGTATTCATGGGCAACATGGGTACGATCGTTAGACACCAATTGATGGCGTGGCACTCTCCGAGCGAATTCAGAGCGTATTTGTCGAATAAATGATCGTAGACGAACTGTTTTTGCGAACGTTTTAGATGCGCAACGTCTGGCGGTACGACGATGGACGTCCAAGCGCAATCGTTCTTGTAATAAGGACGATTCTCGTCGTCGACGTAATTCAGTTGAACGGCTTTGCGAGCGCGACTTGTGCCCGCCAAATCGTGCAGCGACGCGCTTTGATGAAGCATCTTCTTCGTCAGGCCGGGGCAACGCGTGACGAAAGAGTGAGGGATCTTCGCGTCGGTATCGGCCTCCCTCGACATTCCCCCATCTCAATGTTGGGACTCCCCTTGCGTAACGCGCACGTGGGATTCGCGGAAGTCCCGTCTTACATCATCATCATCATGACACCAGATGATTAGCAATAGATTCTATTAGGTGGACAACAAATTACATATACCGTAATATATCTTTAACATGCATTTCTTGTAACAAAAGTAAAAGTCATACATCTCTCTATACTAACACACTTGGTCATAAGTTTGACGTTCACGATTGAACCACTTGAACTCTGTTGTTGGAGAGGAGTAGCTACCACAGTAGAACGTCTCCTGTCTGTTGTCTGAACAAGCAACATCTATTTTGCATGTAGCCTTCCTAAACGGTACGTTGACAAAGTCAGGTTTCTTTCGGCCTTTTGGAGCAATCATATACAGCAGTTCCTCGTGTCCAGGTAGAGTCCCACAAGGATCACATGCTTGTTCAAGTGTTTTCTTCAGTTTCTCAGTAGGCGTACACTCAATTTCATTGGGATTGAACTTGGCGGAGGAGGAGGAGGAGGAGGGGTCAATTTTGTAATAACTTGGTGGTCGATCTCCATTTTTGTTGAGACATGCTACATCGAACTTGCCTTGACTATTTTTGGAGTTATAATATCTTTTTTTACAAGAAATTTCGTACTTGCGACCACACTTTTGTTGGACGTTTACGTGTTTTGAAGGAAGCAAAAGTGAGTCGAACGAGGGACACTTCCAACATATGTCAGAAATGTTTTCTGAGGCATCACGAACAGAAACCCACTTTCCAACGTCACATTTTACGTCTACGTCTGGAACGTCATAAAAACAGTCAATGGTCAAAGTCGTTCCACTTGATGTCCGCGCAGATGCTCCGCGTGGTGTACGACCATTTCTGAGAACATCTCGAAGATGAACAGTATCACAACCTTGAAAAAAATGAATTCTTTATATCATTTTATAAAGGGCGCTGATACTGACTTACGAGGCGGTTCAACGGTAATATTGCGCTCTACATTCTCCAAAACGCATTTATACGTTCCATACACGGAATTGGACTTGATTGGTATGTGCAATAGTGAGTCGTTGTTATCTCCTTCAACGACGTACGTCGTCTTTCTGTTAGATGTAATTTGTCTCCAAGTGCGCTTGGCAACGTCGAGGAAGAACCACGTTGGCCTGGCATTTACACCGTTAACAGTGCAACGTTGGAGAATGAAGTCTTCATCTTTTTCAGAGTATTCCTCAATGATTACATGAGGATGAACTGGACAAAAAATGATTATTATTATTATTATAGAAAGGAGATTATAGCACCAACCTGGACGAACGTAAATTATTTTGCCATTTTCACAACGAAATGTGATTTCTTGAGAAGTGATAGCGTTTCCTAGAGCAGGCACAAGTCGAACGTATTCGCTGTTGTCTGCACAAGACGCCGGACTGTCGTCAATTCTCCATTCCAAAAGATTTTTGGGTTTTCGAATGGATGGCAGTTTGCACTTGTTTTCATTGCATTTCCCTTTGGCTGCTAATACTGTCATAGAAAGGGAGAAAAGGCGTCGGGGAACGACTAAGACGCGTCGAACGCACTGTCGCAGTGTCAGCTGTAGCTGCACCCTTAAACTGATCGATCGATTCACCTCTTCCAGCATTTCCTTCGGTTTCGCGAGGCGCAAAACTGCTCGTGAGACCCCTTAGGAGGCCTCACTTGCTATCGAGTCGTGTCATGAGCAATTTCGACTCACAAACAGCAATAGAAGCTCGTTCGGAAAGCGGGACAAGTTCGATTCAGCTAGAAAATCGGAACCAGCTGATGTCAAGTGACGTCTTGTCTATATCCGGGTGACTGTTGACGAAGAAGCAAAGTAAATCTTTTAGGATTAATAATTTTTTTCGCCGTGCACTTTTTGCGGCAGTGAAATGGTGAACTTTTGCTAGACGATGAAAAAGTGAGGCTCCCGAAGGGGTCTCGCTACTGTTTTTTTGTGTTGCCAAGGAGAAGGAAAAGCCAGCCGGCGCGAGTTGATCGTTGCGTTTTAAGGTACGGCTAAGACCTACAGAAAGACGACGCAGTCGACGCATTTGAGCGCTTCTCCATGGCGCAGGGACGAATTTGTCCGTCGCTCTATCGAGGCTCGTCTCTCCTCCATCGTAAGTCGAATCCTTTTCTCCGTCAAGCTAATGCAGGCTTAGAGGTGTGTATCGGTTAGGCTCAAATTATACGTGCGTGCGATATTCGCAGCATCCACTGCGAGCAATTGTTTAATGGCCCGGGTTATTCTAAACCCTCAAAGGGGGCCTCACCCACGATTCGTCCGAGTGACATATTTTAATAAAAGACGCATCCGATAGTGCAATTATTATACGTTGTTTGTTTCTGATCTACGAAAAACGATCAATTATATTTGTTTATGCTGACCACGTTCCGGGTGGCGTCAGTTACGTATACATGCGAAACCCCGATCGTACGAGATATATTCAAACGATCCATGAGGGAAGAAGCAATGCCACTCCAAGGGACATTGAGAGATTCATTGCTCAGTATGGAAATGGTTATCAGTCGTTTGGCAGAGGAGCGAGAAATTTCTCCGCAACGCTTGTTCATTACCTGATAACAAATCATCGCTGTTGAGCTCAGGAATGATATACTGATTCCGTTCTGTCCATTGCAATGTCTTTCATTGATCTTGTTAGTTTTTGAATTGTTCGTTCACATGAGATGGAATTGATTCGATGCTATTTGATCGTCGAAGAGAGCTGCGACTATAATCAGAGCCTGTATAAATCTGGCTTGCATCTAATCTCTTAGACAGAATTCTTGGTGTGGAAGGAGGGACGTAATCGAAGCAAGTGCCTGTGCTGTAAGTGCGAGCAGTGAGCGTAGTCGCTTTTACTGGCTCGTGGCGGCCGGCTAGCGCTCTCATTGACGCGTTTTTGTAGCTGGATGTCTGTTTAGGGCGAGGATCGGGCGGTTACTGGCGATGCGATCCACCTGGAAGGTAATTGCGTTGTGGTCAAGACGAACTTAGTGATTTCGATGCCGTTGAGCCGCTAGTGTTTCTCTGCGCTAAGATCGGAGATCGTCTTCTCGTCGCCATGTTGTAAACAGTCACGTGCCTAGCAACAATAATGCGCGATCGCAAACAAAATGTATGTGACTTCCTATACACTGTCTTTGATCATCTACTATTTTAATTCAACTACTTGCTCGAAAAGGAAGATTTTCAAACAAACGCAAAGCCTCGATCAAGCTAACAGCACCGCCTTTTTCAAAAAAGATCGGATATGAATTTTTAGAGGATATTCAAACATTTACAATATCAAAAAAGACGTGTCAAAAATAAGAGATAAAAACAAGCAGCAAAGCCCGAAAAACACAGCAGAAATTGAAGTTAATAAAAAGAACCTGATAGTACGACTTTGTGACTGTCTCTTCCAAAAACTCCCTTCACCAGTCGTAGCGTTGGAAACAGCCCAAGCGCTGACAAACGACTTTGACTGTCGCTAAACTCACTCCTCAGCGCATCAAAGCATTCTTGTGCTGAGGGTTAGGGTCATCATCAATCAAACGAGAGCAAAGCATTAAGAGATTAGGACGATTAGCGAGAGCGTCCAATTGAGTCTGCCTCACTTCAGGAATGGGACCCACCCCGGTAAAGATCTCTATCAAAGAAACGCCAACGCTGTACACGTCGCTAGGCAACGAGCTCGCAGCAGCAGTGCCATCAGAACGCGGTGACCTTTCCGGAGCGAGATATTGCTGACTGACAGGGCCAGCAGACAGAGAACTCTCAATCAGATGAGCCGTTCCCAAGTCGCCCACTTTGACTTTCATATCTCTTGTGACGAGGATATTAGACGGGCGGACGTCACCGTGGACGTAGGGACGCGGGCGAATCTGATGAAGATATGAAATACCTGACGTCATATCAATGGCAATAGACAATTGCTCGTAAATGGTCAGGTAAGAGCCGGTAGTATGAGCTGCGTCGATGACTTCGCTCACTGATCCCTCGAGTAATTCCATGACCATTTGGAGAGGAATTCCTTCGGCCATCACCGCTCCGCAAACGGTCATGATGTTGGGATGATGAAGTCGACTGCAGACGAGGACTTCTTGTTCGAATAATGCCATGTTGCGTTGATTCGTGATGAGCTCGTGGATTTTTTTGACTGCAACCGTCATTCCGCGCCAACGGCTCACAAAAACGCCTGAGTGTGAATACATAATATTAACCGAGATATTATGCATTTCAGTTCTTACTTGCAAATCCTCCTGATCCTACTTTTTGATCAGTCAGGTGTACTTCGTCTTCTCTGATGTTCAACACGTCAGTGAATTCTTCAAGGCGTCGTTTCATTTCGTTACGAGATGCCTCCAGAGTTTGGCAGCGTGTCAATGCAACACTATGGTTACGTTGCACTGACGCTAGTTCAACCCTTAGAAAAATGAAATAAATTCAAACATATATTCACTGTGATTTTGCTGTTTAAGACGACGTTACTTTGTATACCTGATTTGAGAAATGTCTGCATCTTTTCGCTCCAAGAAACGTTGACATGACGCAAGTTCTTCCCTGTTCAAAAAAATAAAACACACTTATTATTTTGATTATTGGAAATCATTTTCAATGACCTTATGCGAGTAATGACACCGTCTTTATCTTGTGCAAGCCGTTGAGACGTGGCCAATTCCTGTCTAAAACAACGAATATATACACTATTGGCAGAACCCATTTTTTTTGTGGGGCTACTGAATGGAAGAAATCTGCTGGTCTTTTTCCTGTTCAAGACGACGTTGAGCAATAGATGCTTCTCTTTGAACAGACGCTAATTCTCGCCTATAATTAATGGCTGAAAAAATTTATTTATTACTTTCAATAGATAACCCGATCTGTGCAATTTCTCCGTCTTTGCGCTCAACAAGACGATGAGAAGAGGTCAGTTCTTCTCTGAAAGAAGAAAAATTACCAAAATGATTTAAATTAAACAGTGAAAGCAAAGATAAACAATATATACGAAATTAACTAACGTAATTTGAGTGTTTTCTTTTTGCAGGAGACTTTGGGCAGAGACCAGTTCATTTCTTAAAGACAAAAAAACGTTATACTTTACAATAGTATACAACATAATATATAACCTGATAGACGATTTTTCTTCGGTCAATTCAGAGCACCTTCGTCGCAAATGCTCGAGCTCGCGTTGCATCATTCCAATATCTTCTCTGTCACTTGGAAGTGAAAGACGCGGAGATGAAGTTGCGGCACGAACTGACGCCCGTCTCGACGAGAGAATATCTCGTCTAATTTTCATGTACGGCTCATTCTTCACGTCTGCAAAACACGATTCATTAAATGTCCGTAAGTCAATTAAAATTTATTTACCAAGACAAAACGAACATAAAATAGGCCTCAATGTCCAATCCCAATTGAAACCACCACATACAATGACGTCAGTAGTCTTGTCTTCGTTCTGCACAGAATGAAATGTGTGACACATAACTTTTCCCAATTGCGGATTGACGTCCATCTTTATATAAATAATCATTTAAAATTCAATAAAAGTAAAATTATAACAACCTGATATGCTTTGGAATTGTCACAATCCAAAACGTAAACATAGTCAGAATTTGTTTGGTCGACCATTCGACCACCAACGAGAAGACACATTGATTCGTCTTCTAATCCTTCTGTCACTAATTGACAAATTGTATGGTCGTGTCTTGGAGATGGTTTCACATTGAAATCAATGATAGTCCACAACTAAAAATATTGTTAACAGATTTATTATTTAACTACGCAGGTTTACTTTGCGATTTAAATCAATTAAAATAGACTGAGAGTCTTTCTCCACGTCCCTTCCATGAAGTAATGCTCGATGCTCGTCGATGGTTGCCATGGCAGCGAAAACAAATGGTTTTGGTCGTGTTCCACTTAATTCCAAATCCAACCACATTCCTAGTTTATATTTCAAATGATTATCATATTGATATTAAATCGAGTCACCTTTTTCATTTCCCTCTTCAAGTCGAAATTCATAAATATCATTAATCCAGCCGTTTTTATCCTGAGTTGCCCCAGACTGGAGTTGACCACGAGGAATCTTCTTTTCGCTGATTCCCCCAAACATGATCATTCCTGATCCAATCGCACACAAACAGCAATGTGAGCGTTCGTGCGGTTTCTTTCCTCCGATAGGCGTCGCTACTTCGAGCCATTCCATTTTCTTCGGATCGAGACGATAAACGATTCCCAGGCGACGACGCTTCTCTGTTTTTCCCCCGTATGAGTAGATCATTTTGTCGATGACAACACATCGTGCTCCCAAACAAGGTGGAGGAATCGTTCGACCTCGAGTCAATCGACGGATCCACTTCTTTTCCGCTCTTCGACCATTCATTACAAAGATTTCATTGCGGGGAAAGAATTTTGATCGATCGCGGCCACCGAAGAGATGAAGATGATCGTCGACCAACGCGCATTCATGAGAACCCCGTTTCTCGGGTTGAATGGTTCGAGAGTCGTCGTCGGGGGAGTCGTTTTCGCGAAGTATTTGACGAAGCGAAGCCATTACTCTGACAACCAGTGCGCACGCGCAGTAAAGGTTCACCTTTTCTTTGTGTGTTTCACGGAATCTTCTGGATTGAGCCCGTTCGATTGCATCGTCAAATGAGACACAAATCGTCTCGGTTGCCGACCTTTTTTCTCGGTGAAGCAAATTTTCTTCTGGAAACAGAATTGTGCAGCGAAATCGTCGATTCGGCGTCGACGAAGAAGCCAAATAGACCGCTAAAGATCAATTGGACAACTTACGAATGGTGGCGAGCCACGAAGACAAGAAACTGAGGTATGAGAGAGAGTAGACAGAGAGAAAGAGAGGAGGGCCCCCCTTTCTCTCTTTTTCGGTTTCTGAACGTTATTAATTAATTAATAGGGTCTCGTCTTTAGACGGCATACAAAGATGGAATAGAAAATATTTTCTGGATCTATTATCTGCAGATAATGTGGTTGCCTAAAACTCATGTAATCTACTTCAGAGTTTGATTTTATTATTTAGACTAATTGAATCACTTTTACGGTTTCCAAATTTAATCGTCAAAAGCGTTGGGCTGTCCAACCGATTCCTCCCGAGTTCCTATCTTTTTTTATATACATGGACGGAAAAGGGAAATTAATGATTTAAATGTAAGATCCAATGAATAAAGAAGAAGTTTCCTTGCCAGATATCATTACTATGACTGATGGCAATCTTTTGCGTGACACGCACGCTGAGATGAAAGAGAAGAAGAAAGAGAAGAAATTGTCATCTCAGAAGTTACTTACTTACGTGAATGTCAATGATGGCCAGCACAGAGGACTTGGACTCTGCAACCCAAACAGGTAAGCATGATCCTAGTGCTTGAAAATCAGCCGTCCACGGATGTTTGTAGAAGGTAATAGTTCACCCTGCATACAACAGCAATAATGGTTAGATAAAACATTTCATGCTTTCAGGTGTTTTAGACTGTCGTCCGATTTTTTCGTTTATTTGTATTTTTAGATTCTAAATAATACTGTAGCTCTGTCAATGCGCGCTTAATAGCGTATTTCGCTGACGCAAAAAGTAATTCGCGCGGCGAGTGGCCAGGTACTCAAATTGCACTCAATTTATTTATTTCAAATACGCACAGCGATTTTTTACAGTACTTTTATGCCAAAGTCTTATCTAACATCACCATCATTCATTCTTTCGTTCTTTAACAGCTGTTTGTCTTTCCGAAAGTTCTGTACGTCTTTGCCAACAAATTTTTTTGACTGTTTTCATCTTCGTCGCACGTTCAATCTTCATCCCCACCTGAAAATCAAACTCCTATTAGTCACTGTAAAATAATTGCTGTACGTACCTTTTGTGAATGCGTTCGTATTAGCGTTACCCGAGCTACACCGCGGGGAGGTTCGAACGCTACGTAGCTCATGGCAGCCACCGCAAAGCGATGACCACCGGTTCCAAAAAGTTTCGGGAGAGTTTATTGGCCTCATAGGCCCCCTCAATCAGTATCCGCCTGGATGAGTAGTCGGCCCCTAATACCGAATCCCCCGGCGCGACGATACCTGACCGCATTGGTAAGCATATAGCTAAGAACCAGGGCTTCTGAGGAGGAGAGCGGCTGACCACCGTTTGTAGGAGTCGACAAGAAAGGACGTGCAATGCCTGAATCGAAGTCTCCTGAGCCAGATCATCCGCAATCTAATCGTGCCAATTGGTGAGATAAGTGCCGGCAACCAGACCGCTTGCGACACCCCCTCCGAGCCGTGCCCACTCTGCCTAACGCAGGCCGTGCTCGTTTGGCGACAATAAGACGAATAGGCGATCTTTCTGCTCAGTGCGTGAACCGAGGCCGAAGCCCCCCATCGCCCTGCTTAGAGGCTCCGGCACGGGATTAATCCGTGGGCCACGCTGATCCAACGATCCTGACTGCCCTTTTGCCAATCTCCCGAGCCAGTCCGTCAAGGATGAGACACAGATTTCTCCGCGCCGCACCCACCCTAGGCCTCAACTGAAGAGAAATCGGTGTGCGCGTTGCTTTCGAACAGCGTAGCCCCACCCATTGCTCTCATTGGTCCGTCAAGGTCACGTGGGTTAACATTGGTCTCTCATTGGTTTCTCTGAATAGGTGCGAAAATAGAAACCGGTTTCAATACCGGTTTGACTGTATGTTGCGTCATGATTTTAGTCAGCATTTCTATTTCTGGCAATAAATGACGTAAGCTTTGTCGCCTCGAGTTCAAGATGGTGGACGATGCCTCGTGTTCGCCGTTTCTTTTCCACACAGCTTCTCGTCTTATGTTTCGGTTAGATTATCGTAGATCGGCTTTCGCGGTCTTGTCCTCGAACGGGACATCAGGAACCGAACACGTGATCTCGAAGAAGCAACGAAGAGTGGCGTAGAAGACGAAAACGGGCGATTGCGGCAACGACAACGGCTTCGAAGCTTAGGAAGAATGCAAGAGACGGCGTTAGGTAAGCGCTAAGCGATCAGGAGCCCGTTTGTCGCGATAGAAAAGGCGATCTCTCCACGCGGCCTTCGTGGATCACTTTCGCCTCGTTTTTTCGCAGCGATCTGCAACTCCAAAGCACGATGCGATCAAGACCTCACGCTGGAGTACGATAAAACGGCGCGAAAGTACGAACAGGTACGCTTTGGGTCCCCGAAACAATTATATGGCTCTTTTTCTTCGCGAATTTCGACTCGCACGAGCCATCTGACCACGCGAAGCTGTTTGCTAGCGAATTAGAGTCGATCTAACGCGTTTAGTAGGTTGGAAATCCGCGAGGTGAAGATTTTAGAATCTCTGATTTTTTGTCATTTATTTAGGTCACTTCTCCGATTCAACATATTTTATTATGAAACAATGGGAATCAGTTGCCTGTGTGATCTCGCAGTACGAAATTGACTTTGCGTTTAATATGTAATATTCATTTTTTGTAGATGTTATGTACTTTATGGTTTAATTCCTTCTTCAAAAATTTCTCAACGTCAAGGTAACGACCACCATAGATTTTTATTTGCATCTGATCCTACTTTGTTTTCAGGTCTTTTCTCTCCTCGACACTTGGATCAATTCGACGATATCAATCAGAGAGAAGAAGAAGAAATCACCATCCTGGGAAATTTATCAAACGGATGAATTGCGGCGAATGCAACGTCGGTAAGCGTACGAGATCCTAAGGGATATGCATGATGATAGAGCCCCGTTCTCAACTCAAGATCCTAAGGGACATGCATGATGATAGAGCCCCGTTCTCAACTCAAGATCCTAAGGGATATGCATGATGATAGAGCCCCTTTCTCAACTCAAGATCATTAGGGATATGCATGATGATAGAGTCACGTCCTCAACTCAAGATCATTAGGGATATGCATGATGATAGAGCCGCGTTCTCAACTTAAGATTCTTAAGGATATGAATGATGATAGAGTGTTGTTCTCAACACAAGATTCTTAGGGATATGCATGAAGATAGAGCCCCGTTCTCATCACGGGATTCTTAGGTGCACGTTCTGACGACTTTTGATTTTAGTATACTTTGGACGTACTGAAGACTTTTTGGATTTTTTCTCTAAGTTTCTCCGACCCAGACGTTTAATTCTTCGTGTGCCATTCCGACTTTCAAGCCCTATCATGGTAAAATGATCTATTAATCGATATTATGTTTATATTTGTTTTGGATTCTGCGTTTGCTAACACCCACCAAAGGTATTATTTTTCTAAACTTTTTAGATCTCAGTACTTTTTTATCTATATTATTCAAGGAACCGATTATTGCACTTTTCAATTGAGCGCGACGCCGCGTCGACGTCACCGTCTCTAGTTGCTTCTAGGTGTCCGTTGCCTTTTACGTCGTCATCTCAGCTGTCGAAAGGAAGCGTCTGCTTCAACGGGGAACGCTTCAATTAAAGGTGAGAGACTAAGTGGCAGAATGCCGGTCTTCCTTATCTATTTATTCATTTTTTAGGAAGAGTGGAGTGGATGAAATTATGCAGGCGCTATTCGTATTTGTAGTTACCTTAGTTCGTTTGTTTCTTCATTCGTTTTTTGCATGCATTGTTGCATTTTTATTGCACGAGCAACGACCAGATAACTCTTTTTTTTGACGTAAAAGTGTAATGGTATTTACTTGAATAAAACTAGTGTGTAGAGCACGCACGTCAAATCATGGCGAGAATGAAGAGAAAATTTATATTTCATATACCCGGAAGTAAGCCGGAAGTAGTTAAAAAATTAAAAGTTCCCAAGTTTTTTTTTATAAGAAGGGAACTTTAACCCAAGTTCCCTGAGGAGGAACAGTTACCGTCTGTTCCTACGGGTGCCTTCATTGTTTATCCCAAGGCACAGGGAATGTGTGCCTGCTGCCATTGATAAAATCAATAGGCAGTCAGGCATATTTTGCTGTGGGCGTCGTTCTCCAAGAGAGACTACCAATATAGAGAGTAGCCTCGTCCGGAGATACACGCCTTGTGAGTGGGCAGTTTTCCAGCTCGGGGCCGCACAACTGCTTCAGCAGTTGATGTAGGCCTACCCAGGAGATGGGACAGTTTAGACGCTAAGGCCTCGTATCCAGGAGGCATACAAGCAGTTTAGGAGACCGCATCTACGGAATAAAGATGCGAATCTCCGCAGTCCGGCAAATGGACCGACCCGTCATGCTGAGGACGTTGGGACCGCGGTCTACCTCTTCGTCACATCAATAACTGCAAAAAATTAAAGAAATAATTAAAATTAGCTCAAATGAATTGGGATAGAATAATTCAATACCATGGCGTTGATTCAACCGTGAGCTATATCTAGCTTATGGTTATCTATCTATCTACCTATCTATCTATCTATCTATCTAGCGCACAGATAAGTGAAAAAATTCAGATACTGTATATAAAGGTCTCTTCCTTAATTTTTATATTTAGCAATCCTTTCAAAGTTCTCCTATAAAGACTTACCTACATGTTTCCATTCACGCTTCAGCCAATTCCTGCTCTCTGAGCGTCGAAAACTCGCTGCTGCTTCTGCTGCTCGCGTTTCAGTTTCCCAATTCGCTGGAGTTCATGTCTTCCACCGTTTTGAGCTCTAATACGAAACAAAAACGTCGGAGACTATGCAGGCGAGTTCATTCGGGTCTGGTACGCCACGATAGTCTCATTAGAACGCTAGAAGTCGCGAGATCTTTGGATTTAGAGCTTCCACACCTCAGCACGCGGCGAAAGGGGCTTCTCGAGTCGATTCACGCGCTTGCCTACCTCCTCTCTTTATTTGTAACAAGCAGAACAGGACTTTCACGCAGAATGGACGCTCATTTCTCGCGTCTTTGGCCAGTTGCATGAAAAAAAGCGACTCACGTGACGATTCAGTACTACTGTACCCCGGACTGATTTTTTGTCGTATTCCTTCGACGTGATGGAAAACAAACGCGCTTGGTCGCTAGTCATCTAAATGAACCGCAACGTAAAGGCAGAATATTTTTAATTATTATTATGTTTCAATACAAATCGTTCGAATGAAGTACCGTGCAATCGCGTGGGGCTCGCACAATACAGCATTACAACAGGCTTACGAGCGGGCGCTTGGAACTGAGCATCACGCTGCATGGGATTAGCCCAAATCTCTGCGTTGTTCTAGCGCAAAGGGCCACGCACGCTCCCATGCACCAAACCGGTTTATACGCGAAAGATTCGCGGAAGACGCGCGCGCTTATAGACGAATCCCTAAGCTAACCGATCATGCAACTCCTGTCTTCATAACATGGAGCTCAGGAGAAAAAAGAATGCAGCTATTTGTCATGCACAATTTATCATAAAGCATCACATCACCTGAGAATGAATAATTAGACAAATGGTTTGTTCACAACTAAATATTGAGCATCATAACCTTAGAACGAATTTGAATTAACAAATTGAATGTTAATTAACTCTAAGAAAAATATTGTAGGGGAAACTCGTAGATAGACAATTATCGGTTCTATTAGGTCTGCCCAAAAACTTTGCTCTTAAATATTTAATTAGAAAATGCTTTTGGAGTGGAGTGAGAACAGAAGAAGTTCACTTTCAGCTCTCCTACCGGTTATAAAAACAATATGAGGCGATCGTTGCATCGACGACTTGCATGCATTACCAAGACGTTCGTGTTTGGTGTTCTGGCTAGCGCCATATCTTTGCATTTCGTGTACCTAGACCTAAGCATGTAGCAGAGGAGACTTCTCCCGTCGATGCAGGCGTTTCCTACCTTCTCTCATCAATTATGCTAGGTAGAAGAAGACGTCCACTCACGACCGATGCTCATTTCTGCTGTCATTCTTGGAGAAAGCTGCGTTCATCACGTGACGACTGGCTATTGGTTACGCCTGACGTCATACGAGTCCCCAAAGATATGTTTATGAGCTCTGCCCCAAAGTCCCCCGAACCATTTTGTTGACGACGATCTCGCTCTGTTTTTTGCTCCTTCTCTATTCAAAATGGACGAAAATTGTAAATGTGTTTTTGAGTCCCAATAAAAATTCTCGCATACAAAACAAAAGTTGATGACGTCAAGTGACCTTTGTACAAATATTCATCTCGTGCCCTCGAAAGGGGACTCCCCCCCGAACAAACTCCAATTCTTATTTAGTGCGCAATTCCCTGCGCATCTCCCCATTGTTCTCCTCGCCGCGGCCGCGAAAGAGAGAAGAGAGAAGAGTCTGCGATGGATGAACGATGGAGAAATCGCGTCCACGACAATCTTCCGTCGATCGTCGAAGTGTTCGATCCCATGTCCGTTCTAGATCGTCTTCTCGCCGAGAGACTCGTCTCTCGAGAGCAATACGCAATGCTGCGCGATCCGTCCAAGACGAACGAAGACAAATCGCGCATGCTCCTTGTCGACATTTTGCCGCGAAAAGGTGATACGGCATTCGAGGAGTTTGTCGACGTTCTACGAGGAACGGAACGACAAGAGCATGTTGTTCGGCATTTATTGGAGCCACGAAAGAGAAGTACTATTGGGGAATGTGCTTGGATGGCATTTAATTGACTCGATAGCTTCTATGTAGAGAATGAAATTGATCGACTTGTGAATGAGAAAGTGAAGAAATTGAAGAGTGATCTTGCTCGCGCCGAAATGACTGTTGTCGGATTGAGAAATAAAGTTATTAAATTAGGTTGATAGATATGTGATTGGGAGTTTGATATATTTAGATTGGACCTTCGATGGGAATAGCTAGTCTCAACTGGGATGCAACCATACCAAACATGCCTTTTGAATATTGTTTTCCATGTGGACGTGTGGCTGAAATCAATGGAATGCTACATGTTGGTTGGGGGAAGAGAATGTTGCAGTTTCAGAAGGGAGCGTGGGAGGGAAAGAAGCATCATCTGCCGGGGATTAATGACATATGCAGTGTCTTTGAATGTGAAGGGAAAGGATATGTCGTGGATATCAATAACATGCTTCAATTCTCGAGTATTTATGAATGGAAAAGTGAAGCAAGAGATTTGGAATTACTTACTAAAATACCAGATGAATATCAGCTCGAAAGGAGATCAGCAATTGGACACAATGGGAACATTTATCTTGTGGGAGGGAAGTGGAGTGATCGAGTTGATTGTTTGGATATTAATAAAGGAGAATGGGAACTAATAAAGAAAATGAAGAATGACCGGTGGGAGTGTTCATTGGCTGTGATTGATGATAAAATGTTTGTTGGAGGAGGGATGGGGGCGGCGAATTCAGTTGAATGTTTCTCAATGGAGACACAAGGATGGATTGATATAAAACCAACTACAGAGGAATTGTGTCAATTGTCATCGTGGAATGGGAAACTTGTCGCAACAGGAGGAGGATGGGAGGAGGAATACAGCAATCATGTTGAAATGTATGATGAATTGTCTGGGGATTGGCTTCCATTGCCAGCAATGAATGAGGGACGATGGCAACATGGTGCATGTACAACAAAAGACAATCAATTAATTGTAGTGGGGGGAGTAGAATGGGATGAAGGAAAATCAGTTGAATTTTTGAAAATGTAAATGTGTTTTTGGGTCCCAATAAAACTCGTGCATTTTGTCCATTGCTCACGGTTCAGTGAGACAAAAATTCTCGCGACGCCTCAAATGAGTTTCTTAGGCTCTATTCACAGTTTCAGATAAAAGGTATCTGTTTTTTAACGTCAGTAAATAGAAGGATACTTAAGCACGCGACTCCTAGGGATTTGAGCGCCTATAGATTCCTAATCCTAACGCATGTCTCATTGGTATTTGAGCTTGTATAGATCCTCAATCTTAGCACACGACTCTTTAATTAGTTAAGGATTTGAATTTGTACAGATGCTCAATATCCTAGCATGTGACTCTTAGGGATTTAAACGTCTACAGATCCTTTGTCCTTATATTGCGTCTCCTAGACACGGATATAAAGATATCTGGGAAACTATCAAAGCAAGAGCCTTTTTTTCATAGTTATGGTAACTCACCCCTATAGACGTGGTAATGACTACGTTTAGTCTTTTGGTTGTGTTTAGGTGGCGCTGCAGCTATAATGTCTTGGGGTAGGCTCTGGCTATCTGTTCGTGGCTGCATCCCACGTGGTTTTCTGCTTATCTTTTGACCCTGTGGTGTCACTGCAAACAGGCACTAGGTCATACCCATCGTTTTATTTATATTCTTTAGGTTAATGTTCATCTAATTGCTATGGAGTCAGATTGACAAGAGAAGTAGACAACGTAGACAACTTAGTCAGGCAGCTGAGAGAGGAGTTCTACGTTGAGCCGTACAGTATGACTCCATAGACTAGCCCTCGCAGAGAAATAACGTCGCCCCTGTTGATGTTTACACGCAACACAGCTGACTACTAAAACAGGATGTGGAAAAGGCGAAGACCTATCATACTTCTTGCAGATTCTTTTATTTTTTTAGCTTTTTTATTACAATCGTAGCAATAGAGGCAGAAGGCCAAAGCTGAGTGTCTCACTCACTTTCAGGCATAAGGTAACTTTACTACAGGAATTAGTATAGGACCTGTGAGATTTTCCCCTGAGAGATAAGCACTAATGTGACGTAGGATTTTTCTTAGATAACGATGGCATATCTGACTAATTATAGTCAATGCCATTTTAGCTAATGTCTGCGTAAGATGGGCATTGATGGAATGAAGATGCAATTGAGGAAGAATATGATACACGTATAGGAACTTGATCTCCATTTCTTAGGACAAAAAAAGTGGGTGAGGCCCCTTTTGAGGGCTCGGACAGGCCGGGCCACTAGATTTTTGCTCGTAGCGGCCGATGAGAGCATTACTCGTGCCAGCATGATCTAACCCAGACGAAACACATCCCTAAGCTTTCTCTCAGTCGTAGGAGAGAAGCATTCGACTGAAGACGGAGGAGAGACGAGCGTCGAAAGAGCAAAGGTTAAATTCGCTCTTTCGCGATGGGGAACGAATGAGACGCGTCGATGGCACTGTCGCAGTGTCGGCTGTAGCTTTACCTTTAAACTGATCAATCGATTCGCCTCTTCCAGGCTTTCCTTCGGTTTTGCGAGGCGAAAAACTGCTCGTGAGACCCCTTAGGAGGCCTCACTTTCAATCGAGTCGTGTCATGAGCAAATTCGACTCACAAACAGCAATAGAAGCTCGTTCGGAGAGCGGGACGAGCTCGATTCGGCTAGAAAATCCGCGAAAGCTGAATCAGCTGATGTCAAGGGATGTCAAGTGACGTTTTGTCTATATCCGGGTGACTGTTGACGAAAAAGCAAAGTAAATCTTTTACTTTAGGATAAATTTTTTCGCAGTGCACTTTTTGCAGCAGTAAAACGGGGAACTTTTGCTACTAGTAGACGATCGCATCTTTTTTGAAAAAGTGAGGCTCCCGAAGGGGTCTCACTACTGTTTTTGTGTTGCCAAGGAGAAAGAAAAGAGAGCCAGGGCGCGAGTTGATCGTTGCGTTTTAAGGTACGGCTATTAGCCTAAGACCTATAGAAAGACGACGCAGTCGACGCATTTGAGCGCTTCTCCATGGCACAGGGACAAATTTCTCACCGTTCAGTTATCCTTTTAATTCAACTAATTGCTTTAAAAGGAAAATTTTCAAATGACGCAAAGCCCCGATCTAGCTATCTGCACCGCTTTTTTCTAAAAGATTGGATACGAATTTTTTAGAGGACATGGAAACATTTACAATATCAAAAAGACGTGTCGAAAATAAGAGGTAAAAACAAGCAGAAAAGCCCGAAAAACACCGCAGAAATTGAAGTTAATAAAAAGAACTTGATAGTACGACTTTGTGACTGTCTCTTCCAAACACTCCCTTCACCAGTCGCAACAAGGGAAAAATCCCAAGAGCTGACAAACGACTTTGACTGTCACTAAACTCAATCTTCAGCGCATCAAAGCATCCTTGTGCTGAGGGTCTATTGTTAGGGTCATCATCAATCAAACGAGAGCAAAGCATTAAAAGATTAGGACGATTAGCGAGAGCATCCAATTGAGTCTGCCTCACTTCAGGAATGGGACCCACCCCGGTAAAGATTTCTATCAAAGAAACGCCAACGCTGTACACGTCGCTAGGCAACGAGCTAGAAGCGGCAGTGCCGTCAGAACGCGGTGACCTTTCCGGAGCGAGATATTGCTGACTGACAGGGCCAGCCGACAGAGAACTCTCAATCAGATGAGCCGTTCCCAAGTCGCCCACTTTGACTTTCATATCTCTTGTGACGAGGATATTAGACGGGCGGACGTCACCGTGCACGTAGGGACGCGGACGAATCTGATGAAGATATGAAATACCTGACGTCATATCAATAGAAATAGACAATTGCTCGTAAATGGTCAGGTAAGAGCCAGTAGTGTGAGCTGCGTCGATGACTTCGCTCACTGATCCCTCGAGTAATTCCATGACCATTTGGAGAGGAATTCCTTCAGCCATCACCGCTCCGCAAACGGTCATAATGTTGGGATGATGAAGTCGACTGCAGACGAGGACTTCTTGTTCGAATAATGCCATGTTGCGTTGATTTGTGATGAGCTCGTGGATTTTTTTGACTGCAACCGTCATTCCGCGCCAACGGCTCACAAAAACGCCTGAGTGTGAATACATAATATTAACCGAGATATTATGCATTTCAGTTCTTACTTGCAAATCCTCCTGATCCTACTTTTTGATCAGTCAGGTGTACTTCGTCTTCTCTGATGTTCAACACGTCAGTGAATTCTTCAAGGCGTCGTTTCATTTCGTTACGAGATGCCTCCAGAGTTTGGCAGCGTGTCAATGCAACACTATGGTTACGCTGCACTGTCGCCAGTTCATCCCTAAAGAGTATTAAATGATGAAAGTAATTTTGCTGTTTAAGACGACGTTGCTTTGTATACCTGATATGAGAAATGTCTGCATCTTTTCGCTCTAAAAAACGTTGACATGACGCAAGTTCCTCCCTGTTCAAAAAAATAAAACACACTTATTATTTTGATTATTAGAAATCATTTTCAATGACCTTATGCGAGTAATGACACCGTCTTTATCCTGAGCAAGCCGTTGAGACGTGGCCAATTGCTGTCTAAAACAATGAATATATACACTATTGGCAGAACCCACTTTTTTTGTGGGGTTACTGAATGGAAGAAATCTGCTGGTCTTTTGCCTGTTCAAAACGACGTTGAGCAATAGATGCTTCTCTTTGAACAGATGCCATTTCCTGCCTATATAATTAAAAGCTGAAACCAAATTTATTCATTACTTTCAATAGATAACCTGATCTGTTCAATTTCTCCGTCTTTGCGCTCAACAAGACGATGAGAAGAGGTGAGTTCTTCTCTGAAAGAAAAAAAATAAACAGTATAATTTAAATTACACCTAAAATACGTTATACTTTACAATAGTGTACAACATAATATATAACCTGATAGACGATTTTTGTTCGGTCAATTGAGAGCACCTTCGTCGCAAATGCTCGAGCTCGCGTTGCATCATTTCAATATCTTCTCTGTCACTTGGAAGTGAAAGACGCGGAGATGAAGTTGCTGCACGAACTGACGCCTGTCTCGACGAGAGAATTTCTCGTCTAATTTTCATGTACGGCTCGTTTTTCACGTCTGCAAAACATGCTTCATTAAACGTCCCTAACTTAAATAAAATTTATTTACCAAGACAAAAGAAGCTTAAAATTGGCCTAACTGACCCATCCCAATTGAAACCACCACAGACAATGACGTCAGTAGTATTGTATTCGTTCTGCACACAATGACATGTGTGCCACCTAACTTTTCCCAATTGTGGATCGACGTCCATCTTTACAAATAATCATTAAAAATTCAATAAAAGTAAAATTATAACAACCTGATATGCTTTGGAATTGTCACAATCCAGAACGTAAACATAGTCTGAATTAGTTTTGTCGACCATTAGACCACCAACGAGAAGACAAATTGATTCGTCTTCTAATCCTTCTGTCACTAATTGACAAATTCTATGGTAGCGTCTTGCTGATGGTTTCACATTGAAATCAATGATTGTCCACAACTAAAAATATAACTAAACATAACTATTATTTAACTACGCAGGTTTACTTTTCGATTCAAATCTATTAAAATAGAGTGAGATTCTTTCTCCACGTCACTTCCATGAAGTAATGCTCGATGCTCGTCAATGGTTGCCATGGCAGCGTCAAGAAGTGGTTTTGGTCGTGTTCCACTTAATTCCAAATCCAACCACATTCCTAGTTCATATTTCAAATTATGATCAAATTGATATTAAATCGAGTCACCTTTTTCATTTCCCTCTTCAAGTCGAAATTCATAAATATCATTACTCCAATCGTTTTTATCCTGAGTTGCCCCAGACTGGAGTTTATCACGAGGAATCTTCTTTTCGCTCAATCCCCCAAACATGATCATTCTTGATCCAATCGCACACAAACAGCAGAATAAGCGTTCGTGCGGTTTCTTTCCTCGGATAGGCGTCGCTACTTCGATCCATTCCATTTTCTTCGGATCGAGACGATAAACGATTCCCAGGAAACGACCCTCGTCTGTCCATCCCCCGTATGAGTAGATCATCTTGTCGATGACAACACATCGTGCTCCCTGACAAGGTGGAGGAATCGTTCGACCTCCAGTCAATCGACGGATCCACTTCTTTTCCGCACTTCGAACATTCATCACAAAGATTTCATTGCGGGGAACGTATTTTGATCCATCGTAGCCACCGAAGAGATGAAGATGATCGTCGATCAACGCGGATTCATGAAAACACCGTTTCTCGGGTGCAATGGCTTGAGAGTCGTCTTCGGAGGAGTCGTTTTGCGAAGTATTTGACGTAGCGAAGCCATTTCTCTGACAACCAGTGCGCACGCGCAGTAAAAGGTTCATCTTTTCTTTGTGTGTTTCACCGAATGTTCTGGATTGAGCCCGTTTGATTGCATCATCAAATGAGACACAAATCGTCTCGGTTGCCGGCCTGTTTTCTCGGTGAAGCAATTTTTCTCGAGGAAACTGAATTGTGCAGCGAAATCGTCGATTCTTCGTCGACGAAGAAGCCAAATAGACCGCAAAAGATCAATTGGACAACTTATGAATGGTGGTGAGCGACGAAGACAAGAACCTGAGGTATGAGAGAGAGTAGACGGAGAGAAAGAGAGGTGGGGCCCCTTTCTCTCTTTTTCGGTTTCTGAACGTTATTTTTAGGGGCTCGTCTTTAGGCGGCATACAATGATGGAATAGAAAATATTTTCTGGATCTATTTTCTGCAGATAATGTGGTTGCCTTAATAATAAAAGAAGGAGTAAAGTGTGAACAAGAAAGTGCGGCTCGAAAGAACATAGAAAGAAAAAGGATCAGAGAAGTGGAAAAAGAAATGACTGTTGGCAGATTGAGGAATAAGGTTGTTGAATTGGGTTGTTAGAAATGTGATTGGGAGTTACATATATTTAGATTGGTCCTTCGATGGGAAATCAAAGTATCAAATGGGAGACAAACATACCAGACATGTCCTATGGTTCTTTGCCATCTGGACGTGTGGCTGAAATCAATGGAATGCTACATGTTGGTTGGGGGAATAGAATGATTCAGTTTAAGAAGGGAGCGTGGGAGGGAGAGGAGCATCATCTGCCGGGGATTAAAGGCATAGGAAGTGTCTTTGAATGTGAAGGGAAAGGATATGTCATCGATCAATGTTTGAGTATTTATGAATGGAAAAGTGAAACGAGAAATTTGGAATTATTAACTAAAATACCAGATGAATATCAACTCATTCACAGATCAGCAATTGGACACAATGGGATCATTTATCTTGTGGGAGGGCAGATATGGGGGAGTGGAAGAGTTGATTGTTTTGATATTAATAAGGGAGAATGGGAAACAATAAAGAAAATGAAGAAACAACGGAGATCCTGTTCATTGGCTGTGATTGATGATAAAATGTTTGTTGGAGGAGGGAGAGGGGCGGAGAATTCAGTTGAATGTTTCTCAATGGAGAAGCAAGACCGGATTCATATCAAACCAACTACAAAGAAAGAGTGTCAATTGTCATCATGGAATGGTAAACTCGTCGCAACAGGAGGATTGGGAAAGAGCAATTGCGTTGAAATGTATGATGAATTGTCTGGGGATTGGCTTCCATTGCCAGTAATGAATCAGGGACGATGCGACCATGGTGCATGTGCAACCAAAGACAATCAATTGATTGTAGTGGGGGGATTCGGTGGAGGGAAGTCAGTTGAATGTTTGAAAATGTAAATGTTTTTTGGGTCCCAATAAAAATTCGTGTTTTTTGTCGATTGCTCACCGTTCAGTGAGACGAAAATTCTCGCGACGCTTCAAATGAATTTCTGAGGCTCTTTTCACAGTTTCAGATAAAACGCTGGTAAAAAGAACAAATGAAATTTCTGCGGACGGCGAGAAATTCTCGAGAAACTCTTTGAATTTGACTAAGGCTTCGTTTTCTGGGGTTGAGACTGTGATGTCGAAGCACAGTGGAAGTGGAATTGAATCCAAGGGAATCAAAGCTCATTTTCAATAGGACGGAAGTGGACTTATTGGCATTGAAAAAGTCGAAGCCGTTTTCGAAAAACCGCCGGAAGCGGAAGCGGAACAATCGGCTTTCGAAAGCAAGAAAATTAGATAAATTTAAATAATTTTTAATTAATTTATATATAGGACTTGGGAATACCATATCAAGTTTAAATTCGTGTTTTTTTGTCGATTTGCTTACCGTTCAGTGAGACGACAATTTCCGCGACGCTTCAAATGAAATTTTCAGGCTCTTTTTACAGTTTTAGATAAAAAGCTGGTGAAAAGAAAAAATAAAAATTCCGCGGACGGCGAGAAATTCGAATTCAAAACCGCCATCAAACCGTCGAACCAACCAAAGAATGCAGGATGTTGCAGCAGATTTAGGTAGCTCTCGAGACGATAGCGAGCTAGGGAGACGGAGAACGCGAATACTGTATCACCAAACCAAAATCTTCGGTCATACGCAAAACAATTGGGAAGTAATCATCTTGGAAGGCTACCTTGACGACGTGCTCGAAGGGTCAGAGAGAAAGTATGTGGAGAAAAATTAATTATTTGCCTAGGATCGTAATTTCTCTAAAGGCTAAGCGAATCGGATGAGTGAGAGAAAGAGAAATTAAAGCGAGAGAAATGTCTCTTCTTGGAATCGTTCTCTACGAAACTCGAGAGAGGAGCTTCAGTCTGACGCGAAAAAATCTCAAAAACGCTCTCTGAGACGTGTGATTGGCTATAAAAGATATTTGATATTTAAACGTCATTAAATAGAAGGATATTTAAGCAAGCGACTCTTAGAGATTTGAGCGCCTATAGGTCCCTAATCCTAACACACGTCTCATAGGTATTTGAACTTGTATAGATCCTCAATCTTAGCACATGACTCTTAATTAAGGATTTGAACTTGTATAGATGCTCAGTTATCCTAGCATATGACTCTTAGGGATTTGAACGTCTATAGATTCTGTATCCTAGTATTGCGTCTGCTAGGCACGGATAAAGATAACTCGGAAGCTATGAGCCTTTTTTCATAGTTATGGTAACTCATCCCCATACACGTGGTAATGACTACGTTTAGTCTTTTGGTTGTTTAGGTGGCGCTGCAGCTATACTGTCTTGGGGTAAAATCTGTTGTTGGCTGCTTCCCACGTGGTTTTCTGCTCATCCGTTGACCCTGTGGTGTCACTGCAGACAGGCACTAAGTCACACCCATCGTTTTATATATTTTATTTCTATTTTTAGGTGTATTTTTTAATGGCTTATTGCTATGGAGTCAGATTGACGGGAGAAGTACAGCTTAGTCAAGCAGCTAAGAGAGGAGCTCAACGTTGAGCCGCATGACTCCATAGACAGGCCCTCGCAAAGAAATAACGTCGTCCCTGTTGACGTTTACACGCCACACAGCTGACTAGGGGGAAGACATATCTGTCATACTTCTTGTAGAGTTTTTGATTTTTTAGCTTTTTAATACATAGTAGCAATAGAGGCAGAAGGCCGTGGCTGAGTGTCTTACTCACTTTCAGGCGCCAATTTATTACAGGAATTCGTATAGGACCTGTGAGATAATCAATAATGTGACGTAGGATTTTCCTTAGATAACGATGGCATATCGGACTAATTATAGTCAATGCCATTTTAGCTGATATCTGCGTAGGATGGGCATTGATGGAATGAAGATGCAAGTGAGGAAATATCTGATACACGTATAGGAACTTGATCTCAATTTCTTAGGGCACTAAAATAAAAAAGTGGGTGAGGCCCCTTTTGAGGGCTCGGTACCGGCCGGGCCACTAGATTTTTGCTCGTAGCGGCCGATGAGAGCATTACTCGTCCTACATGATCTAACCCAGATGAAACACATCCCTAAGCTTTCTCTCAGTCGTAGGAGAGAAGCATTTGACTGAAGACGGAGGAGAGACGAGCGTCGAAAGAGCAAAGGTTAAATTCGCTCTTTCGCGATGGGGAACGACTAAGACGCGTCGATCGCACTGTCGCAGTGTCAGCTGTAGCTGTACCTTTAAACTTATCGATTGATTCACCTCTTCCAGCCTTTCCTTCGGTTTCGCGAGGCGAAAACTGTTCGTGAGACCCCTTAGGAGGCCTCACTTGCTATCGAGTCGTGTCGTAAGCAATTTCGACTCACAAACAGCAATAGAAGCTCGTTCGGAGAGCGGGACGAGTTCGATCCGGCTAGAAAATCGGCGAAAGCTGAATCAGCTGATGTCAAGTGACGTCTTGTCTATATCCGGGTGACTGTTGACGAAGAAGCAAAGTAGATCTTTCAGGATTAATTTTTTCGCCGTGCACTTTTTACGGCAGTGAAATGGTGAACTTTTGCTAGACGATCGCCCCTTTTTGAAAAAGTGAGGCTCCCTAAGGGGTCTCACTACTGTTTTTTTGTGTTGCAAGGAGAAGGAAAAGCCAGTCGGCGCGAGTTGATCGTTGCGTATTAAGGTACGGCTAAGACCTACAGAAAGACGACGCAGTCGACGCATTTCAGCGCTTCTCCATGGCGCAGGGACGAATTTGTCCGTCGCTCTATCGAGGCTCGTCTCTCCTCCATCGTAAGTCGAATCCTTTTCTCCGTCAAGCTAATGCAGGCTCAGAGGTGTGTATCGGTTAGGCTCAAATTATACGTCCGTACGATATTCACAGTAGCCGCTCCGAGCAATTGCTTCATGGCCCGGGGGATTCTGAACCCTCAAAGGGGGCCTCACCCACGGTTTGTCCGAGTGACATATTCTAATAAAAGACGCATTTGATAGTGCAATCATTATACGTTGTTTGTTTCTGATCTACGAAAAACGATCAATTATTGTTGTGACGTTCCTGTTCAAGAGATATGCTGACCACGTTCCGGGTGGCGTCAGATACGTAAACATGCGAAACCCCGATCGTACATTCGAACGATCCAAGAGGGAAGAAGCAATGCCACTCCAAGGGACATTGAGAGATTCGTTGCTCAGTATGGAAATGGTTCAGTATGGAAATGGTTATCAGTCGTTTGGCAGCGGAGCGAGAAATTACCAGGATTTCTCCGCAAGTCTTGTTCATTACCTGATAACAAATCATCGCTGCTGAGTCCAGCAATGGTATACTGATTCCGTTCTGCCCATTGCAGTGTCTTTGATTGATCTCGTTTTTTGAATTGTTCATTGCAACTAACCCCTTTCACGACCATAGGACCCCAAAACCCCATCGCGCGACGCGTAATATGAAGCGGAGCCGAGGCGCGAATGTCGCGCTGACTGTGTCTGTGTGTGCAACTGTGCGCTACACCAGCGCTAACTCAAAATTATGAAACCCTAATTAAATAGCCTAAAATAGTCTGTCACATGCAGCACAGATACAAGAGAGACACAGACACAGACACAGACACACAAACATCATGTGCTGCGCAGGATCACAATTCAGACTTTTCATTCTCCAGCTTGACTTCCTCTGTTTCTTTGGATTCTTTGGCCTCTTCTGACCCTACTTTGTGCTCCAGTTTATCTTGGTCGATCTCTTGTACTATTCCAAGCTGCAATTTGGAATCAGAAATTCTTTTCCGTAAGTTGGTTCTGACCAAATTACTGTATAGTGTGACACTGTGATTACGGTGCTGATATATGATATGAGACAACGGAAAATCAAGGCAAACTCAAATGAGCTACTTGACATGGTGTACTTTGTATCCAAAGTGTCCATAAGCTCGTCTCCTTCGAGTAAGTCCCTCGCTACCATCCAACTCAGAGGAGATTCGTTGTAGTAGGCAAGTCCGCATATTTTAAGGTTTGGCCCGACAGGTATTTCCTCAGAAACGCAATCCATGACCGCTTGAATCGTTGACACATGTTCTGTTTCGATGCACTCCACTGCTGTCCATACCAACAACAGTCGCCCTCCAGTGATGACCACATATACGTCAGACGCAGATAGGCTCATATTCGTCTTCGAGATTCGATATGACAGCAAGTAGATAGAATTCTCCCTGTCAACATCCCCCCTGAATTCTCTAACTTGCATTCTTGACGCTGCACTTTTCTGTCTTAAGTGTGAAACCACCTCACCTGCAGATTCTACCAGCACCACGTGCATATAAAGTTTGTCTGCTATTTTCTTTAGGGTTGCCTGCAGTTTGTGAAGCGCGTCTTCCCCCTTTTCAACCCGATTTATCATTTTGCTAATATCGTCTATAATGAGAACAAAAGGTCGTCCCGCTTTTGAATCGTAAGAAGACGCTTGTGGTAGAATTACATCCATCAGTAAACGTGAAGCGTCCTCTACGTCATTTCCAAATGGTGACGGAGAAGAGGAATATACGAAAAGCCTATTGGCAGCATTTCAGATGGAAGACGGAGATCAAAGGCACGCCGCAGGTTGTCAAACAGACGGCCTGGTTCGAACAATTTCCAAGAGCAGGCTTGTTTTTCCGCAACCGTGAGGTCCTACCATGCAAAACAGTGTATACTCCTTCTTCGACGACATTGAACAGGAATTTCTGAGCTTCTGCAGCACGATTAATGACGGGCTTTCTTTCTTTTAACGGGAAGTCGGGATAAATTCCTCCGTTTTCAATAGACGAAGCTAGATAATGCTTCTTTTTCTTATCTTACAAAGAGACAGAGGCAATAAATCAAATGAAATTGATGCAGCTGAGCGAAGACAGGTACAAAAAAAAGTTTTGAATCATTTCCTGGATTTTTTCTGTTTACCCAAGGCGTTTCAGTTTATTTATCGATATATTATATTAGATGTTAGAGAGGGGGCCCCTCAGCATTGATTCTAATGGATGCATATGCGCATAATATTGTTTGTTAGAGATGCATCTGCGTCTGTTACAGGCTAGGCTCCTTAGCTTTGATTCAAATGGATGCATGTGCTTGTAAATGGCGAGAACTAGTATACGGGACCTTCACGCCTTTGAATCGAACCAATCGATGTCTTCCCGCTGTCTGTGGTGCTCAAATCTAGCCGAAGCGACGCGTCGTCTTCCCGCGTTGACGCTAGAATGGCGAAATAACATCGCGTGGATCGACGCAATAACGCGCGATCTCGCGTCGTGTCGCAAATGCGTCGAAGCCTATCACGCGGCGCGAGAAGCAGACCCCGACCCCGACTACTACGGCCATCGATTGTTCGACTACGACGTCAACCGTCTAATTTCGTCGCTCCGTGAACGCCTCGCCTTGCCAATGGACTACGACGCAGACGAAGGAGCTGGACGAATTCGCACGATGCTGGCGGAAATTCTCACTTATCCGGAGTATCTTCTCAACGCCGACGTGGCGTATCTTTTCCAGCAGGCGTTCGAGGTGTACGAGAAGAAGAACGGCGAGGCATTGGAGGCTGAAGAAAATTTCGCTGGGATGTATATTTTGCTCGTTCATCCGTCCTATATGGTTAGTTATTTATTCCCCGAACACCAGGCGGGCGAAGCCCGCGCGCGCCCTGGCGGAAGGGGCTCTCAAACCATAGATATACTACTAGAGAATGATGGCCTGGTGTTGGCCATCATGCATAGCACGCGAGCGCCTTAGATAATAGTGTACGTTTAGGATCCTAACTAGTTCAGGTGCCCGTATATATCGAGTGAATGTCGAGTTCATTGAATCGATCGAGTCGATCGAGTCGATTAAGTCGATTAATATCGACTCAATCAATTCGATATGACTCTGTCGATTCGATAAACTCGATATCGATTCAATTTACTCGATATTGACTCGATATTGAGCCCATCAATTCGATGGACTCGATTTAATATTGACTCGATCGATTAGGTTTTGGGCTCACTTATGGATTACGTCATACGCCGTGAGGTTTTTGGCGAATGGCTCAATCGTTAATACACGATATTCGCACGTTATTGCGGTGCAAAATTAAATAGGTCTCTTAGAGTCATGAGATCAGATAACGTCTTTTCCAATACTTACAATGACGTCAATTTATCACATGACTCTAAGTGACCAATCAGAGACTGCAGCCCAGTTTGCAGCGTAGACATAACAGTACTGTACTGTTCTATCCATGTTGCCACCAAGGATAAATACTATTAAGCATAACGAGAACATAATTTATTAGTAACGTTGATAAAGGAAACGCAGTAAAGGAGCAATGGGTTCGTCGTGCTGCGAGGCTCGCAGCGCACGCAAACTCAATTGCGAGTGATAATAGGCCTCCTGACTGAAGGGGCAGAAGTTGCGGTTAAGTAAGGGGGTGGTAGCTGTGGGTCACATGAGAGGTAAAATTAATTGCTGGTTTTTGCGGAAATAAGTCATGCCAACTAACATGGTTAGGCAGTGTGATGCACATAAATTAGAATAATAGGAATTTTAGATAGCGTGCTGAGGGTGTTCGGGGATCACATGACGGCTCACAAAAGGCCATCATTATCTAGTTTAGAGATGATTGAATTTGTTGAGCGTTACTTTTAGATTCGACGATGGGCGCTCAAGTCGGTCCGAGACCGAGGCGTCGTCGACGCGCTTCGATGGGACAAGTTGAAATTTTCATTTGAAACCGTCTTCTCGTCAATCGACTGCGCCTCGCCCCCCGTTCGCCTTCCGTGTCCCGATCTCTTTCCTCCGAAGCATCTCTTCGGCCACACCTATGATCTCTGGATCGGCGTCGTGATGCTTCTCGTCTCCATGGACAGGCAAACAATTCGAAATCGTTTTCTCTGCGACGACGGTTTTCGACCCGTCGTCTCGCGAATAGTCCAAGATCTTCGAGGCGACATCCTCTCATTCTGGCAGATCTTTCGCTGCCTAGTCATTCTTCTCGAACGCGCTGGCAATCTCGTGTGGACACTCGTGCCAACCGTCCGACCTGAAGCCGTCTTCTACACCATAACGACGCACGATTTGTACGTGCAGGAGTTGGAGCGAATGTCGTTGGTGTCGTCGTCAGGAAACGAACAATCTCTTTCTTTGGCTGACGAAGAAACGAACAGCGAAATCGCCTGCACTTGGACTGGTCAATCGTCGTCGCGAAGCCGAGCGAGAAGTCTTTTTCACGCGTGGACGTTCGATTGGTTTCTTCCGTTTCTCGTTTCTCTAAGAGGCGAGACAACTCGGCGTCTCTCTTCAAAGGTCTTTTCGTTTCTTTTCCGTTTTCTCGACGTCGCGCCTGAGCTTCGCGGCTTGCCGCGCTATTTGAGGTCGGCGTCCATCCTTCTGCAGCTGATCACCCATTTCATTGAGGAGGAAGCGTACGACGTCATCGAGTCGTCGTCGCCCCGTGCGTGGATTTCCTATCTCCTCGATATCGCCTTGCTGAGGGGACGGGGCACGTGCTCGGAATATTCTTTGCTTCCTGCAACTCTGCATCCTGCGTCAGTGTTTCCGCTGATTGCGAGGCAAGCGCGAAACACGATCATTTTGCTTCTGCGCAAGGGAGGCGTCGCTTCGGCGGAAGCGCGACGATACGCAGAGCTGGTTCGGCCGCTATCTAACGATGATTACTACAAATGTTATTTCATGACGGAGCAGGATCAGAAACGTCTTTGCGAGCGTCTCGTTAACTGTGTGAAAGAACTAACGGCTGATTTACCACCGCAGCCGGCCCTACCGCAGCAGCACGCCCCACCACCGCAGTCACCGCAGCGTTCTGACGATGACATCTTGGAGATGATCATCAGAAAAAGACAGGCTGAAATAATAGTAATATCTGATTCATCGTCATCGTCGGAAGACGAAATGAAAAGAAGGGGGAGAAGAAAGAAGAAGAAAACCGCGTATTCTGAGGACAAGGAGTGGACTCCTTCTCCTCATTTTAAACATCTACATGCGCAGGCTGTCAAGACCTCATCAAAAAAGGCCAAGAAAAACGTTGCGCCGTCGCGCAAAAAAAAAGAAAGGCATCTCGAAACGGTGGTACAAAATATTAAAGAGAGACCTCAGAGAAAGAAAGTGCCGTCGCTGGCCGAAAAACTTATGTCTTCTTCAAGTTGTATACCCGTACTGAAGAAACGTGGCGCCAAGCCTAGCAGCAGCGCTTTAATGAATGAAGAAGAAGCCACATCGACGAAAGCGCCCATGTTCGAATCGACTCCTCGCGCCGATGACAGACTTGTCAGTGAAATCCAGCCGCCAAACCCGCTACAATCGCCGTCATCGCCGCCGTCCCAGAATCAAACCGGAGACATAGGGTAATTCAGATCAAAGGAAATTATTCAGCTTGGATTAATCTTGTCTAGATTTTTGGAAAGTGAGCAGAGGCTAAACGTCGCTCTGACGCGGGCGAGGAAATCTCTGTACGTCGTCGGAAGCTCGTTATCTGTAAAATATAATGGCAATAACGTTGCTGTGTACATGCAAGCATTTTGTTGTATCATAGGTCGATGCCACTTGGAATGCTCTCGTGAGAGACGCCAATTCGCGAGGCGTTGTCGTCAAACTTCCCAAAGGAAATTATGATTCGGCGATCGAAAAATGCTTGGCAGTGCCTTCGGGGCAAGCTGAAGAGCACGTCAAGTCGACTGCCGCTGTCGCCATTCCAGCGAGAAAACCTCGTCGCGTTCCCGTCGCTAGCAGCACTCGTCCTCCTCCTCCTCCTCCTCCACCGCCACCTCCGCCACCGCCGCCGACTCCCAATCGAACCGTCACGGCGCCGGAGAGAAAACCTCTCAGCATTCCCGTCGCTAGCAGCACTCGTCCTTCTCTCCCTCCTCCTCCTCCTCCTCCTCCTCCTCCTCCTCCTCCTCCTCCTCCTCCTCCTCCTCCTCCTCCTCCTCCTCCTCCTCCTCCTCCTCCTCCTCCTCCTCCTCCTCCTCCTCCTCCTCCTCCTCCTCCTCCTCCTCCTCCTCCTCCTCCTCCTCCTCCTCCTCCTCCTCCTCCTCCTCCTCCTCCTCCTCCTCCTCCTCCTCCTCCTCCTCCTCCTCCTCCTCCTCCTCCTCCTCCTCCTCCTCCTCCTCCTCCTCCTCCTCCTCCTCCTCCTCCTCCTCCTCCTCCTCCTCCTCCTCCTCCTCCTCCTCCTCCTCCTCCTCCTCCTCCTCCTCCTCCTCCTCCTCCGCTACCTCCGCCACCGCCGCCGACTCCCAATCGAACCGTCACGGCGCCGGCGAGAAAACTTCTCAGCATTCCCGTCGCTAGCAGCACTCGTCCTTCTCTCTCTCCTCCTCCTCCACCGCGACCTCCGCCACCGCCGCCGACTCGCAATCGAACCTTCACGCCTTCCATTCTAGCGAGAAAACCTATCCGCAGTACCGTCGCTAGCAGCACTCGTCCTCCTCTCTCTTCTCCTCCTCCACCGCGACCTCCGCCGTCGGCGCCGGGATCGTCTAAGTACCCACTGCGACAAGCGCACTCTTTTTCAGAAAAGGAGAAGCGGCTTCTCGTGGACAAACCACCGGAGAAGTTTACAAAGTTTCGATCAAAGGAGAAATTGCATAAAAAAAGGAAGAAACAAAAGTAGTGAAAACAATTTATTTGAGTTTTATTTGTTTGATCAAAACTTTGAGTTGCTTGATTAAAAATTTTGAGTTGGATAATTAAAACTTTGAGTTAAAGAGTTTCTTATGATGTAGAAATACATAAGGAATATAAAATTAACATTTTTCTTGCTGTTACCTGTGAGATTTCAGCTTCAATTTTAATTCGAAACGTCTTCTTCCCGGATTGTCACGGATGCCTTTTTCTGTTCTTGCACTTCGGAAAAAGTCGTCTTCGAGAATGACTGGTGTGCAGCCCATCAAGACATCAAGTAGGTGACGTGCTCAATACAAGGCAATAGGACGACTTCTGAGATACTCTGGATAGGGAATAGGTCCATGTCTATCAACGCAAAAAATTCTCCCTTTAGTATAAGTATCCGATTTATTGTTCTCGTTGGGGTTGCGATTTACACAAGTTGAGGATCATCGGCTTTCATGTCTTTAGGCTCTCAATGAAGTCAATAGGCTCTCAATGAAGTCTATAGGCTCTCAATGGAGTCTATAGGCTCTCAATGAAGTCAATAGGCTCTCAATGGAGTCTATGGGCTCTCAATGAAGTCTATAGGCTCTCGGACGATGGACACAGCTGCGACTTCTTTTATGGAAGAACTACGTTGCCTATAGACTCCATTGAGAGCCTATAGACTTCATTGAGAGCCTATTGACTCCATTGAGAGCCTATTGACTTCATTGAGAGCCTATAGACTTCATTGAGAGCCTATTGACTCATTGAGAGACTATAGACTTCATTGAGAGCATACAGACTTCATTGAGAGCCTTTTGACTCCATTGTCCCATTTGAATGGGTTTCGGACGGCGCGAGGAAAGAAACTTCGGAGTGGTAGCGTGCGCTAGCTCGCAGAAGATCACTGCTCAACAGAACGCAATAGAAGCGGCGAGTCAAGCGGCGAGTCTCTTGGCGTACGCAGACCGTAGACTGGATCGATTGAGACAGGCGAGGGACTGAGGGGCCTCACCAGCAAGAAAGCATTCTACAATTTGATCAGGACGATCGATAGACTATTCTCTTCTCTCGAATCTCTAAAGAACTCCACGGCAAGAGATCGCTTCAAGGGTTAAGCGCAATCGATCGGCGATAGACGTGATCGAACGATTTTTTCCTAGTTCCCCCAGATGGGGCCCCCTCTCCAAGTGAAGCCGGCGGACACGCAGAAAAAAGGCAAGAATCGCATTTTGCGCGCGGCCAAATATTTATTCGACGCGTGCGTAGAAGAGGCAAAGTTCTTCGTCGAAACGATCCCCAAGGCGACGTCATTCGCCGAAGAGGTGATGAAGAAAACTTCTCCGCCTTTCGGAACCGTGCGACATACTGCTCTCCTAGTATAAATTAATTAATAAGGAAAAGGTATCGCGAAAGAAAAAAACCAAGGGAGAGGGAGGGTCTTTTTTAATTGATTCTTTTTTTCAGGGTGCGCTTTTTTTCTTTTGCTTTCCTTCTCATCTCTTTTTGCGGCTTTTTCATCTCTTTTTGCGGCTTTTTTATCTCTTTTTGTGGCTTTTTTCATCTCTTGAAATTCCGAAAATTCATTTAAATTCCTCTAAATTACCTCAAGGCTTCTTGTGAGCCTGTTCCCCTTCTTTTTTGCTTTGCTTCACATGTCTTTTTTGCAGCTTTTCGCTTTTGCAGCTTTTTTCATTGAAACACAAAAATTTAAATTTCCTTAAATCTTCCTGTGAGCCTATTCCACTTCTATTTTGCTTTTCTTCACATGTCTTTTTTGCAGCTTTTTCATCGCTTTTGCAGCTTTTTTCATCGCTTGAAACACAAAAATTTAAATTTCCTAAAAGCTTCCTGTGAGCCTATTCCCCTTCTTTTTTGCTTTGCTTTACATGTCTTTTTTGCAGCTTTTTTTTATCGCTTTTGCCGCTTTTTTTCATCGCTTGAAACACAAAAATTTAAATTTCCTTAAAGCTTCCTGTGAGCCTATTCCCCTTCTTTTTTACTTTGCTTTACATGTCTTTTTTGCAGCTTTTTTGCATCGCTTTTGCAGCTTTTTTCATCGCTTGAAACACAAATTTAAATTTCCTTAATTACGTATTGGCGGACGCTACACTAGTACACTGTAATAAAAACCGTATATAAAATTGTGAATAAAAGTGAGGCTCATGAAGTACTGTATGCTCTATCCCACAACAGGCCAAAATAAGTGTACATAGACTATATTGCGATGAAAACCCGCAAAAGAGCCAGCAACCGTCGAACCAACCAAAAAATGAAGATGACGCAGGATGTTGCAGCAGATTCAGATAGCTATCGAGACGATAGCGAGCTAGGGAGACGGAGAGCGCGACTGCTGTATTACCAAACCAACTTCTTCGGTCGTACGCAAAACAATTGACGTCACATGGGAAGTAATCATCTTGGAAGGCTAACTTGACGACGTGTTCGAGATCTCTCTATTCTTTGGAATCGTTCTCTACGAAACTCAAGAGAGGAGCTTCAGCCTGACGTGAGAAAATCTCAAAAACGCTCTCTGAGACGTCTGATTGGCTTTAAGTGAAGATTTAAGCGATGGAAAAAAAGCTGCAAAAAAGGACATGTGAAGCAAAGCAAAAAAGAAGGGGAAAAGGCTCACAAGAAGTTTTTTGTTTAAGTTTAGTATTGTATTCTAAGCGACGAAAAAAGCTGCAAAAAGACGTTAAGCGATGAAAAAAGGTGCAAGAAAAGACATGTGAAGCAAAGCAAAAAAGAAGGGGAATAGGCTCACAAGAAGCTTTAATTACATGTCAAGCTCTGTTTCTTGATTAAACTCAGTTGGCAGCAATTTACATTAGAGCAGAAAAGTATGATGCTGATGCTGCACTTTTCCTCATCCTTCTCGTCTCCAAACTTGAAAAATGGTAGCGTGCGTTAAGTCTTCTCGTCCGGTTTTCTTTCTCTTCTTCTCGATCAACGACGGTATGTTTTACGTTGGTAATGGTTATCAGGTAGACTGGAGGGGTGTTGTAGCTCTTCGTCTTGCTTTCTAAGTCTTGCTTGGCCTTGTAGCAAAAGAGCTCTTTTCCTATGGCCTAGGCTTGCTCTTGCCCTCTGCGTAGTAGTCGACTGTGCCGTTGCAGACTGTCTACGTACCTCGACTTTACTAGATAGCTATGAAAGTCGACAGTTGCAGGCCTGAGGAGAAATCTGACATTTTCACGCCTTCAACTCGTACTAGACCAGAACAAATGATACATTTTTCTTTCTATTTTAAAACGAGTGTTTTCAGATTACCAGAGTGAGTTCTTTATTTTTGTGGCGACTTCTACTGGCAAAGTCGTCGTCAACACATTCCAACCTCACCATACTTTTTAGTGTTAGTACACTAACTTTTGCTAGAAATTCCAAAATGATTAGTTTAATTCTATTTAAAACATAAATATTGGTACTATATATAGGTAATGGTTCGTTCCTATAAACTTGGTTCGTTCCTAAACTGATAATATATAGATCTTTCTTTAGGATGGAGCCATCTGTCATGCAGTTTTTTGTAGTTTTAATTCTCTCGCTCGTCGTCACTGTAATGATGCTCTTCGCCACGATCCATCTTCCCAACGTCTCACACTACCGCCGCACTGCCAACATCTGCATCTTCGACTTGAGTTGCTACGGACCGCACTCGCTCCTCGTCTGCTCAAACATTTAACAACGCACGCAACTACGACGAACTCTACTTCAAATCAGCCCAATTCGCCACAGACGACGATTTCATAACGGAACACTCCTCCGTCGCATACGACACTTGCGCCGTTGTCAGCTCCTCAGGCAATCTTCTCAACTACGAATTTGGTGCTGAAATCGACTCACGCGACGTTGTGTTCTGTATCTATAAAGGGATACGAAAAATACGTTGAAAGTCGCGAAGGCGACGTTCTCGTTCTTAATTATTTGAAATCGCATTGGCCTTGCCATGACGTAAAGCTTTTTTTGTGACGAGTCATCGGAATCCGACTGCCTATGCGGAGTTTGTGAGGAACTGATGGACGCGGTACGGACGCAAGACCTACGGTATGGCACCTCGCGTTTTTGAATTGAGTAATCGCCTGTTTTACGCTTATGGGCGAAAGTATGGGACTGCTAGGTCGCGGCTTTGGGTTGCATTTAAGTGGATGGTTTCAACGTCTGGTTTCGATGCTGTTGTGTTTTCTTTGCACTTGTGTCGTGAAGTGCACATGTATTGTTTTGGGTTGCGAGAGGCGAAGTGATTTGAGTATTTTAATAATGCGACTGTGAAAGAAGTTCGGAATTCGCACGATTTTCCTGCTGTAGCGTTGTTTTTTACCGGCTATGCTGATGGTAGGCATTATAGTTCTTTCGTCGATTTGTCCTGGAAGGGATATGGCAAATTGATCATTCACGGACCGTCTCTTCTATAGAAACTACCACTAGCCCTTCGTAGTTTCTTGGAAATATTCAATTTACGTAATCGTAGTCTAATTGGCAATGCTTTCGCTGTGAGCAATGCTATATGCTGCAATGGGCATCTTTGCTTTGAAAGATGCTCATGTAGACTGTTGCCTAAGTGTGAATAAAACAGATGCATTGGTTGATTGCATTCCAGGCGCTCACATATAATAAGAGTGATACTGAAGCAAGATTTTCTAATTAAATAACACTCTAATTTTCCCCAGAAGTAAATCATTCATGTACCAGAGAATGACATCAGAAAACACTACTGTAGTAGCTAGTAGTAACAACGCCGTAAAAATCGTCTGGTATCATAATCATTTGCATTCTCTTTTACAATTACGCCAAAGAATGAGCCGTACGTCTTTTCCTTTCAAGCGCTGAAACGCCCAGCTCACGTGCAGCGCATGTTTTCGCGCCATACGTGCAGCACGTGATTGTCCGGAACTTTTCGTGACATCAATGACACGTGTCAAACTCCCGTAAAGATAGTTCGGAGCAGCACGACGACGAAACGGCTCCAGGAAAACCCGCTCCAGCTCGCTGCTGGTTTTAGTTTAACCTCTCTCATTGCAGCCTCTACCCGATCGCGAAGGGAAAAACTCGCTTCTACGTCGTTTGAGTCTTCTTCGTGGCTCGATCGTTCTGCTTTCCTTCGTCAATGGTAAGCCGATCGATTGTTTTCCGCAGACAGTCGCTGCCAGTCGTCTATTTTGCTCCAGTTCGCCGAACGAGGACTCGACATGACACTCGAAGATGGCGCCGTTGCGGGGGCGTGACGCGGTGTGGGTGCGCGTTTCGCTATAGTGTCTCTTCTTAGGCTTCGATGACGTTCTTTCGCCGATTGAAGCTCTTCCGATCTGTTTCGCTTGCAAAAACGACTTTGCGTGAGTGGGGGCCCCCTTTTTTCGACCAGGCACTTTGAAAAATCGAAGCAAATTCTCATTGGTTTAGGCTCTAACGTTTGTTTTCTCAGGCAAATGTTTCTCTCTTGCGCTTTCTGCGTCCTCATTTGCAGCTAGAAGCCGTATCACTCACGTTTTGGCTAATTCCTTTTGTTTTTAGCACTTTCGAAGGCGCCCTTTTAAAAGTAAACAACTCTTTTAAAGCATTAGGTTCGGTTGCTCTCACGTCGCAAAGGAATCGTGCTGCTTTAGTGAGTGGGGCCCCTTTCAAGGAACATTGAAAAGATTAGGTGAGGTTAATTTTTCTCGACCCTAACGTTTGTTTCCTTAGGTATAGATTCTTTATCGTGAACGGTGCAATTTTTCAATGCTACAGTAGGCGTACGGTGGTGGTATGACTCTTCAGATATTTATTACCATTTTTATTAGGTGTACTTACGTACCTGTTTTTTTATTTCAGCATAGGTTCTTCACGTAATTAATTAATTAATTAATTAATGGGGCGAATTTCTTCAATACTGGGCGTGGTCAATCACGGGTGGTATGACTCCTTTATATTTATTTATTAGCATTTCCTTATAGACTTGTTTGATTTAGGTGTACCTACGTACCTGTCCTTCTATAATTAATTTTGTATTAATCTTTTATTTCATTGTAGGTTCTTCGTGTATTTTCACTTCATTTTTCTTTATCATTTACACGTCATCTTCTTACGCTTCAACTTCACCTAATCTTCACCTCGTCAATCATCTTACTTTAGGCATCTATAGAGGAAATTAGAGGCAGTTAGGGTAGAGGATATTAATTAATTAGTTAATTAATTAATTAATTAATTAATTAATTAATTAGATAGATAATTAGAATTTTTCTATTAATTTTGACTAATGTTATTTTTCTTGCAGGCGTCCTGATGAAGATCGTCGCCTCAACGGAAGACGACAGTCAAATAAAGGTTTCTGTATTAATCGATCGTCTTTTTCGTACTTCTTCTTTCTTTAGGGGCCTAGGTGCGGACGGGATTGTTCTACGCCTATTGAAGACGTCTGATACGGTACCTGTATCTTTTCCGTGCGCTTTCTTTTGCTTTCTTTTTTTTTAGATTTAGGTTGGATGCAAGATGGGAAGGCAAGGGGACGACGTTGACGTAAGTTAGGGACGAGGATCGAGGTATCTGTATGTAGTGCTTCCTTTTTCACTTGCTGGCTTTTTTGAATAGATGATGCTGACATGAAGGGGACGAAGACGAAGAAGAAGCAGACGAAGAGGAAGTGGACGAAGAAATGCAAGAGGTATCTGTATGGAGTACTCATTTTTTCGTTTGCTTTCTTTTCTTTGAGATTTAGGTTTTCAAGGACGCAGGGACGAAGAAGAGGGACGAAGAAGAGGGACGAAGATGACGTGAACGAAGAAATTTCAAAGGTATCTGTATGGATTGATTAGTTTTTCTTTTGCTTGCTTTCGTTTGAGCTTTAGGTGCACCAGGATGACGAAGATGATGCAGACGAAAACGAAGTCGACGAAGATGATGTTGACGAAGAAAGTACTGAGGTATCTGTATGGATTGCTTA